>NC_092804.1:159669143-160335753 GCF_040954645.1 Diabrotica undecimpunctata
CTATGGTCAAGATAATGGTTTAAAAATAAGGTTTGGATTTAAAATAACTGATGTTTGTTTGTATATATTCAACTGAATATTTTTGTTAATTTCTGATAATACAAGTAAGATAAACTGACTTCCTGAGCTTCCGATAGGACTCCCACTCAGAAACGTCACCAACCCACTTATCATTTTTAAACTTTTATTTTTAACTAAACATGCAGTTATCTTAAAAGCAAAAATTTGCATCTCCTACTTTAACTGTTTTATGTTCTATTTAGTGTATTATGAATTATAAAAAAGCAATCCATTACCAATTTTAGCTGGAAGTGCACTTTACGCGCGGATAAATTTTTTGTTAAGATAAAGCTCTTTTTAGATATATTTTAAAGAAATCAACAAGAAGAAAAATATCTTGCATAAATTTTAGCGACGTATAAACATGCTCGTTAAGAATAACAAATAGGAGCATCAAGAATTCCAACATCCTTACCATAGCACCAATGCGAGTTAATGTTCCGTAAAACGGCGTAGAGTGTGTTAGCGATTCTCGTTATGTAACTTCTTCTTCACCTCGGGAATATCGTCTGGCAATATCAAATTGATTTGTGCACTGCCTGTTCGGTAAAGGAACTTCCAAACGAGAAACGTCGCCCAAAAGTTTCGAGAGGTGCATATGCGAGGCACTCGCGGGCGTATGTTGCGATACCTTATCAAACTTTTTAATATATTATCTCTGTGACAATTTTGAAAGTCAACAAAGTTGGCTCTGCGTTTTTAAGGAAGTTATTTGAACTCAACTGGAATAAACGATTTTTGAGCCGGTTTTAACTTCTAGACATGTATAAAAGTTTTATTAAATCTCATTTATTCAGACAGACTTCAGTATTTTTTATTATATTTATGCCAGACATACTAAAAGATCTTAAAAATAACGATTTCTACAAAACATTCTTTGACTCGGCTATCTAACATTTACGAAGACCAGTCTTTTTTTTTATTTCAAATGTTGGCATTTTTACACAAATTGTAAAAAATTGTAAAAAAAATTGTAAAAAAAATTTCCTACGACCATTAAAACGCGAGTTAGTTTTTTTTTTTTCAGTAAGATTCTAAGAATGTATCCATTGAATTCTGACAGGCAACGGTGGGGGAAATGTTTTTTGGACATCTACGTCACGGAACAATGTTACCGATTAAAAAAAGGAGAGCTAATTGTTGCACATTAAAAGGTAAAAGCCTAAAAAGGTGAAGCCAATATTATGAATTATGTAAGATTTATGGTTGAATAAAATTTAAAATTAATTAATTATTATTTTAATAAGGTTAAATAAAGGGAATGTAACCAACACAGAAGAAAATATAAAATTTACTTGAAGTACTACAATAGAATAGGCTTAGCTCAAGAGAATGAGAGTAGTCCTCAGAGAGGAGGTTGGCACGTTTGCTTGCCTGTAGTAACCTAAGGTTAGATCAATCCTAAGATGATCTTAAGATGGGCGCCAGGGTGAATTTTGAATATCACACCAATTTGGGGTATACCTATGTAGTTATATATTAACTGAACAATAAAAGATGATATGAAACAAATAAAAATCAGAAATGCTTTATACACTATATTCCAATCTTATGTACTATCCCAACCCTTATACTTATATACACTAACCAATTATTAAAATATATCCCCAAAATATATATTTACAAAAAAAAACAGTTACCTAAAAATATGACCCAAAATATAATTATATACAAAATTTGGTCTACCCAGTTCTCTAACAATGAGATAAAATGATCTGGGATTACTGTTTAGGATAACTCACTTGGAGTAAATAGTAATTAAAATATTAAAAAAAATAATTAAATGCTTATACAAGTTATAAAAAGGGCAAGTTTTAAAAATCTGAGCCTAGTCAGTTAAGACACTAGAACAATACATACATCAATCTGATATATGAGGGTATATACAAATTACCATAAAATTGGATAATATATCCTGACAACCTATTGAGTGTAATATAAAATATTAATAAATAGATAAATTTAAAGTAAATAAGGAATAACAAAATTAAAGCAATTGAAAGGATTCAAATAGTTGAGGGTACTAACCAGGGATTGTGCACAAATCTGTTTCGTAACCCACTTAGGCTGAAGGCCTAAGTATCCGAGGATATAATATGTAATATAAAAAAAATTAAATTTGAATTATTAACAGCTTTAACTAGAAAGTAAATGTCCTTAGTAACCCTTTTGCTGGAAAGGCAGTTCCCTAATCCGCTGTCCAGGGTCTAGGTAGTGGATGGGCTCTAGGATGGATCAGCCTATGTTTTTTCTATCTGCCACGGACGGTAGACCAACCACAAAATCAAACTAAAATTCTTCCCAAAATAAATTCTTCCCAAATCCAAAAAAATTAAAAATATTCTTCTCCCAAAGAAAAAAGACCAAGATAGGTTTAATGATTGGAGACGGCAGGCTATAAAAGAACAGAAAAAAAATCTTTTTATTCTGTCTTCATATACTTATAGTTTTTGTTCACATGACAAAAACTGGAATATATTGGTCATTAAGTGACCTTGACTGAAATATTTAATATTTCCATACTGGAATTTACTTATATATGTATATAAAAAATAAGAATGATTTTTGGATAGGTCTAATAAGGTGAGAAGATTTAAATGATTGAGAACTGGCAAGTTTAAATGGAAGATGTACGTGGATTGAAAGTACTTACCAGAACCTCGGAGTGATTTTACCATAACACAACGTAACTTTCTAAATAAAACGATACATAAACTAAATACTTCTTCAAACTCAAATTTCACATTTCCAAAAACCCATAAATAACTTAAAAATTATTCCATCTCCTAAGTCCTGCCTGCCGTGATAATTTAACTCATTCCCTCTTGAAGTTCTGTTCGGAAATGAACATGGCCACTGGCCAGTATTCGTTGTCTCTTTAATGACAAGGAAATCGATTCTATTGTAAATCGATATATAAAATTGTATTATAAATTGCCTACTTTTACGGCGGCGAATTAGTAGCTATGTAGGGATTCGGTTTCATTATTTGGAAGATTTTGCTAACGTTCGAAGTGTTAGACTGTTAACGATCGTATCGTTACAACAAGACACCCTAGCATCTTTCGGCCGAGTAGCATACTAGGCCAGAAGACCCCAGGATAGTGCCGAATTAACCGTGTTCCCGCTAAAACCTTAACCACCGTTTCAGAGAGATGGTCTTGCCACTTAATGAACAACTAAAATAAAAAACTAAAAAAAAAAATTTATAAATAACCATACCTATTACCGTAAATCAGAAAATATTGCAGACGTTAGGCCATAAACTAATAAATATAATTAACCATAAATTTCAGATCCCTGGCTCAATTTCCTTCTCTGTCCTCCTGCTCCTTTTTCTTCATCACCCCAGAAATCAGACAGTGTACTTCTCTCCTCTTAACATTATGTTTACGACGTTTCTTTCATCCAGCCTGAAACCCATTCGCCTCTCGAAACCTCCTCTCTCATTTGCCCATCTCTGGCAGTTAAAAATGTGGCCGGGAGCGTACGGTACCCAAATAGTACAGTCTGCACAAATAGACAGATGTGCCTATTCTATTTGTGAAGGTGCCAAAACTACCATGTCCGGTCAGAAATTATGTCAGGAAGTAGTCTAGTTTCCTGAACTTACATTTCCACCCCAGCCTCAGATTAGGAATAAGCTCTTTCGTCCACCTTGCCTTTCTGCTCTCATTCGCCCATTCTCTCTGCCACTCTACTATCGTTCTTTCTCTTTCATTCTCATCTATATTTACATCCATCCTCCTCGCATACACCCTCGCTCGCTCTTTGTACAACAAAACGATCGGTATCACCGCTCCAATGACATATAGAGCCTCCTGTTTATTTTACTGTTTTAATGACTGAATTTATAACTTCATATTTATAGAAGTCTCAATATCTCCGGTTTTAATCAACGAAAATTCATGTTTCTTTTTAATTTGGCGTAGCGTTAAGTTACATAGATTATAAAAATGCATTTAGTTAACTTTTGAATTGTTTATTTAAAGAAGTAATTTGATTAAACAATTTAAAATAAATATTTATTCTGTTGTGGACAAAAAAAAAACTAACTTTTTATCAGTGCCTCTCCTCGTAAGTGATGTAGTACCACCAAGTTTCCCCTTTTAAATTAATGTCTGTTTTATCTTTTTGATTGTGTTCTGTTTATCCTTAAGTGTCTTTGATTATCTTTATTTATTTTAATTTTAATATATTTGACTTTACAATTTTCAGCCAAAACAGAAACCAAATTCAATTTATTAAAGTTTGATAATTATAAGTTAAAGTAATTTGCACACCCTCATAAATATACATCACCCTTTATTAATTGACATATAACTGTCCTTTTAATAAAACTTCAATAAATTAACACACATCTCTAAAATACGTCTATGGAAGAAATGTAAATAACTTTTAATAATTTAAATAATATAAAACATCACTTTCGTTTAACAAACAATTACAATATCTCTCCCCTCGAAAACTTCCCCGCTAATTGTCGAATAGTTACAATAACACCTATCACCAGCAATCCAGGATCGTTTGGACTATGTTTTACAAATCATTACTTAATAATTCTTGTACCGGCATCATTTAATTTACCTGGTACCGTTAGACCTGAAGATGCTTAGCAAACTGCAGTAAGCGAAACCCGTCGTTTTGGTGGTAAAATTAAATTGATTGTAAGTAAGTCTTATTTTATTTCTTTCTACCTATTTACTACAGAATAATATCTGAAGTAAGGAAATAATGCCTGAAGGAAGAAAGAAGGGTGACAATATCAACACAAGGAGATCATAGAATAATGTAAAAACTACCGAGCAATGAATTTACTGAATGTAACATATAAAGTAATAACCGGTATAATTAGAGACAGACTAATACTAAACACAGAACAAAGATCGAAACATAATCGAAACAAGGTTCATAATAGACAAAACAATCAAGAGCCTTATACTCGACTTGAAAGCGCACTCAGATATATTGTGTAAGATAAGAATATGGGGACGATTTGTTAATTATAATATTATAAACGCACATGCAGCAATGGAGGAAAAAACGGAGGATAATAAAGAACGCTCCTTCAATGAAGGCGATAAAACCTACAATAATTGCCCCAAAAAATATATAAAAATTATTTTGGGTAATCTGAATGCAAAAATAGGACATGAAAACTATTATGGACCAACTATTGACAAGTTCTAATGTAATAACAATGGAGTCAGATTCGACAACTTAATCGTATACGTAAATATGATGATGGCAAGCACATTTTTTTTAGCATAAAATTGATATTTTTAATTGACACAGTTAACAATTTTCACCTCAGAGAAACGGCCAGACTAATAGGTGGCAGATAAAGGAGCAATAAATGCAAAAATATCTGCCATATCTAGAACAAAGTACAATGGAAAGATGTATCAATAATTATTATAAAAGAAACAGACATGAAATATAAAAAATCAAAGAAGCAGTTCTTATTTACTTATTTTTTTTTCTTGGTGTGCCTATTCGTGATGGATGTTGGTGATTATCATAGCAATCTCCAAGACAATCTTTATCCTACTTAATAAAGGAAAAATGTGTAGCTAACCTATCAGCAGATTGTAGCAAAGCTCTGGTTGCCAATACTAAAAGATGAAGTCAGCAACAAGAACCTACCAAAAGACATATATGTACAACATTCAAAATTTGATATCATCACTCTCAGAATTGTCAACTAAAAGCAAGGCTACTATTATACTACAAACCACTTATATACTACAATAACCGTCAAAAAACTTTTATTATTTTTCTAATAATTTGTTTTGAAAATGATTGCCGGAGTAGAAATTAAAACTTCAAATTAAAATTATAAAAAGTAATTTTCATTACAGTAAATTGTGGGTTATTCCTATATAAACATAATATTTAACCTAGATATACCACAAGAAAACAGACTTTATTAATAATTCTATCTTACTATATTAAAGATAAGTGGTGTAATAATACGATATGGTCACACTGAATAATATGAACTGGTCCTCTTACTTCCTTTATGTGCAGTCGTCATCATTATCAGCCGTTTTAAGTTCAGTGCTGAACATAACCTTCCCGTAAATAATTCCATTGCATCCGATTTCGAGCACCCTGAATATAAATGTGCTGGATGAAAAATATGCAGTACAATCAAGAAATTGCGGAATGTAAGCCCTTAGTAAGCCCTTGAGATATTCGGGAGATGATAAAAATAAGTGATTATTTATACACAGTGAAAAAAAAGTGTCAAACAAGTTTAAATGGACAGAGAATATAAAACCATTCGATGTAGGAAAAACATTAAACATTGTTGGTGTCATTGTACTATTTTTTATTTGTTGTCGATAAGTTGATAGTAAGGTATATACTTATAAACCCTTTGCCTACAAAAAGTTTAATCGCGATTATTCTTAACCGGTACTAAAGATAAAGGGAATAAAATACAGACACATGCCCTATTCCCTTATCAGGTGGCATTGTTAACCCACCTAAAAACTTTTTGATAGCCTCTCCGCAAACGTCTAAAGAACATTCAGCCTGCTACTATAGCTCTTCTTATCACGCCAACTTCCGCTGTATCAAGGGATTGGAATTTAAACTACCATTTAAAGGATATGAATAGAATATTCCACATTTTTATTTTCATGGCTGATATAAAATACGAAAGTGTGCCATTTTCAATTCTGGAATAAAATTTGCATTAGCAGGGGAATATAAGTTTTTTCACCTTTTTCCATTTCTGTTTTCAAGTCGTGATAGCTGTAAGTTATGCTTTAAGAGAACGCACGTGAAAAACAAAATTGTCCAATAAAATACCTTTCTCAAATTATTTCTATTCTTTTTTTTATTATCATATAAAATATGTAATTTTTTATGTAACAGAACATTCAATTTTAACATAAAATCATACTGATTAAAACTCAGTCCGGTGATTCTTTGCACATGTACCATCCTTTGTAATTGTACGAAGTCAATCAAAACGTTCAATCCTAGAAGGACCAAGGGTGGGTAAAAAGCATTCACAATATTGCATTACATACGATTTTCTAAATACTTTTGTTTCTAAAAATATCAAATAATTATTAGTAGTTGTCAAAATACTACTGCGCTATTAGATGCCATAATTAGCATTTTTCTAATTTAATTCATTTTCTCTTACATTAATCAAAACTTTACGGTGGACTATAAATAACCCCCTTGCTCCATTATGGATCTGACAGTTATCTAGACTGCTCGGTAGTTTACTGCTGACAACGTCCTAAATACGAGTAAACAGTTACAGTGAAATTATACTTTGCAGTATTTCAACTGCCTCTGCTAGGTTAGGTTGTTGTCTCGCGCTTTTGTTTTGTTTAGCTGTTGGTTTAGCGCAGTTTGAATCTGTTTTCGTATATATTGTGTAAATAGTGTGTTTGTGCAAAGAAAACTGAAAATGAATAAATATTTATCGCAAAAAAAACTAGAAGACGTGTTGGCAAACCTTTCTGATTTTGAGGTTCGGTCATTAGTTCCGATAAGAGTGACTCAGACGTGAGTGAAAACGAAAACCATACTAAAGTGTTCAACGAAATCGACAACATTGAAAATTCAACTGAGGATAGTTCCAGTTTCGACACAATTGATGAAAACTGTGACACGCCACATGTATATTAATCAGGAAGTCAGGAAGAATCTACTTAGCCCATCCATCACGCCCTATGCGGCGAGCTGTACCGATCAAATGCCCGATCAAATCCTGCAGTGACAATCTGTGTCATTTGTTAGTTGACTGCACAGTTAATTAAAAATATTTGTCAACTTGTTTGTTTGTAAAAATTAATTATTAATATTTACTATTTTTAATCAATTGTGCCCTAAATAGATAAATAAAATTGGTGATTTGAACAACTCATCCGTTTATCGTTTAACCTCCTATATTATTTTACTTGGTTTTGCTTGTACAATACCAACGTATATGTTTGATCGCGCGAATTGGATCAATTTAGTGCGAATTGCCGTTCACGCTACCTACCTCTCTTACACTACAACCAAAAACTTGAGAATTTACTCAAAAAAATGGAGACTTTTTTGGGGACTAATGAAAAGAAAAAGCTAAGACGACTATGGGTCGTTTTAATTTAAAGCTTAACCAACTATACTGGGAATCAAATACAATTACAATACATAAAAACAATTAAAATTAAGAGACTGAGATAAGTATAGTGTAGAATAATGACAGTGCGAAGTACCAAAAATACCCTACCTGGACGATGTGGAAGCAGATTTTAGATAATAGAAATACGCATATGGAGAACATACTGCAAACAGAAAGATATTACATTTTGTATAATATACTTAAATGAAAATCACCTGAAAGTCACGAAATGGTACAATCACGATACTTTAAGTAATTATAGAAATATCTATGTACAGTGGTTGTGGAGCACCTTCGAGGTGGCTTAAATAGCTTGAAGCTATTACGTGAATTACTACTGCCGAGACGCAAGATCCCATCTCTAGCCGTACTACTCATCCATACCACAGAATATTCCAGTTTAATCCTAGTTTAGGCGCAGATCCATTCGGATTTTAAATTTTTTGTTTTCCAGCCGGGGGTTAAACCATCAATCTAGTGCTCGACACACAGTGAAGTGAATGCGTTTCATCTGCCTAGCCCACTTGGCTGTTAGAATGACAACTATAGAAATATTTTTTTATTATGACTGATGAGCCTCAATTAATTTTTATGTTTCCTTTATGTAGAAAATTAACGATGAAAACTTTAATAAGAAATTTAAGGGCTCTAAATTTCTCTCTAAGGGCACTCGAATTTTAAATATACGATATTGTTACACATCCCACAAGAGAGTGACCTTAATTTAAAATATAAGTAAATCAGTGAGTGAGTAAGTAAGCCAGTGTAAATATTCAATCAAGTTAATTGCTTTAATTCATTTAATTAAAAGGGTGAATGTTTACCAATTTTTGTCCTTTTATTTTTTAGTTATTTTTTGGCTTTCTATTAGCTTAAAAACTGGTCTCAAATATTTCATGCGGGAGACTGCAACGACCGAGGGAACGGGTCGGAACAGCGGGACCCTTTGCATTAAATTGTGTAAACTTCGGACTAATTTCGGTTTATTTTCGACCACGGTGATTAACATTTCGGCTGTTTGAATTTCAAATTATGCCAAAAGAGCTTTCGACTATTTCAGTAAATTCCATGTTTATATCTGTCCACGACAATGCGTGTAACAACAATATACGATTTTGTGGGTTTCATATATATACACATTCACGAAATAGTTTAAAACAAAAATAATCACATCATAAATGCAATAAATCAGTTTAGGAATATTTCACAGTATTTTAGTATAATTTTGAAACCTTACATACATATTATATATATATATATATATATATATATATATATATATAAAAATTAGATAAAAACAAATATAGTATACAGCATTGGTTGTACTCAGTGTGAAGCTGTGTATGTTGGTGAAACCAGAAGATATCTTTCAAATCATATTATATCCCACAAAAGTGATTGTAGAATAAAAAAACCATCTTGTGCTTTAGCAGAGCATTTAGCAGAGCTCTTTTATTTGTATATCGGCATAAGCATCATCATCAGCATTCTATCTTAATTTATTTATATATTTATTTATATAACTTATAGAATTTTTATGTTACCAAAGCACCTCAAAATATCATGTACAGTCTGTCCCAAACCCTTCTTTCAGTGCGTCACTAATTATGACGTCATATAGGATTTTAAGAATGTCGAGAATTATTGCATGACATTTTAGTTAAATCTGACAGTTTAAGGATCGTAATCGGCTAAATGTCAAAAGGTTATTTTTTGAAAATGTGGAGTAAAAACTTTAAGAATTCAAATTTTTTTTTTAATTTACATATTAGAGATCTCGTCCTGTATAAAATATTTTATTGCGCATTATATTGGAACGGCAGTTTGTCATAATTCCTATTCTATACATTCCAAGGAAAGTGCTTAATTAACTAAGATTTGTTTATGTATTTATTATTATTTATTACAAACACTATGGCTAAAATGTATAGTATTTAAACTACTAATATGAATTTTTTTTAGAATAATTTAAATCTTACTTCACGAACGGCAGAAACAGGTAATAAAGTTGTCCCAGCCTCTTTTTCTAATTGAAAATAATTTATTAATTTTAATATTAGGCTTTGTTCATTCTCGGTATATCTCGGCATATTTAAAATATTTTTATGACAATAAATACAAAATTAAATTTTCACTGTAAAATTTCTGAAAATACTAACCTGGAATGACAATTATCATTTTATCAGTTGACATTGTCAAAGTACTGCCACTATTGAGACCATCTGCGTATTCTAAACTTCAACCAATTAAATATCCGTAAGTAGAATTCGCTTTAATATGCAAATACCCGTGAACGATATATAATTTTCTAAGTTCTATGTATAATAATCACAGACTCACGTTTTTTTCTGTCACTTCTAGCTTAATGCGTTAGAGAGAATTCGATCAACTGTGACGCACTGAAAGAAGGTTTTGGGATGAACTATATATGAAAAATAACAATTTTAGACTTAAAACCAAAAAAATTGAACAAGCTATGAAAACAGCAAATATGACTTTCTCCCACTAGTAATTAAAAGAAAGATCTAAGGCAACACCAACTTAGCAGAAGATAAAACTCTTGGCTTAAGAATCTAAAGATGGGTCCAAACCTTTTTTGGGTCCAAAAATTTTAGCCCAAACGAAGAGAACAAAAGCGGGCAGAGCAGAATTCGTCAAATCTAGAACTGTACTTGAACCAAACAGAACGCCAAAAAGGTTTTTCGGCAGATGCCACTAAATCAAAATTACTCAAAGGATATTATTGTTAGAAAAATTACGAGGATGATGTGATTACGAGGATGATGTGGCGAATAAGGACTTATTCTGAGAAAACCAGAACGGTAGTGCAGCATAATTTTTAAACCATACTTTTTCGAGGTAACATGGGCAGCTAGCTATGATGATATGAATAGACATCTACTCCAGCAAATTACAGTTTACACACAGAATTTGTCTATATCTTTAGCATTTAATAACATTTCAACCAGTCTTCCTACGTCATCTTCTCATGAAATCGTACAAAGTGAGGCTTCATATACTGAACTTAATTTCCGTTTAGCGAAGTCAATACCCAGGAGACGTCAGAGTAACGTCGACGGTTTTATGTAGGGTCATGTTCTCACCAGAGCCTTTATTTGGTCTGCTTATTGTCACATTGGTCTTCAGCCTTTTTACATTTTCCTCTACTACTAATAGTTCCATGTTCTTCGTTCTTCTATCTATGTGGCCGAAGTAATTTAGGTATAAAGAAAAGTTGACAGGATAGTCCTGGTTCTGTATAGAACACGCGTAGAATTCTTCTATGAATCCACATTTCAAAGGCTTAGATCTTGTTCCTATCGGTTTTTTTTTGAGTCCATATTTTAGCTGCGTATGTAGCAATGGGAAAAATAAAAGCATTGACTGAGCTTATTATACTTTATTGTTATTTGGTCTTTCCATATTTTAATTATTTAGCTGTTGTAGTTCAAGCCATTGCTAGTCTACGCTTGATTTATGAAAAGCAGTCGTCATTGTCTATTACTAGGGAGGTCAAGTATACAAATCTGCCTACCACTTCGAAATTCGCCACTTGCTGTATATGCGGTAGATTTATTCTTTGCTCTGTCTCCGATAGTTATTTGTGTAAACGTGAAGTCCTAATTCTTTACTTATCTGGCTTAGCCGTTCGTTGTTATTAATGATTTTGACTTCACTCGCTGCTAGTATAAGTGTATCATCTGCGTATCCCAGGTTACTGATTTTTCTACCTCCTATACTGATTCCTTTATTATATTCGTCTAGTACTTTTTTTATTAACCGATATAGCTTTTCAAAATTTTGTGCTCAAATATAGGTCCCAATAAATTTATTTACTCATCAAAATCTTCACAACACAACTTTTGGATGGACTAGGTCCATTTCCCATCACAACGGCATTCACAACAACAAACTATCAGTACGGCGTAGATACAATTTTCGTACCCACTGGCTACGTCGTTTGTTCTTCTCTTTGGAAATTTTACAAATAATAAAAAAGGCGCTAAAAGCTGCAGCAAAGTCAGTGTTTTTTGTTATCTAGTAAACTTTTAAGTTTTGAAAAAAAGTGACTCCAAACACTGTAAGCAATTGGAACTTTTTACGCAAATGCAACTCACGATTTTTTGTTCATACTGTTTGTTCTGCTTATTCCTGCGCGCTCAGTTCGTTCTTTTCGTTCGGGCTAAAATGTTCAAGTCGAGACCCATCTTAACACAATGGACCGGAATGGCACCTAACTCTCTGATTAGATTACTTTTTAACAAAATTATCTACAGTGACGAGATAGCCAATATCTATGAAGGATAGGAACTTAAAGAAGAAAAATAATAACACGCAAAATTTTAATTAAACCTCTTGTAATAGGAATTCACGTAACAAAAACCTTTTACTTTTCTTTCTTCTTCTTCTTCGTTTTATGTAGACGTATCTCTGTCTGTTTTTTCAATGTGCCCACGGTAAGTTCTTATTTCATCGTTTTTGTGATTTTTCTAGTGACCGTCTTCCTATTGAGGAACCGTTTCTTTCCGTCTTTACTACTCTATTTATTGTCATTCGGCTAATATGATCATTTCATTCTACTTCTCTATTTATTACCCATTCCTTGACGTTCTCTACGTTGCATCTACGTCTTATATCTGTAATTCTAGCTCTATTCCATATCAAGTTTTTTAAGAGTTTACATCTCTGCTGTTTCTTACATTATTTTGTCCTCTTTATGTCAGGTTGTGTTTCTGTCGCGTATGTCATTATTGGGCTGATGACTGTTTTATAAATTCTGCCTTTTACTTTTTTTCCGATATTTTTATTTCTAAATATTGTTTGCTCTATTCACTTGATCACTTCTTCCACTTCTGTTACGAGCTTTTCGTAGCTAGTCTGATAACTACATATTTATATACCATTAGGTATTGTATTACCTGATCTTTTAGTCTGAATTTACATCTAAGTAAATTTGTTTTTAAAATCATGCATTTTACCTTTTTGGGGAAATTAATATGTTACATTTTCTGGCGATTATATTAAATTGGTGCAGCATACTTTGAATATCGTCTTCACTTGGAGAGAAGAGTATGACGTCGTCTGCGTAGCAGATTATATTAAGTTGTTTTTCTCCCGTTTGGTATCCTTTTTTATTAACAAGTTCCGAAAGTAATATTTTACGAGATGAGTAGAAAGTTTTTCTTCTTCTCCTGCAAATCTCGTTAAATTTGTAACAATTTGCATCGCCTCGATACTGTCAGCGCTTTGTATCCACGCATCCTTATCAGCAGTTCCTCCTTCATCGATATGCGCTAGAGGAGATAAAAGGCCTTCGATCCTATAAAATAGCAGCCGCCGCAAGAGACAGCAGACTTCTGTCGGAGTATTGATCTGAGTATTGGCCTTCAGTCAATTCCCTAGATCTCTACTGGATTGAAGGCCAACCGCTTCTGCTAGGGTATTGATCTAGTGGCATTTCCGTACCCAGCCTTAAAGTATTGATCTGAGACATACCTATTACCTCCTCTATCCAAGTACTCATTGGACTCCGTCCGTTCCTCGCCGGACCGAGTGTTGATTGACCTTCTCCATCGCTAGTCTTTTAATCCGTTTCCTACCCTATGTGTCCTGTGTGTAAGTGTAAGTGTATTAATACAGCATAATTGCCGTTTAGATGTTCATTAATTGTATTTTATTTTTTGCAGATATTAAACCGTGGATGGAAATGACGTCGTCGTCAGGATTGACGATCTTAATTGTTATTGTATATATTACCTAGGATATAATATTATGTTATTAATTTATCTCGTAGATATTTTTATTTAAATTAAACCTGAGTTTTACTGAGTCTGCTGTTTAAAGAGCTACGCGTCACAAATTACTTTTGTATCGTGTTAGGTACAATCTTTTTTCTACAAGCGTTTATTATGTTAAAAAGAATATGATATTTATAAACTACCAATTCATATCTCCCCTTTGACTTTAGCGGCAATAATTCGTAAGTAGCCGTTTTAGCAGCTCCACTAATCTCATGTGTAATCTAGTCGGCGTCACGTTTACTACTGATTTCTATTTTTTGAAATCACTTTCAAAACAAAAAAATATAATTTCGAGTCTTATACTACAATCGCTGTCATACTAAAAATATAAGGACCTACGTAGAGACTATACAATATAAAATCCACAAGGAAAATAATTCTTGCAGCTGGCTGTATACCACGTATAACAAAAAGAGGTTAGTCTTTGTATGTGGGTATATTTTATTTTATAAAAACCCTTAAAAGGGCAACATTAAAAGCACGAACGTTTTCGGAACAACTGTTCCATCATCAGGTTAAAATACCTAAAATAAGTATAAACCATTTAATTACAGCAAACGTGGTTTAAAATTTTGACTAAGGTTAAAAAAATAGCAAAATGGTTATACTTACAGGTTACCATGCCTAAGCCACCAAAATATTTGGGTAAAAACCCTTTAAAATGTAATGTGTTACCAAAGATTGTACATGATGTTAATAATATTATATGATGTTTAATATTTTAATTAAATTTTACTTCAGGTAACATACACCCATGCTTAAGTGAGTTCCAGTGTCCGGAGAGTGAACCTCTTCAAACGGACTTCAGCTGGTAACTGATTGATAAGAAAATACCCATGAACGGTGTCAAAAACAAAATGTCAATGTACCATGAAACAATATTAGTTAAACATAGTATTACTACAGCCAAAAGATTAAAAAACTTTGATGATGTTAAAATGATAACAGCAATCCAGGTGTTGGGATTTAAAATTTTTTTCTATAATTATTTAATATTGGATATAAAAGATGTAAATTACTGGTGTTGTTGAAGGTCATGTTTAAGAGAATGACGTATGCATTAGGCAGCTTATGTTACTCTTTATCGTATGGAGTGTGGTCGAAAAAGTGTAATTTGTGACCAATTAGCTTAAATATATTGAAATGTCCTTTTATGTTGCTTACATCTAGGACAAGGAAAAAATAAATAGTATATATTTGTAGCTAATGTAAGACTTCGTATTTAAATGAAATAGTTTAATACTGCTCGTATCGTAAAAATTTTAATATAAGTGAGTCCAATAGATTGAGAAATGGGATTAAAAATCTTCCGGCTGAAGGAATTAAAGTTATAATATATGTGATTAAATTTAAAAAATTGAAATATTGAAAAGGCTGAGATCCTCAGAGACTTGGCAGGAATAAAAGTAAATGAAATGACTAAAGAATAAAGGAGAGTGGGATAAAGGAAAATAAATGAGTTAATCAACAAAATTAGGGATGAAAGAGGTCCTTCATGCTTAAAGCATCTAGCACCCTGAACAAAATATATTTTGATTATATTAAATTCGGTACATAAAAGCCTGAAATTTTATTTGTGAGTATGATGTACTAAGTTGTTGACTAAGAGAGGGGGGGAGCAATGGTTGATTAAGGGTTTAGGCAAAGTGGGAGAAAGTGAATTCTGATAAAATGTTGGATTGTGTTTAAATGGTTACTGAGTTTAGAACTAATGAGTGGATGGTAGATATATGAAATGACAGAGAAATAGCAAAATAAAAAAGAATGGACAGGAATATGATGTAAACGTGGAGATTGTAAAATAATGAAATAGTGAGGTATAATAGATATGATGTTAACAATAGGGGGCTGAAAAAATTCTTTTGGAGGGAGTGTTGTGACAGTAGTGTAGAGAGAATGGTTGTTTTAAAAGCAACAATTGTTGAGAAGGATTAAGGTATTGACGTTTATAGAGGAAGGTCAGATAAAGAAGATGGGGTAAATTTGAGAAGTGTGGGTTATGAGAAGAGTTGTCGGTGTAAGGGTTGAAAGTCACGGTTGAAAGATACATGGCGATTAACGCAGTTGGGGCTTCTTTGCTTTTCTTTGACTATTTCCAAGTCTTCATATAGATCTAATTTTAGAAAATTTTTTTGGGGTATATTATGTAACAAAGAGACGTCTTCTGGTATGTTGAGGGTATGTTTATGTTGTGCAAGATGTTGTGAGAAGGTGGAAGTGTTCTCTTTTTTAGTGTGTTCTAAGGAACGGGAAGTTAGTGATCTACAGGTTCTACCTATATATGTAGCATCACAATCAGAGCACTGTAATTTGTAAACACCACTACGATCCATGTAGTTGATGCAATCTGATGCTACAGTGCTCTGATTGTGATGCTACATATATAGGTAGAACCTGTAGATCACTAACTTCCCGTTCCTTAGAACACACTAAAAAAGAGAACACTTCCACCTTCTCACAACATCTTGCACAACATAAACATACCCTTTTTTTTTACTATACAATATGATTTCAAAAGTAAAAAAATCGTTCCAAAACTGAAAAAAATCGCCCCGAAAATAGTTGATTTGGGTACGATTAGTGTTAAGTCGAACTTTCGATTAAATAAATGATGCCGAAAGTTTAGTATTCGGGACGGTTGCAGAAAAAAATATATATGTATATTATTTGTTGCAATATTTTACTTTATTATTTAAATTCGCATATACACATTTATTTCATATAGAATTTTCCAACTGCACACAATCATGTAATTTATATATAATAATAGCGACAAAAACAATTTTGTAAATTTATTAGCAACAACCTTTTTAATTGAAATCGTCGTTTTATTGCATGCCATAACGGCTGAATAGGATTATACCACTGGTTAATGTATATTGAATATTATGCATGCTTTTCGGTTTCAAAATTTCGAATAAAACTAAATTATTTAATTTTGACAACAGAGTTGTTTTATTTTAACTAAAACCATGTACAATGTCATTAATTGATGCTGGCGGGCCATATTATTGGAAATGTGTTATTATCTGTGTCGCTATTAATTCGCTCACATGTTTTAAAAGTTCATTACAGATGGAGCTATTACAATTTTGCTGATTGCAGTTCAAATATTTTAAACTTTTATAGCAAAAATGTTTTTGAAGATCTGGCAGTTAAATATTTTTTAGATTTTGTTAGTGTAATTCGCATAGTGCGTAACTCTTTTTTTTTAATATGACTTTTTCAGCCATCTGGTACAAGGATACTCTATCTTTAGCATGAAAAATACCCATCTCCGCAGCATTAACCGTTTCGCAATAAAAGAAATGCTTCAAACTCCATGCTTCAAATTGTTGACAAGCAGAATGCTTATCTCTTGCCATTATGATTTTTTCTGACAAATATTCTCAAGTAATCTCAATTCTTCCGTCTTCCGACGTCCATTTTTCATTCAATTCGTTTGTTCCATTCTTCTTTAAGTTCTTTCGAGCTCATTGAGTTTTTTATTCCTTCCATCCGTGTTTTCTACGGTAGTCCTCTCTTCTGGATTCCTGTAGTTGTTCATACCGGTACTTGTTTCGGGAGTCTACTGTCTTTCATTCATTGGACATGTCCGTACCATTTGAGCACCACTAATAGACGTAAATCCTTTAATTTTAATTTCATGAATGTTTTTATTCGCCACATCTCAACATTTTCCATTTCAGAATATTTATCATCAAACTGTAATCTACGTTAAAAGCCAATTTGTCAGTAAAAAAAAGTAATAAAAATAAACAAAAGAAAATATAAGACAAAAAAATATCTTGTTATACATTATTTTGTAATAAAATTTTATAAAAGTTTGTCTTCGATTTGATTGTTATGAATCATTTACAGGACGATTATTTGTTACCTGTATGTATTGCTATTGCTATAACCTTGCTAAGTTGTGAATTAATTATTTAATAAATAATATTACTCTGGTATACTCGTATTATTCTAATTACCCCATAACCGCACTGAATAGAAGACCGCCCGATAGCTTTATTGTATAGACCCAAGACTTCTCACCACAGGGGGTTTTAAGTAGGTATAAATATAAAATCTAGTACAAGGAATGATGTTTAGAATACTCTTTGTGAATGGATTTGGTTTATGTAAAGAAAGATATTTTTGAAATAGATATCTCACTGAATTTTACCGTTAGGATTTTCGAGGATAAGCCTTAAAGTTGATTTCATGTAATCAAATGAACTATTTTACAAGTAAAGTCATCCCAGGAACGCAACTCAACAATATTGGCAATATCATTTTAAAGTCGTCTACTTTAAAATGTATAATGTCTAAATTGTCAATATAAATGAGTCAGATAAAATTAAATTTTAAGAAGAATTTTTCACCAACTAACAAAAAAAAAACAAAATTGTTTAATTTACTATTGTTTCTATTTTGAGAACGATTTTTGAATTGAAAATTGAAACGAAAATAAACTTATTTTAACATATAATTGTGGATTATTCCCTTTTAAATAGCGTCTGTTATCTACCTAAACATTTAGGTTAAGATATATAGATATATTAATATATAGTAATAAATGTGGGGTAAAAAAAATGAGAGAAACAAATTGATATTAATTGTGGGCCCAGAAGATGAGGAGACATTAAAAACTCTTAAAACTACCACGGTTTGTACATCATTGCCAAAAAAGGCAAAACAGAAGGGCAGATTTAGTATGCCTCTAACTTTAGTAGAACGGTATACGAGAAAAAAGAATTGATGAAAAAAGTGAACGTCTTTTTCTTGTGCCTTATAATTCTAAAGACTTTGGAGTAAATGACATCCCAAAGTTGATTAAAAATATAAAGTGGTTAAAGCAAGCAAACATATTCAAGAGGTAAACCAAACTTATGATAAAAACACTTAGCAAAAGATATACTAAATTACTTATGCGAGGTGCTTAGAATATGTCTATCGAGATAGAGAGTGTGAGATAATGATCCTTCATTAAAATAAAAAAAATTTTTAAAAGCAGAAGTAGGGCAACTAAAATTCCCACGTTTCGTAAGAAAAGTGTACTATTAGTGATAAGTGGGGAACAAAAAAAGTCAGAGGAACTGAAACAGGCCATAAAAGACAGATTGTGTTACATGTAAATGACATAGGTGTGGACGTCAATGCGGAGGAAGTGAAAATAAATATCAGAAATCATTAAAATATATCTAAGGATCAGCTTACCTTACTCCCATTAATGCCAAATAGAAATGGTAGTAAAGTGGTTATGTGGTAGTTATGGTAGTAAAATGGTAGTAAAGGGCCTGCGTAGCGCAAGCGGTAGGATGCTTGACTCGCAAGCCGGTGGTCCGGGGTTCGAATCCCACCGCCGGCAAGAACATCTAGACATTTTAAAAATGTCTATAGGCCCCAGGTCGACTCAGCCTGAATAAAAATAAGTACCTTGGGTAAAACCAGGGGTAATAATAGACGGTTGAAGCGTAGCACTGGCCATGTTACCTTCCTTGTATACCGTAGGCCCTAGATATAGCAGACTACCCTGCTATACTCCCAAAGCCGCGACAGCGGTATAAAACGGGAGACTATTATTATTAGTAAAGTGGTTATAGCTGTAGCTACAAAAAGGTTTTGATAGACCTGATTACAACAAATAGTAATAAAATTGGATGGGATAACTGTAGAATTGAAACCATTTTCAAGCTTATAAGACGTTATTGCAGCCTTCTTCTTTTTCCTCCTTAACTTTTTCCCTTTTAGGGGTCGTTTCTACTTACTATTATTGCTGTTCATCGTGTCTACTTCACCTAAGTTTTTTTCCTCTTAAATCCTTTGCCAACAGTGTTTTCACCTTTTTCTCGTTGTTCCTCTTTCTATCTTTGGATTAACTTCAAACAGCTCTATTCTTCGTCCCACCTAGTTTTCATTTCTATCTGTTTTTATTTCAGCTCTTTTCCTAATCAATTTGTTCCTGATCCTTTTTCTTCTAGTCTTATGCAACAGCTGCCGTGATATTTTTATTTTAGCTACCTTCATCTTCTTTTCTTGAATCTTTTTTACAGGTCACACTTTACCGTTGCACACCAAGACAGGCCTCATCACACTCTTGTTTGTCTGGCCTTTCAGCTCCTCTTCCATTTTTCGGATGGCTTCTCTGACCATGCCTGTTGCTCCCAACTAGATATACGTTGTTCTCGACCTGCTATCTGTAAGTCCTCCTTCTTGAATAGTCATTCTCCAAGTCTCCTCCATCTTCTCCTTCAACATTTCTTTACACTTTTTTGCTAACACGATCATATTAGCAAAGAGCATTGGCAAAGGCGCCTCCTCTCTTACCTTCTCTGTCAGTATATCCTAAACAAGATTAAACAGATAGAGACTCAGTGAAGAGCTTTAATGCCACAAGTTTCTACTTTTTTGTATGCTTCCCATAAATATTCTTCACGATTTTATGTACATATCATGAACCATTTCTCTCTCTTACATCTTCATAGGTCTTGACTAGAAACTGTGTCGTACGTCTTCTTAAAATCTATAAATATCTAACACATGCAGCTCTCTTTATTTCTCGCCATATTTCTCTCTCAACCGTTTCAAAGCAAACAAGACATCCGTTGTTCCCCTTCCTGGCATAAGTCCAAACTGTGGTTCTCCTATCGATGTCTGTCTCCATAACCTTCGCTCTGCAGTTCTCTTCCAAATTTTCATTGTGTGCGACATTGACTTTATCCCTCTATCCCTCTATAGTTCTTACAGTCCTGAATATCCTTAATTATGAATATATACCTACCATTGAAGAAGTCACGTCAGCTATTAAAAGAACTAAAGATGGTAAAGCGGTAGGGCCTGACGAGTTTTGTGCAGAATTCCTAAAACTTATGGATGAACAGGGAATAAAATGGATAACAACCGTATTCAACAACATATTATACGTAACTGGAAAAATACCCCAAAGCTGGTTAAAGTCGACCTTCGTGACCATACCAAAAAAAGTAAATGCCAAGACATGCGAAGACTACAGAACAATTAGCCTAATGAGCCACTTATTTAAAACGTTCTTGAAAGTGATACACGGCAGAATATATAAAAAATGCGAGGAACAAGTATCATGGACGCAGTTTGGATTCCGCGATTAATTAGGCACCCGAGAGTCTCTATTCGCTATCCAAGTGCTTATGCAAAGATGCAGGGATGTTAACTGTGATGTGTTTACTTGTTTTATCGACTACAAAAAGGCATTTGATAGAGTAAAACATGATAAACTTATAAACATCTTGAAAGAAGTAGAGTTAGATGATAGGAACTTAAGAATCATCTATTATAATTTATGTTACAACCAAACAGCCAATATTAAAGTGGATGACCAATTGACAGAGGCAGTCTCCATAGATAGAGGAGTGAGGCAAGGATGCATTCTGTCCCCGGTGTTATTTAATATATACTCTGAATATATCTTCGCGCAAGCGCTAGGCGAACTACAAGAAATCGTATTAGTCAACGGAATACGTCTAAACAACATTAGATATGCCGACGACGCAGTAGTTTTTGCAGATAGTCTGGACGGTTTGCAAAGAATAATGTCGCGTATATCAGATATAAGTAGAGAACACGGACTTGATCTTAATACGAAGAAAACAAAGTACATAGTAGTCACTAAGGGCGAAATATTAAATACACAGCTTTTGGTTAACCAACATCCAATTGACAGAGTGGACAGCTACACATACCTTGGTACCAACATTAACAGCCAATGGGATCACTCCGGTGAAATAAAACAACGCATAGGAAAAGCGAGATCGGCGTTCATAATGATGAAGTCTCTTTTCAGAAGTCACGATTTACCACTTGCTACTAAAATCTCTCTCATTAGATGCTATGTATTTTCTACGTTATTATACGGATTAGAGGCCTGGACACTTTCCGAAGCTTCTTTAAGAAAACTCGAGGCATTCGAGATGTGGTGTTACAGACGTAGTTTAAGAATTTCATGGGTGGATCGTGTGACTAATGTTGAGGTCCTACGTAGAATAGGCAAGGAATGCGAGATTATTTGGCCATGTTATGAGGAATGAACAGAGATACGCCTTGTTGCAACTCATTCTTCAGGGCAAGGGATTTGGAAGGAGAGAACCAGGAAGAAGAAGAATATCTTGGCTTCAAAACCTGAGAAAGTGGTTTAATACATCGACAACTGGACTATTCAGAATAGCAGCAAGCAAAGTTAGGATAGCCATGTTGATCGCCAACATCCGGAACGGATAGGCATCCTAAGAAGAAGAATGAATATATGCTAGGAAGCTGTGCGGATCTGGACAAAAGTTATGAATGAATGAAAATCAAAGGTGATGAAAAAGTACATAATCAGATCCATTCTGTTATGTATGCAAACAAAGAGACCACAGAACTAACAAGTGCCCAGGATTCGAAGACTAGCACAAGGAAGCACGCGCGCATGCTAACCAAGCAACGTGACTTAGCTAACTGAGAGAGAAACTTAGAGGTAGCCAAACGTATTTAAAGTTACGTCAGAAATTATACTTCTCAAAGCTGATACGCGTTGAAAAATGTGAGTTTTAGTAGGTATGACAGGCCAGTGAGTCCCATAATACCTGTGTTATGGATGGTCAGGTTCGCATTACTACATTTCTCCTTTAAGAAAAAATGTATCCATATTGTTAAAAAGGCAATAAGACATTTTTAACAATACCAATTTCCCTACTACCACAACTTTAACTTCAATTTATAGGTTTTTTATTGCAGTCTACCCTAAATAAAAACTCAAGAACATGACTACGGCTATTATTTTCTTGACGTTTCAGTTCTTGCTGTTTCAGATCATTTAAACTTTTTATGGATATTAATAGCTCTTAAACTTTATTATTTTCTTCGAGAGTAAATGCTGAAAGTTCTAAAATAAAACTGCCGCGAAAGCTGTAAATACTGGCTTTATATTTATCCTCAAAATTGTGCTTGTTATATCTTAGAACGAATTTGCAGAATTGAAAATCAATAGCCATAAGTTGAGAAGTGAAATTTTAATTTTTAAGAAAATTTAAGTTCTTTAAAATAGTTTAAACGTCGAATGAACTATACCTAATTAAAAGCGGTATAGGGTTTTAGGGCTATTTTCTTTTGTGATTTTACGCTGTTCTTTTTAAATAAGATTGACCGTAGTTTACGTTTCGATTACTTTAGTTGACCACAAACATAATTAGAAATCGCCTTAAATTTTAGAAATTTTTTAGATTTTTCGATGTCTTGACTTCTCAATTTCGACACGAAAATTATTTTTAAAACATGTAACATTCGCCAAATTCACCTTTAATCCCGAGCGAGGTACAGCTGTATCCCAAATATGAATTTATGGGTCTGTTTTCTAAAATAATTTTTTTACTTAATTTTCTTCGAGCTATTTCATAAATATACATGGAAATTGGTATTAAAATTTTGAATAAATTGATTTTTATTGTAATTAATTATAAAGAATTTTGTCGCTTGGGGTCCAGCCGTACTTCGCTCTGTATGTAACGACAGGTATGAATTTTACATAGGTTAAAAAAGAAACGGGGTAAAAATAAATCCAAATTATTTAAACGACGGGGACTCCCTGTTCCTTGGCGTCAACACTCCACAACCAATTTATTTAATAGCGCATTTGTGCACCTATTTATCTCGGTATAGGTAGTATACTCTTAGTGTGTTTAGTAAACTAATGAATATAACTGAAACATCAACAGTAGAGGAGGTATATAAAAACGTAGTCGTTAGCGTTAAAAAAGCTGCAGAAGAAACACTCGGCTCAACACTAAAAGACAAAGTGAAAAACTATTGTGGAACAAGGAAAAAGCAGTAAACAACAAAAAGATATAGATAAATACCTGGAACTCAAAAGAATAACAAAAACAACAACAGTAAAAGCAAAAAGAGAAATGTGGGATAAGAAGTGCCAGGAAATTAATACCTACCTGGGAGGCAGAAAATGTACAGAAACATGGAAGTTTCTCAGTAAAATAAGAACTAACGAAAGGAAGAGAATAAACATTCAATTAATATCCACACAAAAATGGGAAAAGTACTATGGGGAACCACTGACAGAAAATAGGGACAAATACTTAATTTAATCACCAACAGAGGTTAATATTGAAGGAGATATAACAATACAAGTGACAGAAATTAGAAAAGCTATAAAACAACTGAAAAACGGTAGGTCTCCAGGACCAGGGGATATCCCAGTCGAACTAATAAAATGTGGATCACAAAAATTGTTTGAAACCGTCACTTAGTGGAAAATTGCTTATATTTCGTCGATCCATAAGAAAGGAGATAAGCTTAAATGTGAAAACTATAGAGAGATATCAGTCACTAGTACATTCAGCCGTTTCTATGGACGAATAATTAGAGACCGCATTGAGAAGGAATACAAAGACCAAGAGAAAGAAGAACAATCCGGTTTTCGAACAGAAAGAAGCTGTACTGATAATATCTTCTGAAACAACTAATAAAAAAAAAATTAAGCAAAAATCAAGAAACCCACCTCATGTTTATTAACTTGCAGAAGGCGTACGATACAGTTCCTGTAAACAAACTCTGGAACGTATTACGACAGACGAATATTAGTGTCACCTTAATAAGAAATTTGTATAAAGGGTCAACATCACAAATAAAAAATGGAAACAGACTATCGCAAAGCTTCCTGGTTAATAAAGGTCTACGTCAGGGATGTTGTGTATCACCGACCTTGTTTAAAATATATGTTGCAAAAGCATTGAAAGAGTGGAAACGAAAATGCAGAGGCATGGGCGTAGACCTTGGAGAGATTTGCTTGTATACATTGCAGTTTGCTGATGACCAGGTTGTTATAGCAAACAATAAAGATGATCTGGAGTACGTGGTAAGGAAACTACAAGAAGAATATAGAAAGTGGGGACTAGAAATTAATACAGAAAAAACAAAATACCTACCAATAGGTACCGAACTATCGAACATCACATTAGAAAATAACGAAATCTATATACCCTGCGACCATTACACATACCTAGGAATCGTTTTTGTTACAACGGGGAAAGATGATGAAGAAATAAAGAGAAGAATAACACAATCCAGAAAAATAATAGGTTGTCTAAACAGCGTACCGTGGAGTCATGAAATAGGAAAAAGAAAAAAACACAATATCTACGAATCTCTTATTAAAAGCAGTCTATTGTACCGAGCGGAAACTTGGCGAATAACCGAAAACAACAGAAGAAAACTGGAGGCTGTAGAAATGGACGCTTTTAGAAGATCAGTAAGAGTGTCACGCAGAAAGAGAATACGTATTGATGAGATAAGACAGCGAATGGGGGTTGACGGCTCTCTAACAACAGACATAGAAAGAAAACAGCTGATATGGTACGGAATGGATATCTCAAGACTCCCAAAAATAATTATGCAATGGATACCACCAAACCGCAGAAAGAGAGGAAGACCCAAGAAATCTTGAAGAGAGGGAGTAACAAAGGCGATGAGCGCAAGAGATCTTAGAGAGGGCCAATGGGATGATAGAGTGTCATGGAAATTAGGCATCGGACAACGTCGCAAGACGTTTTAAAACCGATTGATGAAAATTCACTATTTTTTTTTAGAAGGAAAAAAAAGGTTGGATAAAGAAATAATTCGTTGATGGTGTGAACTATTTTGACACAGAAGTTGCTTAATTTCATTGATGAGGATGATTACAGAAACTACCGCAGAACGCTATGTTTGCAATGTTTTCGTACTTCAACATCACAGTCAGCAGATGGTGTTCGGCTATTTTCCGCGCGTTTCGTTTCGCGTTAGAGCACTACTAGTATCCTACAAACAGAGACTATTTCTGTAAATAGTAATAAGTTCAGAAATTCTTTCACTGTTCATTGCAGAAGGTGTGCAGTAGGTACTCAAGGTCAAGCGCTGAATGAGAAAAGTTTTAATCCGACTTAAGCCCCTTCTCTCACGCTCCTGGTCAGTCGCCAGTCGAAATTTGGATCTTCGAATCGTCCTTCAAAATGTTCCGACTCATATAACTTAATTTCCAACAATTTATCCAGCCCACTTACGGTCCAATATCGGATCCAACTTCGTAGAGTTAAGATTAATAACATTACCGGAATTAATATTAAACTGAACAGTCTTCCGGGTTGAACCGTGTCGATTATCATTGCGCCGAGCTTTCGACATCCTCTTCGATGTCTTCTTCAGGTCTTCCGAGGTCTTAGTCTACCGAGCCCCCAGAGACTACTAAACTGATCACTAATCAATGCGTTACTGGTGATGAAAATAGAGGAAGGGTCATTTATATCGTCGATGGTGACGTGGCTTGGGTGAAGGTTGACGTGGGGGCGGAAGGAGATTAGCGCAAGGATTACCGCGAGCATTTCTGAAAGTAGGAGTTTGATTGACGATTGAAGGGGACGGTATTTTCTATTAAAGAAAACTTCTAGGGGCTCGGGAGACTGAGACCCTGGAAGTCCCGAAGAAGAGAAGACTTCGAAAAGGATATCGAAAGCTTGGCGCAATGATAACCAACGCGGTTTTACCCAGAAGACTGTTTAGTTTAATACTAATTCCTCTAATAGTATTAATCTTAGCTCATATATATATATATATATATATATATATATATATATATATATATATATATATATATATATATATATATATATATATCTTTATTGAGTGACCGTCCTCGTTTCTTTCTATTTGATGGCGTTTAGTGAAAATCTCTTCTTGACCACCAATATTTTTCCACGCGCCATATAATATCAATTGTCTTTTATATGTTATTTCAAAAAGGGAGACAAATCGGACCCGGAAAATTACAAAGGAATTAATTTATTAAACACAACACTAAAATTAGCAACCAAAGTGATAACAAATAAACTGAATGAAATTGTAACACTAGCAGAAGAACAACAAGTTTTTGAGTCGGGAAGACTCAAAACACATGACATGCCAAAAGACATACACCGATGCTATATTTATAATAAGGCAAGTGCAAGAGAAATCATTAGAATATAACAAACCGGGATATCTATGTTTCATAGACCTTAAGATGGCATTTGGCCGGGTCAAATTAAAGAACTTTATCCACTTATTGTACGCAAGAGAGATGCCACTAGAAATAATCAAAACGATTAAAAATATCTATTATCACATTACATTATTTAGCTACGGAAAGCTTGAAATTGAAGTGGAGAATCAAGTGAATAGAGCAAATAGAGCCGAAGGCTGTCTGAATGAAATAATATGGAGAAATAAAAATATTCGGAAAGAAATAAAAGGTAGGTTTTACAAAACAGTCATCATATTAATAAAGACCTACGCGGCAGAAAGAGGACCTGACACAAAGAGGACAAAAAGGATGTTAGAAAGAGCAGAAATAAAAACACTTAAAAAAATTAATAGCAAGACACTATGAAACAGAGCTAGAAGTACAGATTTACAACGTAGATACAAGGTAAAGAACACCAAGAACTAAGTAAGCAATATAAATGATCATATAAGCCTAATCACAACAAATAGAGTAGTAAATAAGGCAAGAGACGGTTTCCGAATAAAAAGACGATCAGTTGGAAGTCCACGAAATCAATGGAACGGTAACTTACTGGAGGCACATTGAAAAACAGAGTAAGTCATGTCTACATAAAAAGAAAAAGAAGAAGAATTTATTTTAATTATCGTGTACATTTGGCTGCCTCTAATTTTTCCTTTTTTTTTTTCGTGTTCTACAAGCATTCTGCTCCATATGACAAGATCGAGTTTACAAATGCCCAATTGCTTAAAAAATGACCTTTTTGAAATTAGTTTCCGAAGTAGAAGTCGAATGACAATAATTATTGTAAAATTTAACTTTCATTACAATCAATTGTGGGTTAATCCCATATAAATATAGTCAATATTACGTCAATATTATTATGTAAAATATACACCTAAATATGTTTTAATTTTTAATTTTAATATGCATATTCTTGACCACTTAAGTTTGTGTATATAACCCTATAACTTTTATAAAATATTTTCATCCCCAACCCACTTCAAATTTCTTGCTAATTGCGAAATCCCTTAAAAAATTTTAATAAAACTTAATAAAAGTAATCCGAGATAAAATTAAACATGCATAACCGTTAAAAATAATTAGTCCGACCGCCAGCTACTATATCACATGAACCTCAAAGCAGAAGGTAATTAACTTCTAAAGTTGCTGAAACGTAAGCTGGTCTGCTTTGAATTAGTTTAAAGAGTCGACCGAAGAACGTACCGAGTAGCAGTATATTACGTTTAAATTATAAAATACTCTAATTTGAGTTGGTGGTCAGTTATTAAAAACTTCATGATCTCAGTTTTTATATTTTACAGAGCAAATAATATTATAGATAAAATTAATGGGAAAAACCCCGTAGTTGGCTGTATACCCTCGTTTAAAAAAACACAGAAGTTAAAACACTTCACACTTGTATTGTGGTATAAAAAACATAGTTAAAACTTTATAAAAAGTGTCGTCAAAATTTAAGTACTAGCATAACGTTTTCGATCTGAACAGATCATCCTCAGTGCCTTGTATAATTGTAGCTAACAATAAAGTTATATGTGAGACCTCCTATATGGGTTTACATCATTCCAAATGTTACATTTTGATTATGTTGTGACTCTAGGTCGATGACAATGGATAAATTTTAATTACTTTAGGGACTACATGTCTCCCTGCTTGATTTTTAACAAGTGGTACTTGTCAGTTGAAACGACACAGACCAACTGGCTGAGGTGACAGGAATATAATTTAAGAAGACAGCTGAACGTGACTAGGTGAAAGTGTGTTCCAAAACTAATGTAATTTTTTAATTGTGAAATTATAAAATTTATTTTGTTGTGATAATACTAATATCTTATTAATGATCCTGTAGTTAAAATTAAATTTATTTGAATGATAAAATTTATTGTCTTAAATCAGCAAATCTCTATTATTGAAAAAGAAATGAACTATTAAATTAATGGGATTAATGTTTAAGGTTGAATTTATGACATCATAAGTGGTGAGAAAGTGATAAAGGTAGAAATGAAAGGAAGTGATGTGGTACTATCCACATAAAAGTGTATGAAAAAATTGCTATATACTATAAGATTAAGTTGAAATCCAATGAAATGGAAGTGAAAAATTATTTTTGATTGGGTAATGGTGGTGGGTAATGGTGGTTGCCTAGCAACGGTAAAAGAACTGTGTAAATCTCTAGGAGTTAAAATTTTTTTTTATTAGTAAAATGAATAGTCTATTAAAAGTTTTATGGGAAATGATAACAGAATATGATATTCTAACTATTATTATATTGTAGTTTTGATAGTGTTAATATGAAATTACCTTATTGTGCAGTATGTTGAATGAATATAAATGAAGCTGTGAATGAGTGAGTGAAAATATTAATATAGGGAAGAGGAAATGTAAAATGTTTGATATGTATGTGAATATGTATTAAAGATGTTACGTCCCTCCACATATTCTCAGTTTTTAGTAATAATTTTTATTATTTTATTTTTATATTTTAATTCTTTACTTAACGTGTGTGTATGTCTTGTTATCGTAAATTAATACGGACCTGTACAGCCCCCCCCCTAGCCCTAGTCTTAAGGGAGCAAGCTACGGGACGAGACGCACATTTTTCAATCTTAGTTTAGACATAGTCCTGTATAAATCGGCGCGTTAAACACTCCAGTATTTTAACCTGACAACGTGACCTTGTGAGATTTTGTTCCCGAATCGCCCAGTGCACTGAGGAAGAAGAAGAAGTATACATCAACATCACAGCATCACAGGTACCGTAATTTGATTACATACACACATATTATTTATATTAATTGATAAATTTACATATAACTTATTTTCATATTAAAACTAAACCAGCACCTATATATAAATAAACACTTATGAGTGAATGTCTCTTATAGAACTTAGATTCATTCATTGGTCCTTCTAGCCGCATTAAAATTAGTTTAAATAATTTATTCAATTAAAAACGTGATCAAATTATATAAATTTTTAAATATTTGGGCAAAGTTTCTTACCAAAGGTCGTTTAAAATCATTGAAAAATTTCCACTATCGGTACATAAATTCCACAGCGGTACACATCTTGCAACAGATGCGATAATCCCAAACCAGGGTCTCTACCTGACTTATTGTTAAATCGAAGTACAGCCGTTGAAACTTTCCAAAAACGTTCAATTTCTGTTACAATCTACAATTTAGAATTCTTTAAATACAAGGGGTTTATATGATTATATATTTATTTTATATAACTTAGGAAATTAAAAAAAACGCAATATTAATTGAACTACTGGTTTTAAAAAATATTTTATGCGTATATTTCTAGTTACAATTAAATAAATATATATTGATTTTGTTTAAATAATACTTGGAGTGTTTTTTTGTTTGCTCGATTATACATACTCATATATAATAAATATTTATTCTTACTGATACTCATTGAGTTTCATAACTTTAAAAGTATTACATATATTACATATACGAGTACATATTGAATTTATTGAGATCATTCTTTAAAGGTTCTTTGTGTTACATAAATTTCTTTTCTATATCTACAATAATGTCTTCTAGAAGTTCAAATAGAATTGTTCGTTTGCGTGCATTGAGAAACGTTGACATTTGTAAGATTAAACAAATGGAAAAGCTAGCAGAGGAAGTGTTGGTTGATGGTTCATTAATTCCAGGGTTTCTCTTTGCTGCAAAAGATTATGAAGCTATCAATACTAGCTTCAATAATCAGCATACTGAATTAATTAATTTAATTGCTGTCGAGGAAGACGCAAATTTGGATACGGAAGAAATAATTAGGTTTGAATTTGCCAATAGTATTAATAAAATAGCTTCTCTTTATTTTAAACATAATTCTTTATTAAACAATACTTCTAGTGGAACTCAAAATGTGTCCGCTGATCCACAAATCAAATCAAAACGTAACGTAAATCTTCCTAAACTAAATTTAAGTATATTTGCGGGCGAGATTACAGATTTCCCCACTTTTATAGACTTATATAATGCTCTTGTACATAATAATTCTGATCTTTCTAATATAGAAAAGTTTAGTTATCTTCTGCAATCACTTAAGGGAGTACCTTACAATTTAATTAAAAGCATTAAGCTGCAAGATTCTAATTATATAATTGCTTACAACACCTTAATTGATCGCTATGAAGGTAAACGAGACTTATCTAGAGCATTATGGAAAAATATTCAAAATGCCAGTGTGGTTAAAACTGATGATCCTGTTTCACTTAGAAAATTATTAGATATTTTCAATGAAAACCTAGCCTCTTTAGAAAAATTACTTTTTTCTCCCGCTCAATGGGACTTTATTCTAATGAATTTACTGATGGACAAATTGGATGTAGAAACAGTTAGAGCTTTCGAATTACACTTTGCTTCAAAAAATGTACCTTCCTATGAGGAAGTTTATAAGTTCGCATTGCAGCGTTGCACTTCATTGGAGTCATATAAAAGACAAGTCAGCAAAAATGTTAAATCTATTAATTCCGATACTTCTAATAACGTAAGGTATTCATCTCGTCAAACTTCTACATTTTTGACCAGTTCTGTCAAAAATAAGTGTCTATTTTGTGATTCGGATCATGCTTTATTTAAATGCAATCAATTTCTTGCTGAATCACCTCAAAAACGTTTTGACTTTGCTAAACAGAATAAATGTTGTATAAACTGCTTGTCTAAAACTCATGTTACGATCAAATGCCTTTCATCCAAAAGATGTACACATTGTAATAAAAAACATCATACTGCTCTTCATTTTGATAATCTCAATGCGAATGATCATTCTTCTTCTTCTTCTTCTCACAACGAGGTTGCTAGTTCATCTAACGATCCTATGCCTTCTGTTTCCGCCTTATCAAATACTTTGACAAATAATGTCTTGCTAGCTACAGCTACAATCTATGTTCTCGATCGTTTTGGTAAAGCCTTGGAAGTTAGAGCCTTATTAGACAGTGCGTCTCAAGCTAACTTCATTAGTAAAGAATGTGCAGACAAATTAAGTCTCCCTAAATTCAATGCGGCTTTATCGATACAAGGTCTTGATAGAATGTGCACCCCAGCCAAATCAGGCGTAAAATTGAATATTTCTTCGTCTTATGACATAAACTTTCATTGCGAGATAGATGCAATAATTCTTCCTAAAATCTGTCAAAATATGCCAACTGTTCCAATTTCTTTAGACAACTTGCCATATCTTCAACATTTAAGGTTGGCTGATAAAATGGCAAATATTCCAGGTAAAATTGATGTTCTATTAGGAGCAAATATCTTTCCTTACATCTTAACAGGAGGAATTATTAAAACCCGTAATGATCAGCTTTCAGCTCTTGAAACAAGTTTCGGTTATGTTTTGATGGGAAATATTCCACCTACAAATATAACAAATATTCATTCCTTTTTCACGTCATTTTCTGCTAATGATTCTGAGCAATTAGATGCGACATTAAAACAATTCTGGGCCATTGAGGAAGTACCAGAAGTTAAATCTTATTCTCCGGAAGACTCATTCTGTGAGAAGCTGTATACTCAAACCACTTGTAGAAATTCCGAGGGCAGATTTGTAGTAAAGCTGCCTTTCAAAAACGAAATACCTTCTTTTGGCGACACAAAACGTTTAGCCTTACAAAGATTTAGTTCTTTAGAGCGCAGATTTGCCAAAAATGAATCACTTAAGATTCAGTATTCAAGCTTTATCAAAAGTTTCATAGATAATCATTATTTAAATCCTATTCAGCCAAGTACGGCAATAAATAATGCTTATTATCTACCACACCATTGTATTTACAAGGAGTCCAGTACTACTCCATTGCGCGTTGTGTTTGATGCTTCCGCACACGCCCCTAACTTTCCGTCTTTAAACGATACGTTATATTCAGGTCCAAAATTACAAAATGATCTTGTAAATTTATTGCTTAAATTCAGGTTTCATAAATATGTCTTTACTGCAGATATTAAATCCATGTTTACTCAGATTCTTATCGCTCCTGAGCAACAAAGATTTCAAAGAATACTTTGGCGTTTTTCAGAACAGGAATCTATTGCTGAATACGAACTTACTCGGGTTACTTTCGGTGTGTCTAGCTCACCATATCTTGCAATTCGTACTCTACAGCAGCTAGCACTCGACGAACCGGACTTATCTGTGGCCTCATCTATACTCCTAAAAGATACTTACGTAGACGATGTGGTGACAGGAAAGGATTCTTTAGAAAATAGTGTTCTTGCTATAAAAGAATTAATATCTTTATTGAAACGTGGTGGATTTGAGTTACGAAAATGGGCAAGTAATGCCCCTCAGTTATTCTCTCTCGCTAATATTCCTTTGGATCATATTCTGCAACAGTCTTTTTCATTTGACTTAGATCGATCTTCGTTGAAGGTATTAGGACTTGGATGGAATCCATCATCTGATGATTTCTTTTACAAAATTTTACCTCTTCAAGCTTCCTGTACAAAGCGAAATCTCTTATCCCAAATAGCTCGCATATTCGATCCTTACGGTATTCTTAATCCTGTCACTTTGATAGTGAAGACTATTATTCAACGTCTTTGGCTACTTAATTTAGATTGGGATGCAACTCCACCTTTGGAAATTACTTCAAGGTGGGAACAATTTAAAATTGAACTGCCTATACTATCTAAGTTTACTATACCTCGTCATATTTCTTTAAATGCAATTATTTCCTGTGAGCTTCATGGCTTTTGCGACGCTTCTTTACGTGGATCTTCTGCTGTTACATACCTTCGTGTGTGTTATGATACAGGAGTCATCAAAACTTATTTTCTTTTAGCCCGAACAAAGGTATCTCCTACCAGGGTACAAACTATTCCTCGTCTCGAGCTCAATGCAGCAGTAATTCTTAGTAAATTATTATCTTATATACTGCAGACTCTCACTATACAGTTTAGTAGAATTTACGCATGGTCAGATTCGACTGTTGTTCTTCATTGGATTAATTCACAGCCATATAAATGGAAAACCTTCGTCAGTAACAGAATTTCTTATATTCAAGACAGGATAGCTTCAAAACACTGGCGATATATTCCTTCTTCATTAAATAGTGCGGATCACGGATCCCGTGGACTTTTCCCTGAGGATTTCTTAAATACTCCTGCTTGGTGGGTGGGTCCGGAGTTTCTTCGCACTACTGAAGATAACTGGTCATTCTCTTTGACCGATTCTATTGAACATAACTTAGAATTGAAACAGAAAAGTTGTCTTTTGTCCTTTCCATCTGATGAATTTGTCGATAATCTCTGTAATCGATTTTCTTCCTTTTCAAAATTAAAACGTATCTTTTCCTATGTTCTTAGATTTGTTGGTAACCTGAAATCAGTCAATCAACGAACAGTTGGAAGGCTTTCTATTCAGGAACAAAGTAACGCCACTAATCAACTAATTAGATTAGTGCAACAAAGATATTTGAAGGAGGAAATAGAACAGGTTAAGGGTAATTCTATAAAATTCAAATATTTGAAAAAATTAAATCCCTTTTTTGATTCACATGATCTCCTAAGAGTGGGCGGAAGACTTAGCCAGTCAGAATTAGCGTATGACAAGCGCTTTCCTCTTCTTTTACCTTCCAAAGGTAATTTTATTAAATTACTTATTTCGGAAATCCATATTGTACATCTACATGCAGGCATTCAAGGTACGCACTTCGCCTTGTCACAAAACTTTTGGATAATTTCATCCAAACGTGTTATTCGTAGTGTTCTTTCAAAATGTCTTTCCTGTTGGAGACTAAAACCTCAAAATTATCAGCCACCTATGGGGGCTCTTCCCGACCTACGGATATCCAAGGCCAAACCATTTTCTTGCGTTGGCGTCGACTTTGGCGGTCCTTTTCTGATACGAGCCAATAAGCTTAAAAATGCTAAACGAACGAAAGCCTATATTTGCCTATTTGTATGCTTTGCCACTAAGGCTTTGCACTTAGAATTGGTATCCGAACTTAGTACCGAGGCATTTTTAGCCTCATTCAGACGTTTTATAGCACGCCGAGGACGTTGCTCTGTTGTCTATTCTGATTGCGGAACAAATTTTGTAGGAGCAAAATCCTATTTAGAAGACATTAAGTCACATTTTGACAAAAACGACGTCATTACATGGCATTTAAATCCCCCGGCAGCTTCTCATTTTGGTGGATTGTTTGAAGCGGGTATAAAAAGCGTAAAAACACATGTGTCTAGAGTCATAGGCGAACAGGTTTTAACCTATGAAGAATTCAATACATTACTAATACAAATAGAGGCTGTCTTAAATAGTCGTCCCTTATGTCCTGTCAGTAATGATCCAAATGATTTTTCAGTGTTAACACCTGGTCATTTTCTTACACTAGAGCCTTTAAAGATAATTCCCGATCGGGATTACAGTGATGTTAATTTAAATAGACTAAGTCGTTGGCAATTGCTGCAACGATTACATGCAGACTTTTGGCAAAGATGGAGCAGAGAATATTTACATACTCTTCATCAACGCTCGAAGTGGCATAAAAATGAGGGTAATCCTAATATAGGTACACTCGTACTAATACGTAATGAGACCAAGCCTCCCTTACAATGGCAAATGGGTCGAATTAAAACTTTAATTTTTGGTCAAGATGATATTGCTCGCGTAGCTATCGTACAAACTGCGAAAGGTGAACTTAGGCGACCTTTGGTTAAGCTATGCCCTTTGCCTTATATTGACTAAAAATGCAAATATGCATTTTGGTGGGTGGGAATGTTACGTCCCTCCACATATTCTCAGTTTTTAGTAATAATTTTTATTATTTTATTTTTATATTTTAATTCTTTACTTAACGTGTGTGTATGTCTTGTTATCGTAAATTAATACGGACCTGTACAGCCCCCCCCCTAGCCCTAGTCTTAAGGGAGCAAGCTACGGGACGAGACGCACATTTTTCAATCTTAGTTTAGACATAGTCCTGTATAAATCGGCGCGTTAAACACTCCAGTATTTTAACCTGACAACGTGACCTTGTGAGATTTTGTTCCCGAATCGCCCAGTGCACTGAGGAAGAAGAAGAAGTATACATCAACATCACAGCATCACAGGTACCGTAATTTGATTACATACACACATATTATTTATATTAATTGATAAATTTACATATAACTTATTTCATATTAAAATTGAGCCAGCACCAAAATAAACAATTATGAGTGAATGTCTCTTATAGAACTTAAATTCATTCAAAAGAAAAATGAAATAATAGAGACTATATATGTTGAGTTAGTTGTGAGAAGATTAGATTGACTGTATATCTGAGTTGGTCAAGTAAAATATGTATCATAAGTAGTAGTGGGGTCCACAGACTGAAAGTGTTGAAAAGATGTGTGGTGATAAAAGATGGAGTTTTGATTGTAGTGATGGAGTTTAAGTTTAAAGTTAATAATTGAAGTTAATAATGAAAAATAATATTGAAAAAGTAAAAAGACAAGTAAGGAGACCCCAAGAAGTAAGAGACATGAGGAGAGAATATGTGAAAAGGACAGGCGAAGAGTCACAGAAGAACTAGCAGAAGGATGACAAAAAAAAGACCGTCATGGGATTAGATGGTATAAGAAGAAGTAGTATGATGAATAGAAAGACAGAAAATGAGGGGGTGGAAAATTGTTGGTATGGTATGTGTCATGGAATGGGTAAGAAACTGTCATGGGATAAGATGATATAAGAGGAAGTAGTATGATGAATAGAAAGACAGAAAATGAGGGTGTGGAAAATTGTTAGGTATGGTATGTGTTAGTGGGTGATTAATAAGGCAGTTGTAAAATGTTAGATGCTAGTGGGGTGGTTGGGAAAAAAGAAAACAGAAGCAAAATAAGTAAAAGATAAAATTTAGATGCAAATATTGGAATGTTGATTAAAATTAAGGGAATAGTTGTCGGTGTATGGCAGTAAAGGTCTATTAAGGGTAGTTTGGCGGTTAACACAATTGAAGCTAGTCCTCATGTCTCTGGATATCTCAAGATCCTCATACAAGTCCAAACGTAAAGTATTTCTATCTTGGATGTTATGAATTAATTTGACACCATCAGGGGAATGTTAAAATGATGATTGTTGACTTTAAGGTGATGTGAGAAAGCTGATATATTATCTCTTTTAGAGTGTTCTGCAGATCTGGTTGAAAGTGACCTAAAAGTCCTGCCAATGTAGGAGGCATCGCAATCAGAACAAGTCAGTCTGTAAACTCCACTACGGTTCATATAGTATTTGTCAACAAATGGCTAAGAGTATTTCCAACTTTGAAAGATATGTGTGTGTTTTCTGATGAGTTAATTATAATAAGTTTAATGTTTTCAGATAGTTTGGGAGTGTGATATGGTAAAGATCTGTAAATTGGAGTAGAAGAAGAAGATTGATTAAAAGCAGAATTTTGAAGCAATCTAGATTCTCTTTTATGGATGAATATTATAGATGAAAAAAAAAAATGAATATTATACCGGTGCAGAAGATACAACCAATTTGACACAATAGCTTACAGTCCGAATGTGTCTGAATTTTACATCTGTGCTACATCTCGGTCACTTCAACAGCTATTCGAAGAACGATTTTATTTAGTAAAGCTATGAAAAATTTCAATGTGGATTGTGATTATTGGATACTGATTATTATGGAGTTATGTTTGAGTTTACCTTTGACACAGTAAAATTTGACAAAATCTTGGAAGCACTACAAGCAGTACTACAATATGCTTGTAAAAAACTTAACGGGAAGAAAAAGGCCTGAACATTGATGGTAGAAGATTTGAAATTCGTAGATGACATAGTTTTGTTCTCGGACAACCTCAAGGAGATATGTACAATGCTACATGAACTTTAGTTAGTGTGTGCCAGTGTAGGTCTTAAAATAAACATCATCAAAACAAAATTTATGACAAACCTAGTACCTAGCGGAAATATCAATATTGGAGACAACGAAGTAGAGCTGATAGAAAAATACATATACCTTGGACACGAAATAAAGATCACAAGAGACAACCAAACATGCGAACTACGAAGAAGAATAAACCTAGCATGGGCAGCATATGGAAAACTCAAAGACATCTTTAAAAGCTTCTTATTCTTGATGTGCCTATCCGTTACGAATGTTGGCAATCATCATGGCAATCTTTATCTTATCGGCAGCAGCGCGGAAAAGCTGCTTAGATGTTGTATTGAACCAGATTCTGAAGTTCTTCAACCAAGGACCTCTGGACCTCTTTTTCCAAATATTTTTCCTTGCAGGATGGCTTGAAGGAGAGCATATCTGGATTCATTTCACATAATATGTCCGAGGAACTGTAACTTTCGAGATTTGATGTTGGTCAGTACCTCTCAGTTCTTATTTTTTCTTCTGGGGACCTCCTTATTTGTGACTCGGTCAGTACACGGGATCTTAAGCTTTCTCCGATCTAGCCACATTTCAAATGCTTCCAGTTTTCTGCACATATCTTCCTTCAAGGTCCACGATTCAACACCATAAAAAAAGAGAAGACGTAGCATTGCAGCATTCTTACTTTTGTATCAAGAGAGACTTACTGGTATTTGGACCAATGTGTTTTTTAAATTCAGGATAAATGTTGTCAACTCCTGTGAATTTGCGGCATTTAATTAATTTTAGAGCTTCTGCAAGTTCTTCTGGCTCGATAGGCTTTATTATTGGTAGGCTTTGTTGTTAAGCAATTTTGGCTTCTTTCAACTGAAATCTAACTTCTCTTGTATGATTTTTTTTCTATTACTGGTTTTGAAAGGTTGGCTATGCGTTTGCCTATGTCTTCCCGTTTTAGGGCTATAGAGTTTGCTGTAGCGTTGTTTGTGCCAGAGTCTAGTTTCCTTAAAAGGTTTCATGCAATGCGGCTACTGTGTGTGAAATTGAGATTTTCTAAAGTTTCCCTCCACCTTGTAGTTCTCGCGGAATTTAGGGTTGCTAAGAGTTGATTTAAAAAAAAAGCAGATAACACGTTCCTTTACACCAAACTACCTTGCTATCAAAGATGATAACGGAACTCTACTCACTTCTAAAAAAGATATTTTACACAGATGGAAAGAATACTGTGGACGACTGATGATAGAGGAAAGCACAGACGCCCCATCACAACAAGAAGATGCCAGTTTTGTGACGGAACCTAAAGTACTCAAAAGTGAAGTTGAAGCAGCAATTATGAGGCAAAAAAGTCAGAAAGCTGCCGGTCCAGATAACATACCTATTGAAATGATTTGGGCCCTAGATGACGTTGGAGTGGATATAATACATCAAATTTGTCAAAGAGTGTGGGAGACAGGTAAATGGCCTGAGGACTGGTTACAATCACTATATATTCCCATACATAAAAAGGGAGCGAAAGATTTATGTAGCAACTATCGCACAATTGCTCTAATTGCGCATTGCAGTAAGATAATCTTACACATAATTCTCGAGAGGATAAAGCCCTTTTTACTACCTAACATTGCAGAGGAACAAGCAGGTTTCGTCCCCGGACGTGGTACTAGAGAACAAATTTTAAACGTACGGCAGATTGTAGAAAAATCCAGAGAATTCAACATCATAACATATTTGTGCTTCATAGAATATAGTAAAGCTTTCGATTTGGTCAACTGGAGTAAAATGTGGCAGGTTTTGTCTGAAATGGGAGTCCCCAATCATCTGATACTGCTAATTGAAAGCCTGTACAATAACAATTATGCCAGAGTTAGAATAAATGGGGAACTAACCAATATTCAGGGTCACAAAGGGCGTGAGACAAGGCTGCATACTAAGCCCAATTCTATTTAACATCTATGGTGAATGGATAATGCGGAAAGCTACTGAGGACTGGAACGGTGGCATCACCATTGGCGGGAAGAAGATTTGCAACTTGAGATATGCAGATGATACTACTATCCTTGCTAGTTCTGAAGCTGAATTGATTCACCTGCTACAACGGATAAAAGACGTAAGCTTAACGATGGGCCTTAAAATAAACGGAGATAAAACGAGAATCATGATAATTGACAGAGCTAACAACAATCAAAATCATCTGTTCATGATAAACAATAGCGCTGTTGTAGATAAATTTGTGTATCTGGGCTCATTAATAACCAACAAAGGAGGCTGTACTGAAGAAATAAAGCGGCGGTCAGCAATCGCAAAAAGCGCTATTGCAAAATTAACAAAAATTTGGAAAAGCCATGAAATAACTACCGATACAAAAATGAGACTAGTAAGAAGTCTAGTTTTTCCAGTTTTTACTTATGCATCGGAATGTTGGACCCTTACTGAGAAAGACAAAAAGAACCTAGACGTATTTGAGATATACTGCTGGAGACGAATGCTGAGAATATTATGGGTGGCCCGAAGAACAAATGAATCCATACTGGACCAGCTAAACATAAAGAAAAGACTAAGAACACAATTATCAGAACAAATAATAAGCTATTTTGGACATGTGCTTCGAAGAAATGGTCTTGAAAAACTTATCATCCAGGGAAAAGTAGAAGGCAAAAGAAATAGAGGTAGATCTCCTACACGATACACGGATCATATTGTTGCTAACATTGGCGCTCCATTGTCAGAATGTGCCCGAATGGCAGAAGATAGAAAAACGTGGAGGAACATTGGGAAATTTAGCTAATAGCTTCATGATATCACGATACCTGCATCAGGCCAACGACTAAGAAGAAGAGTTGATCACCAACTTCAGGATCTCTAGATTTCTCATACTGATCAAGCAGTTCTTTACACTCGTCCTTCCAGCATGGGATGTAGGATTTGGTAAGTCCAAGTGGGATGTGCTTTTTTGCACAGCTAATCATTAGTAATGCAAATCTTTCATAATTTTGGACCTCTGGTCCAAAACCGTCTGGTTTGATTCCAATAAAGATTGCTAATAAATTCTTAGATCACAGGTCTTTATTCCAATATTCAATTAAGCATGTATGCTAAAGAGAGCCTCTCTCGTACCCACTGCGTTCCGAAAACCAAACTGTGTACGGCTGATTTTTTCTTCGCATAGTCTATTATATCCTTTGATGAATGATTTTTAGAAATAACTTTAAAATGTGGCACATTAAGTTGATGGTCTGGAAATCATTGCAGAATACGGATTTTGTTTTCTTTATTAGTAAATAATTGCAAATGTAATTAAAGTATTTGCAAAGAAGTATTAATACAGATTTCGATACATATCAATGTGTAGGCTCTTCTGCTCCTGGATTATCATGGAATTGTGAGAAGTCTCAGGAGAACTAAATCTTTTAAGTTGCTATAAAACCTTTTTGAGTCAGTGTTAAAATTTTAGGTTTAAGAGCAGAGTAATGTGCATAGTAGGTGCTAAGTTAAGCCGGTTAAAAACGTAAAGGAGAATGCAACAAACATTAGTAAGTATTAAGACTGTCATTAGAAAAAAATCGCTCATTAGACTAGTTTTTGTGACTAGTTATAATATCGAAAGCACCGCTTAGGTGTTTTCTAAAATAACAAATGGTAATAAATATCAAAGAATGTTATATTTTGAGAATTAAAGTGATATATTGAAGTGTACAAACTCTTTACATAATATCCAGTTAAATTAGCATTAAAGTCAGCAAATTGCAATTATTTGTTATTGTCGTCAATAAACAAATTCAGTTTTACCAGCAAATAACTGCTTTTAGTAAAGACCGATATACCTGTTTTAGTGGGTGTACAGGGTCGCACTTACTTTTCACAAACGTTTATCGAAATGAATTCAAACATGGAATCACACAACAGTTCTACAATACAAGACCATCAAAATCAAATAAACACATCACAATCATACTCTTCGGCAGCGTCGAGAGTGTAATTTTTTTAAGAGCGTAGGCGCAAAATTTCGGGCCAATGCTTTTTAAATGCATTAATTTTTTTCGAATCCTGAGAAAACTAATAAATATTTTTGAAAAATTTAAACGCAGAATGAAAGAATACATTATTACCGAGGGCCGAAAGTCCCTGAAAACTTCTATAATGTTTATTTTAATAAGTTACAGGGGTGAAAAAAAAAAGAGAAAATTTAGTGTAATTTTTAATTTCAAATATCTCAAATATTCAAAAAAACTTTTTGTTTATTCTTTCGGGACTTTCGGCCCTCGGTAATAATGTAATCTGTCATTCTGCGTTTAAATTCTTCAAAAATATTTGTTAGTTTTCTCAGGATTCGAAAAAAATTAATGCATTTAAAAAGCATTGGCCCGAAATTTTACGCCTACGCTCTTAAAGTCCCAAGTAATTATCTTTAGTGCCTTAGAAAACACCAAACTTCAAGACTACTTTCTCCCACTTGGAAATATAATTCAACCGAAAAATATAATCTTCTCTTCTAGATTATCTAATAATCGCATAGGTCAAATAGAAATAAAAGGTGAAATTGTCAGAGCAAGAAGGTTAGTTACACCAGCGGAACGACTTGTGTTCTCCGGCGTATGTCCTTCAATACCGCACGACTTACTAATCAATGAGTTACAAAAAATCGGCATAGTTCCTGTCTCCCCCATGACCTTCCTCAAAATAAGTGCTGCTCTGCCTGAGTACAATCACATCCTTAGTTTTCGAAGACAAATCTATATCAGTCCTCACAATTTAATACTACCAGAGTCAGTTACTCTTGTCTTTGACAACACGACATATAGAATATTCATTTCTCAAGACAGTTTAGTTTGCTTTAGATGCAAGAAGCCAGGACACATCGCTTCACAGTGCTCCGAACCACTAGCTCAACTAAACCCCAACCAAAACAATAAAGCATCGGTATACAGCGCAACAAATATATCCTTGCAAGCATCCAATGACACAAACCCTTCTCGGTGTGAACAAATCTCTATTTCTAATATCCCGGAGATACGGAACAAAGTAGATGCATCAAATAAGGACAGTCACATAATTAATCAACCAAAAAGAAACTTTGATGAAATTATTTCACCTGAAGCAGATCCATCTTCAAAAGAATGTAACATTTTTTCACCACCTAAAGTCCAAGCAACATCTAAAAAAGCTAAAATTAGTTTAGCAAGCACTTCTAAATGCTAATTTTCTCTCTTACTTGACCCTGCTGAAAACTTCATCGAAAATCACCCTCTACCTTTCCCTCTAAACGTTGATCAACTTAACATGCTCCTAATGAATATCACAGGGTCAACAGATCCTATAACCACAATTTAAGAATATACCACAGACCAACCAGCTTTGTCCCATATGCTCAGTCAAGTTTATCCCCATTTAAAGAAAAGATCCATAAAAAGTAAATTCTCGTCCATAAGGAAAAAAAACCATAATTATCTTAACAGTGACGCATCGGAAGCGGAAAGTGACACATCTCAGTTAAGCCAACATTAAATTCAAGTCTCTACTTCAGTGGAATTGATGGTTTTTTCCATCGCCTTGCCATGGTAACCCCAAATAACACTTTTCAATTTAAACTTTCTCTAAATTCCAGCATCTCCAATGCAGAACTATTTGGTTTGCTCAAAGCCATCAAGCAAGTAAATATTAAAAACATCCCTTGTTGTCTAGTCCTTTCTGACTCTCTCAGCACAGTCAAAGCTATGCAAAATGTATACCCTACACCCCATTGAGAAAATTATCAGGGCCGAATTAATGAAAGCTCACGAAAATTTCAGAAGAGTCCACTTCCTATGGATACCATCTCCTATAGGCATAGAAGGGAATGAAGAAGCAGATACTAGTGCGCGTAACGCTATCACCAGTGACGCTTCAGAAACAGAGTGTCGGAGTATCGCAGGCGATCTAAAAGTTTATTTCAAAAATAAGGTGTTAAGTGCGTGGAATCTGGAGTGGAATGACTCTAGTTCGAAACTCAGAACCATCAAAAGTAATATTTTTTACTTAAAATTAAGTCCACAGCAAGAAAGTAGAAGATGCCAAACTATTATTACACGTCTACGACTTGGACACTGCAGGTATACTCATGCCTATCTCTTCTCAAATAGTGAACCTCCAAAATGCGAAACATGCAATACAGTAGACAGTATAAAGCACTTCTTGATAGACTGTCCTAAATATGTAAATCAAAGATAGTCTTACAATTTGCCAAATAGCCTGAAAGCACTCCTCAACAAAAGATTAGTTTCGAACAATTTATTAGGTTACTTAAAATGTATAAATATGTTACACAAAATTTAACTTAATTAATTGTTACAAATGTTCAATTGTTCACAAATTGTAATTAATTGTTACAATTATTTATTGTTACAAATGTTAAATTTAATATTATTACAAATGTTACAGGAATGTCGCTAATAACCTTTGGGTGGATGCGACTTTGTTTCTTTAAATAAAAAAAAAATAACTAAATAAATATCAAAGTTTTAACCCAATTTTAAAAACAAGCTAGAAATTGCATTTAAATATAAAAATTTACAGCCAAATAGCTTCTTAAACTGTAGAAATATTTTAAGATATTAACTCGAAAAGTATATTTCTTTTAACACCATTGCTCCTGACACAAATTCTCCCTTTCTAACGTGATACTTCAGAAAATCAACAAGGGAGAAATTACTTCGTTTTTTACAACTCTTTAGAAAAACTGCTTTAAGAAATGTAATTGAACCAATTTTCCTTGCTCAGAAACGCCGAATCATAATTACGAAGAGTTTCTGCTTTAATCTGTAAAATGTTGCCGCCCTAAAGGGTTTTTTTTTCGTTCTGCGAAACGTGGTTTTATGTAGAAACAGAAAGGGATAATAAAGTGTCGAGTTTATATAATTTAATTATTTTTTGAAGGAAACGAGTTTACGAGTTTTTGTGATATTTCGTTCTGCTTTTCCCACTTTTTGTTTAATCACTGTTAAAGGACTATGCCTAATGTTTCTGGTAAATTCATGTTAGCAAACACATCAACAGGCGAAATACGTATATTTTTATACAAAGAGAGAAGATACAATGTGTCAGTAAAATTTGGAATAAATTCGTTATTTTATAAAATAAATTTATTTCCAAAAAAAGCTGAAATTCGACGGTTTCTAACTTTAATTTTTACAATCTAGAGAACTAATCAATAGAGTGATATAGACTAATGTAATCATCGTCCTTACATTTCATTATATCGTCATATTTTTTTAAATTTAATACTTTATATTATATGGAAATATTAGATCATTTTTAACGAGCTGATTTTCCATTAGTACGATACTTCTTATTCTTCTGGTTCCTATCCGTTTCGGATGTTGGAAATCATATTGGCAATCATGACCTTGCTCGCTACGACTCGAAACAGCTCCGTTGAGGTTTTCTTAAACCATGTTCTTAAATTCCGCAGCCATGATATTCTTCTTCTACCGGGTCCTCGCTTACCTTTGACTTTACCTTGCAATATAGACTGCAGCAGGGAGTAACGGTGCTGGTTTCTCATAACGTGTCCCAGATATTGCAATTTTATGCGTTTGATCGTAAACACATTCTTTGGTTCCTTCTTCATTTTTTCTAGAACTTCCTTGTTCGTGATCCTTGCTGTATATGATATTCTCAGCATTCTTCTATAAAGTCACATCTCAAATGCTTCAAGTTTTTTAATAGTGGTGTCTGTAAGCGTCCATGCCTCCTCCCCGTACAATAACACAGAGAAAACTTAACATCTCAAATGTCTCATTTTTGTATCTTGGGATATGTTGTGACTTTTGAAGATGGCGCTCATTTTGTTAAAGACCGTTCTTGCCTTTCCTATGCGGCACTTTATTTCCTGTACATTGCTCCACTGTTCGTTTATAATAGTTCCCAGGTAGCAATACTGTTTTACTCGCTCTATCTGCGTCCCATTAATGTATAGATGAGCCCCATTTATATTCTCCTTGCTGATAATCATTTGATTCGTTTTGTGGGTATTAATGTTTAGTCCGTACTGTTGACTGTACTCGTTTATTATGTCCATTAGCCTCTGAAGTCCCTCTAAACTATCTGCTATCACTATGGTGTCGTCGGCATATCTAACATTGTTTACTCTTTCACCATTTAGAAGGATGCCTTCGTCTATTCCGTAAAGAGCCTCGTTAAAAATTTTTGCAGTCTTTCAGGATTTGTCCATCCTGCAGTTTGGATTTGTGAACGCCGTTGGTACGAGGGAAGCTTTATTTAGCGTGCAGGTATTGTTTCAGAAATGTAGAGATGTCTTCTTCTTCTTGATGTGCCTATCCGTTACGAATGTTGGCGATCATCATGGCAATCTTTATCTTATCTGCAAAAGCTGCACAGATGTTGTATTGAACCAGATTCTGAGGTGCTTTAACCAATATGTTCTTCCTCTTCCTGGACCTCGTTTTCCAAATATTTTTCCTTGTAGGATGGCTTAAGTCGTTTCGTATAATATGTCCGAAGAACTGTAACTTTCGAGATTTGATGGTGGTCAGTACTTTTCGGTTCTTATTCATTCTTCTGGAGACCTTCTCATTTGTGACTGGGTCAGTCCATGGGATCTCAAGCATTCTGCGATATAGGCACATCTCAAATGCTTTCAGTTTTCTGCCATATCTTAGTTCAAGGTCCACGATTTAACATCATAAAAAAGGACAGAGAAGACGTAGCATCGCAGCATTCTTACTTTTGTAACAAGGTTAAGAGAAGTTGTGACTCTTGAAGAAGGCCCCCATCCGATTCAAGGTGGATCTAGCTTTTCTGATGCGGTAGAGATGTCAGCTGTGATATTTTTGCATACCTGATTGACTACAAAAAGGCTTTCGATAGAGTTTAGCAATAACAAATGATGGAAGTGCTAAAGAGGAAAGGTATATTCAATCTGTACTCGGAGTATATTTTTAAAGAGCCTCTAAAAGATATTCATGAAGGCATCTCAATAAATGGAGTCAAGCTCAATAACCTGCGGTATCCAGATGATACAATAGTATTTTCTAGTACAATAGAAGGGCTGCAAAACTTAAGGAACCAAATATCGGAAACAAGTAGAACATATGGACTAGATATAAACACCAGCAAACCAAGCGAGGAAAGATCATCAGCAAGGAAAACATGACTGAAGAAAATCTGTATGTGAACCAAATGAGAATTAAACGTGTCTCATACTATAACTACTAGGTAACTATAATCAATGAGTCGTGGGATAATACCCATGAGACTAAATCTCGCATCGGAAAGGCAAAAAGTGCATTCTTAAATATGAGCTCTGTGTTTAAGTGCCATGACCTTGCCCTGGAGACAAAAATAAGACTCTTTAAATGTTACCTTTACTCAATGATTCTGTATGGAGTGGAAACGTAAACATTGAAGGCGGAAACTCTATCAAAACTTCAGACTTTGGAGCTATGGTTATACAGAAGTATCCTGAAGATACCATGGACAGATAATGTCACCAATGAAGAAGTACTACGGAGAATAAACACAACCGCAGATTTAGTCAACATTGTGAAGGGCCGTAAGTTGCAGTACTTGGGACGTATATTGAGAAACTAAGGCAGATATAAGCTACTCCAACGCATTTTGCAAGATAAAATTAAAGGAAAAAGCTCCAGGACGAAGAAAAATATCCTGGCTTGCTTACCTGGGAGCATGGTATAGAAAGACCTCAACATAGCTATTTCGTATAGCAACTAACAAAGTCATCATAGCCAGAATGATCGCCAACGTTCGGAACGGACAGGCACCCTAAGAAGAAGAAGCCTTCTGTGTTGTATTTTGTCGAAAGTTTTCTCAAAGTCAACTAGAGCTACGAATACGTTGTAGTTGACGACTTGACACCGTTCTATAAGTATTTGTATGATAAATAATGCCTCTCTAGTGCTAATATTTTTGCTAAATCCCAGTTAGTTTCTTGGTATTCTATTGTCTAGTTTATGTAGACACGTTCATGTATCATTCACAAGAACAATTTTAAAACATGGTGTATTAAGTTTATGATTCTATATTCTTCAGATTTCATTGCGTTGGGTTTTTGGGTATTGCGATAAAGTGTTTTGTAATCCTAAAATGAAAAGGAATAAATTATTCTCTTCATTTTACTAAAAAGAAGATCCGATGAAAAGTTGGTAACTAACTCTTGTTTTAGAATGGCGATTAATGATTTCAAATATTTAAGCGAAAACTAGGGCTCGTGTATTTAAATATCTGCAATAATAACCGCCCATATTAATACACTTAAGTTTTAAATAACCAATTAATAAAACAAACAATACTACTTCATCCATTATGATTAATTAATTAGTTAATTAAATGCTGTTTTCAGATAAATAATAAAGATTGGTGTGAAATATACCTTTTTAGCGTTTGTTAAAGATATAATTTGTAGAAAAAAAAATTATTTTTTAGTGAAAAAATGTTTTATTTTACAATTCCCGTGACAGATTTAAAAGTTAGATGCCAAAGCAATGCATTTTTAGAAAAATATTTTACCGATAAATTCCAATCCCTCACTCAAAACCACTTCTTACCGTAGACATAAAAATTTAAATCGACCAAATTCAACCCTTTCACAATCATCCATTCCTTAAGGACTATAGGGATAATACATAATGAGAATTCCTCTGGTTAACATCCCTCGCTGTTTTGTTTCATGTTCAAGGCCCAAAATTAATTTCATGTCCGAATTTTCTCCTTTACAAATTTAAATTACATTGTAAAATTTCAGATGGTTGCGGCTGCCACCGACCCACGGCATTTTTAAGCACTTTTTATAATCAGTGGCGCTTTCGGCTAAAACTGGAATGAGATATGAAATAATAATTCAGATCAAAAGTACATTATTATTATTAATTTTTTTACTTTTCCACAATTTACAATTATTTACAACAAAATCACCAAAAAGTATTTTTTTGCATTTATTGCATTCATTTCATTTTACAAAAATAAATTCAATAAGCTAATTATTGAGATAAAAAAATATTTTCACACGGAATATACAAAATATAAAACAGTTCTAAAGGTCTATAGGATACTATTAGAAATTGGATAATAACAGCACAAAAAGTGAAATTAATTCCATTTTAAATCAAAATTATGAGGTAATCACTGGTACTCAGAATATTAGCAATATTTTTAATGATTATTTTTCTACTGTAGGGATGCTTGTTAAAAATATTAAAATATCTCTTTTGATCATCCAAAAACTACATGTAATAGTACATTCTTTCTAAAACCCGTAACGAAATCAGAAGTTCAGAGGATTATTCATTCCCTAAAACCAAAAAAATCTCCTGGCATATACAACATTTCCACCGATCTGTTAAAGATAATTTCTTATTATGTTGTTGAACCATTTTAAAAATGCTGAAATTATACCTATATTTAAAAAAGGTGATCCAAAATTGGTGCTAATTATCGTCCTATATCACTTATTACCAGCCTTGTAAAAATCTTTGAAAAGGCCTTAGCCGAACGAGTAAGTTAATATCTTACAAAGTTTAACCTTCTGTCTCTAAACTAATTTAGTTTTAAGAAGGGATATTTCACTTCAGATGCTATAATGTCCGCTACTGATTATATATAATAATATAAGATGTTGGATAATGGCTCTCCTACTTTAGCGATATTTTTGGATTTAGCCAAGGCATGTGACACTGTAAATCATAAGCAGTTGTTAGATGATTTGAACGATTTTGGAATAAGAGGCATACCGTACTTTTTCAAAGTTATTTAAAAAATAGATTGCAAATTGTCGAAATTAATAACAATGTTCTGAAAAAATCATTAAGTGTGGCGTAGCTCAAGGTACTATTTTAGGTTTTTTACTGTTTCAATATATCGCACTAATAATACAATAGTGTCGTAACTCAAAAAGATGATTTTTCAGAATCAACGAAAAACTCATTGTTCATTTCCTATTGCCGGTAAAAAAATTATTGCACAATATGTTTCTAATTAATATTAAAAAAAAGTTTCTTTGTATTCTTAGGTAAATAAAAATACTGACAGTGAAGTTATTTAAAGATTTTGAGTTAACACTGTATTGCTCTAAGCAAACTATTCGAAATGAAATATTATTTTTAGTTATGACCTTATATATGAAATATTTTGTCGTACTACAATTTGATTTACTATTTTTTAATGCAAAACATACAAGATGGGGTTCAAGATTGATAACAACACGCGGAAGAGAACTTATTAAAAGTTTAAACGAAAATAACTTGACTACAATTTCTACTGGGCAACCAACCTACTGGCCTACAGGTAGAAATAAAATACCCGATCTCATCGATTTCGGTATCATAAAAGGAATAAGTAAAAACTTTTTAGATATTAAACCTTGTTTTGACCTTTTGTCGGACCATTCCCCTATATTTATTGATGCGACATGTATATGATATAAATAAATACCCCATGTTTTCAAATTATAAAACAAATTGAAGTCTGTTCAGATTTATTATTCAAAATGCAATTAACTTAAATCTTCCCCTTAAAACAAATGAAAATATTAAGGAAGCAGTTCATCACCTTACATCAATCATTCAACAGGCAGCTTGGAGAGCAACTCCAAATCTAAATCGGAGTAATAACTGTGAACCATATCCAAATCATATAAAAATCTTAATCAACGAAAAGAGAAAACTAAGAAAACGCTAATCATCTCAGCCAAGTTTTTCAACCTCACTCCAGAACTATCTCTAAGGAAAAAGAATAATTTATTCACAAGAACTTAGATGCACTTTACCAGATGTCAACTTCTATAGAAAATATCAAAATTAACGAAATTAAAGAGATAGTTTAACATCTCAATACTAAAAAAGCTTCAGGGTATGATTTAATATCGGCAAAAATCTGCAAAAATTTACCAGAAGAAGGATATCGGCTGGTTGTGTATATATTTAACGCTATACTAAAGTTAAGCTATTTTCCGATTCAATGGAAAATGACACAAATTATTCTAATACCGAAACCAAATAAAGAACCACACGAACCATCATCCTATCGTCCAATCAGTTTGCTTCCCATTATCTCTAAGATATTTGAGAGGATACCCCTTCAAAGAATGAATTCTATAATCGACAGAAAAAAGTTAATACCTGATTATCAGTTTGGATTCAGGCAACAACATGAAACAATTGAGCAGGTACATAGAGTTGCCAAAGTAGCAAAAGATGCAATTGAAAAGAAAGAAATCCTTTGTGAGACATCCTTTTTGGAATGTCTCACAAGCATTTGATAAAGTATGGCATAAGGGGGTGCTATATAAAATAAAAACTCACTTTCCTCATTCTCTGTATGTACTTCTGAGATCCTATCTTACCAATCAATATTTTCAAGTAAGATACAATGAAGCAGTATCAAACATATCTCCAATTCTATCGGGAGTACCTCAGGGGAGTATATTGGGACCAATTTTATACTTACTCTATACGGCAGATATTCCCACAAGAGTAAACAGCACAATTGCTAACTATGCAGATGATACTGTGATAATGGCTACTAGCTCGGTTTCTGTTATAGCCTGTCAAAATTTACAAATTCATTTAAATGAACTAGAGAAATGGTTAAAACTGTGGCGATTTAAAGTAAATAGCAGCAAATCAGCACATATAACATTTACTTTACGAAAAGAGAGTGTATCATCTGTGCGCATAAACAATACCATAATACCCAAAAAAAGTGATGTTAAATACTTGGGAGTACATTTTGACAGCCGACTAAATTGGGGAAAGCACATCTGGACAAAGCGTTACGTTTATATTATAATTAAACAAATTCAGATACAGATAACAAAATACAGTATTCTGGAACATTTTGTACTTAATCTATATATTTAACAAAATAAACCATACATTTCCTTTTAAACCATTCCGTTTAAGTACTAATTATATATAATCCGTCTTTAAATTTTATTCGGCTTTTAGTCAAAAGCGTTTTAAGGCGTATTATTTTCTCATGGGAACAAATATTTTGAATCACAGTGCACATTTCCTTCTAAAAAATTAATTAGCTTAGGACTAATTTATAAAAAGCCAAAACCCATTTTAGTTGTCAGTTGCCAGTTAATATTTGAATGTAAACATGCATTCAGACGTGTATCTTTGTAGTTATTGAGAAACTCACAATTTTGTGGTAAGTTATTTACTGTTCGTTAATAATTCATTGCGGTAATAAGAGATCCTTTTTTCGTTATTTATAGAGTTTTATTATTAATATTTTATAACGATAATGCCTTTTTGTTTAGAAATGGTAACTTTATAATTTTTTTGTAGAAAGTTTATTTTTAGTTCTTTTTTGAGTATGTTACTAAATTAAGTAACATAATGTTGTAACGTAAATCTGTAAGTAAAACGAAACAATAACCATGGAATTTTATTATTTAAAGTATATAAATGATTGCAATCTATTTTAAAGTTTAAGATTTCTAATGACAATAAAGTGTCATTATGTTTTTTATTGATACGTTTTTATTAATAAAAATTTTTGAGCATTAATAAATAATGTTTATTGTTTATTTTTTACAAGTCATTTTTTTTACATCATTACATACATGTTTACATTACAAGTTGAATAAACATCATTTTTCTGTGACGTATTATTTTATTTTTGAGTAGACGATATAAATTATTTGAATTTTATTGTAGGAGATATAACAATAATTTTTCTGAAGTATTTTATTGAAAATATAACCTTTTTTACAGCTTATGGTTAGATATGTCAGATTTTATAGTCTTTTTTTTGTCGATAATTTGCTGATATATGTTTTCTGACGTGTGTTTTTTTTGTGTTTTTCTGATGTTCTTGAGGCAAATGTTTATTTATTTTTGAGTTCCTTTATAAGATTCCGGTTTAAAGTTATTGACGTCCGTTTTGTTTTACAGTTTAACTGTATTTAGTGTCTTTCTTTGTCAAATTGTGAATATTTGTCTATTTATCTATTTATTATCTATTATTTATGTATCTATTTTAATCTACAATTTTTTTACATATACATCCTTACCCACCCTAATAAAGCTTACTGACTTGAGCAACCTGGTTTTCATTGAGTATTGTGTAAGAAAAACTTTTCATTATTAACTTTTGTCAGCTTTTTCGCAACAATACGTAATTTTAACTGCATAAACAAACAAAAATAAGAGATTAACTACTTACTCGAGAAATTAAAAAGGAAAGAAAAATTTCCTTTTTTGAAGGAAAATACCCAATACCCAATTTTGCTACCCGACAAAATATACTTATTAAACAACGAATCATTTTTAAAAAATACAAGCTAATTATTGTTTATTTGTTTGTTTGACAGCATTTCTCTCCTAAAGGTTTTTTGAATTATTGAGACTGTGGAAGTCTGTACGGGTGAACATTTAGTTAAAATTTATTCTTACAAAGTTTTAGTAGTTTCTGTTTACAATTCATAAGGGACGAAAATTATTCAGACTATTTACCCGTTTATAGAAAATGTTGAATGAAATAGAAATCTCTTAAGATGCTGAATTTAAAATTCCCCGCCATTATTATGATTAAAAGATAATAAAGACCAGTGTTTTAATTAAGTTGGGAAAATAAATGCTATTGCTAGGGTACCAGATGGAATTGAATTAACCAGACTGTCGTTTATACAAAGTATAATGCTCTTGTGGTCATCAGTTATTTTGTTGGTGGATAAAACAGAGAGTTTCACAACTTAAGAACGCTATATAAATGATAATATTATTGGGACTATTAAATTTATGAATACATAAATAACGTATAGCCGTAACAACTAAATGAATGAATATTCCTCTGATATTCTTACGAAATTAGGAATATAATTTACCCTACAATAAATGCACTGTTAATTTCTCTAACAAATAAAAACATTTATTACCCAGATAAAGTTATTAAAGAAACTTAGCCTAGACCTAGACCATAGATTGTCATCGGATGCGATAGTCTGTGGACTAGTACGCATTTCGATGCGCATCGCCCCGCCTCGAATTTTCCCATTGGCTCTTGACCTGGAAATCCCTATTTATCGCTCGAACAGCGCATATAAATATTGGCGATTTTCAGGTCCGAGAGCTTAGTGCTCTCGGGGCTCTGCTTCCTGCATTTATTTTCTATACTCTGTGGCTGAGAATTGTTTCAACTTAACTTGGTGTTTTTATTTCGACGAAGAAATTGTCATGTAAGAAATATCTTGCCTTTTTCAAGGCGAAGGCGAGGCAAGGCGAAGATAAATATTTTTCAAGTCCATAACCCGAAAATGGACTTAAATAGAGGAGCTCTCGACAGCGATATTCGAAGCCCTCTACAGAGCACCCCAGAAGGTGGATAGACCCTTAATTGTTTCCCCGAGGTGACAAGATGGCTTATGAGTTTAGCTGTAAACATTGTCACGTATCACCTAAAGGATATAATTAGGATGTAATGTGTAATTGAATACTCCAAAATGATAACTTGGTAAACACCAAAAAGGTAATTTTAAATGAGACGATAAAAACGATTTTACCGAAACTGATTTTAATTTTACCTACAGATCGTTATTTAAATGCTTATTAAAAGCGTTTCAAAACGTTCCTAGCGCTAATATTTTTGTTTAATAATATTAATATTCTTCTTCTAGTTACATGACCGTTATTGATCGGTGGATATCATATTCACTATCGGGACTTCGTTGACAGCAGCTCTGAATAACGATGTAGTCGTTTTCCACACCATTCACTTAGATTTTTCAGCCATGATCTTTTTCTTGTACCATCACCACGTTTACCTTAGATCTTTCCCTGAATGATTATATTTTTCAGGGTTTCTCATAATGTGAGCGAAGTGTTCCAGCTTGTGTCTCTTTATTATATTAACCAGTTGTGTTGTTTGGTTTATTATTATATTAAAAAAAATAATAAATAAAAGACGGATATACCTTATTCTCTTTCTATATTTACAAAACATCAAGTTATTACATAAGATTAGCACTAAATTTTGTTTATTTATCACGACTGTCACATAAGTATGTTTCACTTTTCTCCTGCATTCGGCTAAAGGGAACGAAAGTTTGGTTTATACTTTCAGTATTGCGAATACGGAAACTAATTTTTTCATCCTCATATTAAAAACTTTCGTATTTAAGACTGTAAAGCCTTTAGTGGTTTTTTAAAGAAAGGTTGGAAATATAAACGAAAGTCCCCTATCATCCTTTAAATGACATTATCAACAGAAAAAGCTTTTGATGGTAAGTTAAGGTATGTGAATTTGCGTTTTTCCTTTTCAATCAGAGCAAATTTACGACCACATGCCAAAAAAGAATGGCCCCTTTCAGGAAATCGATAGTCTAGTACTTTAAACCTTCTAGTTGCGACCAAAGAAAACAACATCTGAACTAAAACCATGTTCTTATTCTGCAGAACACAGTTCTTGGTGTATAAGTATAGTGTTTCAACAGAAGGATGAACAACATGGTCAACATAGTGTTTTAAAAAAGACACTGGGTCAGTAAAAAAACTGGTTATAAACCCGCAACTGCCTTTTATAAAAACTGTCACCTATTGGTAGCATTAGTACTGGCAAGTTTTGGTAATAGTCAAAACTCATAACATCCATTTTTTCGTCCGTTTTAGCTTCGTCACTGAACCTCCTTAAGTCATCATAAAACTTCTACGCTTTGCACAGATATAGAGAGTAACCTGTGTTACACACTTATGCAGCTACGTCCCTTCAAGACATTCCTTTAAGACAAGACCAATAATCTTTCCCCTTTGCACATCCATTAACTCCACATGAGGCATATTTTGGTTTTTAAAAGCAAAATTAGTTAGTCATTTTCAGAATCAGCTACTTTAGAATCTTGACTGACATCTTATGGTGGGGGAAAGAGACATTCACAATAGACCTGTCTATTACAAATATTGTGCAGGTATGTCCAATCATTAATCCGTTGACAAATTTGACACTTGGTGCTGTATAAACAATGTGTTACAGCCTGAAATTAGGTAAATGTAATAAGTATGTTAACATTTAAACAAATTAAAACTGTATAAATTAAAACAGTTTTTAAGTGACATGTAACCTGATTAGTCACTTAAAGTTTACATAAATTACTTTAGACAGTAAACACTTTAACAAAAAAATATACCAAAGTCAGGTATATATCTCTAGTTTTTCATAATACAGAGTACCAAATATTATGATTTAAATAGAACTTAATCTTTAATGTTCCGCATAATATAAATATTTGTTTTAATCTGCAAACAGTGTACCATATCCGCGCTACTGCTAAACAGAAGCTACTTTGTAAATAGGATATGTCAGAGGACATGCAACTGTTAAATTAGAAGTTTAGAGAGCCCGAAAATGATTTTTTTGCCTCGTAAAAATACAAAAGATGCGAATTAACTGAGCTTCAAGCAGTCGTATCGCGTTAACGAGCGGACGCAAGCGTTTTCCTTTGTCGTGATGGAGACAAATAGGGAGCGTAAGACGTAGTCGACAATTTGGTAAATTTCGCGATGGAATAAAATGAGACCGGCTTTGTTTTTTTGTGTTACAATACATTAAGCCGGGAGAATGATGCCGCCCAAAAATGTTTTAATATGGGATCAATCTTTTCTTTGAAGCCCTACTAAATAAACAGCAAACAAAGCGGCAGTGTCTTATTTTTAAAGACTTAGGAAAAAGATTGAAAAAAATAATATACTACATATACATAATATATATATATATATATATATATATATATATATATATATATATATATATATATATATATATATATATATATATATATATATATATATATATATATATATATATAACAGTTTTTTAACTGTGGTATACAGCCAACTACTGGGATTTTCTCATTAATTTTTAGTTAATTAATTCCACTGTAATTTTCCGTGTCCAATTTGTCTTCCTTTTTAAAGAGACGTATTCTGTTTTGTTTTATTATTTTTTGGCTTGATTTTAATAGTTGTTTGGTCAGATTTGGTACTCCGTACTTTACGAGTTCAATTGGTATTCTGTCCTCTCCTGGTGATTTTTTGTTTTTAAATATCCTTAACGCTTCCTTGACTTCTTTCCCTTCAATATTTATTTCTTCGTTTGTCGTCAATTCTTGTATTGGTGATTCACTATTGTCACATTTAGTAAATGGGGAACAAAAGTAGTCTGCCTATTTTTCCTTCTGAATGTATTTAGTTTTTATTAGTTCGTTCATTTCTTTTCTTTTGTCCTCTTATTAATATTCATATTTCCTTTTGTGTTCCGTACAAGTCGTGTTTTATCTATTTAAGAAGATCTGCCAGTGTTTTCCTTTTATTTGTCTAAATAAAGTATTTGTCTCATTTCTGATTTATTTATAGTGGTTGCATGCCTCTTGTGTTTGTTGTGTTCTGTATCGTAAAAAGGATTTTTCTTTTCTTCACATTTTGTCTTCACTTTCTCTCTAAACCAGGGAGTTTTCTTTATTAATATGTAAGTGATCGGTTCTTTTCTCTCTTTAAGTGATTCTGTTGCTGCGGTAATTATGATATTTTTGAGTCTTCCCCAGCTTTCCTCGATGTTATCGTTTCTTATATTCCAGCAATATTTGCTGTTATCCTTTAGTTTATCCTTATAACACTACACTATCCGTATACATTAAGCACCATTAAATATTAAGTTGGAAATTATCCGTCATTTATAAGAATCAATAAGGACTTAGCACTAAGTCCTGATGCAATTATTCTTTCACAACAATTTTCACAATCAGTTTCTTCCACACTTGTCCTAACACTAGCTATTACTTCCTTGTACTTGTGTCTCACAATCTTCACATACTCACCGGGAACTTGTGCGCTTAGCTCTCGTATTAATGTGTGTGCGACCGGCTCACGCATATTCTCTCTTCACCCCGCGTTATAGTTCGGTGCGAATTTGCCTTCCGGCATGTGGAGTTGTGAAAATCTGGTGTATTGGCACTCCCGTAAAAAGTGCTTGAGTTATAGATGCGCTAACGTGTAGAGCGGTGTTTTGTATTAAATCGTGTATCTCTTAGCACTGTAACTAATGATATTTGTATAACTCATCTTGTTACTCTCAGAATTGCCATTAATTATTTATGTAGTGAATCAGTCCTTAAGTTCACTATCAATAAATCGAAGAAAAAGGCGTCTTAAGTGTTTTATTGCGTCAGTGGTCCCTAAATATTTTGAAGCAATTAGGTGTACAACTACGCCTCTCTCAAATATGGAAAGTTTGGTAATATATTTATCCCCTCCACCAACTAATAAATTCTATTAATCGTTTAATTGTAGGTGTCTTGTTTAAAGACAGAATAGTAAGTGTGGTATGGTGGAAAATAACCAATTTTAATAAATTATTTATAAGACCGCTATTAGGTTGTATGTAAACGAAGCACTCAAAAAAAATATGGCATAAATCTGCTTCACCGATATTTTAAAACAAATCAAACACATGCATCATTCAATTAATATTGACAGTATTCAGCTATCCTACCCCTAATTATCCAATATACAACTATAGTGGGTTAACACTACCACGTTAAACAGAATGTCGGCCAAGTGGAAAATGTAATTCCAAAATTAGAGAATTTATGGGTCTGATACATAATCGATATCAATAAACATACATATCAAGTAGAAAAACGTGTATTCTCATGCAGTTTATATTCTCGTATCATCAGTTAACTACAGGATCAGATGTAGCCCAAATAAAAAATATTAATTTATTTGAAATTCACAAGAAGCGACTAAGAGGTGAATTTAAAGAGAGGAAATAAAATTTTACTGATAATCTAAAAAATAAGTCACATAAGTCATTTAAGGTTACTCAAATTTTGCATAGTATAAAAATATTCTTTAGCATAGTTTGATTCAATTAGTTATTTCGTATCATATTTAGCATATACCATTATAGCTTACATGCTTTGTTATTAATATATATATATATATATATATATAATAAATTCATAGTTTACCATTTTAATATATAACTATTAAAAACTTTTTAAATATATTCCCAAGAATAACTTATTATAAAATATTTAAAATTGAACTATCTCAGATATTGCAGAATAATACTATTTGTATATTGATGGCTTTCTCTACAATGGCTTAACAGCGCAAATCAGGCCCTGACCTCCTTAAGCGTTCGTCTCCAATCATTCCTTTGTTCGGCTGCTTTCTTCCAGTTGGCCACTCTTAACATATTTATAGCATAGGCATTTACTTATTCTTAATTACAAACCACCTTTTTTTTGGTCTTCCCATTGGCCAATGCCCCACCTAGTCTAGTGGCTAGCTAATGGGCCACCGTGGCCTTTTCAATTCGGGTGGGTCCACCCAAGTTTTTTATATATTTTTTGCTGCTAATTACGAATTTCAAGGATAAATTTCGATTCGAGTGGTCAAAAAATTGTTATAAACAATTTAATTGTTCATAAAGCTCTAGCGTGAACTAAAAATTTTTTTCTTTGCGTTAGTGGCGTTTTCTAAACTTTAATACAATAAGTAGAACTTGGAATATTGTAAAATTAGTGCAAGATGGTTGCAAAATAAGTATTTTTTAAGGCTTTTTCAAAAAAAAAAACAAAAAAATTAGATTTGATTTGTGGACCAAGCAAGTCCATCACCTTTGACAAAAATGGAGGAAAGTGTTGCTTCTGTATATTAGTGTTGCAGATGTCATCTTCAGTACTTTTCAAAACTGACAAAATTTTTCGTCAGGCTATTTTTAGGGGCCGAAAGAAAGCCACGTCTAGAGGTTGCGTCAAATGTGTACTGTTTGGAGGCAGACAAATTAAATGATTGTCGTTTTCACGACAGAGTTGAAGTGCATGTACTGTAATATGTGAAGAGAGGTTGTCGTATAGTAATACCTTTTTACCCTTCAGCTTCCTAAACATAGGTACCAACTGGAATTCAAGCCAATCTGCAAAAATATTTCCATCCAACCATCCGGAACTGCTAGCGTTGTAATGGCATTCTTTTGGCCCATTCTCAGCCCAAGTTCACCCTTGCCGTTTCCATAGAACATAATGGACACAGAGATTTTTGAAGCGTTTCTAATTAGTTCTGGATACTTGCAACCTCTCTTGACAATGACTTGCTTTTTGCCGGGATCAACAGTGAGATTAGTTTCATCACAATTTCATATATTTGTTGGAGCACCACCGCCTAACTCGACTGCCAGATTTTCGAAAAAGCTTCTCAATATGTTTTCAGCAACTCCTGCTTGTACACGTTTAATATTTTCTGCAAAACGTAGGGAAATTTCAGGATGTCTCACCATAGTTTTTTTGATCAAATCCTCTCCAGGGAAGTTATCCTTGAAAATTTTGACATCTCTTCCACAACGGTTTAAATAATTTTTGATAATGTTTTTCAGTTCCCTTGCGTTAGTAGGGAACCCATACTCTCTCATATAAATCAGGCAATTGACAAATTGGTTTTCTTCGCCGGGAGTAAATACGTTTTGCCTCCCTGGCGTTTTGGAATGTTTCCCTTTCAGTTTATTTAAACTAATACTCAAAGTTTGGAGTATGTATCATAGACTTTTTTGCCAACGGGCACTCTAACTATTGTTCCAGTAGAGAAAATTTTCAGTACTGTGAATCACTAATATCATCAAAATAACCAGTGATGCGATAATATTGTTCACAAAAACGTATAAATATATGAGATCAACAACCAGTTAACATTTTTTTTTATTTTTATATAAAATCAATACATTAACCGCGATGAGTTCAATTTCATGATTTACCTCCGGCACATTCCAAATTAAATGTAATTTTTTCTCTTCAAAATACAGGCTTTTGATAAATTTTAAAATAGATATAAAACACGTGAACAAAAATGATGAAAACGGCTAGATGATTTGTTAACACAAAGCCCTTTGATAAATTAAACAAAAAGCACTACGTTCAATTAAAAGTAATTAAAAAAGTAGTTTTTAGCCAATACGTGATTACACGGCAGAAGTATGAATAATTCATCATTGCCGGTGTAACTGTTTGTCGTTTATTATTTAGTATTTAATTTAAGTGGTAATTTTTATTAAAGTTATTATACTGATTACCGCTAATCTATTTTAAAGCTAATTTTTGTATGGCACGCATGATGTTTGTTTATTTAATTTTTATTTTTATTTTGATTTATTTTAACTTACATGCAGAGCTTATGTTAGAGGTCCAGTGCATAAATCAGTTAGGTCAAATTTTAAGATAAAACGAGTTAAGCAGATATTCTTGCACAGTTTAAAATTCATAGTATCAATCCGGTTCCGAGGCTGTACATTGTTTCTTTGAGTAGTATTTGTTTTTACGATTGGTAGGTTGCTAACCTTGCCAATTACCCTCCACATTTTATACGGGCTTGGGACCAGCTGTAATAACCGCAGAGCTACTGAATCCACCCCGCAATCACCCCAGGCAGATCATGCCACCGATGCTATATTTATAATAAGGCAAGTGCAAGAGAAATTATTAGAATACAACAGGCATATGACCGGGTCAAACTAAAAGACGTTATCCACTTACTGTACGTAAGAGAGATACCTTTAGAAATAATCTAAACGATCGAAAATATCTACCTAAACAACACAATAAAAGTAAAAGTAGAAGAAGAGCGACCCTATTGAAACTGGCAATGGGATAAGACAGGGAGATTCCCTGAGTCCTCTATTGTTAAACCTGATTATGGATGAAATAATAAAAAAATTAAGAACTAAAAAAGGATACCAAGTGGGAGAAAAACAACTTAAAATGTCGTCTGCTACGCAGACGACGCAATTTTACTCTCTCAGGGTAAAGATGATTTACAACGTATGCTGCACTAATTTAATATAACCGCCAGAAAATTTTACGTCTTAATTTCCCCAAAAAAGACAAAATGCATGGTTACAACAGCAAATTTACTAAGATGTAAATTGGAGCTGGAAGGTCAGATAATAGAACAAGTTATGGTGTTTAAATATCTAGGCATTACATTATCTAGCTACGGAAAGCTCGAAACTGAAGTGGAAGATCAAGTAAATAGATAGTAAATAGCCTTAGGCTGCCTAAATGAAACAGTATGGAGAAATAAAAATATCGGGAAAGAAACGAAAGGCAGAATTTACAAAACAGTCGTCAGACCAATAATGACATACGCGGCTGAAACAAGACCTGGCACAGAAAGGACAAAAAGAATGCTAGAAACACCAGAGATGAAAACACATTACTACTATAAAAATATGGAAACTAGACGTTACTGTTGGTTGTCTATATTTAAATACTTCATCAATCAGCCAATTGCGTCCACTGCTGACATAGGCCTCCCTCAGTTCTTTTCATTGTTCTTTACACTGGGCCACTTTTAGCCAGTTTCCCGTTACACGTTTTATATCATTGGTCCATCTCGGCGGTCGTCCTCGGCTTCTTTTATAGTTTCTGAGCCTCCATTCCATAATACGTCTTGTCCACCATCCATCTTGTATTCTGGCTAAGTGCCCTGCCCAGTTCAACTTAAGCGTCGTGGTTCTTTCGATGACGTTTTGAACTCCTGATATTTGCCTGATTTTTTGGTTTGTTATGTGGTATTTAAGGCTCACGTTGAGCATTGCACGTTCCATGGCTCATTGTGTAACTCTGAATTTATTCGCAGATTTTTGCGTGAGTGTTAAAGTCTCTCCTCCATAAGTTTGTACAGACAAAACACATTGGTTATAAACCTTTTGCTTGAGACACATGGGAACTGAACTAGTTAGAATATGGCTTAATTTGCCAAATGCTGCCCATGTCGGGCATATTCGCCTCTATATTTCAAGTGTTTGATTGTCTCTGCTTATTTTGATCGCGTGTCCCAGATATTTGTAAGTGTCTGTTTGTTGTATGGTATTATTGTCTATGGTTATATTTCCACTCATTACAAGATTTGTCACAAGTTTATTTTCTTCAAGTTTATCTTTAATCCTGCTCTTTCAGACAGACTTTTAAGCGACTGTATCATAGAAACTGTATCCTATAAGTTATCTGCGATTAATAAAACATCATCTGCAAACCTGAGATGATTTAATCTTTCTCCATCTATATCGATGCCCATATCTTGCCATTGAGTTTTCTTAAATATTGACTCTAGAGCTGCCGTAAACAATTTTGGTGAAATATTGTCTCCTTGTCTAACTGCTCAACCTAAGCTGAATTTTTCTGTGTCTTTGTGTAGTCGTATACTTGATGTAGCGTTCTGGTAGATGTTTTTGATTAGTGTTGTGTATCTGTAATTTATTCGGCTTTGATTTAGGGCTTCCAGTACTGTTTCAAACTCCACAGAATCAAAAGCCTTCTCGTAATTGACAAATGCAAGAACCAGTGGTATGTTGTACTCGATGCACTTTTCTATTAAGATCTTTATGGTATGCAAATGGTCATTTGTGCCATATCCTGCCCTAAAGCCTGCCTGTTCTTTGGGCTGATAGAAATCAAGTTTAGGTTTTAGTCTCTTTGTTAAGATTTTCATAAAGAGTTTGTACAATATGTATCAAGAGGCTGATGGGTCTATAATTTTCTAATTTAGTAATAGCGCCTTTTTGTGTAACAAGACTATCACTGCATTGTTCCAGTCTTTTGGAATCGTACCCGCATGTAAGCATTTATTAAACAGTTCGCTTAGTGATTTTAATAGAATTTCTCCTCCTGCTTTTATTGCCTCAATAACGAGTCCATCATCACCAGGCGATCGATGGTTCTTCATTTCCTTTAAAGCTGTTTTCACTTAGTTGCACGTAATTTTTTAAAGGTTAATGAAAAGGGCCGTAACTCAATAAAAATTGTTTTTTGAAAAAAGTGATAAAAGGCAAAAAATTTTAAAAAATAATGTGTTAAACTAATGATGCCACAAAATTCATTTGATTTGAACGTACTCTAAAGTTTGGGAAGATTTAGGGTTGCAAGTCCACCTTAAAATTTTTCTGTGCGATTAGATTTTGTTGTTTCTTTTTTATGAAAAATGCTTTCAGAACAAGAAAGTAACGTGTCCATTTTTATTACAAAATGTCAAGTAGTTTAGGAGATAATGCAAAAAAACAATTTTTATTTTGTAACTTCAAAGGGCTGTAACTTTTTTTGTGTACACTTTTGTACTAAGGTAAGTTGGATTCAATCAATTTATTTTTGTCCCCAGAATGCGTGATTTAATTTATGACATACCTTTTTAAAACACCCTGTATAGTTTAAACTAAAATCCTATGTTCAAGCTCCACAAATATATTATTTTTGTAACCATCCAAGTTTAATAGATAGAAAAATCGACGAAAGTTTTTAATTACCACCAAGAAGTTCCTACCCTATTCTCGGGAGCGTCAAATACAGAATATGCAAAATATTTTCCTAAACCAAAAGGAGCGGGTTTGCGGCTGCTGCTATATCCGCTTTACTGTCATGTAGCTCCTGATACGTATCTCTGCGGGAGAATATCGTCTACATTGACACCCCGTCTAATTAAATGTTAATCCTTGAGAGCGTTCGCCAGGTGCATTTGGCAGAGGCTAGTTAAATGTCTGAAATTTTACGAGATTGCTAGCGATACAAGAAAAGCGAATCAATATCACAATTCGCAAAAATTATTTTGTGTTTTAATTGATGCTCTCAAGATGTAAATTTGATTTAAACTTTTGTATCTTGAGAAACTAAAATTTGAATAGATTGGCACTTTTGTTTTTTATTTGGTAATTTTTGGTAATTATTATTTTTTATGTAATCTCTAAAAATCTTTCCATAATTAACTTTCTTTCTATTTTTAATTTTTTCATTTTCAGCTATTTGCTTTCTCTTTTTTTTTGTTTCTAATATACACTAGAATGCAAAATAATTGACTCAAAAGCGATATTTGAGATTACACCTTTTGTTTCAATGTAAGAAGTGTGAAAATAAAAAAATGTAATGTGCAAACAATAACTTTATTATTGAACTTACAAAAACTGCTATTGCATTATTTGGAAGACGCATTATAAAAAAAATTGCAATACAAACAGAGTTTCCTAAATATTCATCATTGGAATTAACGCAAGAAAGACGTTATGAACAGAGAAATCATCAATTACAACATGAATTTTCTAATTATTCAGTATTTAATATTACCACCCCTACTCCTAATTACAATTTCCAATCGATTTTGCATGGATTGGATGACTTTTCTAATAAATTATTAAGACATTGATTCATCATTAAGCGCAGCTCTCAATTCTATTATGCTACTTGGTGCATGATTTCTGTCCCGGATCCTTCGTTTAAGCTCATCCCAAACATGCCCTATTGGATTTATGTCCGGGCTTAACGCAGGCCAATTTATTGTAGGTATACCGATCTCAGAAAAATAGGTGGTGGTGACTCGTGCGATATGGCATCGTGCATTATCGTGCATTAAAATAAAGGCATCATCAATAAATCCCGCATAAGAAACCACATGTTCCGTCAAAATATCTCTGATGTTACGATCTGCCGTTAAACCTCCTCCACGTCCTCCACCAGAAACGAAAATCAACTCGGTTTTCCCATCCATAGAACTGCCTGCCCAAAACATACAAGAATCGCCTTTATGGCACAATTCCTCGTATAGGCAGATCTTACTTTCATCGGAGAATAACACCTGAGTCCATTGATAGTCGTTCCGATCCAGATGTTCCCGAGCAAACTCTAATCGCCTTTGCTTCTGGGCTGCAGTTAGGTTGGGACCCATAGCGGCCCTTTTTAGTGTCAGGTTGGCTGCCTTTAGTCTTGTTCTGACTATCCAAACGCTGGTGACCACACCTCGGACCTCTCTAAGTTTTTTTTTGAGTTTAGCACCACTCAAATGTCGATTTCTCAGGGATTTCCCTTTCCGTTGTTATTTGTTTACGGCCTCCTCCTTGTTGACGACTATAATCAGCAGTATCTTGATACCGACGATACACTCGGGACACAGCAGATTGGCTTAAATTTAGTCGATTTGCCACGGCCCTCTGGCTTAGGCCTTCTCTCAATAATGCTATTGCTTCGGTTGCGTTGACAGGTGTGGTATCCATTTGTTATGCAGTTGCGAACTTAAGTGACTGATGTATTAGTGGATTGTTATGGAAATTGATGCGTACGATGTTAACCGAACGCGTTAAGTCGGTGCGTGTCGATTTCAATAAGTTAAATTCTGACCCCCTCTCTACGTGTTGCAATATTTATTTGTAATGCGTCATCCAATTCACCAAAAAACTCGATTTTTTTAAAACTCAATAATGAGGTTAATGATTGTATACTAAATATTTTTAAATTTATACTTTTTAGATTGAAACAGGAGACGTACTTTTGCAAAATAATTTTGAGTCGATTATTTTGCACTTACACTACAAAAGGACAAACAAACACTTTAAAATTATTAAAGAAAAGCTACATTGCGTGCTGAAGCGGGAGACAATGTAGCTTTTCTTTAATTATTTTAAAGTGTTTGTTTGTCCTTTTGTAGTGTAGTGTAATGTACAATTATATGTTTATATCATTTTGTTTTTGTCAGATAGGCTGCAATTGACGAAATGCCCTTGAAGATGATCTAGGGATCGAAAGTACTTGGGCAAGATTAAATTAAACTGTGCTCGATATATGCCTTTTATTTGATCAAAGTTCATTTATTCGAGCATTCAACTATTTAAATAAAATAAGACGGACAAAAGAAATTACTAATATTTACAAAATAAAATGGGAAAAATAAACAGGTATAGGTACAGGTAAGCTCAAAATATAATTACTATTTTATTGGGAATAAGTGACAATAAAAGTTTAAACTCATTTAGTTTATCGACATTTCAATTTCTATTTCGAAAATCGTTATCAAAATACACACATTAACAAATTAAACAAAATTTGTTGGCGTTTTTTCCATATATGGGTTCTCCATATCAAAGTTTTGTTCAGGGACATTCGAAGGTATTTAACGCTTTCAGCTTGTAAAATTACTTTGCTATTTATTTCTATTCTATGCGAAATTTGGCGACATTTTGTAAAGATTATATTTATGTTATAATTTAGATTCATTGATTTTTATGCGCCACCTTTTACGCCACCTAATATACCTTAAAAAGATTCGGTATCTGTTGCAAGATTATTTAGAAGTATGTACAAGAATATATTTCGTTCAAATCTTAAACATTTTATAAAGTGATTCCGATAAAAGCAATAAAATTAAATTAACCCTTATCAATATTCTAGTGTAAAGGAGTTATCACAGTATCCCAGGTTACTAAGATGATCTTAACATAATATAATGGAATTTATTTAATTTGTTTAGCTGTTATGGTTCATTTATTTTATTTGTAGAGAGTTGTACGATGAAAAATTAACACTTCTTTATCTTCTTAAGGTGCCGTATATTTATGCGTAGGCGTCCAACGTACATTGTCTTGCCATGAAAGATGTAAGAAACTCAGTTTCATATTTGTGAATTCCTGTCCATTAGCGATTCAGATATTAGTGACACACAGATGGGATTCCGAAAAGGGATTGGGTACTCGAGAAGCTCTCATCGGTTTGAATGTTCTTACACAAAGATGCCTAGACGTTAATTAGGAAGTACATGCATGTTTTATCGATTTTGAAAAAACTAAGAGACATTCTTGAAAGAAAGGACGTAAATAATAAGACCTGCGAATAATTGTCAATCTATATGGGAATCAGAAAGCTAACATCAAAATAGAAAATGAGATATCACAAGCAATAGAAATACGTAGAGGAGTACGACAGGGATGCATTTTGTCACCGCTGCTATTTAATGTTTATAGTGAAAGCATCTGCTAGGAAACCCTGTTGCAAGCAAACGAAGGAATCGTAATCAATTGAGAGGTTGTAGATAATATTCGATACGCAGACGACACTGTACTAGTTGCAAGAACAGTAGAAGAATTACGACGATTACTTACAAATATAAATGTTGCCTGCAACAATTATGGCATAAGTATCAATATCAAAAAAACCAAGTATATGGTCTTCAGTAAGAACATGACACAACCAGCAAATATTAGTATAAACGGCATTCAAATTGAAAAAGTATTTAAGTTACAAATACTTGGGTACTTCAGTAAACGAAACTGGAGACCAAAACAATGAAATAAAAAGACGTATCGAAATTGCCAGGGCCATCTTCATAACAATGAGGAAATTCTTCTGCAACAGAGATATAAGCATCCCTCTATGATTAAGAATGCTAAGGGGCTACGTATTTAACACGCTATTATACGGTGTAGAGGTCTGGACTCTCAAACAGAACAACATAAGAAATATTGAAAGTTTCGAGATGTGGTGCTACCGTCGAATGCTGAAGATAAGTTGGGTTGAAAGGGTCACAAATTTTGAAGTAATGCGAAGCATAGGAAAAGACTCAGAAATTTTGTCAACGATCAAACGAAGAAAACTTGAATAATATTTGGATCACCTGATGAGAGGACATAAATACGCATTACTTCAAAATATAATGCAAGGAAAAATAGAGGTAAAACGGAATCCAGGCCGTAGAAGAATGTCATGGTTGCGTAATTTGAGAGAGTGGTTTGGCTGTACCACTAATGAACTCTTTAGGTCAGCTGTAAACAAGGTCAGGATAGCCTTGATGGTTTTCAATCTCCAATAGGAGTAGCACAAGAAGAAGAAGTCCATTAGCGAATATTATGCAGTCATGACTGCTTTTTACGTCCTAGATATCTAGTACTCTCTATCTTTCTTTCTAGTGCTATTTGATAAAACGTGTATCCTTGTTCCCGTAAAATGTTCCATAGATATGCAGTAACAAGACATACACTAGACAAAAAGCCTAATCCGATAATAATCGTGCGTTCATTTTATTTCTCAGATAATATTTCATTCGAATTATATAATTTTTTTGACAATACATCCAAAAACTTTAAAGATATTTCCAAAAAACAGAAAACATACTCAAACTGTACCCTACCCTCTTGTTCCCAATAATATTTCCCTCTTATAGATTATGATGTTAGTCGCTATAAAAAAATATCTTAACTCGAGAACAACCTTCGAATAACAAACAATGGCGTATAATCGATTTTCCATTATTTTGACCGAGTCTTGCCCCATTTCGAAGCCCTAAATCTTAATGATTGAACATCACCAGAGCAGTTTGGAAAATCTGAAATATCCTAAAATATTATTCAAGTGCTTCGAGAGGCTCCATCTACAACCATAACGTTAATGTAAATTATGGGACAAGGAGTTATGTCCTTGGATAATTTCAGTGGCGTACATAATCTCAAGAAGAAAAATATTTTTCCGAACATTTTATATTTTATTTATGAAAGTAAAGCAAGGATGGATTCGACCATACTTGATTGAAATTCATTTGATATAACAATATATCACTGAAAACTTTGTTTTCAAAACTTCCACAAAATAATTATAAAATCTTATCACTACAGCTGTTTCTATTTTTATTATGTGTTTACACTTTATAGTCTTTAACGAAATAGGTTGAGAAGGGGAGAACTGTTTGTCTCAAGTTGGTCATTCAGAATTATGTCTGTGTTTTTTAATTTGTTAATTTCCATAGATTCTAATAAAGATAACTTCTTCTTCTTCTTCCTACTTTATAAATAGACAAAATGTCTGTTTTTAGCCTCAATTGACGTTGTCTGACCATCTTTTCCTCGGTCGTTCCAATGATGTTCTTCCATTTGGCGATTTGTCTCTTGCTATTCGTACTATTCTATTTTCTGTCATTCTTTCGATGTGTTGATTCCATTCCATTTTTCTTCTTTTGGTTCACGCGTTTATTTCCTCTATACCACATCTCGCTCGTATTTCCTCACTTCTTCTTACTCTGTCTCTTAGAGTTTGGTTTGTTATTTTTCGTAAGACTTTCATTTCTGTTGTTTCCAGTAGTCTTTGTATTTTCGCCGTATCTGCTCTGGTTTTTTATTCCCAAGTATTCAGTTTCCATCACTTGTTCTATTATTTTGTTATTTACGACTAGTTTGCATCTTCTCGGTTCCCCTGATATCACTATCGCTTCAGTTTTCTCTGTTGAGATCTCCATGTTGTATATGAGCGCCGTATCTTCGAATTCTTTAATTAATCTTGTGAAGATTAGGCTTTTAAAGTTTACTAATCTTGTGTAATGAAGTTTATTGAAAAAATTAAAGTAATTAAAGGTCATTACTCCTCAGGCAAAAGTGATCGAACTAATTTATCATCCCATTTAAATATTTCCAAAATGTTTCGACTTTATTGCTAAGAAGTAGAGTGTGATTTATGTATTTATGAATATTTTTAATAGCTGCTACACTATTGGCTTTAGTTTCCCAAGAACTGATGTTTGTTCTATGTTCCTTCAGCTAACAGAAAAGATAAAGGTTGAAAAAAAAATTAACTTAAAATACATTATTAACCGAAAAACGCAGACATACGTTACGAGCAATTTTTAGTTTACTCCAAGAAGAAAAGCAATGCCTTAAAACAATATCCTTTGACTGTTAAAAGAATTAGGCTATGCCGAAGATTCCTGATCAATCTGTTTATTAGAGCCGGCAGTTATATACGTACAATTTTGCTGCTGCAACTGGTTTATCCCATTCGCCGATGACTAAGAAAAATGTAGTTTTGTATATATGGACAGAAGATCAACATTTAAAAGAAGCAAATAAAATAGCCAGTGCCGTTTATCACAAGCTTTGCCATACAAACTTTGATGATGATATGCGCACTGTACGACTTGTTGCAGATGGGTACGGAGGACAAAATCATGATAATTATAGGCAATAAATGGCTTAGTGTAGATGCACCTTCAATTATAAAACACTTGGATATTATATTCCCTGTCGCTGGACATTCATTTATTCCCCCAGACAGAGTTTTTGCAAAGATGGAAAAAGGTATTAAAATAAACCACCATGGTTTCTCCAGAAGAGTTTATTGAAATTTTTAAAGACCATGGAACTCTCTAGATCTTGGATCAAGATGTGACGGTGTACGACTGGAAAAAGGACTGCCAAACTGCACTTAAACCTTCTGCATAGCAGCACTTTCGATTTAATATGAGCAAAATTAGGACGTGGAAAAAGCAAAGTTGTAACTATTAGACGGGAACAGTCTTATAAATGTGATCTAGGATAATATAAGTATATATTTAAAAAATGAAAATTCGTTAAAAGTATGTTCCAATCTACAGTTACAGATGGTCTACGTACTAAAAAAGAAAAGCTTAAGGACGTAAAGAGCTTATTGGAAAAACATTGGGGAGAAAATTGGCAACAACTTTCAAGTGATATATATTTTCAAAAAATATGATAATTTTGAAGACAACGAGATATCAGAGATAACCAATAATGACCATTTGTATGAATCAGTTGACGAAGTTCCGGATTTAATAGTTTAATTTAATGTTTTTTGTCAAAATAAAACCAATTATATAATAAAAGAACAATGTTTGTTTTTGTGTTTTACTGGATATAATTCAAACTCTGACAATTCCACACAGGTTAGTTTCAAAACCCGACAAATCCGTAAGTAAAAATCAAAACCCGACAAGTCAATTTTTACTTTTTAAAATTTATTTAAAATTACGTATTTCAAGAATAATTACAAATTGTTTGTAATTCAGAAACATATATTTTAACTAATAAAAAATATGAATACCCATAAGCTTAACTTTCATACCAAAACAGTTTTTTTTTTTAATTTCCCAATATTTGACCTTAGTGGATTTGTCGGGTTTTGAAACTAGACGATTCAATTGATCAATGCCACAAAATCCATTTCATTATAAATAACTATATGTTTGACGGTTATATATTACCAATATAATCAGTATGGACTCCACTCATTGCTTCCCTTCCTGCTTTAGACGTGATACGTAAGAGGTGCGCATTATAAATCAGTTTTCTATAACGGATAACTTCAAAAAAACCTTTTCTGATATTGATAGTGTTATTTTGTTGATGGTCGGGGTTAAAATTAAAACAGATATGTTAAAATCACACAGTAATAAGAAAAATTTAATGTTTGGGAAAATTAATGTGTTATAATTATAAATTTGCAATATTGAGTTTAAAAACTCTAGTAAAGTATATAAAGTAGTCTTGTAAGATCAAGTATATGCCATATGTAAGTTAATGAATATGTAATATACCTTTATTAGTTGTTCAGTAACAATTTTTTTAATTGAAGGAGAGGAAAGTAGCGCATGCTAATTTTTACATACCTTTAAAATATTTTCATTCCAACTATCTCATTTTAAATTTATAAAAAATGATGTTTTATCACTTCGAGGTATTTTTTCAGAACAATCTGTAATCTTATAATCCTGCGTTAATAGAAATGCACCATAACAGTTTTCTTGGTAGGTGTCAGTAAAAAGCTTTTTCACCCTCATTTGTATATTTTTCTGCTACTTATTTTCCTTTTAATACAAACACAACTTCAATCAAAATAAGTGTAATGATTTTATACCTGCAGCTATAAAATTGGACAAATCATTGACGTATAAAATGTCTGCAATAAGTTCCAGTTTATACAACTCTTTTTATAGTGTTGATTAACTGAATAAAATAAATTTATTAAAAACATTTTTATTGATTTTAAAACAACCCTTTAAATATTTATTACATTGTCCTCCGTCTCTGTGTTGTCTAGGTCCATAGATAATCCTTTTGTATGGCCCCATTTCCGTCGTGTCTGAAAATATCAATGAGATATATGGAGGATTGAGAGCCTCTTTCCTTGCTTAGCCCTTCTAACAGGCGCCTGCTGTTATTGAAAAATTACAAACACCCGGGATGGTCTTCAACACAAACCCATTCTTTTAGCCCCCAAATATACTCCTTAAACAGGATCGGTTAAAGAGGTGTTTAAGAATCCATAAAGAAATATAAGAATATAAAATAACAAAAATATTTGATCGCTTTTTTATCTAACAAGAGATATCTTGCGTGATAAAAACTATTTGGGATTATGACGTTTAGATATATAATCGCTATATATAATATGTGTTGCTAAAACAGAGCTATGGATGCAAGGAAAATAAACATTCCTATATTTCTAGACGATAATATCAAATTGCAGCAAGAACAAACGTATTACAATGTAAAATAAATTCGTTGGAAGAGTTTTTATAGGTATATAAGAAAAATCACACATAAATTGTCGAGAAAAAGAACCAGTACATAATAGCCGCAAAAATCAAAAGAGGATTCGATACTGTAAAAAAGTAACAGTCCACTCGTCAGAAATTTGACCTCTAAAAATCATATAAACAATTTTGCTGAGAATGTGAATTTTAAAAAAAGTGCATAAAAGTTTATCATTTCTATCCCTGGCTTTCCCCTAAACTCCCCTCCGTAGGCGAAACATAGGAAAAAATCGATATATTAAGGAAACGTACGTCAAGGAAAAACATGTTTAAAATAAAAAATATAGCTGAGATAATTAATGAACCTTTAGCGCACTGTTTTTTAGCGAAATTTTGAATAATTATAAAGGGAAACTAAATTAGCAACAAAGTATGTTGATAGTTCAACAGACACAAAGGTTTAGTATTATGACATTTATTATATATATATATATATATATATATATATATATATATATATATATATATATATATCCTCATATTGTCGTTTGAGGTATTGTTATAGTCAGAAAGTTTTTAATAAAGAAATTTCTACAAACCCATTAGCACCCTTCGTCCTTGTTTGAGGACGGTTTGTTGAGGTGAAGGTAAAACAATTTCTGAACAGTATTTTAGTAGAAGTAATCCATAGGCAGAGGTGTAAGTATTGGTGCTTAATTTTTATTTGTCGGAATACTGGAAAACCATCAGATTTGTTTGTATATTCACCATTGTAATGAAACAAAAAACATTGTATATCATAAAGCACTGTAATAACAGATTTTTGTTAATAATTATGATTTACTTGATTTACAATAAAGCAATTACTGAAAATACTTATATACGTTTTGTTTCATTATTCTTTATTAAATCAGGTATTAAACCTATGTTAATAATAATAATAATAAATAATTAGATACTTATTTGGGATTATTAAGTGGACTAAAAGAGATATAGAAACCCTTCAGCGAAATGTACGAACACACCTCACATAGGCACAAAACACCATCCTCGAAGTACAGTAGAAAGAACAACATTACCGCGGTATTTAGGAGGACGAGGACTTATTGATATACGCGAGCAACTAGAAAAACAGATTACTAACTAGCGGACCAACTCGACATCGAGTTTTTTAAATGAAATTTTTATTAGGCGAGAAAAATTAAGAGATCAATACAAACAATATAAGCAAGAATATACATAACATTCATCAATAATAATGCAAGTAAAAAAAAAGTGATTATGGAAGTCGACCTCAAAACCAGAATGCAATTTTTAGTTCATCAAATGTCGACATGGATATCATTTAGTAGTTAATTTTGCACGCTGATCACGAATCCGGTGTCAGATTTGCTCTATCTTGACGTTTTATGCGCATTTCGGGTCACTTCCGGTGTCGGATCGCAACCGGAAGTACATATTTAGATTCGTCTCGACGAGACCTTTCGATCCATATATACATTGTGGGGTCTAAAACTTAAAGTAAATTTTAACTTCCGGTCATCTCAAAACCGGAAGTGAATTTCTGTACCAAAAGTATATCTTGACAATCTCATACGTAATACTAATAATATTCCGAAAAAATATTTTAATTATCTAATATGATTTTTGAGTAAAGTGGTGGACAAGAAAAGGGCTTAGCGTTTTAGTATATAAGATTTACGAACTTATTTTCAGGTGCAGGCGGAGACATCTACTCTTCATCGCGCGATTTGTGCAGTAGATGACACAACACCGATCAAACTGATGGAACAAGAAATGTGCATAAACCATCTTACTGAGAACGAAAAAATGCGCATCTGGATGGGTAAACCTCTGCACGGGCGACATCCGAATAAAGTCAGTCAAGACTATGTCGACAATATAGCGTCGAACTATTGGCTGACATTAGGAAAGATGTTCCCTGAAACAGAACGTTCATTACTCGCCATTCAGGATCAGGTTATACCAACGAAAAATTACCTAAAATATATCGTCAAAGACCCTCAGGTCCAAAACGACAAATGCCGAAATGGATGTCAAGCCCAAGAAACTATTCAACATCTTACCAGGGGCTGTCAGGCATTTACTGCAACTGAATATAAGGAACGGCATGACTCAGTAGGAAAGATCCTCCATCAAGAGATAGCTTTTAAACTGGGACTTCTACAAACAAACCATCTCCCATATTATCAATACGTTCCTGAGAGTATGCTTAAGAATGACAACTACAAGCTATACTGGGATCGCACTGTGCTCACAGACCAAACTTAGCACGTAATAGACCAGATCTCGTGCTAGTTAATAAACTAACAAGACAAACAACACTAATCGATGTGGTGATACCTAACAAAAATAATCTGCGTGTTAAGTATAACGAAAAGATCGCCATATACAGAGATCTGGAAATACAAATAAGGAGACAATGGAGAATAAAAAGTACCCAGACGATACCTATTATTCTTTCTACCACTGTAGTCGTCCCGAAGAACCTCCTAGAAAACATAAAAACCTGGGTCTAAATGAACATCTATATAAGATAATGCAGACAGCTGTGCTACTTTCGACGTCCAGATGCGTGCGAAAATTTTTGGGAGATACACCGACGTACCAAGTCACCTAGGACTCGATAACATTGGAAGAGTCCCACCAGAGCACAATCCTTTTGATACCGTAGGTATCTGGGATGAGCGAATGTTCCCCTCTTAGTTTGAAGCCCTCTGGCAAATGTCCCAGTCCGGGTTTCTAGTGGGTCCAAAAGAGTGGCCAAAGTTCTGGAAGCGAAGATACTTAGGTCACCCGAACTGACCCTCACACATTACCCTATTATCATGGTGACGGTTCTGTTCAGGAGAATTAAAGAAAATAAACTGTCATATTCCAGATCTATTTGACAGAACGAAGTCTGTTGGGTCCGCTAGTTTCCTAATATAATTAAAATCTCCATTCGTTCTTTTTCAGATATATGATCAATTCTGACTTTAAATGAATACCAACAATACTAATTTAACTTTGATCAGATAAAAGGCATATATCGAGCACAGTTTAATTAAATCTTGCCCAAGTACTTTCGATCCCTAGATCATCTTCAGGGGCATCTGAAATAAGCCAAGAAACGTTTTTTTATAACCAAAGAAATTGATTAACTTCGATAAAAACTCAATCGGAACATCGGAAATGTTGGGGTGACATGTGGTTTCCGTTAGATCAGGAGCCATTCTGTCTCCGGCCTCTTCAAGTAATGTAGCCTTCCTTAAATTATTTTAAAGTGTTTGTTTGTCTATTTGTAGTGTAGTGTAATGTACAATTATATGTTTATGACATCTTGTTCTTGCCGGATAGGCCACAATTGACGAAGTAAGTCTATAAACGTTAATCATATAAAAATCCTTTTTTCAACCATAAAACTTCGAGTTTTTATCGAAGTTAATCAATTTCTTTGGATCTAGGGATCGAAAGTACTTGGGCAAGATTTAATTAAACTGTGCTCGATATATGCCTTTTATCTGATCAAAGTTCATTTATTCGAGCATTCAACCTTATATTTATTTAAATACTAATTTATTAAAAAGTCAGTGGTTATTGTAACATTCGTAGCTATCTAAAATTACTTCAACTTGAATAGATTATATAAATGTTGCAATAACTCCAATTTATGGCATTTAGCTCTTTAAATTAAGAAAGCTCATTAGATGTCCAGAAAAACGAAAGATCTAAGAGCATAATATTGGCTGTATTAGAGGACCTTTATATACTAAAATCTATAAAAATCGGGCAAGCCATTTTCACGATTATTGAGGTGTTTCATACTTTAAACTCACTTTATATAATAGGATTAGATTGTATGGAAATACGAACAAACTTTTCTTTTTCACTATTGTACTCGTCTGGTCAATAAAGAATTAAATTACATTTTATTGCATTGTTCCTTAAATAACTAGAGAAGATTTGCATATTTAAAATGCAAGTTATTTTAATTCCCTTATACCATACTTGCTGTATCGACTATATCCGTAGAAAAAATAATATTTTCCGACGATATATCTAGAAAAATTCAAGCTCAAACTAATCTAAAACCCAATCCGATCCTGAATCAAAGTCTCAGCACAGAAACAATCTTGAAATTTATAGATGTTTACATTGTTTTTGGTTTGGTATAGCATGCGGGTATCTTGCGGTTTTTCGTTATTCCCAGTATATAAATTTTTTGTTTTTGCTTGTCAGTTATTCGATGGATGTTATATTTTTTCCATTAATTTTTTTGGAGCTTTCCGTAGTATTGCTAGCTTTAAACTTTAGAGATAAAATTTGAATATAGTAAAGATAAAAGGAAAAAACAATACTCCAAGTCCAAGAAGCTCTAGGTGCAGACTGTAACTTTATCAATACTCTGAATTTCTTAAAAGACATTAATAAGTACCACAATATTTAATAAACCAAATTGTAATGCAGTAATTGTACCTAAAGTAAGTCATCAAATTTTCGCTAATGGCCATTTGGTCGATGCGATTTTCCAAGTAATAATAAAATGGTTTCATTAAATTCATAATTATTAAAATAAAATAAATTGAAATAATGCACAAACATAAATTTCACCTTTATTGCAGAGAATATGTGGAAAAATAGTTTTTTTTATTCTAAATAAACAATGTTAAACATTTAAAAATTATTTTTACTTCTAAACATAAATAAAGATATTTTACTCTCGATTAAAAATCACATTTTTTAAAACACTTCATGTACATCTAACAAAAGTTGATATTTGATGGTATATGGTATAGATAAGTATATATAACTGTTTGTATGGCAAAATGAATCTGCTTCTATTATTTTCATTACAATTTCATCATATTTTATCGAGTTTAAGCAACACATAAATTGACGGATAATAAACGTCATTTTATGTCTCGCTTAAACTATTTTTTTTAGATATTTTATAACTACATGGATTAAATGAACTAAAAGTGTAGAGGTGAAGTCATATAAAATATTTTGAATTTAAAATTAAAAAAAATAAGGGTCATTCATCGAGATAAAAAATATCCTATCTCCTAAGTTGAACCAACAAATACACTTTTGCAAAATTTTATTGCAATCGGTTTAGTGGTTTTTGAATATTATCTTGGACAAACACCGTAACACAAGATTTATTTTTATATATATGTATATATGATCTATAATATATATATATATATATGTATATAATCTTCTTCTTAAAGTGCCTATCCGTTCCGGATGTTGGCAATCATCACGGTTATCTTTGCTTTGTTTATTGCAGCGCGGAACAGTTCAGTAGTAGTCGTGTTATACCACTTTCGTAAATTTTGAAGCCAGGAAATGCGTCTTCTTCCCGGTCCTCTCTTACCATTTACTTTCCCTTGGAGAATCAGCTGGAAAAGGCCGTAACGTTCTTGATTTCTCATTACATGTCCTAGATATTCCAACTTTTTAGTTTTGACGGTCATGAGAATTTCACATTCTTTCCCCATTCTACGCAGGACCTCCACGTTAGTAACTCTGTCAACCCAGGATATATAAATTACTATTTAATTGGGAATAAGCCACAATTAATGGTTAAAATACGTTTATTGACGTTTCAATTTCCACTTCGGAAATCGTTCTCAAAATACAAACATTAGTAACATTATATATTAGTATTAAATACAAACATTACTAATGTTTGTATTTTGAGAACGATTTCCGAAGTGGAAATTAAAACGTCAATAAACGTATTTTAACCATTAATTGTGGCTTATTCCCATTTAAATTAGTAATTAATTTAAAATGCCACAAGAAAATAGCTTCAGGACAATACCAGGATATATATATACATATATATAAATACATATATATATATATATATATATATATATATATATATATATATATATATATATATATATATAAATATATATTATGTATGATATATATCATTTTTATATTACATCGTATTTTGCCTAAAAGCGAGAGATATTAAATAAATCAAACTTTGCGATATAAATATATACAGCATCAATCCGTCACTTATATAAATCCAATAAATACCTGTCTTCTTTGAGATTCACTCAGGAATGCTCTCGTATAATCAATAAAAAGACAGCTGGAATAATTTACTCTTTATTTCCTTGTCTTCTTTTGTCATTACTTTTTAATTTGAACTAGCAAAAACATGTATGAATCGAGTATATTTTAAACTACATTTTAATAAATTTTTCGCTACAAATAATTTTGTTTTTAGGTTTTTTTTGTAAAAAATAAGAATAATAATTAATATAAATAATAATTACTCGGCTAAATTAGTTAGCTTAATTAATATAATATTAAAACTGACAAAGCACCAATATAACAAAAACTTTTAGTATTGCTTTCAACGATATTTATTCAGAATTGCAAAACACAGGAATGTCAAGAGTCCTGTTGTAGCTAGTAATTGTGGCAACAGATGAAGTTAATTTGAAAATACATATGAAATACTCAATTAGTATACGAATAACGTATGAAACAAGCATTTTGAAAAACAGGATTTACCATTAAAATAATTAATTTTATTCAAATATAAATATTAATAGAAATATGACTTTTAAGAACACAAAAACTGACTGACAAGAGTGATAGGGAAGCACAGTTCTGAACAAAACGCAATAAAAATGTTATTTAAGAAACGCGACAAGTACTAGTTCTTGGTAATAAACGAGCAGGACACTCTAATATGTCACATTTCTAAAATAATGAGGCTGGGCCCTTTTCAAATTAACAAACTGTATAAAACTTATCTTAAAATAACTAGTACGTAGCACTTATATCCGACACCGTTTTGAAATCCACGTATTGTGTTCCGCAAAGAATAATCATGAATATGCATTTTCTTACTTGATATAAAAGAAAAATACGAACAGAAAACGTAAGATGCCTTTCAGAATAAATAGGTCGCCTTAAAAATGAGAATTTCTACTTTTTGTTATTAAAAATCATTGGAATTATTAGGTTTTTAACGAAATTTGCAATTTAAATATGTTACTATACATACTGTAATAATTATTGAAATATATGTAGTCATCATGTGGATGAAAGCAAAATTTGTACATTATTTTCAATTATTAATCCTCTAATAATTAAAATATTAAATATTTGTAGTAATATTAAATCATCGATTTATTTAGTGGTTATTATAATACATTTATTTAATTCCATATTTATAATGATGTAATATTAAACTCTTAAATATGTGAATATTTTGTTTGATACTGTTAAACTAGATACTAAATTACGGTAGGTAAGTAGAGTAAAAAACTTATTCCATTGATAAATTAATAAACGAGTGTTCATAGCCAACGTTTCCAGTGGACAAAATACTTGAAGAAAGAGAAAATTGGATTTTAAGTAGTGGTTTAATCAGTTGGAAAATTAAATCCACGGGAAACTTTCTTCTACTTTATAAGATTTGTAGCTAGATTGAGCTCTCGGGAAACCTGTAACCCCTAGAGATGGTCACAAGGTTGTTATTACGAGAATGTCTTCCTTAGTTATAAGCAGCAGTTCCCGTAGATCAACGGGTACTCAGCGTCTGACGGTGGAAGGTAGCGGACGGCTACAAACAGTATATTCTCATATTCTTCTATTCTTCTTCTCATTGCGCCGTCTTCCTTTAAAGGTAAGTATGAGAATTGAGCACAGTTAAACGTGAAATAAGGGATCAGAAGATTTTGGATTATGTTTTGCCAAGCCATCGGAATGGTACCAGATGATTGTACCAGGAATTGTACCAAATATTTTATATCCATCCGCTTATTTTGGGTGTAAATTGAAAGATTGAAAATCAAATCCAATCCAATTATTAGAGGCAACCAAATTATAAATAGTGAGGACAACTGGATACCACGCTATTACCAGGTCCCAGAATGTTATTGTAACAAGAACATCAAAGTCCAGTACAGCTCTTTGGTCGAGAGGATGTTAAGCATTCCCCTTAAGCCAAAATCTTCTGTACGGATAAGCACAGAGAATGTTAGAAGCCCTTGTGCTGCGAAAAATTTGTAATATTCATTACTGCTTGAATACTTAAAATTGTCATTGGTGTAATTGAGTTACGACAACCTGATTTAGAAACATGAAGACGAAAAAACGATATATTGTAGAAGATCGGGAGTGACGCCAAGCAAGGTAGGAACTAAATAGAAATTTTTTGTTGCGTGAGAAATCAAGAAATATATTCTTATTTCTTGATTTCTTATCTTGATCCTTATTTTTGTTCGAATAATAAACGTTATAATATTTCTGTAACAGCAACACGCATCTACATTTAATATATATTATATCACTTATTTCAGAAAGAAAATAAAAATGAAATAAAAATTCATTATATTTAACTTAAATATACATAAAAATTGCATACTTTCACGAAATTATAATATATATACATATATATATATATATATATATATATATATATATATATTGTTATGAAATTAAAGCTCCTAAACAGTTTTTTTTTTATGAATAGTATGAACATAAAACAAAATGACAATATTGAATATACCACATATATATTTAACTCAAACAATTGTATTATTGTTGTTAATTTAATAGTTGAAACTAGATTCAACAATAAGAAAGAAACTAAAAGCAAAAATAAGCAGAATTCACAGACATAATGTAACAAACCAATAAGGACTATATTGTATCACCAGATTTAATTAATGTTTTCAAAATAATTTTATTATTATTATAATTAAAACCAGTTGGTTTATTATAAACAAATTTAGCATAATAGAAATAAGATTCTTTTAATACGTGAGTTATTATAGCCACTGAGTTATAGTTGGTTGATAAACACTTTTCAATAAAAAAAAAAAAATATATAAAAAAAAATTAAACCAAAAACAATTGTTGATCATGAAATTGATTATGATTTAAACTTAAGTTATTGTTCGTTATATATATATTATATTATTTATGTAAGAGATACTTACAGAATAAGCCAATATAGCCACAACATAAAGATACAAAAAGCAAATATCAAACCACTTCGGATCGAGTGGAAATAAAAACCATAAATTTGTATTTATTAATTAATTACAATTTTTATTATAATCCAAATTCTAATATATACAAGTCAATAGAATCTTCAACAGTCCTAAAACAGATAAAATATTTAAGTCATTTATTCACAAAGTAAGAAGTTTCAATTTGTTAGTAAACATACAGTTAAAATGGATAGAGCTCGGAAAATAAAACGTGTTAGGAGGTGAAATAGGATATATCTCATAAATAAGAGTTCAGAATGATATAATCTTTAATGGACAGGTAATCTGAAGACAATTCTCAGTGATTCAATATCAAAAATGCTTTCAGATAGCTTTAAAATTAAATAAAAGCAAAATAAAAGCAACTAATTCATGTTAAAATTGGTGTATGTCAAATTTGTTAGTAAAAATTTTAATATTTAAATTATCATTTGTTGTAGAAATTATATGTCAAAAGAATGCTTAAATTCTCTAGTATTTGTTTCAATTCATTTCAAAAGTCAATATAATTCTCAAGATTTAACAATTTATGAAAATTTAAAATATTTTTATTTTAATCATAAATGTCAAAAATATACAAAAATCCTGTCAGATCTTAAAAAACATTGTCAAAATGCTTGGAGATCTGGTAAGCAATGAAAAATAAAAGATAGAAAATCAATAGTTACGAAGAGGCAGAAAATTTTTGATTTTTTTTTCAGCAGTCACAATTTTTCAAAAGTATTTTAAAAAACCTTAAAAAAGTCCTGAATTATAACAAAGTATATTCAAATTACCTTGCCGATAAGAAACCATCGTTTCTGATTAAATTTTAGCAAAGCCTGCAGATTAACAGTATATTTTCCGATAAGGGAATTGTTAGCAGTCATCATAAAGAGGTCCACAGCTACCAGAAAGGTGAGTTTTTCCACTCATTTGAATTCTCGCTGAATAAAGAGACCGTTTGGTGTTTATTTTTGACTGAAGATCATTTAAAATTCATTTTGGGTACTTATAAATATTTCTCAACCATTGGAGAGATAATTCTGATAGTTTTGCGGCCCTAATCCATTAGAAGACGTCACTGAAAGATGCAATCTTTGTTATTGAAGATTTCCATAAAATTTTTAGAGAAGGGATTATCTGAAAGACGAAAGTGAACTTTAATAAAGTTAAACGCAAGTTTTGAAATTTCTTTAGAAATAATCTTACCTTTTTTTTTTTTTTTTTAAACAGCCTATATCATCCTAAATCATCTTTGTGTTAAAAAACAGAATAATTTGAAGTCAAGTTCACAAAAATTTTATTATCGCTTTTGTAATATTAACCAAATATAATTCACCGTTTCTTTTGCTTACTAAAATCATTAAACAAAACAGTTAAACTAAAAAAATTGAAGGATTATAAACCTTTGTTTTCGCTCTAAAAAGATAGTAAGTGAGGTTATAAATACTTTGACAAACAAAAACGTATTAGATCTTAGATCAAGTATTTCTTGTTGCAACTTCACAAAACACTAATTTCATATACTTACTTCAATATTGTATTACGTCATAAATCTAAATCCATTCATATTAGTATTAAACGGTTAAGTATTGGCTTATTTATTGGAAGAATCTTAAATAATTTTTTTTATATATATTATACAAGATATCGTTGTGTAATATTTAATTGATCACTTGTGAATAATTGCACAGTACATTAAAAATAAAACTTCTTGTGTGGTGATTTTTGCTTTATATAATTTTATATAGCTTTATCAAGCAGTACAGGTCACAGAACTCGCTTGAGTTAAGAGTCTGCATGTTCTAAGACAAATAAGTAAAAAAAAATTTAAATTCAAAATACAGATTTAGAGAATACAAGGTGAGTAGAATAAATGTTTGTCAAATTTTTTTTTATTTTCAGGCGTTCAATAATTTTTATTAAAAGCATTTCTAAATTTAACAATATTACAAATTAATCAACTTAAAAAAAAATTATTTTTATCTTCATAAAGCTAGCCGGTAAATAAGAGCAACTTGTAGTTTTCTTGCATCAAATTCACCAATCATAACAATATATATAGCTAGTTCTGATGTTAGAAGTAAGCTGTGTATAATCAGTTTAAAAATATTGTTTGTTTTGTGTGATTTGTTCTTGGTGAACATGGCTGATTCGATGGAAACCGGAGTACGATTTGAATAAGTATTATAAAACCAAATTTTTTTCACTTATGCCACATTATATATGAATTTATTTAGCTAATAGTTTTGTTTACATATTAGGTTAGGTATTTTTCAAAACGAATGTTAATAGGCTTACGCAAAACCATTTTTTTTGTGGTACAAATATGTAGCGCTAGGTTATTATGAAGCCAAAAAAATGTTTACAGTATAAATTGAATATTTTATTTTTTTTTTTCGTTATGTATACAGATATGAAAAAGAAAATTATAGATGGTTATTGACAATTTTGATCTCATTTTTTGTTTTAATTTCAGAAGGCCCTTTAGTAACCGTTAGAAATGGCATACATTGATTATACAGAGGAGATATTCGTAGAACAATCGGAAAGTTATGTTTTGAGAGACGAAGATTCTGCAAACGAAGATATTGGACGAACTGTTGATAAATTTATTATTAGACTGGCAATTCAAAGCATAAGTCGAAATTAAATTCCCACATTCAACAAAAATTTTTTCCCGCTCTACTTTAGATAAACAAACTAGCAGTATATTTGATGAGAATGTGACCATGGAGTAAGTAACGAATAAGCGTGAGCAAACATTAATATTTATACTGCCAGATAAAACAAATCTCAAAGATTAATTACTATTTAAATGGGAATAAGCCACAATTAAAGATTAAAATACGTTTATTGACGTTTCAATTTCCACTTCGAAAATCGTTATCAAAATACAAAAAAAAAATGTTTGTATTTTGATAACGATTTCCGAAGTGGATATTGAAACGTCAATAAACGTATTTTAATCTTTAATTGTGGCTTATTCCCATTTAAATAGTAATTAATTTAAAATGCCACAAGAAAATAGCTTCAGAACAATATTAAAAATCTCAAAGATAGTATAAAAATCACGTCATATATTTTCTACCGCCAAATTAAGAACTAAATATGCTTAAACATTGCTTATTATCGGATTTGAATAAGGTCTAAAAAAGGTAAGGTAAGAAAACCCGTATATATGTGCTTCATTGATTTTGAAAAGGCATTTGATCGCGTTCAGCATACCAGACTAATTACCGCCTTGCAGAGCATCCAACTAGATGAGAAAGACATCAAACTTATTGCCAAACTTTACTGAAACCAAACAGAAATTATTAATACCAACAACAGAGAATCAAAGCCAATCAGTATTAAACGAGGCGTAAAACAAGGCTGTATACTATCTCCCACCCTCTTTAACGTGTATTCTGAGAATCTATTTAGGGAAGCTTTAAAAGATCAAAAAGGAATTATCATAGGAGGAGAAATAATTAACAATATACGGTACGCCGACGATACTGTGATTCTAGCTGAAAACATCGACGATCTGCAGGAGCTAATCAATAGAGTTGACATGGAATGCACAAATTGGGGACTGTCGATAAATATCGATAAAACTAAATACATGGTGACCAGTAAAGTGGATATCGGCGCAACCCAACTGATATTAAACCAACAACCGCTGCAGAGAGTTCAGAGATTCAAATACCTTGGATGTTGGATTACCCAAAATCTAGATCCATCCTTCGAAATTCGATGTAGAATTGAACAGGCAAGAAACTCATTTCAAAAGTTCAAGCCTCTATTATCCAATAACTCATTAAATTTGGAAATCCGTGAAAAGTTTACAAGATGTTACGTGTGGTCTGTACTTTTGTATGGATGTGAAACTTGGACTTTAAACGCCGATATCATGAATAAAATCGAGGCGTTTGAGATGTGGTTGTATCGAAGGATACTAAAAATTCCATGGACTAGCAGAACCAGAAACGAAGAAGTTCTTTGAAGAATGGGACATCAACGAACTCTATTAAATATTATTAAGAGGCGTAAACTAGAATATCTTGGACATATAATCAGAGGACCAAGATATGAGTTCCTTCGGCTAATTCTCAACGGTAAAATCGAAGGAAAGAAATGGATAGGACGGAAGAAACTCTCTTGGTTGAGGAATTTGCTGCAGTGGACAGGTTTGACAGCAGACCAGTTGCTACACGTAGCGCAAGACCGAGATCTGTATAAAAATATTATAAGCATGGTAGTCGCCGACGTTCCGTAGGGATATGGCACTCTAAGAAGAAGAAGATATGTACATGGCTCTTAGATGTAGCTGTAAACAACTCTTGGATTTTGTACAGAAAGCACAACATATCTCAGTCAGAGTTTCGCAGAATTATGACACAGAATTACCTACAAATGTACCAAAATTATCCTAAAGGAGGTGAAAGACCGTTTATTTCAAGATCCAGTATCTCCTGAAAACAAGCGAAGACGTTGTGCTGGAGAAGATTGTTTTTTTGGTACGAGAACTATGTACATTAAATGTGATATTGGCATTTGTTTGGAATGTATCATAATATAATAATACAAACTGTCATTAAGGTCGACAAATGATCCTAGCGTTACATATATATAACATCTTTTTTTTTGTAGTAAAACAAGGTTTAGTTTCAGGCACTAATTAATCCAAAAATATAAATTATTACGTTATTGCTACAAAAAAAAAATAATTTTGGTGATAATGGCTTAATAAGGTCACCAAATGGAAGCCAAAAACTAACAAAATGAAAGACCTGCAGAGAGATGAGAGGATCACATCATGAGAGACATCAACATTGTGAGAGAAAGTGAGAAACTTTAGGGACCTATGCACCGAAATAAGAAAATTGTAACAAAGGCCAAGTCATACTCGTACAACAAATTTTGATAATACAAAAATATGGAGTGATTCACAGCGATTTATAGCGAATCAAAGAGCTCTAAGTAATGGAAGCAAACATTCCGCCAGGAATAAAACGCCTCGATGATGATAAATTTGTATATTGGAATATCCAAATATGCGTTAAAAGTAAGAAGTAAGAATAAATTGGTACATTTTTAATAAAAACTTGGCTAGTTAAAAGATGTAATAAATTGTATTTAATTTGTATCGCTAGAAAGTTATGAAATATTATGAAATACCTTTAATCTAATAGCCCTGCCGTGCGTTATAATCGTAAATATTTCAAAACATTTCACCATTACTTGATATTCTATTCAGAAAAGTTTGGCAATAAAAGTTCTATATTAAATAGATAATGCAATTCTATATCGGAAACTTTTAAGATGGAACTTTTTATTGTACGTTTAAATTTTGTGGATAAAGTTTGGTGAGTTTTGTAAAAAATGTCTTAAAGATATTACAGCAAGCATAAAATAGTTGTCTCGAGTTTTATATTGTGTTAGCCAGAATATGTTTCCATAATTTTAATAAATATTTCATTTTACCTAAAAAATGTTCATCTTTTTATTTTTTACAAAGTGTTTTATTAGTAAGCCAACCATAAAATTGCATAAGACTAATATTATTTCACAGTTTTGTGCAATATGTTTTATTTTGCATTAAATGTAGGATATTAATATAGTGATAACATAATATAGTGATGACATAATGATAGTTTAGACAACGATTGACACACTGATAGACAACACAAAAATTGAACGGAGCCCAGGAATCTATATCGGTTGAAGTATCTAAAAAAGGCTATAATAAAAGCCGCAGAAGAAGCTTTAGAAAAACAAGATCCAAGAACAAACAAACCTTATTAGTGTGGACGTGTACAAATTCATCATTTTATATTTTATAGCCCGCATTATATTATTAGACCCTCCGAGATATAGCAAACTAATCACCGGCAATCTTTGGAGATCGGTAAACTCATCACCGCAGATAGTTAAACTCATCACCAACATTTTTGACCCAAGGCGCTGGCTTTGAAGACGGAACTTCGACTGTTACCTGTTACATTTCTTGTTTATTGGTAATCTTATTAATTCAGAAAATTACTTTAAGCGAATTACGTAAAATTTTGGTAAAATTCGTGTTTGTTGGAGTGGCCTATTAGATGTGTCTGCCGATCCAAACTGATTTAAAATATGAAAGTTTAGCTGCATAGGTTTTTAATGGTGAAATGTTTAATGAAAATATTTTTCTGCATGTGCTATTTCCAGATATATCGGAAACAATAAATATTACAAAACCTAGAAGATCCACCACGGGTAATTTATTTACATTGAAAATCGCCCTAAAAAGAGTGCAGGAAAATAAAGATAATCTTATCGACTTAATAGACTTTACCTGGGCAGATTTCACAATTGTGGAATGAAATGACGAATTTTAAAATAAATCCTTATCGTATTAATGCTATCAAAAATATTATGAGCAATAACATGAACTGAAATAATTCAAAAAGGAATGAAAATTATCTCTTTATTTAAAAAAATTAAGGTTTAAACCATTAATGTAGTTTATAACCCACTCTTTTTAAGATTTATCTAGACAAATCCCTACAGAAATGAGGGAGGAAATGTCGAAGCCTTACACTTTTCTTTGCTGATAACCAAATAGTAACGACGGAAAATGAAGACGATCTTAGTTATATCATAGGATAATTAAAAAAAATATTAAGCGGCGAATCTAACAATGAATATGGCCAAATGTGAATATCTTATTGAAAGAAATGACAAAATAGCCGATTTAAATGTAAAAACAAAAAAATTAAAAGTGAAAAAATCTGCAATTATTTGGGGGTAATTTTCAATAAAAAAGGGAATAGTTAACATGAAAGCAGACCGAGAATAAATAGGGCTAGGGTAATAACAGGAGTATTAAACACTTTTTCCGGCAAAAGGCAATAAAAAAGAACAAAAAATATATCTATAGAAGTATAAATATTATATAGCATTAAGCCACAATTATTGGTTATAACAAAAATCAAATTTTCAACAAACTAGTATTTGACGTTTTTACTTCCACTCCGACAGTCGTTCTCAAAAAAATAAATTTCGTCCTTTCAGGACTTCTCATAGTCCCTCAGTAGGAAGTAGGGCTTCCTATTAATGCGCTCTGATGACTTCTTACTTTACTCTTAAGTACCATGGCGGGGTCAAAATTGACCCCCGCGTTTTTAATGCCAAGTTTCGCTACCGAAACATAGATTGAGCATTGCGCGCTTTCTGCTAATCTTCGACCGGTAGGTGATTTATTGATCTACGAAAATTCCGTTAGTTTATCTGTTACTACTGCAGAGTTAGGCATGCATAGGGTCAATTTTGACCAGCTTATGGTATAAGTGTTTCTAGTGCAATTAAAGAGTAATTTGAAATGGCGGGGTGTAGTCGCAATAAACGTCCTCTGACACAGAAAGAATTTGAAGAGGAGGGACAAAAAATTATGGACAATGGACTAGATAGTGACAGTGAGTTTTTAGACCAGGCTAGTGAACACAGTGATCACGAAACAGACAGTGAAGAGGAATGGGACGATGATGACAAAAAAAATTGGCAAATTAATAATTCCGAAACTGGTAGTGAATATTCGGGTGAAGAAAGTGATATAGCTTACTCAAGGGATGTGTTTTATGGCAAAAATAGCTACAAGTGGTCTAAAACTTCTCCCACCTTTTCTTGTACACGTAAGCATAATTTAATTAGTCATTTACCTGGTGTTATTGGAAAAGCTCGAGCTACTATTCCAGAGAAACCAGTTGATGCTTGGGAATGTATTATTAGCCACAATATATTGCAAGAAATTCTTGAGAAAACCAATGAACGAATAACTAATATGACTTTTAAATATAATTTACACAATTTATCGTGTCAATATACCAATCATCTTGACATAATTGAATTAAAGGCCTTCTTAGGCTTATTATATTTAGCTGGGGTATTTAAATCCAATAATGAAGATTTAAGGTCTTTATTTGCTACGAATGGTACTGGCCGTGATATATTTCGAGCAACCATGTCACTAAACCGATTTCATTTTTTGCTTGGAAGCCTTTGTTTTGACGACCCAGCTACTAGACAAGAACGTATTGCGCACGGAGATAAACTGGCAGCTATATCCAATATTTTTAATATGTTTATAATTAATTGCCAGTCCAATTATAGCTGTGGTGAATATCTCACAATAGATGAAATGCTTATTGCATTTAGAGGAAGGTGCCAATTCAGGATGTATCTCAAAAATAAGCCAGACAAATACGGTCTGAAAATGCAGAGTTTAGTAGACTCTAAGACAGATTATTTGCTAAATGGTTTTATATATACTGGAAAAGATATACGCAGAGCAAATCCAAAAAAGTTATCCATCCCCACTCTAGATGTTTTAACACTTATTCCACCAATTTCTGGTACAAATAGAAACATAACCGCAGATAATTGGTTTTCATCCATTGAGCTCATAAAAAAACAGAAGCCATAAAATTTCATATTTTGGAACTCTAAAAACAAATAAAAGAAAGGTTCCTGCTGAATTTTAACCCCAAAAAACAGGCCACTTAATTCTGCCTTATTTGGTTTTACAGAAAGCGAGAGCCTTGTATCTTTTGTTCCTAAGAAAAATCGTGCAGTGTTGTTAGTGTCAACTATGCATCATTCCAATACAATGGTTAATGGAAAGTCAGAGATTATAAATTTTTACAACGAGACAAAAGGTGGGGTGGATTCATTGGATAAGAAATGTGCATGCTATAAAACTGGCAGAAGAACTCGTAGGTGGCCTCAAGTAATATGGTTTCGCATTTTGGACATTGCAGGATTAAATGCTAACGTAATTTTTAATGGAGTTCAGCAAAATCAAATAATGGAAAGAAGATTGTTTCTAACCACTTTAGGTCAAGAACTTATTAAGGTCCATTTAACTCGTAGAGCTCAGCAAACTTGTTTACCGAGAGAAATTCGTAGTGCCATTTTTAAAGTTTCCGGACTTCAGGAATCAATGCCTGCCGCAAATCCAGAGCCACAACGACGAAAAAAGAGGGGAAGGTGTAAATTATGTCCATATTCCAAAAACCAAAAGAAAGAAAGCTCATCGTGCGATAAATGTCGAGATTTTATTTGCAAAAATCATTCCCGCATACAGACTTTATGCATAAGCTGTGTTGAAAATTAAGGTAAAAGCATGCTTGTCATTTTTGAGATACGAAATCTAAATCGATTTTTTTTATTTTAGGTAGGAGCTATAATACCTAGATTTCACCATTGGATATAAAAAAACTGCACATTGTTATTATTTTTCTTGTAATTCGAGAAAGTGCATAGCTATGTTAATTTGACTGAATACAAAAGTTTTTTTTAAATAAAGTTATATCTAATTAACCAAATTCGTTTATTTTTATATAAATGTAAAAGTAGCTGTAAACAAAATAATTTAAAATAAAACAAGTTAAAAAAAGAATATTTTTTGATACAAAAAACAATGGTGGTCAAATTTGACCCTGCCATGGTACAAATGTTACTATTTTTGGCCATGGTAGTTAAGGGTTAAAGCATGAAATACTTATAAGCGATTTTAGAAGCACTATACGTAAAATCAAATCTTAACTGTCTTTTCTATATGTTGTTAAGTGTTTGCCTATTTTAAAATACAATATTAAATATATAGTAATAAATAACAAACAAAACAATAGTCTCAATATACAATTTACATAATCATCCAATTCTACGTTTTACATACATATTATTTTATCTCAAGATGCTGCCCTTGCAACGATGCACAGTAAGTTATTTTCCCCACCAATATTTCCCACCCTACTTTATTTGTATTGTTATGTAAGTATGAAAATACACTTACATCGCGTAAATATACTCATTATAAACTAAGGATTGGCAGCATTTATATTAAATAATCTATAACAAGCGCAACATTTCTTTTTAGTGGTTAAGTAACATTAATTGGGGACCTAAAGGTGTGCTGAAATTGTAGATACCGAAACGGGTCGTCCAAGTTACAATAAAAATATATTTTCTGTTCTATTTTTCGCTATTAATTAAATTTTTCTTTAAACGGCCATATCCGAGCACGCCTCTTTATCTCTATTACCGTCGGTTAAGCCCAAAGCGCCTTAATAAGATCCTTCTAATTAAATTTGCCTAATACAAAATCAGATCCAAAGTAGTTAACCAAGATAACAGTAATTGAAAATTCATGAACTAAGGATATTATTTACCTGCGTAATATCGAAACATTTACTCTAAGTTGCTTAGAAGCTTGTTAGTTTGGAAAATACCAATAGGTATTTAACACTGCGATCGGTGTTTCGGATAAACAGTAGGTACGTCAGAAAAGTTATTAATAATTAATTACTTTTAACTAATTAATTTTTAAATCAATCCACATTTTTCAAAATAGGAACAAAAATGAAGTCAATATAATCTAAATAATCTTATTTCCACTATCTCGTAAATAAATATGTAACAACCAATATTTTATATAATTTGTGTATAAAATACAAAAGTCACAGTACCAATGTTGCAGAAATTAATTTTGATATAACTTTTTCTTCTTCTTCTTTCTCGTTATGAGTAATTCTGCTTGTTCATTGGCGTATTAATACCTCTGTGGAAGGTTGTCACTTTATCTTTTGCGCGGTCGCCCGATACTTTTTTTGTCGATTGGTGACTTATCTCTCTCTTCCTATTTTGACGACACGGGTCTCCTCCATGCTCCTTATGTGGTTATTCCATTATTTTTTTCTATTTTGTGTCCATTCATTTTTACACCGTACGTTACATTTTTTCTAATTTCTTCACTTCTCTTTCGATCTCTCAGCCTATTTCCTGTAATTCTTGTCAGTACTCTCATCTCCGCAGTTTCCAGTAGTTTGTGCGTTGTGGCTGTATCGGGTCTACTGAAGCATATGTAATTATTGGTCTTACACTGGCTTTATATATTCTTTATAAACTCTGCCTGCAGTTTAGTTGGATGGATCGAGTAACTCGACAGAACTGTTGCCGATCCCAAACCCAGATATAGGAGGAGGTTAGCACCCTACTGATAGACTTTAAAACCATACAGCTCATAGAAACAGGATTATGTCTCGGAACAGGAAGGATGATTTCCTAGAACTTAGTAGATAAATACGTATCAGCCTAATCATGGGAGCCAACTAGTATGGCGTCTTCGGAGCGAACTAGTATATAATTAAAAGGGTTTTGTGACCTCGGGAGTGAACTAGTGTGATACAAAATTAATTAATTAATTATTTATTATTCTTTTTCTCGTAGCACTAGAACCTTGAGTGGGCCTTGGCTGACTGCACAACTTGTGTCCGTCTTACATAATAGTCCATGATTAAAGCTCGGATTATAGACAAAATGCCTTTTTTGCCTATTTTGCCTATTATAATTGTTTTTTGCACTTTTTGCCTTTTTTCGTAAATTCCGCCTATTTGTGCCTTTCATGGTATTACCCATGATATTATTCTATTACTAAACCATTCTATAATAAAATTTTGGGTCAATAATAAAATATCAATCAATATTATGGAAATCCCTAAGCTTTATTAGTTTATTATCAGTTGTACAGTCGGTTACTGTATCAGAGTTTAGTCACAAATTGCTATATCCTAGTTTAGTTTTCTTGCGTATACCGAAAAGCAAAGAACACGTTTTAAAACGTTTTAGACATTTGTGTAAAAAGATGACATCTAAATTAAGGCTATGGATCGCACCTTATTCGGAACTTTCTCTAGAAGGAGATGGAGCATTTTGTAAACCATGCGGTAAATCGGTAAGTTTTATTTTTTCTCTTTTTTTCTCGTCCCACACCATAACTAAATTCTAAAGCGGTTTTAGAATTCTAATTATTTTTTTTTTAAATTCTCAGATTTCAAGTAGAAAAAAGTACTTTATTGACCAGCATTGTGGAACCCCACTTCATAAACGTAATTTGGAAAAATTAAATTCCTTTAAGTTAGCCCAAATATCTGCGGGATAGTTTAAGCAGTTCAAAAAAAAGGAGGAAGACGCATTTAATTTGATTTATGCCAGATGATGATTGCATCCAACATTCCTCTATATAAAGTTAATAACCCTAGTTTTAAATGCTTTTTGGGAAAATATCTTAATAAATCCTTACCAGACGAGAGTACATTGAGAAAACATACTGTGGAAAAATGTTATGTGAAATGTATATCAAAAATTAAGCGGGAGTTAGAGGGCAATTTTTTGTATATTATCGTGGATGAAACGACAGATGTATGCGGCAGGTATATAGCTAATTTAATGATTGGAATTTTGAACGAAAATTTTGCGAGAAAACCTTATTTAGTTGCCGTTAAAGAATTGGAAAAAACAAACAATTTAACAATAAGTCGAGTTATACAAGATATTTTAACAAATCTCTTTTTACCCAACGCTATACCAGTGAATAAAATAGTTTTAATGCTTTCAGATGCTGCAGCATATATGTTAAAAGCTGCTGTTAATTTAAAGATTTTTTATCCTAATTTAAATCATTGCACTTGTGTAGCCCACGGGGTAAATAGAATTGCCGAAGAAATAAGAAATCTGTTTCCGTTGGTAAATAATTTTATAAATTTTATGAAAAAAGTTTTTGTAAAGGCACCGTTGAGGGTGCAAATATATAAAGAAAGACTTCCCGGTGTCCCTTTGCCACCTAAACCAGTAATTACAAGGTGGGGAACCTGGCTCGAAGCAGTTTTTTTTACTTTGAACACTGCAATGAAATAGAATTAGTTATGTCAGAATTTGATGATGATATTTCCGAAGCCATTCGAGAAGCAAACAAAATATTAAAAAATCCCAAATTGAAACAGGAACTCGCTTATATCAATGACAATTATAAATTAATAGTTACCATAATTACCTTATTAGAAAAACAAGAGATAAATTTATGTGAGTCAGTAAAATTAATAGACAATTTAAAAAGGAAAATTAAATCGGCACCTGGAAGTAACGGTCAATTAATTTAAAAAAAAATGAAACAAGTTTTCGACAAGAATGAAGGTTTTTCGTTTTTATCTAATGTTGCTAAAGTTTTGAATGGGACATTTTCCGAGGAATTTCAAATTATTCCAGATTTATTATCTGCTCTGAAATATGCTCCAATTACATCTGTCGATGTCGAACGTTCGTTTTTAATGTACAAATTAATTTTAAGTGATCGAAGACATAGTTTTAAACCCGAAATAATTGAAAAACATTTAGTTGTTTCTATTAATGATACAATTTTAAGTGGTTACAATGTTTAATTATTAATTTACAGTTATTTAGTTACTAGTTTATTTATACTAATGTTATGATTATGATGTGTACATATACCTGCCTTAAGTTAATATTACGTTAATTCACTTTGTACAATAAATAATAAGTTATATTCCATTATTGCCTATATTTTGCCTAAATGTTAATATTCCTGCTTTTTTTAATAAATATCTTTGTCTATATAGGCGCCTTTTTCTTCAATTTTTATTGCCTATAAATCCGAGCTTTATCCATGATAGTTAGGTCGGTGTATAATACCATTGTTCTTAAAACTGACTTTAGTTTGTTTGGTATTATCAATTTTATAAAATAACTTAACTGTTTAATATTAGACGTTTTTAATTTAGATGGCCAGATTAACTTAATAAAAGTATTGTTGCCTGATTCAGAAGTTTTAAAAAGATAGTATGTAAGAATAATTATTGCTTAATTTGTCTATGTCATATTTTCTGTTTACTATTTGGTATTTTTTGATTATCATTTCCAAAAATATTTTTGTTCTGCAAAACGATTACCTGAGCAACATCAAAACTATGCTTGAGATTAGTATACTATTGTTACGATAAATAATGACGTATCATAATGACGTGTCATATGTAAACATATTTATTGCTAATATCTTTTCTGTTCTAGTTATTTCGGCGCTCAGTTGAAAAACCAGTTTCAGCCGTCGACTGACTTCTAGTAAATTCGCCGAAAGACCAGTCCTTGAGGGACGTTCTCGTCTATTCGATGGCTATAGATAGATAACGGCATTTTATATACAGTATGGTGGAAATGAAAGGAAAAAAATCGTTATTTCGTAAACCGGAGACTTTAAGGAAAAATCCTGAAACCCGTCGATTTTTATTTTTAAATAAGCTATTCGTAAGAATACATTTTTATTTTTGACGTCATCTATGTGAGCGTGATGACGTCATTACTAAAATTTTTAAATAGAAAGGGAGTATTGTAATACATCATTTGAAAGGTCTTTTAAATACCTATTCAGACATATCAATATGTCCGAGTATTTGATGTTTGTAATTGTTTAAAAAAATTATTAAATATTTATTATTACAATAAATATTTATTAAGTATTGATATGATGTATTTTTGACACCCAAAAATAAATTTTATAAAGGCCATCACTGGTAATGAAATGTCTTTTTTATCTACTTTTTACCTTTTTAAAAAAACTAGTTACCTTATCAATATGAACATTGATAGTTGGACATTCAAACTTAATTATCTTTCTGTCAAGTGATCAATAGTATTATTGTAGTAAACGTATTCAAAAAGTCTTTGTATCTTTGAACATGAAGCTAACTGAAACGCAAAGAATTAAAATTCTCATAATGATTGGTTATGGAGATAAAACACGTACGCAGAAAGAAGTATGTGCGTTATTTAATAATAAATACCCCGGTCGAGAACCAATTTCACAATCCACTGTAAGCAAAATTGAGAAAAAATTTAGAGAAACGGGTCATGTTAAAGACCTTCCTAAAGGTAGTAGAAAACCAATATCTGAAAACCAACAAGTAGACGTTCTGTTAGCTTTTCAAGATAATCGTAATACCAGTTCACGGCAAGTAGCATTAGATAATGACATGGACCATTCAACAGTTCTTAAACAGCTAAAGAAGGAAAAGTGGCATCCCTACAAAGTAAGTTTAGTACAAGAACTTGTGGAAGATGATTTTGATAGACGAATTGAATTTTTATAATGGAACGAAATAACAGAGATCCGATGTTTTTAAAAAAGATTATTTTCTCTGATAAAGCTACATTTCTACTAAACGGTCATGTCAATCGTCAAACTTATCGGTACTGGGCTACGGAAAATCCACACTGGATGCAAGAGTACCGTACTCAATACCCAGAGAATATTAATGTTTGGGTGGGAATAATAGATAATAGGTGTATTGGACCATACTTTTTCGAAGAAAACTTAACAGGTCCTCGATATTTAGAATTTCTTCAAAATATCTTGCTTCCAGAATTTAACCGGTTGTTTCCAAACAGAAATGATTTATGGCTACAGCAAGATGGTGCGCCTCCACACTATGCTGTCTTGGTACGCAACTACTTAAACAACGTTTTTCCAAATCGGTGGATAGGTCGAAGAGGAACAATAGAATGGCCGCCTAGGTTACCTGATTTGACTTCTCTTGATTTCTTTTTATGGCGATATTTAAAAAGTAAGGTGTATCAAAATAGACCACAAAATATTAATGAACTGAAAGAAAAAATACGTAATGAGGTTGTTCAAATAACTCCGGAAGTTTTAGAGAATGTTAGAGAAGAGTTCGCGGCACGCCTTTCTCATTGTATTTTAGCTGAAGGTAAACAATTTAAGCACTTAATTTAGGTTTCGTTGTATTTATTGAATAATACTTATTAAATATTTATTGTAATAATGAAAATTTAATTATTTTTTTAAACAATTACAAAATTTAATAACTTAGACATATTGATATAGCTAAATATATGACGTCATCACGCTCACATAGATGACTTCAAAAATAAAAATGTATTCTTACGAATAGCTTATTTAAAAATAAAAATCGACGGGTTTCAGGATTTTTCCTTAAAGTCTCCGGTTTACGAAATAACGAATTTATTCCTTTCATTTCCACCATACTGTATATAAATAGGACATTTTATTTAAGGAAAACAGTTAATTTTTGAAGATCGCCCCGCGTTTTTGAAAATGTAACGCCCGTATTATAATAAATTGTATAATTGTTCGTGTAAGATAAATTAGTAATAAAGACTTTAATAAATTTGTAAGTGTTATAAATAGAACCGTTAATAAATAAATAAAAACACACAGATGTGATACAAGAATGATATTTGATATACAACTCTTGAACTTGTACTTACTCTTAAAGGATCATTAGTTTTGGGGTATACATTTGAGATGGTCTTAACATTTTTGGTCGAAATTTTAAAATTTAGGTCTTTACAGACTATTCCAAACTATAAATAAAGCTAGAAAAATGTAGATCGAAATTTAAAAATATCAAATTATTCCAATTATGAAAAAAAAGAAAAGAAAACCATGAAAAACAGCAGTAATGACTTGCGGCTACACTTATATATTATATATTTATTAATATTTTATACTTTTATATTACTTTAACTGCATCTTAACAGTATAAATCTTAAAAGAAAACCATTTCTTATTTTAAGATCCAATATAATTTTACTATATTCATATCGCCATAAAAGGTTTAATATCCATAAAATTGTTACAATTTATGACAAACCAGGCAGCAACGATTTTTCCCGCCTTTTTAAATTTTTACAAGATTTATCAGCAAATGTACATTCGTATATTTCATACTAGAGATCCAGCTAACCCTAAAGGCGTCGTAAAAACCAAAGACCAATCAATCCCTCTTTGATTGCACCCGACTCCTGCATCATTTTTAGATCAAATCTACGATTGCCAGCTACCATCTTGAATTTATGGATCGCTTCTGCTCCATATTTATGCAGTTGCAGCGCCCGAACGGTACTGTATGAGAGTAAAATAGACACCAGCTGTTTTACAACCTAACCGAAGGCCGAAATGGGTATTAAGTGAAAAATTTAAAATTGAAATTCGTGCCATATTAGAGATGTGCTTGTAAGATCCAAACGTAGTATCAGGAACGTAATATTTTGTATCCGATAAGTTTATACTCATCAGAAAAACAAGCATAATACAATGGATCTAGAAGTTTTATATCTATATTGGCAGTGGTGTAACTACAATTCAGGAGGCTCGGGGCAGAAGTAACCGAACAGGTCTCTCTCCCCAATATAAGAAAAAGTTAAGACTTATTATAATATTATAATATAATAATATAATATATAATTATATAATATATTATTAAAATTATAATAAAGTTTATACCTATTCTATGCTAAAAATTACTTTTATTTGAATTAATCGGGTTCGTTTTTATTAATTATTCAAACAATAATGGGGTGTTGGTATGGGTTGTGTTATAGAGGTAGATGGGAACACATCGAGCGTCATAGACGGGAGATGATTTTTGATAACTGGTCCTCATAAGACACCTAACTCTCACTTATGTGCCTATCTCCACGTGCCACACCCTGAGCAACAGCAACTGCATTGGTCTGCAGGTTAGACTAAGTGAGGGTAGCCAGATATGGTGATCAATTAACCGAGTAATTGCCGATATAAGCAATGCCCCACTTACTCGACAATGGCTTTGGGCGCATGACCTGATAAGTGGAAGGGAACCTTTTTAACCTAAGATTGATAAATCAGTCTTAAGGGCAGAGAAACCTATTAACAATAGAAAACAGCATAAAGATGCAGGAGGCAACGGGAAACCACTGCATTAAAGACTCGGAGAGTACCTCTAGTATAATCAGCAATAGGAAAACTAGTCAAAGAGAAGATAACACTGATCATGAGATTCGGATACCAATATCCGGCAGAGAAGGACAATCACAAGACGCCAAAACCTTCTCGGTCGCCAACATACGAAATCTTGCAATTATAGTGCAAAGAAAATTCTCAAGATCTGCACATGGAATGTTAAAACAAAATACAAGGCTGGTAAAACTCTTAATGCAATCAAGGAGATGGATAGACTATCAATAGACATCATGGGATTAAGCGAAATGAGATGGACGAACTCTGGGGAATGTGAAATTAACAATCATATATATATTAAGGGATTCTACAGTATTCACTGCCTTCCCTCGCTCAACCGTTTCCATCTCTCTCTGTTGTTCAATTCTCCATTGTTTAGGCCTCTCTTACTCATGGCGTCGTCTACTTCGTTCCTCCAGGATTTTCGAGGTCGTCCTCTTTTCCTCCTTCCTATGGGGCTCCATTTGGTTATTCTCTTTATCCATCTGCTGTTACTAGTTCTTCTTACATGTCTATACCACTTTAGTCTTTTTTGTTCTATGTATGTTAGTATGTATGTTTCTATTGATGTTCTTTGCTTTATTTCGTCATTACTTCTCCTATCCATTCTTGTTATTCTGCAGCATCTTCGCAGGCATTCCATCTCTGTTGCTACTATCTTACTTCTGTTTTTCTTGTTTATGTACCAATTTTCAGCCCCATATGTCATATTACTTCGCACTAATGTTTTATAAATATATATGTATATGATGTATAATAATGTTTTTGTCTTCATATTTAGGTGTCTATCCCACCATACTGAGTTAAGTTGTCGGATTGCTGTTCTTGTTTGTCCTAATCATTGTGTAATTTCTTTCTCTGTTGTTGCCTTTTTCGTGATTATAAACCCCAAGTATTTGAATTTATTCTTTCCTTTGATTATTACGTTGTCATCAATCTGTAGATCTTCTATGTCTTCTTCACTTGTAGATAGGTACTCTGTTTTCGCGAGGTTAATATCTAGGCCAGCTAGGGAAAATTAACAATCATCACATATATTATTCAGGTAACCCCAATAGAACACACGAAGCTGGAGTGGGTATAATTTTAAATCAAAAAACAGCCAGACATCTTAAAAACTTTGTACCCATATCAGAAAGAATGCTCTTCCTTCAACTTGATACCTACCCAATAAGAACTAAGATTATGTAGGTATATGCCCCTACCGCTGACAAACCAGACGACATAAGTGAAGTATTCTATAAAAAATTATCCAACACCTTTCTAAAAAGGATCTAACCTTAACCTTATGAATTATTTAAAAGCCAAGATTGGTAGAAGAAAATCGGAAGAATTCATAAGACAGTTTGGGCTTGGAGAAAGAAATGAGCGAGGAGACCGATTGGGTAAATTTGTATCAGAAAAAGAGTTTGTAATTACCAACACACTCTTCAAACTTCCATACAAAGGATTATACATGTAGAAATTACCTCAAGGTACTTTAGGCCACATAGTCAAAAATCTAATAGATTACATCATAATTAATAAAAGATTCCGTAACAGCATAACATCAGTCAAGACGTATTCAGGAACCGATATCAAGTCAGACCACAACCCACTGATTTGCAAAATGAAGGTCAGGCTAAAGAAGATTTGACTTAGTGTCAACCCAAAATACGACATCAGGCTACTCAAAGACCAACGCACAGAACAGAGTGTAAAACAGTATATACATAGCAATTTAAATATCGTTATTAAAACTGATTTAATAGACCAGGAGCTTGAAAAACTGCATAGAGTTTCACAAGGCATACAAAAAAAATCCTCAAACCACCAAAAATTAAGAAAAAATCGTGGATGACAAATGAGATACTAGATATGATGAAAAAGTGGCAAAGGGTCAAAGATCAGGACAAGACATACAAAAGAATGCACAAAGAGATCAAAAAGACAATCAGAAAGAACACATAGCTGAGAGAACAATGTGCGCAAATAGAGCTGTTACACCAGAAACACGATTCATTCAATATACACAAAAAATTTAAAGAAGCTGCAGGCTTATACAAGCCTAAAAGAAATGGATGTTTGGCAGAGAACCAAGGTAATCTACTACTAAGTGTGGTATAGAGACTAGACATTTGTAAGAAATGTGTGGAAGTAACATTTGCAGATGAAAGGCAGATTGTCATTGAAGACACAGAATACCAAACAGAACCCCCGACATCATCCATGAACATTTTATGATCCAAGTTATTGATGACATATACAGTAAACGAGTAAAAATGTATAACTCAATAAAATAATGATACTCATTAAATACCGCCACGGAAAAATGAAGGTAAGAACTGACTCAGCTTCGTTTTTTCTTAGATTGGCACTTTAAATTGAAGCGCGCTGGCAAAATTTTTAATATCTAGACTTCTGTAGCACGTAGAACCTTCATTTTTTTTAAACTTCGTTAGCTTAATCAAATAATAAGAATTGTGCTATTTTGGCTTTCAAAAAATCAAAGAAAAATAAATAATTACATTTTTCCGTAAAAAAAATATTAAATGTTACTGTTATATCGTAAGAAATATTTAAATTTTATTAATAAAAAGTGTTTAATAATAATATAAATAAATAATAATTATTATAAATTAATAAAACAACTTTATTTTTGTTATTTTTTTTTTCGAAAAATAATTAATTTTATTTAATGAAGAAGTGATTAATAAGTATAAATATCATTTTTTTAGTTCACCCCTTCACTTTTCCGTGACGGTATTTTACATATACTATCACTTTAAAGACATAACTTTTTACTCCTTCTCGATATATAAGTGAACCACTTATAAAATGTAGTATAAGATTTAGGTATTCGTCTATAATCTATTTAATTTTCAGCTCTTAACGTTAATAAACAATGGACATATCTTGGTTCCTATTAGTCATAGGTTTTGTTGTTTTTTGAAAAGTTGTGTTTTATAAGTTTTGTCTGAAAAATTCTTCCTTTATTTAACGATCCTACTGATGTATTCTTGTTAAATTAAGATCTACATGTACATAAGTTTCGCTTTAACAATAATAGTAGATATTTGAGACGTAATTGATTTTGGTGATTATGTCTCTAATAATCTAATGATTTGCAATGCTGGTTCCACGGTTAAGTACGCAATTCTCAGTTGCTCAATTACACTGTAATTGATAAAGCCAGTAGGAGGCAAACAGAGCTGAAACTCCAAGAAATGACCATACAAGAGAGATAAATCTTGTAAATAATGTAGCAAATATTTAATGTGTCTGCCAATACAGGCTATAGCCTGAGAGCTAAATGGGAGATAAAAATTTATAAGCAGTTATTTAAGCAGTATGAAATTTCGTTGTGGTAAAAATTTTAACCGATCTCTAAAATCTAATATATTCTAATTAAATAGAATTATTATTTAATAACATAAAAAATAGATAAGTCAGAGAATTTTATCTGTTTTAAACCTTTGCTAGGCTGTTTCAGAATTTATTTAGTTAATTTCCAATGACCACCTACAAGTAATAAGTAACAAAATCCTTGATAGAAAAAGTTATAGAATACAACAAGTCGTTTATATTAATATTTGTAGAATTTGAGAAAGCATTTTATTCAGTTCAGCATATTTCCATGTTCAGAGCTCTTATATACATAGTGCAGTATTGATCATAGATACACAAACCTTCTTTGAAATTTATATTAGAGCGCCACCACTGCAGTGAAAAGGTTTAGATTAGATAACGACTAGAAGAAAGTGAAAATTACATTGGTGAATTCCGCTATGGCGTTAGAAATGAAAGAGGGAAACTCTGGTTAACTTTCTACAAAACAACAAATATTTTCGCTATCGTCTGACGGAAAAACATGAAAAGAAGTCGATTACAGTGGAACTTGGATATTACGGCCTCGGTAGTTACGTCATCTCGGTAATAGGTCCGAGATTTTTTTTTTAAATATTTTTATTAGGCCGGCCAAAAACTATTCAATAATATTATTAAAAACCCGGTTTTATTAGCTAAAAATAAGGTAAGCCTCATCTATAGCGTCATAAAATTTTACAGTAGGTTGTTGTTTTTTATTTTATGAAGAATAAAGTGAAATGTGTTTCCGGCTTTGCAGCATTGTTCCTTCCAAGAATGTGAGAAAGCCCGAGTATTTCTTCTGTGTACAGTTATATGACCTTTACTGTTTTCTTCTGTTACTATGATTACTCATTTATCAGTGCCATTCTAACAGTCAAATTTTCTGTTACAGAACAGTCAGTTTAAGCTTCGCTTTGTTTTAAGATTTTAATTTAGTAATCACCTAGTTGACCAATATCAACCTAGTTTTCTTACCAGCCAACTACACCAGTGCCTATAGACCAAGAAATCGTAAGAAGTTTAAAGTGCTATTATTGCAAACAGCTTTTGAAAGGGATGATTTTTTGTATGGACAATGGGGAACCCGTGAACATAACCATCTTTGATACAGTTCAGTTTTTAGACAATGCGTATAGTGCAGTTACGTAAGTGACAATTTGTAAGCACTTTCGTCAAGCTAAATGGACTGTAGTTTCTCTCAATGTTCAGGATGTTGACGAGGATGACAAAATGCCTTTGTCAGAGTGAATACACACTTTTTCATAAAAAATGTAAGTTTCATATACATGATATGATTTATTTCTTAATTTTTTATCCTAAATGCAGTTGTAATAATAAATAATGCTGTAATAAAATTGTACTTCGTTAAAATTTCATTTTTTTCTACCTCTTTTATAACGTCACTCTGATATAGCGTCATTTTTTATTGGACCCATTTCTATTGGACCGGATGTAACAGTAATAAATACGGTCTCTCTGGTTAGCGAGATATATAAATACAGAAAAGCTAAAGGCCAAAAAGAAAAATATACTAATAAGCTAAAAATCGCCAAAGTACTAAATCTAGAACAACTCAGTCTAAATAAAATTAACTTAGCTATAACAAAAGAACTACTGAATCTAGCAGAATATGCTGAAATAATGAAAAGAGCTCCTTTCACTAAACAAAATGCCAGCAGTAATATAAAATGCCATTAAAGAAACGAAAAAAAAAAAAATAAAGCACCGGGTAATGATAGAATTCTGGCTGAAATGTTGAAAGAACGCGATAAAGAAGTGGTCAGGTAACTAAAAATATGGAAATATGGAAGTAAAAAAAAGAGGGACAATGCAGATTTGAAATAATTATCAATAGAAAAAGCCGGCTTCAGAGAAGGGCTGAGCACATGGGACCCTCTACACATACTAAAAATTTCAAATAGAAAAAGTTAACGAATACAAATTACCAATCTGTGTAGCATTTATAGACTAAGAAAAAGCTTTTGACAGCATAGAATTATGGATTATGGGCTATTGAGGAAGCACTGGTTAATAGCTAAATATATTCTATAAATCAGCAGAATAGACTGGAAAAAAAAATATTATAGATATAGGATAATAATACATAATATATATATATATATATATATATATATATATATATATTATATATATATATATATATATAAATATATAATTATATATATATATATATATATATATATATATATATATATATATATATATATAAACATGCGGAAATTGTAGTCATAATGGATAACCTATTATTCATGACTAGTTTCTTTTATATATACCATTTATTTACTTAAGTTTTGCTACATAATAATAAAAATTTATCTGTTGCATTTGATGTAAGGTGTGTGGTTCTTTTTAGTATTTTTTATCCCCCGAGACCTTATCATGAACTGACTTTGTCTTGTATCAAAATGTCTAATTTTTTAAAATAATTGTTTTTTAAATATTACAGTAATATATGTTAACAGAATCGTTTTAAAGATCCGATTATGTACACCTCTACATAAGATCGAGAATATAGGCGACCGATGTTGAAAGAACGGGGTTCGCCATTAGAGCCATTATTTGAGACTGGTGGCATGTGCACTCGAGCAAAAATTGTGTTGATCTGGGAAATTTCATAAATATTTCATTGAAGCTTTTGTTTTAGTCCGTGAAACGGATTTAGGAGCAAATTAAATAAAACAATGTATGGAAAAGGAGATAAAATTACACGAACAAACAATTCAAAGGCATTTCTATGTAATATTTTACAATTGTTAACAAAGGATGCCATATAAAAATCGTTTTATTGTTTTGACATTTTTTACAGATGGGTTTAGTTGGTGAAAAATATTTTTTAATTAACATTTTTTTTATATCCATCGGTTCATAAAACACTATTTAATGACAGTCATAGGATTGAGGATTACAAAAAATGAATATATTACAAATAAAAAGTTAGTTGCGGTATAAAATAATTGTTTATTTAGCGGGTTTAATATATATATATATATATATATATATATATATATATATATATATATATATATATATATATATATATATATATATATATATATATATATATATATATATATATATATATATATATATATACATAGATTTGGATTTAAGTATCTTCTGTTAAATTATATCATTGATATGTGGCCTTTAAAGTCATATTCCCAAGTTACTTTTTTAAACCTTGTTTCAAACCTTGTTTTGTATTTCTTTGGAACCAAACTATTTCATATTATTGAATTATCTAATTCATACCTAATAATGAATTAACAAATATTTTTGTCAGGTTTATTTAAGTAGATAATATGGTTTAACTATAGTAGGTACCAATACCAGATCACAACATATGGATGCGAAGTGTGGCCCCTAAAAGACAGAACAGACAAAATGCTTAGAGCAACAGAAATGGACTTCTGGCGCCGCTCGGCGGGAATCTCCAGACGCGACAGAATAACAAACGAGAGAGTCCGAGAAATCATGGGGGTTACACATAATATTGTTGATGACATCAAAACGACACAACTCAGATGGTACGGACACGTAAGGATTATGCCGGAGAATAGAATACCAAGACAAATTCTTGAATGGCAACCAAGAGGTAAGCGAAGACTAGAAAGGCCTAGAAGAAGTTCGAGAGAAGGAGTTGATAAAGAAATCAGAGAAAGAGAACTGGAGGACGATCTATGGAACGATAGAATGAGATGGAGATTGGAAATCGAAAGACGTCGAAGAACGTTGTAAACCGACATTATATATATATATATATATATATATATATATATATATATATATATATATATATATATATATATATATATATATATGTACCAATAATTAACAGGATGAATATTAAATACTGCAGCTAAGAAAATAGATTTAAGAACAATCGCCACATCTCAGCATTTATACGAATGAAGCCACTCCTACCATGCAGAAAATAACTTGGAAATCAGAGTACGTGCATTCGATGTTATATATTCAATATAATTATATGAAGCTGAGACTTGGCCATTTAAAAAATGCAATTTAAAAAGAACCGAGGCTTTTGAACTCTGGTTATATCGCAGAGTATTAAAAATATCATGGACTAATAGAATTACAAATAAACAAGTACTGGAGATGGTTGGTAAAGGAACAGAACTAATCACCACTTTACAAACGAAAAAACTGGAATACCTAGGCATCGTGTTGAAAGGATCAAAATATAAAATTTTCAGACTCATATCCATTTTCATCATAGTACAGGGAAAGATAAAATGAAGAAGATCTGCTGGCTGAATGCAGAATTCTTGGTTGGGGAATATACGTGATTGGTATCAATGCACATTTATTAATTTGTTTAGAGCAGCAAGTTTAAAAATAAAAATAGCAAATATGATTGCCTTCCTCCGTGAGGAGATAGTGCTCAAAGAAGAAAAATAAAGAGGAGGGTACAATCCGTATAATATATTCGTTAGTGTAAAAGTAACTAAACTATTAAATAAAACTGTCGCAACCTTGATCCCCAAAACACAATGTAGACCCATGAATTCTACATTATCAGCTGCAACGAATCCTAGAAAGTCTCTTTTCAAACAACATTTAATTTTAAAAAGACAAATTGGGGAGAGTTTGACACATAATTGGATTAAGAAGTGATAAAAATAGTACCAACACCAAAAAACTATGAAACTTTTGTAGATCTTGTAAAATAGAGAATAAAAAAATATATGCTTAGAGGCTACCGGACGGAAAATATTGTAGGTCTCCATGACAATTCCAAAAAGCTTTTGCAGCAATCCTAACAAGCATATGACAATGATTCGTGCTCCAATGAAACTATGACGCTTAATAAAGAGCCAATGAAAGTAGTATTTTACTCAACTAAACTCCAACCGAAAGTTAGAGTAGTATGTTGGCGAATTACGTATTGTAGGCATGCTTGAAAATTGCTTATAAAAAACCTTAGTAATGATCCTACAAACCAACAAACCAACAAGACAAAAATAACGCCGGATTAGATTGTACATCACTGTCTACTGAATGAAAAAACGTATTTAAAACAAAACAAGCTAATGTTAGAATCGCATATAGGCAATGAAAATAATACATAATGACAATCACCCATGAAGAACTTCACGCAGTTTTTTCGGTAATGAAAATTGGTAAAGCAGCAGGTTTGGATAATAGAACAAAACAGATCTAACATTTTAAAAAATAAACAATAAATTGGATCGTAGTAAAGATCAATTTAGGCGTATTGGTTTTTAAAATACCTTTTTTTTATTTTAAACCAATTATAATTTAAGAGTGCTGGCGAAGCCAGAAACTTTCGACCATACGAAATACGTTTTTTTATAATTTAAAAAGTTTTGAACAGATCATACTAAACAAAATCTACACCATCATAGAAGAAAATCTAATACCATAGCAAGCTAGATTCAGAGCAGAAAAGCTTTTTACAGCCAAATCGTGAATCTTGTACAGTACATCGAGACCGACTTTGACAAAAGAGAAATAACAGATTCATCTTACATTTACTTGACTGCCTCGTATACCACCGTTAACCAATAAAAATTGCTATTAAAGCTATAAAAAATGACCAAAAAATTAGGCTGGTGTGTCTGCTAATGTGTATACTTTAAAATCGTTGGTTTATTGTTACATTACAATCCAGGAAGAGCCTATGGAGAAATGGACTACCTCAAGAAAGTATGCTAGTACCTGTTCTGTATTATATTTACACTAATGGCTTGCTAGATCACTATGATACGAGGCGCCTTGTTTATGTTAGTAATACGGCGCGGCGGTAGCTACACAAAGGAGAGATTTTAAATACGTAGTAACCAAATTGTCGGCATCGCTGGAAGAAACTCTGCAACTAACATCTGAAATCATCAATCAAGAAAATAGTTAAAATAACATGGCGAAGAGAATTACTGTAGAAGTGTAGAATATTTGGGGTTAAATTAAACCGCACTTTCATATCAAAAGGTCACTACAAAAACCCAATAGCAAATATTTTCTCAAAAAATAACAAAATATGTAAGCTAGCTGGAGAACGTGTAGGAAGAAAATTACCCATAACTTTGTATTGCTCTGCTGCAACATAATATTCAGCTCAAGCTTGGAATTGCTACGCTCACACAGTAAATAACTTACATCTGCTAACGAAAAAGCCAGAGAGTAACTCACACCATCCCATGTTTAGCTAGCTAAGGCAGCTATCAACCTTGAAATCTCGTAGGAGCTGCATGATTACCAAGCCACCAATCCAAGCGACCGTTGAAGGTCTTTGCCTATAGCTTTGGAAAGAGGCGTCAGTTACAGGTGCTGGGGACAAAAAAAGAAGAGATAGCCAGAGGCACATAAATAACTCTATACGACATGGAAGATCTTAATAGACTCATAACTGGTACGTCACAGTGTACGTCAAACTTAAAAAGATAAGACTATATAGATAACAAGTGTCACTAAGGGAAGTGCAAAGTCCCGAATATCTATTGTTTTGTACTTGACCCAGGCATGTACTAACCTTGATCTAATGGCAGCTAATAATAAGGTCATCCAAGTCTCGAAACATCGGCAGTATCAAATTTACTGAAGTGATCTGAACACGAAAAGTAATTAACAGAAAACGGAAATGTATTGCAATGACATGTATGTTATGTTATGTCAAATCACATGCCTCAATTAGTACAATAAATAGATGTGTTACAAGATATATTTACAAATAATGACATAAGTATTCTATATAGACATACAAGAATAAAGCGGCACACTTTTTATCGATTTATTTAATTGTCCGGCAAATAACGGTGCTAACGTCCCAAAAAAAATAACGATTATTAATTACTGGATGAAAGGAAAAGCTTACTTCATCTGGATTATTCTTAGCCACTACAGACCATTAACCTCCATTATTTTACAAATCGATGAGATTTGCGCTAACTAATATTAATGTCGATGAAATTAAATAAATTCAGTGACACTTTATTGGCTTTTCATTGATAAATGATTTTGCCAATAATGTAACCCCGTTGGTAATACAAAGAAAGTGTTTAGTTCAAATTGTTTTTTTAACTTTTTCTAACATTGTAAATGTGTGACGAATAAATGAATAATTTAGAACAAATATCAAGTGAGGAAAAATATTGATTAGCAAAAACTATTTTTGTAAAGTTATAAATATCACATGTTTGTTATTTTTATTTTAATAATTATTTTATTTTAATTTCTTTTGATTCTATTGATTTATTAACTTTATTTTTTATTTTCTTTTTCTTTTTATATAGACATGATTCTCTCTGTTTTTCAATATGCCTCCAGTAAGTTGTCGTTCCATCGTTTTCGTGGTCTTCCTACTGATCGGCTTCCTATTGGGGAACCGTCTCTTGCCGTCTTTACTGCTCTATTTGTTGTAATTCGGCTTATATGGTCGTTCCATTTTTCTCTTTTATTTCTTACCCAGTTCTTGATGTTTAGATGTTTAGAATTTTTATTATAAGAATAGTTGGCATCACTAGCGATGGACTGCACAACACCGTGTTAGCACCTCTTTCTTTCGTATTTGGTCCTTCAATGTTGAATATTACCCCTACCACCGCACTCGTACTATTTGCAGCCTTTCGGGCCACCTTCCACACGAGCTTCTCCCATTTTTTTATTCTGGTGCAACGTCACTCTTAGGCACTATACATATTTCTTGAGTGTTAGACATGCCCCCGTACATTTTAGTTTTAAACTTTACCTGTTTGCCCTTTTCCCCTTTAGAATGATGGCCTAGGTTTTGTCTTCGGCGAGTTTCAGTCCGTGCTGGGTCATCCATTTATTTACGATGACTCCTGCGTTCCGAACACGGTGTTTGAGATCTGGCTTATCCAACGCCACTACCAGTACATTGAGATCACTCTCTCCGTATTCGCAGTTTATAACCCCGTCATATGCTAGTTTAAATAGCATTAGGCCCAAAGATCCCTTGGGACCCCAACCATCACGTCGGCAATTATGACCTTCTCCAGCATAAATCTTTCTCTCGGACAGACACTCCGCCACCACATTCATCAGGTAACCAGGACATTCTTTCTTCTCGTTTCCTCGTGATACTGCAGCGTATTAAATGCGTTCCTAACATTAAACAACAGCAGGGCCGCCCAGCGGTGTTCATGCCTTATGTTGCGCAGTGCATCGAGTACACTTACAATTGCATTGATCATGCTTTTCCCTTTACAAAAACCAAATTATCTCGGAGAGAAACCACCTGAACACTCAATTATGTCTTCTATGCGTCCTCGCTGCATCCTTCCATATAGCTTACAAATGCACGGAAAAAGACAGATGGGGCGACTTTTCGCCAGCCTTGGGGAGCAGTACTAACCTTGATATCCTCCAAGGCTCAAGAAAGGTCTGTTCTTCCAGCAGTGCATCCATGTGTTCCAGAAGCTACGCAGATTCCGCCCGTTTTAGACCCTACACTGGCTCAGGTTATATCTGATCCAGTCTGGGGAACCTGCGTGTTTTGAGTGAGCCCAATATCTCGAAAAGTTCATTCACGGTAAAGGGTACGGCCCGCTGAACTCCCTCGTCCCTCGATACTCCATGCCATCTACCGACCGGAAAGAGCTCTTGCTTTACCTTGAGCTTCTTGTCCATAGGCAATTTGTAAGGAGGATACGCATGAAACTTCTTTATGGCGGTCCTGTATATCTGACTCCAGATGTCTTCGTCCAGCTATTTCCAGTGACTACTTTTTCTGTACAAATGTTCTTAACCGTGCGCGGTACTCTTCCTCCATCTACTCGATGACCTCAAGGATGATCTCTGCTCTGTCCCTTGCTCTTGTTAAGCTTCTTATTATTGCTATACATTTATTTCTCAGTGCCTTGATATCCGAATTCTACCAGTGTGGCATCCTGTTGACATTCGGCAACCTATCTTGCTTGCCTCCTTCGTTGCGTTAATGGCTCTTTCCAGATTTTTCACCGTCGGTGATTGGCCCTGCATTATGCTCATTATCTATTTAATCAGCTCTCTGTATACTTTCCAGTCATTCCAATCGCCGCATCCGCCCCCCTACGTCATGGACGCACGGACCGCGTCTCACAAATCCATTTTGCTGTTTTATTTTGACACTAAAAAATATTTTTAAGTCGCGGTTATCTAAATATATTCTTTCACATTTTTTAATGCACTTTACTTTGCTTTTATCTTTATCTTTAAAGATCAGTTACAAATAATAAAATTATATTTTGTGTATCATTTATTTCTGATAAAATTATTCAGATATTCTTATATTATTTATGTTTTAAACAACTTCAAAACTTAATTATAGGAGCTTTCTAAAATGAAAACGGTTTCCTGTTTCATAAAATATTATTTCATAAATCTAAAATAACCACCTGTTCACTAAATCCATCGATTTCTACCAACCTTCACTGCTTATCCTGCCAGAAAAAGCTCCCTCTACAACCGCAACACGTAGAGCCTAAACGCAAAAGGGGTTGCATCTCAAGAAAACGGAAATAGCAATGTGAGAAGGGTAAAAGGGACGCAAGGACATAAAAGGGACAAAGTGACGTGTATCCCAGTTTATTCCATCAGTCATAGTCTATAACGAAGCCATATATTATAATGTGGTTGACCCTTGTCGAATTTTCGTCTAATTTAAATCAAAATTTATGTTACTGATGTAATGTCGGGCTAACATAAAAGCAGAGAAGGGATCTAATTGGCATTCTGTTGGTTTGTTAGTTTAATTTGGAGTATATCATGTTAACGTTGAGAAAGCTACGTCGGTTTGTGAGGATAGGGGTAAGTATATCACGTGTGTTATAATAGTGTTTGCTAATTAACTGCAAACTTTCATCTGACAAGCAACTCCCTTATAACCGTAAATTCAATTAAATGATAAATTTTGTGTAAAAAGGAAAATTAAATGCATCATTTTTAAATACTAAGCGCCCTTTTAAATTTAAAAAGCTTTAATAATTAAATTTGGATTAAACGGAAAAAATTTATCGTTATTAAATTACCAAATGAAAATTTATTGTCAATTTAATATTCTTCTTTAGTTTAGTTCTTATTATTTTTAATTTTTTTTAGAGGCATATTAGTGAATAGGATGGTAATGTCAAAATTGAGGAGTTTGCTGTAAGCAGGATGTAGCTCCATATTTGGTAATTGTTGGGAAATTTAAAAAAACTGTTTGTTAATAAAAGTTTTTATTTTAACCCAAAATACATAATATCAATCGATGACAAAGAGATTTATTCAATGCTTGAGACTATTTTCAAGTAGATAATTTTTGAAAAAATAAGAAAGAAAATTTAAAAAAGTTAGATCTGCATCTTTTGCACCAAACACAGAAGCATAAACTCTTTTATTCGGTTACAACAATCAAACGACTATGGTTTGCCTTCTACACAAATACGAAAAAGTCTGTAAAAAGAGACAGGTTGGTGTCAAAAAAATAGCTTTGAGGAAAAAAAAATAAAACACTAAACACACGGGCAAACACATCCTTTATTCATCTACCTGATCGTCATCATCCGTTCCAGTGAACGTGAAAACTCGGAAGGCCAGTAGATATACTGACTTTAATACCATCTAAATGTTCGTCGGTGTACTGGAAAATTCGGTATTTGGAAATCTGGAATCTTTGCTTTTCTGCATCTAGGATAACTTTTTTAAAATGTTCTTTATAGTGACCACTAAAGTTCAAAATGTAAAAGTACCAGAATGGAAACAAAATAAACTGTTTGGATTATTGTTTAACAAAACCAGCATATTGTTGGGGGCTGAAAACGTAGTGTTTCTTCCTTAAAAACTATTCAATAACTCCAAAGCAGCGATCACAAGGAAGAAAGCTATGTCCTGGCTCAGGTAAGCGGTGCTCTATCTTGTCAATAGAAGACAACTGTATAGAGACTGTACAAATCCAGAAACTGAATCATTACTGACTTTTTGTTTTGCACAGCAGCGTTATCGGAGAAAAGGTATAAAACTTAATAACATTTTTAACGATTATATTTTTTATGTAATGGTACAAAAATGACACTACTTCGTTTGGTGACTTTCGAGCCGTAGTTTCATCATACATATAAAAGTGTGCTTGATTTTTCTTACCAGAATGGACGCAGAAGTTGTATGTCCACAACTGGCGTTTGTAGAAAGCTTCCCCAGCAGGAATTTTTGGAAGTGGAAAATTTTGTTGGAAGTCGAAGGTCAGAACCTCCCTTCGTCGCTATGCTTGCACAATGTGGTTTTTTCCTTCAGCTCCTTGTGAAACAAATCGGACTTTGCTATGCTACTTCTTTTTCGCTGCTAAAACTTTTTGTTTATTTTCATGGAGGATCACATCTTTGAGTTTGTTATCTAAGACATCACATTTTTTGGACGTATCTGATCGGGGTGAGCCAAACCTGTAGTTGAAGTTTTCTTTGAAGTATCGATAGTAGAAGCTATAGGGACTTTGGGTTTATATTTAGGATTGCTAACACTTTCTGGTTCGTAAAGTTCCAAATAGAGTTGATGCATCTTCTTTACATTTAGATTTGGAAATAAATATAATCGACGGGATTTGTTTCTACTACAATGCGATTTACGCCTTGGAAAGCTTTAAATGTGCATGTTTACATTTTTGAGTGTTTCGTTAAATTTTCGGTTGAGTCCATTTGTATGTTTTCCTTTGTTACTAGGTGGCGCTGCAATATCTCTGTCGCGTAAAGTTTGAGCAATGAGATTAACACGTTTCCTTGATATGCCGTGGATTGAACCAAAAGCATGTCTACAATCTCGTTTGGATAGCTTACCCAGTTTTATAAAGTATTTGTGGAAACAAGTGCGGTCTTGCCTTTCATTAGTCTTTTTTGAGTTCTTTGAATAGTAGTAGTTGGAATCAACCCTCCGAAATAGGTATTTTGCAAATCTTTGTCGCCTATTTTGGTAAATTTTGTAAGACAACTTTTCTTGTTTCTTCAGTTCGATCCAGTTACTCTCGGTCACTTCTGTATTCCTTTTTAGTTCATATACATTTTCCCTTCTGCAACAGTTTTTTTTTTCATATTTCTTATCCAGAGAGTGGGGTTGGCACTTTTTCTATTTTTGGTTACAGAAACAACTGGGGACTCTTCTGTAGGCTTCATGTTGACAGCAGGTTTAATGTGTTGTTTTTTACAGAGGTACGTTTCTTCTTCGGATGCTTTCTCGTAGCTGCGACATCACTATTAAAACAACTTTCATGAGAGCTTGTAGGTTCATAGTCTGACTCCCCAGCGCTAAACGAATCTGACTCGGTTTCGCTCATTTTTACACGACGTTAAATTTTTACACGAACAATTAAACCGCATGAAAATGCACTCCGCGCAGTAATGATAGCGCCTAAAAAGTCAAAACAAATCAGCTGCCCTGCCGGCCCAGCGCCAAAAGAAGATGACCTTGCATTCCACGAAAATCACCGAACATTCACAATCGTTTGGTGCGAAAAGGATGGAGGTCCGCAGATGTACCCTTCTTGCACCAAATAAGTGAGGAGGCAGATTCATAAAGACGTATAATTCCTTTATTTATTATCGGATCTGCATCGTTCTTATACCAGTCAATCCGCCAATTTTTTTTAATTATGGCATATGTTTCCACTCAAAATGGTCTAAATGTGGAGCTGCACCTTTCTTACGTCAAACTCCTCAATTGTCATTTTTTTCTGCATAGAAGGAACTTGGACATTTTAGTTAAAAAGAAATAAGTATAAAACTCAGTCACAATCAATTTATTTTACCACTAATGACCATTTTCGCAAACTGTAATTTTTTATGCATACCCAGTTCAACGGTATTTGACTAAATGCTGACATTACAATAACCTGTTTTAATGTGCTTTCTAGTATAAAATATATAGCAATAATTCTTCTTCTTCTTCTTTAAGTACCATCTTTGTTCCAAAGGTTGGCGATCATCAGGGCTATACGTATTTTCGAAACTGCTGACCAAAACAATTCGTTGCTGCTACAGCTATACCATTCCCGTAGATTCTTTAGCCAGGAGTTTCGTCTTCTTCCTATGGACCTTTTTCCTGCTATTTTCCCTTGCATAATTATTCGAAGCAGTTCATATCTTTCGCCTCTTGTAATGTGTCCCAAGTATTGCAGTTTTCGTTTTTTGATCTTAAATATGACTTCCTTTTCTTTATTCATTCTTCTCAAGAACTCGACATTTGTGACTCTCTCGGTCCGTGATATTCTCAGGATTCTGCGATACATCCACAGTTCAAATGCCTCTTATTTTTTGATATCAATCTTTTTCAACGTCCATGACTCCATTCCGTAGAACAGCACAGAAAGTACGTAACATCTCATCAGGCGAAGTTTCATTTCAAGGCTCAAATCTCTTCCGCAGAACACTCTCTTCATTTTAGTGAATATGGATCTGGCTTTTTCTATTCTTATTTTGATTTCTGCTGAGCTATCGTTGTCTTCATTTATAAAAGTGCCTGAATATTTGTATTTGCTAACTCGATCAATAATTTCATTGTGTAAATATAAATTTTGAACATTTTGTGTTGATTTCGATATTACCATAAATTTAGTTTTCTTTATGTTCAAAGTTAGTCCATATTCTTCGCTGCAATCTGCTATCTTATTTACCAATGTCTGTAGCTCTTCAAGTGTTTCTGCGATTAGAACGGTGTCGTCGGCAAATCTCAGATTATTTAATCCAACACCATTTATTTTAATACCTACGGATTGCTCAAAGAGTGTTCTATTCATTACGTCTTCGGAATAGAGATTAAACAGGATTGGTGACAGTATACACCCTTGTCTCACACCTCGCTATATTTCAATTTCTTCAGTGGTATTATTCTCTACTCTCACTACTGCTTTCTGATTATAGTACATATTTGCTATTTGTCGGATGTCTCGTTTATCTAAATTCTTTTCTGTCAGGAGTCTGATTAGGTGATCATGCCGCACTTTATCAAAGGCCTTGTTGTTATCTATGAAACACTTTATGTTTCTAAACACTGCATCTTTATAGCAATAATTATGCCACTAATATGTCAGGTAAATAATTTCATCCTAGAGTCTTAAATCTAAGTAACACTAACTTTTCGGAGAGTGAATTGAATTTTTTAGAATTAGATTTGTAGATTTTGTAATTTACTAGTAGGTTACTAATGTAATTTCTTTGTTTTTGGGCGTAATAGGGACTTGTCCCTCTGCCCCTACTTATGTATAATAATAATAAATATCGTATAAGCAGTTTCCGATATACACTCTAGGCCAAAATTAACCGGCCAAAAAATAAAAAATGGGTAATTTTTTATTTCTTATATCTCCTAAACCTATTGATTGATTTAATTGATTTTTTTAATATATTATAGCCTTATTCCTTGACAATATCTTTATAATAGTATTGTTACTAAACAGGTAAATTTTCATTGTATACCGGGTGTACGAATCAAACTGTGTTTTTTTCTTAAAGTTTGCATCACCCTGTGGAATATTCTAGAATTTGTAGAATACTGAAATTAAATCGTGACTATAGCCTCATGCTTTCTCAGGATTTTGTTTTTTGATTAATTTGCTTATGTTGGATAATACAAAAGTTAGGTGCTTTAACAACTAGACATGTTTTTTATCAATTTTTATCCCCGCGGAAGAGAAAAAATAATCTTTTTGAAAAAAAGTCATTTGTTACAGTAAAAATCCAATGAATAAAATCTTCGAACAAAATTCAAATTAACAATATTTTGGAAATCAAAGTCTAATTAAAAAAAAATTGGGTATCAATAATGGGTGTTGCCGCTTCTAGCCCTTAGGACTTCTTGGAGCCGGTTTAGTAATCCATTTATGATATCCTGGATATCAGACTGGGGGATATTGTGTCACTCCTCTATAGCAGCTGTCTTCAGCTCTTTAAAGGATGCAGGGGCTGGTACTCTTGTTCTTATCCATCTTTTGAGATTGTCCCAGATATGTTCAATTGGGTTAAGATCGGGACTGTGTGCTGGCCATGGTAGATTTTGAATCCCGACCTCATTAAAGTACTCCCGGGTAGATCTTTCTGTATGGCAACGTGCATTGTCATGCATTAGTCTGAAGTTATCACCAATGAATGGTGCAAAAGGCATGACACGATCTTGGAGAACTTCTAGCACGTATACTTGGGCATTTACACTGCCTCTGCCAAACACAACAAGATCAGTACGCGCTTCGTAAGAAATACCTCCCCAAATCATGATTGACCCTTCTCGGTAAGCCACTGTTTCGGTTATAACGCAAACCTTTCATTTTGATGTCTATAGACACGTTGGCGTCCATCTGGATCTTTTAGGGTTATTCTGATCTCATCTGAGTACAGTATATTCTTCCATTCCGTCATAGCATATTCTTGCGCAAAATGAAGTCTAGCCTTACGGTGTTAGCGAGCTGGACGAAAAGCCCTTAAGTTTATTTCTGACTATTTCTTCTTCTAATCGTTTGTCTACTCACACTAACGTTTCTGACCTCGAGAAGAGACCTACGAGCTTCAGGAGCGGTGCAAAAGCGATTTCTTAATACTTTAGTGACAATAAAGCGGTTATCTCAAACTGAAGTGCATTGTTTTCGTCCTTGACCTGGCCTGCGGTTGTTCGATCCTGTCTCCTCTAATCGTCAGATGGCATCTTGTACCTTAGTTCCGGGTACATCGAGTATACCAGCGACATTGATTATAAACCACACCCTAGATAGCTCACCTCGTGGTAACCGAAAGACGTATCAACAACTAGATGGCACCATTCGAAAACCGTATCGAGATTTCTTATTCTCTCTCTGACTTGCGAGGAGATAGTAGTAGTGTCAGGGCTGAACTTACCCTATAGGTGTATTATCTGTGATTAGTGTTGTGAGAAGTTATAGCGGAATTTTATCAAAAAAAGGATTTTAAATAAAATGGCCTCTGTAACGCATAAGTGTGTTTACGCGGGATGTTTTGAAAGAAACGATGGAACAAATAATAATATATCTTTCTTTAAATTTCCCCTGAAAGACGTAGAGCGCACAAAAATTTGGCAAAGAAATTGCGGGAATATTGATATTTTATTGATGGATATCAGTGACCTGAAACAGAGGGTAATTTACCAGCATCATTTTGCAGTGGAACATATTTACCAAAGTGGCCAAAGAAAATTATTAAGGAAAAATGCAGTTCCTTTAAAATTTATACAGTTAGCAACTGATTTAGGTGAGTACTCAACTTTGGAAATATTTTTATGTTTGCTTAATGCGCTTTGTCAATGAGAATAATACTGTTAAAATATATTTTATATAAAATCAGTTGATATTGAGTGTTTTATATATTTTTTATACAATTAAATCAAAAGAGATTTTTTTAATATGAATGCGTTGATAGTATCATCATCATCATCATCACTGGCTCGACAACCCTTTTTGGGTCCTGGCCTGTTCCAGGATTATTCTCCATTCTGATCTGTTTCGTGCTTTTTTTCTCCAGTTTTTTATTTTAAGGTTGTTATATCATTTTCTATTTGTTCTAAGTATCTCAGCTTCGGTCTTCCTCTTGTTCTTTTTCCTACTGGCATCTGTTTCAATATTTTGTTTGGTATTTCGCCTTCTTCCATTCTTTCTACATGTCCTATCCAATACAGCCGTCATATTTCCTTATCTCTACACATCGTTGTTCTCGGTTTGAAGTCCTTTCTGCTTTTGTTTAGTCTCTGATAAAATTTTCTTGTCTCTGTTGATTTACTTAGTTCTTGTAGTTCTTGAAGTTCTTTGTTCATATATTCTCTCTTTTTTCTTCGGTGAGTTTTCTTTTTTTCTTTGCGTAGTCGTTGATATTCTTCCTCCTCTTGTCGGGTTTTGTACCCCTGTTGCATCAGTAAATATGCTCTGTTTTTTTTGTCTGTTATGATCTGACATTTTTCGTCAAACCAGTCATTCGTTCTTGTTCTTCTTTCTCTACCTTCTCTTTTTTCTGCGTTATTAGTTTCACTCCAGAAATATTGGAGATGCTTGTTTTGCTTTAATTAAAATTACACATAAATTTCAATGATTACCTATTTTAGGTGATACCCCACCAGTATGCTCTACATACGTTTATTGCGGTACAAAACGTAAAAGATCTACAAGTGGCGATTGTATGGTTAGGTTAACTCCATCGCCTAAGAGATCAAGTAGTAGTCTCAATGATATTTCCAGTTTTGAAATTAATTTGCCCACAAAACTTGAAACTGAATTGACGGAGAAGGTAAAAAAATTGGAGTATCAAGTAAATGTTTTAAAGAAGAAGTGCCGTCAGAAGAACAGTCAGCGTTATAGAAGAACAACAAAAAACAAAAAATCGGCAAAAAAATTCATGTTACAGGTACTGTTAGAAAATAAAAGCAAATACGTGCACACCTTTGTTAATATGCAGTTTTCACACAAAACTCAGTTCACAATGGAGTCACAATGAAAAGGATTTAGCTCTGGCTATATATCTCTTAACTTTGTATTACCTTCAGTAAAAACAATTCAAACTTGGTTGCGTGTCATAAAATTAAGAACTGGTTTAAACAATTCCTTAATTGACAAGTTGAAGAAAAAAGGAGAGACAATGGATGAGTGGGAAAAAATTTGAGTGTTAATGTTTGATGAAATAGAAGGGTTTCAAGATTTAGGTGCTTTAGGAAGAACAAACACAGGTCTGGTTTTCATGATGCGCGGCTTGCTACATAACTGGAAGATTCCTATTTGTTATTTTGTTACAGGTGGTCCAATACATAGCGACAACTTAAAAAACATTGTAGTTGAAGTTGTTTTAAAATTACAAAATATTGGGTATATACCAAAAGTGTTAGTGTGTGATCAAGCATCTAATAATAGAGCTTTATTTAAGCTGTTAGGCGCATGTAAGGATCAGCCTGCAATAGAAATAGGAAATCAGAGGATTTTCACTGTATTTGATACACCCCACTTATTAAAAAGTCTAAGAAATAATTTTCTTAACAAAAAGTTGACGTTTTTTGCCGATTCTAAGCAAATATCGTGGCAAGATATTGAATACACATACAATATCGATAGAACCAATGTGAGAGCACGATGCATGGTGAAATTAACAGACGTTCATATAAACCCTAATAATTTTCAAAAAATGCGTGTAAAATTAGCATCACAAATTTAGTGTGGTTTATAATCAATACCAGCGATATGACGTTGACTGTAACCATCATCAACTAAAGCCTCTGCCCTAGCAGCATCAGTAGAAACGAGTGGCGTTTTTAAAATCATAAACAATAAAGCACTAAAATTTCAACTTATACAATATTCGCTCACAATGATATAAAATTACAATTGTTAATTTTAATTACAAATGTAATTTCATTACATTCCAAATTCATCATTCTAAAACACCCTGTACTCTACAAGATTATATTCTATCTTTTTATTTTATAAATAATATTGATTGTAGATAATTGCTATTTAATGTATGTATTTTTAATTTGTTACATTGTGTTTATTAAATTTATGGTTGTAATTTGTAGTCGTATTATCACATGTCTTCGTCCGGTAGTAAAAAAAAAAATTTTAATTACCAATTTTGTAATTACTGCGGCAGTTATACTTCTTTAAACAATGACAATGTGAAAAAAATTCAAATTTCTCTATTTTAAAAAGTCTATTTGCCTATTGCACAAATTGTCATAGGACTTGGAAATGAATAAAAATTAAATTCTCTTCACTCTTTTGTCTAATTTCCGGAATAATTTGTTTAGCTGGTTTTAAAAAATCTTTTTAAGCTTCATTGGATTGTTCGTTAGTCCCAAATAAAAATGAACGCGAAACAAGCAGAAGCACGTAGATTTTCCTCTCTCTTAACTTCGTGTCCAATTTAGAAAGTTCTTCCCTACCTCATATTTTTCTCTTTTCCGCCGAGCCAGATAACAAAGTGAAACAAATGTAATCACGTTTCTTAGATATTCTCTTTTCAATTTTACACAGCGACGAAATTGTTTGTTTCACATTTAGAATTTGGGAGGCAGGCTCTGAAGCAGCCTATCTGCAAATATTACTTTGTGAGGTTAACTTTTGCATAAACAAACAAACCAATAACGTGAACATAATTTCACAATACATATATAGCTTCAGTCGTAATGAGTTTTTATTTTTGTTAATTTTCGACGAAAATATAAGTATTTAAATTGGATTATAGATAGAAGAACAATTATTACTATCTTTAGAAAACTAAATATAGACCGGGCAAATAAGATTTTTTTTTTGGGACTGTGACTAATCCAGATATCTTACATTTTTTGAAGTTATACTTCTATACGCGCGTTCGAGGTTGGAAATTTGTACGGGAGTGAATTGGGAAAACCATTACATATGTAAGATATAGGTAAGAGAGAGACAGAAGATATATTTTCTCTCTCTTTCTCTCTCGAGAATAGAAATTTTCCTAGTGTAAATATACTTAAGATTTATTAATAATATTATTATTATTTTTTATTTTTATTATTATTTTTTTCAAATAAATATTCTTCCTGGAATTTCTATGATTCGTAATAACCTTTACATTTTTGGAATACAATACATAAATACACACAAACACAGAATACAACCAAAAAACTGACATAATGTTCTAGACAAATAATGACATTGATTAGCCAACTTATTACTTAGAGTTTATGGTCGAATGAGTTGAGGCGCAGTATTTTGAACCAGAAGTCGCGAGTTCGATCCCAATGAGAGAATATATTTTTTTATAATTATTATGCTCTATTTTTTGTCACTTTGGTTTTAAAAATCAAAGAATGGAGAAATCATAATATATTTTTTAATATTGTTTCGCTAATTTTATACATTATTTAATTTTAATTCAATCCTTCATTTCCTATGCTCCTATTACAGGTCAAAGGTTGTTTATATACAGCAAACAATGCACAATCGAACAATGAATAATCAAACAATCGGCCCTATATCTACTACATGTCTCATGTCGTTTTTTTTGATGAGTCATATGCTAGGATTTAGCTAGTTGTTTATTTTGTACTCAGCCAGAGGCCTTCTTCAGGTTAATAAAGCAAATTTTACCTTATAGTGTGTCTATTATCATTCATGGTGTCAATAATTCATACTCAATTCAATCAATCATCAATTCAATCATCAAGAACAAAATATGATTGAAATATGGTGGTTCATATTTATTTCCTAGATGGTGCCGTTAGGTGACCAGAATTACAGTGTGACTTGTCAATGTCATCATAGCCTTTTATATAGATAGATAAGGAACGCAATTTTCGGCATTTGAAAGAAAAGGATTCCTAGTTTTTGTATAAAAAACTATATAAACATTGCACTCTAACAGCATCCTCTGTGAATTGTCAAAATTATGGTTCAATTAAGACTAATAGTGGCGAGTGGAGGGGGAGCCCACAAATCTACGCTTTCAAAAAATGAAAACGCATCTTCAACTTACTACAATTGGATCTACTCAACGGATTTCAATCTTTATTTTTTAAATTTGTATTTTCTCTTTGCGTACATTACAAATATGTAATTAATTAACTAATAAACAGTGTAATTTGTTCAAACAATTTATAAAAAAAATCGTTGTGTGTTTCTTGGTTTGGCCTTCAAAACAACTTGTATGTGGCCCCTGGCAGATGTTCCAAAATAACGAATATCCCTATTCTGGAGGATGCTGTTATAGTGCAATATTTGTACAACTTTTTGTACAAAAACTACGAATCCTTTTCTTTTAAATGCCGAAAATTGCGTTCTTTATTTGTTATAAAAAAATTAGCTGTGAAATAAAAATAAACTAACTTTGGTCCAAATGATCGTGGAACAACTTTTTTTCTATTAAAATTCGTGTAAAAATGTCAGCTTTTCGAATATGAAAAATAATTTTTTCTTCAAACGTCAAATAATGATGACATTACTTATCTAACTTGATCCGGTCAAAGTTTGATGTCTCCGCCGGCAGCAGTTTTTTTCCCATTTCTTTACGGCGGAGGGAAAAATGTTGTCATGGCAACAATATAAAACATGTCACAAAGCAACAATACAAATGTCATTAACAACAATTAAACATCATTTTTATTTATAGTAATACTAAAGGACGAGGCGAATATTTATTGCAAACAAATGTTACCATGGCTTAATTAGACACCTAAGATCAGATAAGGTCGCAAGAAAGACAAAATGCCAAATATATAAAACCCTAATAAGACCGGTACTCACATATGGCTCAGAAACCTGGACACTTACTAAAAGAGAGGAAACGTTGTTAGCCACCTTCGAAAGAAAAATCTTGCGACACATATATAAGGGCACAAAAGAAAACGGAATATGGCGAAGACGATACAACTCTGAACTATACAAAATATACCAGGATCCGGATATTATGACATTCATCAAAATAGGACGGCTGCGTTGGATAGGACATGTAGAAAGAATGGAAGAAGGCGAAATACCAAACAAAATATTCAAACAGATGCCAGTAGGAAAAAGAACAAGAGGAAGACCAAAACTGAGATACTTAGAACAAATAGAAAATGATATAACAACCTTAAAAATAAAAAACTGGAGAAAAAAAGCACGAAACAGATCGGAATAGAGAAGAATCCTAGAACAGGCCAAGACCCAAAAAGGGTTGTCGAGCCAGTGATGATGATGATGATGAATATTAAAAGTACAATTAGTTAATGAGGCATTTTCAAAATTGAAACCGTGCAAAAATGTTCCCCACTCTTGATACACATTGGTAATTGTTGATGATACTGATGGTCGAGAACAACTGAGGGTTTAAAATTTTTTGAGTATTATCGTTCTTATCGGACTTGGAGGGCCCCAAACGTGCTACTGCATCATTAGCCGCGGACTCAATTTCGTTTAGGTTTTCCATTTTCACACTAAATTTGCGCTTGCGGTTGCAACAACAATAAGCTGTCTTTAATAATTGCAAACAACTGTCAAACAACTGTAACCAGGGAGACGCAAATCCCACCGACGACTTAATTATTTTAATTTCTAACATCTAGACGACTTTGATAGTTGTCACAGTTAATTTCGAGTAAAAATAGCGCATGAATTGTACTATTTATGGTTGAAAATTGCTACGTTTGAAGAAAAAATAGTATAGTTTATTCGGCAAAGAAGCGACTTTTCTTGACTTGCCCTCTATTACGCGCCTCACTTCGTTCGGCGAGTAATATCGGGCGCGTCAAGAGAAGTCATGCTTCTCCGCCTCATAAAGTAATATACTATTATCTACGAGCAATAGTATAAAAGTTTTTCTAAATTTTTATAAATAAAAAATATTCGTATTTTTACAAAAGGGTTTTGCGTTGTAAAAAATATATTTTGTTTTAATTTTTTTTTTTGATATATAGGGTTAGTTCAATCTCATTGATCTGATTTTTAGTCAGTTCTGATTTTATTTAATGAAATAATTTGCTTGTGATAGTTAAAACCACTGTACGAGTAGACAACGAAACCTCGCAAGAATTCATAATAAAACGGGGAGTCCGTCAGGACTGCATTTTATCACCGACGTTGTTCAATACTTACTCGGAAATGCTGTTCAGGGAAGCTATTGATGGTTTAAGGGAAGGTATAAAAATCAATGGTGAAATCATAAACAATTTAAGATATGTGGACGATACTGCAAACATTATTAGACCGTGTAGTGGAAGCCTGTGACAGATACGGCATGAAATTAAACTGTAAGAAGACCAAAGTTCTTGTAGTAAGTAAAAACGACGTAATACAGCACCAATTCACAGCTATTAATGAACCCTTAAAAATAATCGACAAAATGCAGCCTAAATAAGGAATGGGACCACTCACAGGAAATAAGATATCGTATAGAAAAGACGAGAGCTGTCTTCAATTGCCTCAGAAAGATTTTATGTAATATGCAAATAAAAATTTATATAAGAGCATGAGTCTTGAGATGCTGTGTATTTTCTACCCTTTTGTATGAAGTCTAAGCCTGGACCTTGGTGGAGGCAACTTCCAAACGATTAGAAGCCTTCGAAATGTGGTGCTACCGCCGCATGCTCAGAATTTCCTATATCCATTGTGTTACAAACAACACCGTGATACAACGTATGAATAAAGTTCTGGAAATTATGCTTATCGTGAAAATCAGAAACATGACATACATAGGGCATGTGATGCACAATGAGAAGTATCAACTTATTCAACTTATTGTACAAGGCAAGATAGAAGGCAAAAGATCTCAAGGGCGCAGAAGGACATCGTAGTTGAAGAACATCAGACAGTGGGCAGGACTGACTATCATACATCTATTTAGAGCAGCTGTCAACAAAGTTGTATTGCCAAATTCCACAGAGGATAGACACCAAAAGAAGAAAAAGTTAAAACTAATAATTTATGTTTAAATGCTGGTTTATTAACATGGCACTTATGGTTAGTGAATTTCTCATTTTTGCGACATAAAATATAACTAAATTTTTACTCTTTTACCGCGAAATTAAGTTGAAATAAAATTTGTATTAACTAGACGTAAAAAATAAATATCTTTTGTCCTATACACAAAAATCAAAATACGTTTTAAATGTGAAAAGTACAGCTTTCCTATACATTTTTTTTAGATTGCCGCAAATGAATTCAGTTTCTATAGAGTTGTTAAATAAATTAACGTTAAGCGATTTTTCCCATTTTTTCGATTCCCAAGAGATAAATAATATTTTTTCCATAGCTAGTGTTAAAGTGTTGCTATAACAACTGTTTTGAGTTGATAAAATATCACTTTAACCGTAAAGGTAGATAAAGTGACACTTTAACAGCAAGAGTAGATAAAAGGTTTTAACTTTTTTTTATTCAATAAAATTTACAAATTCAAACACATTAAGGATTAAAAACAACTGAAATTTTACAATTAACATTATTAGAAATATCTATTTTTGGAGCATCACAACTTGTACTCGTTTGCTTAAACACTTGATTCGAGGTACTGGATTGATTTTCTGGTCCGTCAAGTATACACTTGGATACAGCAATCTTATTGCTTATTGACTCTTGAATGTAAGATTTTTCAACAGATGACGATTTCCATCCACCTAAACGTTTAACTTTTACTAGATCAGCTACAGACTTTGCGAACATAGTAGCTGAAGAACGACGGAAACAATGTCCCGTGTACATTTCTGAATTTGTAAGTTTCAAAAAATCTGCAATCTTCTTGGGGATATTATATATAGTGTTAATCCCCACCGGTTGAGTAGTGCACTTTTGCTGTCGGTAATTTACAAAAAACATACTGTGAGGTACGTCTTTGGGGTACAAGGCAATATACTTTCTCACAATTTCCAAGAAACTCAGTCCACTTTTCTTGTCAGTAATACAAAACGACCTTTCCTGCTTGGTTTTAGTATCAGATAATGAAAAGATTATCACCGATTTTCTGTCGTCCACCTTAAACACTTCTAACTTGTACAATTCATCGGACCTAGTCGCTCCATGCACACCAAAAATAGCAATAACCTTCATCAACAAATAGACATCATCAGGAGCTTCTGTCAGAAATTTAATAATGTCATCTGACTCCAGGATTTTGGACTTTTTAGCTTTGTATTCTCCACTCAGGTTTTTTAGTAAGGTGGTTAACTTGCTGAATTTAGAAATGTCACAATTTTCATTGACCAACAACGTACGCTTCAGCATCAAATAATACGACCATAATGACGATAGTATCGCTTTCTTCGACTTTTCAGAAAAATACGCCAGAAGTATTTTTTCACTCAAGCCATTGATATCCTTAATGCTTTTTCACTTTTTAACAGACTGGTATTCTTTCTCATACATCATCCTAGATTTTTGTGGCAACAATAAACTTTCTGCTTCCAACGCTGCATTTTCTACATCTGATGGCAGGTTTTCCTTTTCTTGTGTTAATTATTTTACGTCCTTTTCGTATTTATTCACTTTGTACACAAAACGCAACAATATTCTCCGCGAAAACCAAAACGTAACATTTGTTTGACATTTGTTGACAGAGTAATTCATATCCCTAGCAACGGAGCAACACAATTGCGATTTTTGTGCTAAAAATTACAATTTTCTTTGAAATTCTATTTTTTACCTGAACTTGAAGTCTTGCTATAGAAAAAAATATTGTATTGGACACGACGATAAAATCGCATTATCTTCTCGAGCATAATTAGCGTCTCGACTGACGTCTCGACGCTAAAAAAACGCTCTCGTAGATAAACTAAATTTACAATTTTATCGTCTTTTACAATAAATAACTATTATCCCTTCCATTGACTGGTCAAATTTTCATTAATAAAGCCTAATATTTAAAACATCCAGCATAAAAATTCCATAAGTTTGAAATTTTAACCATTAATGTAAGGTATTTGAAATATTTCGCTAAATTTAAACATTCAGATTACAAACAATCGTACGTCACGAGAAAGGCTTCCACGAAAAGGGTATAGAGAGGAATTTTTAGTTAAAGTTGTGTAGTTTTGAAAAACATACTTGTCTAATCAGAAACAACAGTTTTAAACGTTTTATATTGTTTGTAATGTGAAAGTTTAAATTTAACATTATTATTGGTGTAGTTTAAATTTTTAGAATCTTTATTATTTTTGTTAGCTCAAAATCAAGAGGCAAAAAACCATTTCCGCGAAATAAACCTTAAACCATCTGAAAGTTTAAAATTAATTCATAACTTTGCGTATATTTTCAAACCGCATTTAAATCAGCTTTCGTTAAATTCTTAACAGGTGTGAGCTCGTCTCACTATCTATGTCGTTTTTATTTAAAATTCAATTTTCTTGAGATAGACGGAAGGCAAGCAAAGTGAAACACGAATCCCAGGTTTAAATCAAATGAAATTCCATTGAAATATTTTATCATAATTTATTCCACAGCTATTTCTTTATTTTAAATTGATTTATTTGTAACTTATTTCGAATTTAACGAAGGCGTTAATTGCCATAGTCAAATTGTCGGGTCCTAAGGACTTGGTTAAGTTTTAGTTTTAGAACTAAATCAATATTAACAGTGTATATTTGCGGGTTTGCCAAAATACTGATTATTGATTAATACAGTTCGTAACTAAGCGATGTGATGGTCGACAAATATTGGCCTAAATAATTATATAATCGTCGGATTGTCAGGATTATAAATATTTGTCTTGTTATTGTATTTTAGAATTTCAAAGGTTTTTAAACTTCAGTACCTAATAAATGTGATTACATGTTAATTAACTATTAGTAACTATTGTTTCTACATATAGCAAATAGACGATAATGTTGTCAACAAACGATTTAAAAACTCAGTATCCCATAAAGAAATAGGGAAAGGTGGGGGAATATGGACTACTTAGGACAAAACTGTTATAGACTATTTGCTATAACTTTTACCAATTTGGAACTTATAATATGGACATTTTGTTAATTTAGTTAACCAATTCTTCTTCTTCTTCTTCTTCGTCTAGTTATTCACGTCCACATCTGAACATAAGCCTCTTCAAGTCTTCCTTTCCATTGTTTTTTATTGTACGCTACTTGTAGCGAATTTTTCCCGGCAGTCCTTTTCAGATCATCTGTCCATCTCATAGGAGGTCTGCCTCTGGGTCTTTTGTGTTGGTATGGTCTCCAGGTTAAAATTGATCTGTGCCATTTGTTTAGATCGCTTCTAGCTACATGTCCAGCGTATTCCCATTTCAACTTTAATGATTTTTGCACCACATCGGTGACTTTGGTTTTCTGTCTTATCCATGTGTTTGTTTTCTTGTCCTTAAGTGATATACCTAGCATTGCTCTTTCCATCGCGTGTTGAGTGACTCTAAGTATATTCATATTCTTTTTTGTGATTGTCCATGTTTGTGCCGCATAAGTTAATATCTGAGTAATGCATGCATCAAAAACTTTAGATCTAAGATGTAATTGAATTTGTTGATTTCTGAGTATATAGTTCAGTTTACCGAATGCTGCCCAAGCTAACTTTCTTCTTCTTTTTATTTCTTCAGTTTGAATTTCCCTATTTAGTATTATTCTTTGTCTTAAGTATATATATTCTTCAACTTTTTCTATTATAACTTTATCGTTTATTATTGTCACGGTGTCTTCGGAGTGCATGACTTTTGTTTTGTTTAAATTCATTTTCAGTCCTATTTTAGAAGATTCGGTATGTAGTTCTAAAAGCATGGTTTGCATTTCTTGTAGGTCAGTAGCTATCAGGATTATGTCATCTGCAAATCGTAGATTACTGAGGTAGCGGCCAATTATTGCTTCAAAAATATTATAAAATAATTACAAATATTAGAAAAATACATATTTTTGAAACTCAGAAAATTCAAAAACTTAAAAACAATGGAGATGGGTAATATCGATCAAGGATGGGAAATTCTCGTGTTTGGTGTACTTTCACACCATAAGTCTTCTTCTTGACTAATTTTTCTGTTTTTATCTTAGTAGCTTCGATTGTTCGTTTAACTTTCTCAACCTCATTATTCTTTCATTATTTTCTAATTGTTCTTTTAATGGTGTTGATGTTAAAATACTCCTCGCCCCTCGCGAGGCGAGGAACAGGCGAGGAGTAGGTAGACTACAGAAGAGGTGGGCAGATGATATCAAACAAGTCGCGGGCAAGCAGTGGATGAGAATTGCCAAGAGTAGAAACTTCCTCTAATTCTGATTCAAATAAAGAATCTTCTGATGATGGTGCTGCTTTTGGTCTCAGTTTTTTATTTTGGACTCACTTGGCCCTGGTAGTTCATCTAGGGGAACTGGTGTTAATTATGGTGTTTGGTGTGTATCGGGCAGAGAAGACACATTATCCTTATATTGTTTAACTACTGGTATAACTTATAATTCTTCTCCACAAAAAAACATCGGGATTGAAGAAAAGATCCCTGTGGTTCGAAAACCATTTACAGCCTTCTCAACAGACAAAGCCCTATTAAAGGCATTTTTAATAAGTTTCGCAACGTCCGTTGTATTGATTTTTTCATATTTTTTTTTGTTTTATATATTTGTCACATTCTTGGTAGTAAGCTGTCTGGAATGAAGAAAAAAACGTGATATCTAGAGGCTGGAGACGGTCGGAGGTGTACGGTGGTAGTGAAAGGAGATTTTAAATGCCGCGGAAAATGTTTGAACCATTCCACGAAAAGTTGTTCCGTTATCCACCCTGATTTGGAACATCTGCATATTACCCCAATAGGACGGTTTGAATGAATTTGAACCCCAAATGAATTGTTGAATGACACAAATAAATTTTCACCCCTAAACCACACTTAAAGGAAGAGATTCTGCTGACTTAAGGTTAAAGCTAGAAGAATTTAAAAAATAATAATTATTTGCCTATGGCATACTTTTTCACACATTTTTTACAAATTTATTATCAACCCAATAATTAACCACCCTTAATGTGAGCGAAAAAAATATTTATGACATATCACAGGGTTCTGCTGCAGTAGTTTTTACGAATTTATTACAACTTTAGTAATTTTTCAACACTTAACTAGCCCTTGTAGAAAGGCAATATTTCCGTTAGGGTACAATTTACGGTAAAGAAAATATTTTTTTAACATTATCACTATTTCTAACTAAAATAAAAAAGTGTTCTGCTAAGCTTTTACGAAACTTTGACTACCTTGATAATTTTCCACCCCTAAACCAATCTTATTTGGAAACGTTCCGGCTAGCTTAATATTCGAGTCAGAGGAATTCAAAACATTTTTCTTTGAAATACTACAGTGTTGTGCGAGGGGGTTTTATGAATTTATTACCACCTTAGTAAGTTTTTGCCTCTCAACTAACCTCTGTGAGGAGTCAATAATTGTGCTAGGTTAAAATTTAAGGTAAAAATTTTTTTTGTAATTTCTCTACTTTATTTATAAATAAAATAAGAAAAGGCTCTGGTTAATTTTTACTAAATATTAACCAAACTCATAATTTTTCACTCCTAAGCCACACTTAATGGAAAACATTTTACCAGCTACACATTCACGCTATTTGAATTAAAAAAAAACTTTTCGGAGATACGAAATACCACAGTGTTGTGCTAGATTTGTACTAATTTATTACCACCCTAGTAAGACTTGTAAGCTACGTTTAAGAAAGCCACAATTTTTTTACACGTAGCGTTTGTGAGAATCCACAACTCAACTCCGTACAACACTATAAAAGATATAACATCGTAGTAACCAGATTTTTATTGGTACTGATAAATAGTGGCATTTGGATAGCTTAGCCATTTTTTAAAACGCAGATCTGCCAATGGAATGGTCCTAATTTTCATTGACGTTTGTATGTTTTTACCCTTTCTATCGGTTTACCATTCTCACTGATTCTTTTAATTTGCTGTTTCTTCTTAGACATCATTATACATTTTGTGTTATTAATGTTCAGTGAAAGTCCATATCACTGACCCACTTCTGTGATTCTATTCATTAACTCCTGGAGGACTTTATAGCTGTCAACGAATATCACCGTGTCATCCACCTATCTGATGTTATTGATACATTCTCCGTTAATTCGAATTCCGGCTTCAACATCTTCTACTACTTCTTGAAAGATTTCCTTAGAATATATGTTAAACAGCAAAGGTGATAGTATACCTCCCTGTCGGACTCCACGCATGATTTTAATATCATTGGATTCTCCTGCTTCTGTACGGATAGACGATGTTTGATTCCAGTAAAAATTGCTATGTTAGATTACTATCAACTTTCAAAACGGAAGCTAAGGTCAAGGAAAAATTAATAATATACCAATAACAAATTATTAACATCACCATTTCTTGTCTTTTGTTTATTCAAATTATTAATTTTGTTTTATTTTACTTAATAATTTATTTTTTGATAACCAACCGCCCATTTTAAACCATTGTTAGTTGCGAATATAAACATTGAATTTTTTAAAGCTGTGAGCCAAAAAAATATCTTTTATTCATACTCATTAGTACCATGCATTTACAACTTAGTTCCATTTGGATAATCCCCCGTTATCCTCTCAGTGTAACGAGATGTATGGTCAGGTCACCGGTGCTTTGCACGTTATGAGTGCTGTACGAGTATACATAATGCAAGATCATTGGCGTACAATTACTCAAAATAAAAAAAAAATGAATAATGTAAAATATATCTAAATAAGAATAGATAAGATACAAAGGACAATATACGAAGTGAATAACTGATTTTAAAGTTAAAAACTTATATAGTTTGTTTTATATCGGTCTTTCTTCTTTTAGTACCCTGTCCGATTATCGAACGTTGGCGATCATATTGGCAATAATAACTTTGTTTACGGCGGCTCTAAATAAATTAGCAGTGGTCTCTTGATGCCATTCTCGGAGATTTCAGAGCCAAAATGTTCTTCTTTGTCCGGGCCTCTTCTTTCGGCGATCTTATCCTATATTATGAGATGTACAAGATTATACCTCTCTGGATGTCTCATTACATGACCTAAATATTGTTAATTTCAAACTTTTATCGTTTTTGTTATTTCTGTGCTCTTTTTCATTTGATATTAAACTATTTCTTATTCGACCAACCCAACTTATCTGCAATACTTGTCGATAAATTCACATCTCAAAGGCCTTCAATTTATATATATATATATATATATATATATATATATATATATATATATATATATATATATATATATATATATATTTTGTTATGATTGTTTATTTTGACTTTAATCTTATTTTATTGAGCCAATAAAAAAAAATATAACTTATTTGTTACCAAAAGTAAAATAATCTTTATATTACCTGTGTTCGATGGATTCAAAGATTTTCTAGTTGTCTTTTATCGGGATAGAGAAGAAAGGATAATAATAAAAAAAATATATTATATTACAAAGATTTATGTTTCTTTATTTTATATGAACGAATAAAACAATTATTAAATTCTGTCGTTATCTTATCAATCAGCTTACAAGAAAATAAATCAAATTTTTATACTCATAAGATTATAAAGCTACATACATTTATATTACGTGAAAACCAATTTTACTTAAAATTTTCTTTACTTGAAATAAGAAACAACAAAACTTTAAACTTTTGATTAGCCTAACAAACCTCAGTTCTTAAATTTGAATGCTAATGACCCTGATGTTAAACCGATCCTTCACAGATATAAAATTCAATTGTACAAACACTTACAGCTTATTTTCTTCTTGAGTTGTATGTTGGACCATATCCAGAAAAGTCCAGTCTCCTCAAAAGATGTGGTCTCTCCTCTTTGGCACCTCGGCTCTTTCTTAACGTCTCTGCAAACCTCCTGCAGACTACCCAAAAAACACCTGATTCACTTCTCCAAACTCAGCTACTTATTTACGACACCAGGACCTCCTTTTGTCAACTTGATGCCGTAAGAATACTTTCACATATACTTTATAAAATGCCCACGGTAGATACAAAGGACCTCTTTTAATCTACTTGTTATCTCCTTCTGCAAACTATTCACTTCTTTTCGTTACGTCGGTATCCAAACTTACGAACCACACCCTATCTTGAGACAAACGACTGTTTCCTTTCGATGACCAAAATATAACTAAATTATCCGCTCTCCTGATCGACCCACAAATTCCCATTTAAAAACGACCGTCCAATCAAAAGCTCCAATTGTGTTTACCATGATTTTGGAAAAGCCTAATTTCGGTTTCAGAGAAAAACTAAATAGCTTACTTTAAAATTGGTTTTGTCAATACAATTTATACACATTTTAAAAGATTAGAATATGGTCATTTAATACTCGACTATACAAACAATGAAAAGATTAACTTACAGGTAAAATGTCTTCTAATTCTAAACAAAGGTTTTTTTGATAATTTTGTTTGAAACGGAAAAAGGTCGTTTGCCAAACAAATTTCTATTCTTATCTACACTAAATCTTATCTTAAATTACTATATACAATTCGTTTATATTGATATCTTGAAATTTTATTTCGATGGATTTTTTTTTATTTATTTTTCTTTGGTTGGGAAAGAAGAAATATAACAATATATATATATATATATATATATATATATATATATATATATATATATTAATAAGATCCCCAAATTTTAAATAAAATTAAAATCAAAAGACCATTAAAAAAAATCGAGAACACCCTGTATATAGAAATAGTTTAGTTGTACAATCATAAACCATTTACCGGGAACAACGTGAGTGGTTTCCGAATATGTAAATAAGTGATCTAGAAAGTTTTCTCCGATAAAAAGACAATACGGTTTGGACATGACCAGGTAGATTTAGTACACAACTATTTGAAATTTGCGGTTATAATAGATTGGAAAGTAATAAGTAAGGATTATTGGTTAATAAGTTTTCTCCTTTACAAAAGTTAAAATAAGAATTCAAGGTCGTTTGTAGGAAAGTACTTTAACGTCAGGTAATTTTTAGAAAACCCAAAAATTTAATGGACTAAGAAACCGATGATGCGTTTGATGAGAGGGGAGGTTTGTTTGGATTGGTTTGAGATGGATAAAGAAGAAGGGGGTGAAAAGCTTGCCGGGAATGAAATAAGGGAAAAGAAGGACATTGTGAGTTGAACATCGAGAGAGACCGGTTCCGGTGAAAACTTTTTTTTTTGAGAAGAAGTAGTGCTTAGTGTTTGTGTGGAAAATTAAGCGGCCATTGGGGTAAGCAGAGACGAGTTCCAGTAGAAATAGAGGCATTACTGTAAGTACAAACAGATATATTTTCGTTGTGTCTGAGAGGCAGCAGTTTGTTTGTCTTGGAGTTTGAAGCTTGTAGTAAAGACATCACGACATTTTCACATACTGTTTGTCTTTTTCTTTTATTATCAAAAGAAACAGTAGGCGAATGAGCGAGCAGGGAAATTGGTAGGATCCGGGAAGTACATTGCGATCTGGTCAGGGCACAATCCAAGCAGAATCAAGGGAAGATAGTCTGTTTGAAAACCAAAGTTTTGAGTTTTTAATAAATTCTATAAAGACATTTTATCACGACCATCTATCAACATTCATATCAATTTGCAATATTTTTATAGTTAAGGTAAGAAGTCAAGGAACCAATAATTCTTTCTAAAATTTTTATATTAAGAGATATTTGATTTAGAAATACGTGTATTTAATTTTTATTGATTATTAAGGGATGTGTGATTTGATGGATGATTGATTATTTTTTTATTCTATTTATAGTGTATGGTGTAAGATTTATCCTCAACGGAATTTTAAATTAATTGGATATATTTTAAAATAAAGGACAATTGTTATAATATCAGAATTGATTGTCTATTATTTCTTTTTCCTTTTGTTGATCTTGCTTAAATAAAACTAGCAGAAGATACTTTGAAGCCACGTTTTAATTAAAAAAAAAAAAAAATTATTTTTATCCCTGAGATATTCTTTCCTTTTGATTTGTTTGATGATATATTATTAGGAATTGCAAATTCTGTCGCATATGATGTTTTCGCAAAACAAATAAATTCCTCCTAATTAATTTTTAATTTTAGGGCTATTTTTATCATTAATTTTTCTACGTGGCGTGGCTTCAAAGTAATATCTATATTATTGCCTTTGAGGGAAAGATGGACAATGGGAAAATAAATGAAAATAAATAAATTTGTGATAATAATTTTTCAAACAATCTTTAAAATTTACTTCCAAATTAATAAATCAAATAACTTTATAATTAAACCAAACATATAACCCATGCTTTAATGCGTACAATTAAACTTAAAAATTCTCTAACGTTCATACACAAATTACCAGTACTTATTATGACTTGTACTTAAAAAGAAGATCTCTTAATTAAATTTTATATTTATTATAAAAGCGAATATCTGAACAAAATTTTGAACAAAAAATCAAATTAGTTATGATATTACAGTGTGGGTGAAAGTCCTTTTTTTATTGTATATCAGACTGACCTTTTATTTACACAATTTTTCTATTGCCTCTTTTTCTCTTCCGACTGTGCTCTGACCATCTACTGCTCGTATTTTCGGATGCTTCACACACCTCTGTTCTTCGCAGCTAGTGAAAGTCTCTCTCACACACACACACATACTAAAGCCGCTACAGTTTCTTCAAAACACCTCCTGGATAAATACCTATCCCACAGGAACACACTTTCTTACTAATCGAAAGGATTTTCATTTCACCGATTCCTCATCATCATCATCATCATCATCATCATCCAGCCTTTATTTATCGCGTCCACTGCTGGACATTAAACTACATTATTTGCGATTTTTTGTTTTTTGTTGCCAATTTTGCGTGATACGCCTGATATTGTCAGCCCAACGTGTAGGTGGCCTTTCTCTACTACGTTTGTCTACTCTTGGCCTCCAATGTGTAATTTTGCCCGTCAATCGTGAGTCATGCATTCTCGGTACATGCCCATGTAACTTCACCGATTAGCCCTACATATATGCTACACCTGTTTTTCTTACTACAGGATGTAAATTCCTCTATGAACTGCTACACACCCTTTGGCTTGTTCCACAGACACATCAAACACTATACACAATTTTTATTTACAAGCAGCTCTGCTCACTTTTACTGCAGGCTATGGAGCAACAAAACAACCAGCTTCTTCAGAGCTTGAGAACACAGTAAAATTTCCTCCGGCGTCGCAAAATCGGCTTGGCGTCGTTTCCCTCTACCCTTTGCTTTTATAAATCAGATTCCAGTACCATACACTCCACACCATAAATTCTAACCAATCACATTTAATATTTTCAAACTCGCTGTCGTCATGACCTTATATCATTTGGTAATTCCAATTTTGTAAATAATTCCTTTCTTTTTCTTTACAAGTATCGATATAATATTATAACTAACCATCAAGATTATTATCTACCCTTATCTTTTACTAAAATCTTTCTCCTTACTTTCAAAATTTTGTGTACCAAAGGTTTCTATTTTGTATTCAAAGAATTTCTACACCTGTGCCTTTGACATAATTGTTCATTGAAAACAGACTATTGCTATCATATCGAAATCTCTCTAATGTTTATAATTAGAAAAACCATTACTCATTCTTATCTATTTGGTTTTTACAGAAATCATTTTCTTATTCATTTATTAAATCGACTTTATTGGTGTCGATGAAATTAAATTTATATTATGATATATATATATACATACATATATATATATATATATATATATATATATATATATATATATATATATTAGAGTAAATTCTATCATCATTAAAGTATATATTGGAAGCAACTATATTCAATGAGCATTTCGCTATAACAGCTATATATTTCCTCCTTTAGTGCTATACAATTAGATAATACAAACAAATTCTTTTTAAAGACATCTTTAGACATTCTTCTTGACATTCTTTAGACATCTCTTTGCATGAGGAATTTTCAAATTAAAACCGTGTTTGTGTAGAGAACTGTATTACACTCCCAAAAAGAAAACGAAAAAAGTACATAAAGCAGACAAGGTAAACTGAAAACATAATCTTACTTGTAAGACCAAAGCTTCTTAATATTTTGTCAAAGGGGTTGAAATTATAAACTGAGATCGGACGTAATGAAAAGGCAAGAAATCGAGATGGTGTTGGTTATTAGCTTAATTAAATTTCTTGTATGGAATTACCACTATTGTTAATAACACTCAACAAATTATTTGTAATCCTCAAGGAAACTAAGTTCCTGTAGCTGGCTGTATACCATGGATCTCAAAAAATTTGTTAAAATCCTTTATAAAAGGTATATAATTAAAAAGCCCAATCGGGCTATGTCACGAAGACAAATCGTTTTTGGAATTCATATTCCATCATCAGTGTCCTAAAAAGTTTATAACCACTTTAATTAAAAAGAACGCGAAGTTTAAATTTTGACCAAGGTTAATACAAAATGTGGTTAATACTTACTAGGTGTACATGTTTTGAGCCACTAAATATCGGGGTAAAAACCCGTTAAAAGTTACAGGTTACAATTTAGTTTGCATTATTCAAACTTATATATTAGGATGTTATAGTTACCAGTGGATTTGATAACATGGTAACGTACGACTCCACATGAAGTTGCTTGTCCTGAGATAAAGTGTCTACGAGGAGTTCATGATAGCAACTGATTGAAATGACAATATTGACATGTTAGGACAGAAGTCCGAACAAAGCAGTCAGTGTAACTTAATGTCTGTGATATCTGTGTCCAAATATGACAGAAGCCAACAATATTTAAAAATTGAATAAGTTAAAATTAAAATAATATAACAATAGCAACCATCAATGTTGTAGTCTTAAATTGTGAATTTGTCCTGAATTTATGTTAAGAACATGGAGGAAAGTATTATGTTGATTAATGTATGTGGAATGAATTGTGGTGAAGAATTGTGTGGGTACTGATAGGCAACTAACTATACATAGGTTTAAATAAAGAGGTGTGAAATAAGGATTCTAATAAAAGGCCCTTTATGTTTTGCAACATTTGGTACCTGGAAAATGCAAAATAGACATATGTAGGAAGTTGATTTCTTGAAACTTTATTTTAATGTGCTTTATTGAACCACACTAGACATATTGCAGTTTTGCCATCACATTTTTCACAGTATGTTTTAACTTTTTTAACTTTTCTATCGGCCTTTATACTAGTCATACTTCTTCTTAAAATTTTGTAACATCTTGTACACTTTCTTCTCTTTGTATTATCTACATACATCGCATTGCCTGAGATGGTATTTTTGGGTGTAACTGGTCGTGAGGGTTACAACATTTCTTTATTTTCAAATGCCTTCCCAAACTCCAGTCTGAACTTAAGGATAGGTTGTCGCTTTTTTCACGTTTTCTATTATTTAGCAACTAAGCATTGACTACTGCGGAATTAAATATTAATTCCACTGCCACTTTCCGGTACCACTTCAGAATTTTGCATATTGGTAAGAAGCCATTTGATTACTAAAATCAACACTCTTTTTCACCAAGTTATAATCGAGAATAGTTTGTAGTTTTAGCACTTATATATAATTTTTCTTTTCACCTGATTAAACCAAGATACAACTATTATGATTAAATGTTGTAAGGATTAAAACTGGTCTTTTGTCGACCCATTTTATCACTTGTAAAATCAATAATGGGGTTAAGTTTCATCGTAAGTAACCGGTTGCAACTTTTTTAATCGAGATTTTGGTTTAACATTTTTTTATAGTAGAACATCTGCACATGAATAATTCGTTTCTTGAACCATGATTTCAATTCATCGATCAATATTCTAAAATAAGGTGTTTTTACGTCGTCCGGAATATTATAAACTGGTTCTGTTTCACAAAGCATTGGAAATATGGTTTACATTCTATATTTAGAAAAATCTTTTACTGCAACTCTTGTTTGACCTAAACTAAATTAATACACACAACCAATTATCTATTTTTAGATAAGATACATTTAGGTCGTATAATTTTAAAACCAAGACCATAAGACCGTATATTATAAATAAATATATCCCTATATATATATATATATATATATATATATATATATATATATATATATATATATATATATATATATATAAATATATATATATATATATATAAATATATATATATATATATATATATATATATATATATATATATATATATATATATATATAAGAATTATCATAAAAGATCAGAAAAATACAATAAAAAAGTGCAATATTAAATATTAAGTGTTGTTAAGTGTTGTTAAAAAATGGCAAGTCATGTACTGTACGTCACGATTGGAGTAATAGGACCGCAGATACATAACTCAGGCCCTTTTAACAGGCTGATGTATTTTATTTTTCTATCTTATTGTATTCGATTGGTTAAATCCTATCATTTGAGATACTGTACGTAACGATTGATCCACTAAAAACGAAGATACGTAACTAAGGCCCTTTTAACGTGTTGCTGTATTTGATTTCTACGTCATTGTATTCTATTGGTTAAGTGATATCATTTGAGGTATCGTACGTCACAATTGGACTAATAGGACCGAAGATACATAACTAAGGCCATTTTGACATGCTACCTAATTTAATTTTTATACCTCATTGTATTTTATTTGTTAAATCCTTTCATTTGGGGTGAAACACGTCATGATTGGACTAATAGACCTAAAGATACACAACTAAGGCCATTTTGACATTGTGCTGCATTTGATTTTTCTATCCCATTGTATTTTTTATGTTAAATTCTATCATTGGAGGTACTATACATCACGATTGGACCAATAGGACCGAATATACGTGACTACAGCCCTTTTGACATGTTGCTGTATTCAATTTTTTTATTTCATTATTTTCAATTGGTTAAATCCTGTCATTTGAGATACTGTACGTCACGATTGGACTTATATAAACGAAGATATGTAACTAAGGCCTTTTTAACATGCTGCTATATTTGATTTTTCTGTCATTGTATTGTATTGGTTAAATTATATCATTTGAGGGGCTGTACGTCGCGACTGGACCAATTGGAGCGAAGATACAATAGGTAGTAGCAATATATCATAACCCGTTACTTTTAACCAAACATAATGCCAGAATGATTTGTGCATGAAAAAAATATATACATTCTTAAATTTACTATTTCGTTGTGGGTAATATTATATTCAACAGCGATGCCAAATTTCTGATTCTAAAATAATTGATAATAAAAGTAGATGTTTTGTTTTAAAACACCAACACGGTATCAAATCTCTAATCAATGAGATTGTTAAAATTTTTGTAACAAGGACAAGAAAAAAGTTATTAAGGTCTTGTAAAGTAGCGTCGATATACAGATGCTACTTTGCAAGACGATGCTAAATTTATGGTAAAAGCATAATGTATCGATGCGAAAATGATAGTAGGATGTATATATGTATATATATAGATACATACATATATATATACATACATATTTTTATATATATATATATATATATATATAAGCCATAAGTTTTTCATCCATATTTTCTGAAAGAAATGCATCTTTAATGCATATTTTTATTCTACTGAAAACTAGACAATAAATCTTATGTTAGCAGGTTTAAAAATAAGAAGAAGACAAATTCACAAAAATCTAAGAATTAAATACCAAACTGATTAGCAATAAAAGAAAAACCTGTAGCAAAACTTCCGCCTTCGTTGTAAAGTAAATAGAGCTATTAAATCCAGCAATATACCTACCAAGTAAAGTCATAAGATTAAAAATAACAGCTATAAAACAGTAATAACCACATGAAGAAAACTTTAAAATCGTTGTAAACAATTTAATGGTAGTTTATACTCTAAACAAAGCAAATTATTTTTAAAAGAAATACGTAAACAAAATAAATTTCCTTTAGTACGTAAAGGTGAACTAACGAATAAATTTTCTACCCAACTCCCACTAGAATTTTCAAATGGTAAAGTTTAAAAAGGAAGTAATTTTATTTAGAGAAACTGGAATTTTTTTCGTGGTAACAAAGTCAGCGCATTGTGGTCGCCCGAGTAATTTGTCACCGCTTGAACCCTCTTCAAACAAATAAGGTTTTTATCAAGTAATTACAAAAACAACTAACTGTCACACGCTCTATTTCCGAAACGTACCTAATCTAATTTGTTCTGTGCTAGATGGAAATGCCCATTGGCGTACAAAAACTATATGCATAAGACACGTCAATGTAATAATAGCAAGGAAAATTAACTGTTATATGAAATGACATCCTCCGAGATGATTGAAATAGTAGGAAATCAGAATAATTTTTAATCAAAATCTTCTTCTTCAAGTGCCATCTCCGCGGCGGAGGTCGGCAATCATTATAGCTATTCGGACTTTTGAGACGGCTGCTCTGAAAAGTTCATTTGATGTACATCCGTACCACTCTCTCAGGTTGCGCAGCCATGACATTCTACGCCTCCCAGTTCTTCTCTTTCCTTGGATCTTTCTCAGCATAATCAGTTGGGGAAAATTGTATTTATCTCCACGTGTAATATGTGCGAAATATTCCAATTTACTTGTTTTAATTATATTTAAAACTTCTATTTCTTTATTCATCCTTCTTTGTTTGTGATGTGTTCTGTCCACGATATTTTCAGAATTCTTCTATACACCCACAGCTCGAATGATTCCAGTTTTTTCATTGATGTCGCATTCAAGGTCCAAGATTCCTTTCCATAAAATAAAGTCGAAAAAATATAGCACCTCGCCAACCTATTGTTGAAATTTGCTCTAGCCTTTTCTATTCTGATTTTGATATCCTGAATGTAATCATTTGTGGAGTTAATCATTGTTCCCAGATATGCATATTTGTCCACTTGTTCGACGTTGGTTCCGTTTATTAGAAGATTCTCGTTATTATTTTGAGTTTTCGATATTCTCATAAATTTTGTCTTCTTAACATTCATTGTTAGACCATACTCTTTTCCATACTCCGCTATTCTGGTCACCAGTCTCTGAAGATCTTCAATATTTTCGGCTAAGATCACAGTGTCGTCCGCATATCTAATGTTGTTAATGGGAACTCGATTTACCTTTATTTCAGCTGTTTCACCCTCAAGAGCGTTTTTCAGGATCTCTTCAGGAGTAGGCATTAAAAAGAATTGGCGACAATACACATCCCTGTCTCACTCCACATCTTATTTCAATTTCTTCTAACAGCTGTTCGTTAACACGTACTTTTGCTCGCTGTTTGTAGTATAAATTTGATATGATCCTGAGGTCGTTGTAGTCAATATTCTTTGATTTCAGGATATTCATTAATTGTTTATGTCATACTTTATCGAATGCTTTATTATAGTCAATAAAACATACGTATATATCTTGATTGACGTCCAGGCATCTTTGTATCAGTATATTAAGTGAAAAAGAGCTTCACGCGTTCCTAGGATTTTGTGAAAACCAAATTGTGTATCATTAACGTCTATGTCCAGTTTGTGATATATTGGGTTATGGATGACTTTAAGTAGTAACTGACTTTTAGTAGTAACAAAATCAAAATTGAATCAAAATAGCAAGAGACAAATTACCAAGTATTAGAAGAAGTATCAGCCGTACGTGCAAAGCAAGGGATGAGTGAAACTATTCTTTATGTTGCTTTGGTCTGTAAAAAATGCAGCAGCTACTAGAAGAGGAGAGGAAGCATTGTCCTTGAATTCCCTTTATTATTAAGTGTAAAATTAGAACATTTATTCTATTCCACTATCTTATCCTGCTTCTTCTTCTTTTTGTAATAACACGATGTTTTGTTATTTATGTCATTTGCATTCTTTTAATGTTTTGGCGGCTGCGGAGATTTCGCATCGGACAAAAAAATGGTAATAAGCAGTACGAAATTCCCACACAAAAATATCTACAAAGAAACATGGGCTTCTCCAGATATGACAACAAGAAATAAGATCGATGACGTCTGAATAGAAGCCAAGACATACTTTAGGCATTTTAGACCTGAGAAGTCAAAGAGAGGCAAATAGCAATTCCGATCACCAACCTGTGCTTATTAAATTTAAACAAAAAATTAACGCCAAGGAAACAGAGAAAGGTGAAAAACAGATCAAATATGCTTTAGATATAGTGGCATCTAATAATGAAAAAAGAGCAAGATATGAAACAAAAATAGAAAACATAATTGAACAATGTAATAAAGTATATAAAAATCAGAAATATCGAAGGTAAGTGAAAGGTTATACAAGAAGCCGTTATAACAGCTGCGAAAGAAGTAATTGGAGAGATATAGTATCACAAATCATCCGAAATCAATTCAATAAGGCAAACACTCCTTCAAAACGGCTACCACAAAACCCATATAAATAGGAGCATTCAAAAGCATCTAAACTCCATTCCATCCAAAAAAGAAACCTTGCTGGCTGGTCACCCAAAATTTTTCTACCTTTTATCATAGGTGTCTCTGACAAGATTAGTAAAATTCTTAACAACCCAAACATCAAAATCATCTTCACTACTTACTCCAAGTTGTCCAATCTCGTCAGATCCGTAAAAGACCAAATCCCCAATGAAGATCATGGTTTCTACGAGATACCTGGTTCCAGTTTCATACATACATACATAGTACAGACAAACTGAGGAACCCCTAAACGTATTTACGAACATTCTATATCTGTAATACATTCCGATACTACTTCAGCCATAACCCAACATTATATTCTGACAGGCCACAAAATAGATTTCGAAAAATTAAAAATCATCGCTTTCATCTGCTCCTTAAAATCAAGAAATATCAAGCTATGGATATTAAAAAACGGCCTAACAGCTTAAACACGCGCGATGACGCTAAAAGACTGCCGGCAACATGGTGACCGCTGCTTCAGTGACTTCCACCCCAATTCATCCCGCTTAGACAGTTTCCGGGCATACCGTTTCCGCGCATACTGAAAGCATCATCTTTTTGAAAAGGTATTTCCAAGTTGTCAAATTTATTTGGATCATCATCCAGAATTTCAAGAATTAACGGCTCAATTGCGTTATGTAACATGTAACATGTTTTGTAACATCTCCAGATAAACTTTAACGGTTAAGTCAGCAATAGGAAAAACAGGCCTTACTATGCTTAAAAATACCTGCCCAAACATTTACTTTTTCTAGAAATTGAGAATATATTTTTCACGAAAGACGTGAGGGCTTGTGTCACTTTAATACCTCACATTATGTGTAATAACATTTCCATTGAGGGAAAAAGTACTGGCTGTTGGTTAATTTGATTGGACATATTTTCACAGAATTCTACTCTTCGATCGGGGTTATGATCCAAAAGTTGGTACATAATTTTTAGTTTGTATGAATAAAATTTGTTTTTAGCCAACACTCAGGGTACTGTGCTGTGACTGATTCCACAAATATACGCAACTTGGGCTGTAGAAGAAGTGGGTTCACTACTATTTATTTTTGCAATTATTTCAATTTTTTTAAACTTACAAAGGAGCTCTCTCAAATAAGTTCTGCCAAATATTTAACACTTTTGCAAAAGTTTAGCAAGTTTTTTAGTAAAAATAACTAAAAAATTGAAAAACGTCAACTTTTTTGCCAAATAAGCAGAGGCGGACGAGAATATTTATTAGGTAAATGCAAACTATAATTTAGTATTCATTTACTTTATTTATTAAAATCAGCTTAAACCCAAACAAAATTACTACGATTGAATAGGTATGTTCAATGCCTTTTAAACAAGATATCACTTGCCATAAACTCCCATTTAAAATTATCGGACACAGCGGCTCTGTAACGTCATGTTTTACTCTTACTAACTACATTAAAAAGTATTTCAGAAATTCAGAAAAAATTGAGATCACTAAAAAGAAAGGGGCAACTCAAGAGAAGTACTCCGAGCGATGCGCTAATGTGATTCCAGCCAAATCTCTTCTTGAGCCTTGGGTTAGATGAAATTACTTAATGCAGGTAAACAATTATAAAAAATCTTCCTTTAAACTAGTGGCACACATTCAAATTGAATATTCTCTTAAATTAAATTAGATTATTAAATAAAAAAACTGTTCCAAAGAGGGTTCAAATATCGTATGGCTGTACAGAATCAGAATAAAGCTGTTAATAAATATTTTATCTTTCTAATGGCAAATACAAAAGTATAAAATCCCTAATTCTAAAGAACCTACATTATTTTGAATAAAACGGTTTATTTATATTTTAAATTTAAGAGTGATTAATAACTAAATAACTATAATCACTTGTGGTCACTTCTTATCTAAAATAATTATATTCAAATAAACCCGATAATTATTAACACTCTTACCTCTCCTTCACTGGAATTATTTTGTAGAACTACGTTTTCCTATTCTGGGCTGGCTATAAATCTTGCAGTAAGAAAGTCTTATCTTGGATTTGCACCCAATTCTGCAGTATCGCTTCCCTTCTTTATTTGATGGTGTGTTTTTTGTTCCCGCATGCAATGAGGGTGGAATCTCATTCAATTTTTCATCACCTCTAAGAGATTTTCAATGTTTAGTTCTTTTGCCACAATTTGCTGTGGTATGTTGGTAATCGATTTTATTTAAATTTGATTAAATTTTGTAGTGAATTTTATTGACAATGTAAAAACTATATATTAATTCACTTTTATTGCATGAGGTTTTGCCCATAATGTAGCATTCTAAAAGATTTTTAAGCTGTTTGTCTTTTTGTTTAGTGTTAGGATTAGTTATTTTAATAAGTATACATATCTATATGTTTATGACATTTCCTAATGTGCTGGATAGCTAAATTTTTTAACGAAATGCCCCTGGAAATGCTCTGAGAGAAAAAGTACTGGGGTATCGGCCAGATGTTTAGCAAGGCTGTAAGATGGAGATCCTATGGAGCTCACAATAGGGCGTAGGGGTACATGGTCTTTGTGTATTTTCGGTAAGCCATACAAGCGTGGCGGGACTGCTTCGCTGTTGCATATTCTTGGCTTTATATCCTCCGGTATGGACGAAGATTTTATAAATATTGATTTTCCGTAGGGTGACTGCTGTGGCATATTTTTTAAGTTTTCCATATATATATATATATATATATATATATATATATATATATATATATATATATATGTATAAATCTTCTAGATCCTGCGGTATATAAAATCGCAATAGATTTATAAGTTTTGCTATTGCACATATTTTAAAAACTAATACGAACTTAAACAAAATTTTGTTTGAGAAGTCAGTTTGAGAAAATCTTAAAATACTTTTCTCCACTTTCGTTATTAAAAGTCCTTTTGAAAGTAATCACAAGAAAGCCTTACACCATACTTCAAATGAAAGAGCAAGATTTTTTGGATTTTTTAACCTATTCATCCAAACTGAATTATACTGCAGTTCCATTTTCAAAGGCGATCTTTTTAGAGTTCTACATATTTTTTTGACATCGTTTTCCGAACCGCTTTTAACGAACGTGAATACAAAATCATCAGTTTAAGACAACGGAATGCGAGGAGACATACTGCTGAACATGACAAAATACCCGTATCAATAAAAAAAATTATATTAAAGTCACCTTGGCACAAAACAAGGTGGAAGCTCTGAAATCTATGTACAAGTGGATGCCAGATGAAGACAGAAACTTTTATGTTGACGTGTTTTCCAACATGTCTCAATATAAAACAGTAAAACTGAGATTGTTGATCAGAAGATAATGTAATGCAAAGACTTATGTTTCATGTTTTTGCATTTTTCGTTTTTTATTAGAGTTACGAAGTTCTATGTTATTTTATTTCTTTAATGAAAATATGGAAAAACTTAATATTTGTTATTATTTTTTTTTAAATGTGCTTTTGTAGTAGACTTTCATCTATTATGTTATGTAACAAAAGCAAATACACTTTCTTGTATACCAAATCTAATGGTCGAAATATTCAAAATAATTTTTCTCAGTTTCCACAATTCTTAGGCAGCGACTAGTATCTATTGTATCGTAATCAAGCAAACATGATTACATCTAGTTCGTGACGTCTGCCTGACAACAAAATGACGATATGATAACTAGAAACGAATTGATCAGGAGTGGTAAATCGATGTCAACAACCACTATTTTGTGACGCTAACCGTGACGCCTTCTCGTGGCGCTAGTTCTCAGCATTATCTTAGTCTAGTAGCTATCATCTTCTAATTTTTTTTCTTCAATTTTTTTGGGTAGTAAGAATATAGTTAAAACCACTCCCACTTCTTTGACGTTTCTGAGCAACGTGGCGTCGTTTATTTTCTGTACCTCCATACACTGTACATATTTGGTTGTATTATAACTTTTCGAGTTGTTCTAATCTCTTTTAATTAGTTAGAAGTTTGTTACCTTAATTATCAATTCAAGTCCTCTAAAAATTTATTCCTTAATTGAATTTTACGCTGTTTCCATTACAATAGTTTTTCATTGCATTTTATTATTACTACAAACAAATCTTTTTTGAAGAAACGAAAATTGTGTAAATATTTTCTGTAAATAATAAAATTTAACACTTTTACAATCATACATATCTTGTTTACTCCAAGTAACTAGCAACCAACTTGATTATATACGTCCCTTTATTATATTTCAAACGTTGTTCTCTATCATGACACAGCAACAAACTTAATAAACTTCTTCGACAAGGTGTCAAAATCACGATTTTCCGCAAGTCGCTTCTTTTACGCATCGTTCGGTCTGATTTCGTATTCCGTCAGCGTTCATCTGTAACGCTTTGACCGACAGTCGACAGCTTTATCATATCATGTGAACCCATCCTGGCAGAGCCACTGACCATTCTGGTCTTCGGCTATTCACATGTTAATTTGCGTGCTTTATTGATGCCTGACCGTGATCCTTTTATCAGCTTCGACGTTACGTGAATAGCTTATCAAAAGGAATTTATTGAACTTTTTTTGTCAATATGAGACTTTGCATAAATTAAAGCTGTATTAATACGTTCTAGTTTTTCTCTTGTAATTAAAAAAGTTCTGAGACTGTTTTCTTGTAGCATGTCTAAGTTAAATATTCATATGGGATTACGCCACATTTATTGATGGAAATAAAAATTACATTTTTAACTATGTTTAATGTTTCGATATATACTCTTAAAATAGTTAAAAAAAAAACGCTTATTTAAAAAATTTCTGCTAATATCTATAAACTTGTTGGAGGTTCTGTTTTTCAAAATTCTTAAAATTATTTGGTTTACTTACTTGGCCTCAATCTTGTAGACAATTGCATGCTTATTTTTTTTATCCTCGGAATATCAAATTCTGGTTATTTTGTGTGTTTTCTTATATTATATGTTTATGTAATGTCTCTTTACGTAAATTATAGGTTTGTGTATTATGTGTTGTATGTGTATTGAGTATAAATTTTAGATAACATGTCTCCGACTACCTATTAATCCGCATTAAGTATGATGAAAGCTACTTCTTTGACTTTTCTTTTTTATGTCTGGTTATTTTTTGTGTATGTCTGTGCAGGCATGTTTGCATGTCTAAGATTTATCAACATTTCCGTTTTAATATATGTTTCATGCTCGTTCATCCTGACACTTAGTGGTCTTGCTGTTTTTCCCATATTATAGTTACAAATGAAATTTTTATTTCAATTAATTGTCGCTTAATCGCATATAAGTATAATATTTAGCTTGTTATTAGTTTGCAAGAATTTCTTGTTGAGGGGTTACATGGTCTAGTTTAATCAGATTTTATATGCATTGTTTAGTAAACTACTGCCTCTATATTTTCTGCAGTCGCTATTGTTGCTAATCTTAAATACAAAGACGACATCAACTGTTTTAACGTCTGGAATTTTGTTTTTTTGTCAGCACATATTAAAAAGTTGAAGGAATCGTAAGGGATAAAAATTGCCTGCACATTTAATTAATTATTGTATTTACATCATATTGGTAGCGGATAGATACTATTGTACAATCTTGGTATAAGACAGACCTATCTGAGGAATGCAACTCTGCCTCCGCAAGCCATAATTATCTTCCAAATCCTGCAGTGGGAGAAGTCGTGTCCCAACTCAACTCTTCTTTAAGTAAGTAAAAATCTTTACTCATTCAATCCGATCCCCAGAAGAAAACCTAACACGAAAGAAACAATCATTGGAGAAACAATTAAAGCACAGGAGATTACACTAATTTATTTTGGCGAGTATAATTAACATGGAGCTTAATAACTAAGAAAATATTGATCATGATCCTCGGAAGTCAAGCCAATTGGAATAGGTATGTGTAATTTAGTAGGTATTGTAATAAGTATATAAATGGTAATTTAATTCAAACTATTAATCAGCTAGTATTATTGGCATAACTGACCCAGAGATTGGTACATTTGGGCAAGACAGGACGGGACATTTGAACTTGACTTTGAACCTTAGATAAGACCGGAACCATTTTTAACTGTCAATGCTCCTTCTTTTCCATAGCTAGTGTCAGAACGAAGCTACCGACCAATGGGAACAAAGTCCCGTCCACAACAAAGTCATGTCAACCGACGTTACAAACGATTATGGATGATAATAACAGATGTACAATGCATTGAAGAAGAAGGCCTTACAACATATAAAACATCAAATGAAACGACGCGGGACATATGACACAAGCATAACAGACATATTTTGCTGTTTAACGATTTGAGACTGTGAAATGTGCGGAAAGCGTAACGAGCCGCATACTATATTTTATCTACAACGAACAAGTAATTTAGTGTTTAAGGTTGTTATGGTACTTTCGGTCTCCGGTCAGAATATATGTTGGTAGCAGATGATGGGACACTTGGAAGAGGCAGGTCGGGACATTTGAACTACTCTGACGTCATTGTCGGCAAGCGTTGAATCTGCATTAACAACCGAGCATGAACCTTAGCCAAGACCAGAACCACTTGTCAACTGTCAATTCGTCTTCTTTTTCTTATCTATTGCATATTATTGACGAATGCCTGACAACATGATTGGATAACGACACGAACACCTATAGGAAGAAGAAGCAGAAGCTGACCGCGAATTAGGTGGTTAGATGGAGCTTACACCGACTTAGAGATAGTAGAGATCAGAAGATGGCATCACTTTGCCAGAAACCGAACAGAATGGCAATCCACAGAGGATTGTCGAGTCAAAGATGGACTAAATAAGGAATATGTGAACCGGATGAATGTACACCTTGTTATCTACGTTTGTAAGAATAGAGTCAAGGAGGCCTAAATTAAATGTAGATACATCCGGTTGCAGCAAAAGATATGAGCGAAGACGGCGAAGAACGTTGTAGCGACTCACATGAGTTTATAGAAAGCAATTTAGAGTGAAACCAAAAACAACATAAATATAGATGATACGCAGGATGAATAATTTAATGCATTTACTTCAAAAAATCCTGAAGTATCTCCGGCAATAGCAGTACAATCCAAACTCAGAACAAAAAGTGTGATATATGCTAAAAATGGACGTAGGTGGTGTCTAAATAGTTTCCATAGCAAAAATATTAAGATTTCGAAGACTAACTTGTTGCTTTACTTACCAGGACCGAAAGGGCTAGCAAAAAACATGGTAATTTAAAAAAAAATTCTAGTTTATTGAAGTGAATACTTCTCATCGCTCGGTATGATGTTTTGAAAAGGCCCGAAATCCTATTTAGATGGTGGTAGTAACCTTGTGGTATACCATAATATACGTAATATACATACATTTACCCTTATTTTAATTTTATACAATATATTTTTTTTAACAATAAATTGGGGGATATAATTTTGAGGCAACGAGGAAATCAACGAAATCAATAGAGAGAACATTTGATATAAGAGCAAGCAATGGTATCTTGGAGCAACGAATAGTGTCGAAATACGAGCGTTGTTTGGATTGTTATATTTAAGGAGGTTTAAAAAAATTTCCATGTCAAACTGAGTGATTTATGATTAGCATGTTTTGGAGCTGTTTCCTTTGCGAAAACCATAAACAAGAACTATTTTAAACTTCTGATGAACTGCTAATGATCTGATAAAAAGGAAACCAGAGAAGGTAAAAGAAAGACTGATAAATTTGCAGCTATCAGGGAAGTTTGAGATATGTTTAAAACAATCTATATGAACAATAAACAACTGAATTCTGTATACAGCGACGAGTTCTGCAATCAGACACCGACTCTCCAAAGCTATTCACGACATTTTTAGAACAAACTTGTAAGAATGCAGAGCTAAACTAGTATGAAATCAATATAAATGAAAAAATCTCAGTTACTTGCTATTTATAGATGACATCACTCTTATAGCTGCTCGTATGGATGATGCACTAATAATGTTGGAAGAATTATATTACGCTTCGTTGTAGGACGGACTAAATATTAACATGAGCGAGACACACATAAGGACTAATCTTTTGTTAAGTTCGTAATATTACTGTTGATGGGGAGAATATTGAGCAGAGTGCATCATGTAAATGGTAAGGGGATGAAATTCTGTTAGGCAGATATGATTAGACATGTGAACTCACATATTGTTATCGAATGCCATAGTCTGTGGACTAGTGCGCATTTCGATGCGCATCGCCCCGCCTCGAATTTTCCCATTGGCTCTTGACCTGGAAATCCCTATTTATCGCTCGAATAGCGCATATAAATATTGGCGATTTTCAGGTCAGTCCCTCACGGGCTCTCCGAAAGCTTAGTGCTCTCGGGGCTCTGCTTCCTGCATTTATTTTTCATACTCTGTTGCTGAGAATTGTTTCAACTTAACTTGGTGTTTTATTTCGACGAAGAAATTGTCATGTAAGAAATATCTTGCCTTTTTCAAGGCAAGACACCGAAGATAAATATTTTCCAAGTCCATAACCCGAAAATGGACTTAATTAGGGGAGCTCTCGACAGTATATTCGAAGCCCTCTACAGAGCACCCGTAGACAACAGAAGGTGGTTAGACCCTTATTTGTTCCCCCGAGCTGACAATATTTGGTACATTAAACTATGTATTTAAATTGAACCTACCCTTATGCCTGAAAAGGAAAATATTGGTCAGTGTATGTTACCTGAACTCAATTATCGAGCGGAAACATTAACACTTCTAAAGAATTAGTAAACAAGGGCCAAGAATTAGCAAACATACGTCCTAAAATACAAACACAAGAAATGCTATGAAAAATCACGTCGCTAAATGCAATTAAATAGGACATGTCGACAGATTGTCTTTCAACCGAAAGACAAAACGTATTATCGAATGGAGGTTAAGACAAGAAGCACTACGGAGCATGGGAAGACAAGAAACACTACGGTGCAAAAGACGTACACCAACCAGATGGATTGACGATCTCAAGCGTGCTGGCAGCAATTAGATGCAAGTCGCACAAAACAGGAATAGATGGAAAGAGCTGAGGTAGACCCATGTTCAGTAGCGGACTTGTTCAGGTTGATGATGATAATAATCGTTGTACAAACAAATTTTACTGTAATTTGTCGGTAACTTATAACTCAACTAGATCAACAGTTCTAAGTATGTAAATTTTGAAATAGATTTCAATTTTTAAAGTACTAAAAGACTCTCGCATTAGAGTGAAAAGTTATTTAAGCTAAAATATTAAGTTGAAATAGCTTTTAAAGTAAAAGTAAAGCAAACATTGAATTAGTATAAGGTTCAAAATTTCTTTCTAACTTTTGTTAATTTTTTTAATAATAATATATGAGTACTTACACTAAAACCATGAAATATTAGCTCCCTTCTGTCGTATTATATATCTATAATACAGTTTTTAAAATTTTACCTGAAACAGAATACAAAATTGTAATATATAACACAAAACAAACCAATTCGGAAACAGCGGTGGCCTTTTGAACTCCTATTAAAATAGTAAAAGATAAAATAAAAACTATTTTAAAATTATAACCTAAAGTGACAACATAACGGACCCATTCATTTTATATATGAAAAATTATCATTTTTATAACATCGGTCTGAAGCTACCTACTCTTTTGAAACGCTGCCAAGAAATAGAGAAACACCGAAAACATTAACTTCATAACTTTTCTCTGCTGTCGTCACTTCTGAAAAAATGAAATATTTGGTTTTCCCCAGTTCCCGACTTTACGCTTCATGACAAAGCTGGCGTGTTGGTGTGGATTGCATAATGGTATATTGTTTTATAATACGGTAAATATATGTCTGTATATACTTGTAGATATATAAAATATTCGATACTTGTATAGAATAATGGTCAAAACTGCATAATACGGTATATACATAAATGAAAAATTTTAACCATGTATCTGGTCGTGTAGCTTTTTGGCTACAACTAGCAAGTTCTCTCTCACGCACAGGAAAAGAAAGTAAAAGAGGTAGACCTTCCCGGCAGCCTAAAAATAAAATTCAAACGTCTCTTGCACTGAGACCAGATAAAGCCACTATACCTACAGGATTTAGTTGCTCATTAGCCCAAACATATCACCAAGGGTAGGTGTAAATATTGTACATGTGGATTTATAGTTAGAGCATGCAGTACCTGCGACATACAACACGTTTGACTAAACGTAAAATTTTTTTTATTGGGAATAACCCGCATTAACCATAGAAGGTTATTAGCGGTGGTACGATATGGATTTTAATATATTATAATGAATAATATAAAATATAAGCTATAAAGTTTTTACAAAGTTGATTATAATTAATTTAGAATTTTTCTTGAACTATCACTTACATTTGATTATACAATTACGGTCTACTTAATGATTTTGTCTCAATCCGCACTGTGTAACTGGTAGTCCAGTAGCGTGTCTTTTCATTTGATATAATGGACAGTCTATAACAATGTGGCCTACAGTTATATTGGTGTCACAGGCGTAGCATATTCTAGGGGAATCCTTCCTTAGTAGGTGTTTGTGCGTCAGTCGGGTATGTCCAAAGGACCCTTAAGCTAGCGGGGACACATGAGCGGAATCCAATTTAACCTACGTAATATTTTTTCACCAATTTTTCACTAATTTATTACCACCCTAATAATTTTTCACCACCAAACCAACCTTAAGGGGAGCGATTCTGCTGGCTTAAGATTCAAGCTAGCAGAATTCAAAAAAGAAACTTTTTTTTCATGGCGTATTTTTTCACCCATTTTTCACTAATTTATTACCACCCTAATAATTTTTCACCACCAAACCACCCTTAATGGGAGCGATTATGCTGGCTTAAGGTTCAACCTAGCAGAATTAAAAAAAAAACTTTTTGTTGATGGCACATTTTTTCACCAATTTTTCACTAATTTATTACCACCCTAATAATTTTTCACCACCAAACCCCTCTTAACGGGAGCGATTCTGCTGGCTTAAGGTTCAAGCTAGAAGAATTAAAAAAAAAACTTTTTGTTGATGGCATATTTTTTCACCCATTTTTCACTAATTTATTACCACCCTAATAATTTTTCACCACCAAACCACCCTTAATGGGAGCGGTTTTTCTGGCTTAAGGTTCAAGATAGCAAAATTTAAAAAAAACTTTTTGTTGATAGCATATTTTTTCACCCATTTTTCACTAATTTATTACCACCCTAATATTGTTTCACCATCAAACCACCCTTAAGGGGAGCCATTCTGCTGGCTTGCGGTTCAAGCTAGCAGAATTAAAAATACATATTTATAATATACCACAGTGTTTTGCTAGGTTTTTACGAATTTATTACCATCCTAGTACTTTTTCACCCCTTAACTACCCCTTGTAAAAAGTCAATAATTGTGTTAGATTAAAATTTAAGGAGGATATTTTTTTTCAAATTTACTGTCCACTACTTATAACTAAAATAAAGAAGTGTTTTGTTAAGTTTTTACTATACTTTGACCATCCTGATAATTTTGCTCCGATAAACCTATTCGAAAACTTTCCTACTAGCTGAATATTTGAACCAGCAAAATTAGAAAAAAACGTATTTTTGCAATACCACAGTATTCTGCTAAGTTTTTACGAATTTATTACCACCCTAGTAATTTTTCACACCTAAACTACCCCTTGTGATAATTCAATAATTCTGTTAGGTTAGAATTTAACGCTAAAAAAATCTTTTTTTACAATTTCACTATCCTCTACTTATAACTGACATAAAAAAGTATTTTTACCCTGATAAGTTTCCATCTCTAAACCAATTTTATTTGGAAACGTTCCTGCTAGCTTAATAATCGAGCCAGCGGGATTAAAAAAAATTATTTATGATATACCACAGTGTTTTGCTAAGTTTTTACGAATTTATTACCAACTTAGTAATTTTTTATCCCTCGACTAACCCTTAGTGGAAGTCAATAGTTCTGCTACGTATTATGCTAGATTTGTACTAATACATTACCATCCTAGTAATTTTTCACCCTTCAACTACCCTCTATGAGGAGTCAATAATTCTACTACGTTAAAATTCAAGGTGATAAAAAATCTATTTTTATAATTTTACTATGCTCCACTTGTAACTGAAAATATAAATTGCTTGCCAGGTTTTTACTGAATTTGATCCACCCTTATAATGTTTGACCCCCTAAGCCTCAGTTAATGGGAAACATTTAACAAGAACAAGATACACATTGACGCTAGGTGAATAAAAAATCTTTTTGAAAACACAAGAGTGCTATGCTAGAATTTTACTATATTTTTAAATTCTACCAGCCTAGTCATGTTTTTCTCAACTACCCTAATTGAAAAACATTTTCAAATATTATTCTATACTAACTAATATTTATTTTTTTAATGTTTAAATATTAAAAATATGAAAACACTTTATTCCAAAAACTATAAATTTTACCTGTTTTAAAAAATTGACTCTGATTCGAGTCGTATTACACGGCTAAGCGAAATCGAATCGTTAGTCCCTTTTATGAATATAAAATAACTGAAATCAAGTTGAGTTTTAGTAAATACAATAGAATTTTTATATTTCACAGAATAAATTACCAGGTAAGAAATATTCAAATTGAAATAATTTTATTACGTCTATTATATTATTTAACTAATTGTAAAGGAGAGTCGGGACCGTGCGCACCTATTGTTAAAAAATTAAAATATTTGTATTCATTAGGTACATGAAAATTTAAAAAATAATTTAGGTATTTAATATTTTAATATTATTTAAATAAGAAGAGTATTAACGATTGGTCAAAACATAATTTTAAGATTAGGTGTATAACATAAAGAATTTATATTGGAAAACATTTTAGGATATAAATATTTTAAGTAGGTATATTCAAATGAGACCGAAATTACCGGTTGGTCAGAACAGCTCAGGGCCATCTATTCCGAAGTGTAAATTCGCGTTAACCTTGCGCAGCTACGTCACTTGCAGCGTAGTATTCACATTGCCCTTAATTGTATACATAAGCACTCTTAACTTAGTCACCCTAAATATGGATATTTTGCATATTATTTTACTTTCTTCATACATTTTAAATAAAAACAAATGTTTATCATGTTTTCTTAGTCAAATATGTTTAATTTTTATGCGAATTAGAACTAATAAGGTATTAGTACAAAAAAATAGCTACTTAGTTATTAGGTACCTAGTACATATAAATTGCACTTGTACTTGCACTTTTCATAAACTTTTAAGAAGTAACAAAATTTTTATATTATACATAATTGATGAATATATACTTAAATTTAAATAAAACAACAGACACTTACAGAAGTCCGATATCAATTTTTAAAATAAATGTTACGATGGCGTTAATATTCTTGCTAAATAACTATATATAAAACATTTTTTAAACAATTTACGTTTAAAAATATAAAACTATATACATTATGCGATAGTTTTTTGTATTTTCTTTTATTAGTACGTGGCTAAAACCATTTTTTTATTAAAATATTTTATACGGACGTACACACGCAACCGAAAAAATATTTTCTTAGCATCTTGATGACAATCAATATTAACACTTGCGGACAACAGACTTGAAATATATTGCTTGCCAGTAAATATGGTATCTCCAGTTTTTCTAAATAAGCCATAAATTCGTTAGAAGGTTTATATAGTCCACCTTCTGTCAAATGATTGGTCCAGACGTAAGAAGTCGACTTTTGGTTAGTTAAATTTGGTAACTTGCGTTTAAACTTGCTACAAATAAATCCTCCGAAATGTCCTAGTCCATCATATCCTAAATCATCGAGTTCTTTACAGAGGACTATGTCATCTTCATCCGTAAAATTGGTGTCAATGATTGTTTTTTTTTAAGCAAGCTTTTCTACCATACTACTGCCAATAGTTAATGTAGGAGTACTATCGTCTTCTACATTACAGTAATTTAAAAAGACACCTTCGTTTTTTCCTATTAAATAACAACTCAGTCGGTATTTAAAATCTAAAGAAGTTGGATGATCGTTTAAACCACCTTTCGCTCTTATGAACCCAAAAAAATTCTCCAAGGGATCTTGGTTTAAGCGCCTTGTCAAAAGGTAGTATATATTATATCGTTTGTCTACATCTTCAAGAAGCAACTGCAAAGCCTTATTTGATATAAAAATACCTACAATGTTTTGGAAAATGTTATAAATGTGTTTTTACTTTGATATATTGTGTTACCTTTTTGGAACGAAACCCTTGATTTCTTGCCTTTAACTCGCATTGTTGAAATCATGTCAGACATTCTTTGCAAAATTTATTTTGCGCTTATACTCCAACAGACCTCAGGTTTCATCATAGGCAAATTCTTGTTGAGAACATCTTTTTTTAAACCCCGATAATTTTTCGGCCGATAATTCAGCAGTTGATGGTTAAGATTTACATAAAAGTCAGTCTCTGTAAAATGTTTTGAACAAATATAAGCCGTCTTTGGGTTAAATTTATCTTTCCTACCGGTGGCATGCACCCATTGTTTAATTAGATTTTTCTCTTTAGGGAAACGAAAAAACCTCGTGTCAGGGCAACGATTTCGCTTGATCTTGTAATCAAAGGAACAGCCAAAAACCGCACAAAGCATATCGTAAAAATTAAAAATATAACTGTGAGAAAACTTCGAAACTGATAACTCCACTCTAGAGAAGCTAGTTTCTAACTGATTACGCTGCGGGTGACGTCACTCCCTGGCCGACGGTCATGCGGCGTGCGCAATATGTTACCTTCGTCGTTTATTATACCATGAGAACAGCTGATATAGATTATTTGCGAAGTAAAATAAATTTATATTAGCAGCATTTTAAAAATTTAAAGATATTTTTATTTTAATTCTTTGTCGATTTTTCATTCATTGTCAGTTGAATACAGGTAAAAATTAAAGGTTATTACAAAAAAATATTAACTTATTTATTTTGTTTATGGAAATGTTTGAAAGAATCGCCCACGGAGAGATCTGGTTTCTCGGCACAATCCACACACTCATAAATTGGGATTTTTCTTATTTTTAGGATAGGACATCCTCTGCATCTTTTTGTTTTCGTTTCGTGTTTGTCCGATTTATTAGCAATTATTTATAGGTAAATGTTCGCGTGCGATATTCCATCTTTCTTTGCTATTTTATAAATTAATTTACGAATTAATTCTAACCTTGTTATCGTCTTTTATGTCTTTTGTTTAGTATATTGTTTAAAACTAAGTCTAACTTTCCACGGTACCATCGATTCATCGATAATTCTTTTACTGGATAATTCGGACCAGTCATTTTATTATTAAAAAGTCTATAACTGTTCTTATTCTATAAAACCGATCTTCAGGAATAACATTAGGTCTCATTGGATTATGGATGAAGTTTAAGCACCTTGAAATTATAAGAAAAAGATCTCTTTCGATGTTCTGCAAAAAAGATTTTAAGTTGAATAGTGGATCTGTTTTCCAATAACCCTCCAATCTTGAAATCCGTATGTGTCAGTGTGGAGGTTAATTTTAAATGTTACAACTTAAAAAGGGATAATTCCCGTGAGTTGGCTGTATATCATATAATTAAAAATCTCGAACATTGAAGTAAAACGCTGTTGTAATTGGTATATTTAATTAAATTTTAAAAATCCAAAAGGATTAAGTTTACAACGTTTTCGGACTTACCAGTCCATCTTCAGTGAAATTTGTAGTACTTTTAGTAAGTAATTAATAAGTAATAGGTAAGTAGTAATTTTTAATTAAATATACCAATTATTAAAACAGAAGTGTTTTTCTCACACACACACACACACACACACACACATTCGCACACTCACACACACCGCGTAAATGTTATAAAGTATTTTTGAAAAAACAAATATATTTAATTTTTAAAGGGGTAGTAAGGGGTGAAAAATTACTAAAGTTGTAATAAATTCGTAAAAACCTAGCAAAACACTGTGGTATATCATAAATATTTTTTTTAAATCTGCTAGCTTGAACCGTAAGCCAGCAGAATCGCTCCCATTAAGGGTGGTTTGGTAGTGAAAAATTATTAGGGTGGTAATAAATTAGTGAAAAATTGGTGAAAAAATATGCCATCAACAAAAAGTTTTTTTTTTGAATTCTGCTAGCTTGAACCTTAAGCCAGCAGAATCGCTCCCCTTAAGGTTGGTTTGGTGGTGAAAAATTATAAGGGTGGTAATAAATTAGTGAAAAATGGGTGAAAAAATATTACGTAGGTTAAATTGGATTCCGCTCATGTGTCCCCGCTAGCTTAAGGGTCCTTATGTCCAATTCGAATACGATGTAGTACAACCTGGTCCCTTCGCTTTACTAAATTTGGTGTTTTCGCTGATAGATCTGCTTGCCGCAATTTATTATTTGGTAAGATTTGCCATCTTCGTAACCATAAGTTTTTTGTGTACTTATTGATGCATGAAAGTAAAAATTGTTTTTATATTTTTCACAATGAAGCATTGTGAAAAAAGCAAAAGTTTAGGTTACTCAGGGTTCAGTTCTAATATTTTTTGCAACATTTCCTATATTCTTCTTACATGCTTTTATATTGCATGTTTGATTGTAGTTTTTTATTCTAAATAAATATAAAATATTTGATAATTTGATTTCTACCTCCACCACACCTTAGCTATAAAAGACTGCTACAAACTGTCAATGTAACTTTTGAGCTACAAATTCAAAAGTTACTTTCTTTTAGTTTTATGAGGTTAATTTTTATTGCTTTATCGCTTGTTATGCCAAAATAACACCACAATTTTATATCTTTGTATATATTTTGAAACATTTTGCCAGATACAGGGTTAAAAAAATTCAAACTTTGAGATTTTTTCTTGGGGATTTATGAACGATGGAAATATAGGAAATCAAAAAAGGTGAGAGAGTTCCGAAAATTTTTACCAAAAAAATCTGACAAAAATAGCAATTTTATAATAATGTAAACTCAACTAAAAAATAACTAATAACACCGATTTTTACTTTTAAATAATGTAATAATAAATAGTGTTCTTTTAAAATTCGCAAATTGTATACACATTCCGAAAAAATTAGGCTACTACGCTCCTGGGGAGTTTAATCAGTTAAATAAAATGACGAAATTACTGTTCCTAGCATGATAGCTACTTAAAATTATCTAAAATCTCTTCCCAATGTATCTTTATAATAGTGCATAGAAAATAAGTGTGAACCCAATGTAAAAAAATGCCTATAACACGAACTGCACATGAACAGTAGCAAACTAAATATAGACATCAATGATATTGGCAAATACTGGAATTGACTAAAACATGGTCGATCGGAGAAAAATAATCAATACTTTAGGTTAGAGGTGGCCGATCGATCACTATTCTATAAGACAGGAAACAAAGTCGATCAATCATTGCTCGGTCGCAGACGGAAAAGGAATAGGATGGTTGGCCTTTGATCAATACTTTAACAGCCGAAATAGATCTCTACTCTTACGCTTTTACTAGATCAATACTAGATAGTGACGTTCAAGGTGTGGGCTCCCTTGCCAGGGAGAGAGTTGGTAAAAGCAGACGTTAGTCTGCGGTTGCTGTTTGTGTTTGTTAAGGAGAGATAGAAAAGACAAGTGGCTTGCTAAGAAGCAGTAGTCAGTCAGTGTTTGTGTGTTGTGTTGTTTGTGGTGCATGGTGTGTGGTGTATTTTTCAAGGAGTTTTTAATTTAAACCTACTTAGAATATATATATATATATATATATATATATATATATATATATATATATATATATATATATATTGAATAGAAACGAAATTGATAGAGAGTAGTGAATCAGTGTAAAGACCGCTATTTCATAAAGCTACCTCCGTTATGCCGTGTCGGGGCGAGAAAAAGTAATACAACGCGAGTATAGAAGATTCGCTTCAATAAATTAGTAAAACTAACGAAATATTATGACATACTAAGAAAGGTATTAAATCTGACAAGTTAACGGCAATTAGAAACGTTAATATAAAGATCAAATACAGCGGAAAACTCTCAGCCCCAAAACCAAATAATAACTAAATACAAAGAGATCTCTTTCTACCAACCCTTTTAATTTGTGTTTAGAATGTATACTAAGAGGAAGCACATTAAATACAGCCGGGACTTTAAGATTAAATGCAACCCTTTTGGTTTTATTATTTAAATAAAATCCCCCATCTGTTTATTTTATGCTTATGGTACTAAGTAGACATTTAGGTTACTAATTCCATCTTGCTTTGTCTTTTCATTGACATTTTATTTGTAAGCGCATATAGAAATTGCATTGGTCAGGAGAAATTTATTGTACATTTTAAGATAGATCAGACAAATAAAAGCTGGTAGCTAATTAAAAAATTCAGTACAGAAAAGTATCTCTATGTACGAAGCACATGGTAATTTCTCTTATAACAATATCTCTATGATAGAATATAAATAAATCATTTATCATTAATTTGGTATTATCGAAAAAGAAATGTTTGGCTAAAAAACAACTTACGAGACGCGAAAAACTTTATTATTTTGCTTTTTTCCATTTCTCCAATTTGTGGCCTTTAGTAACATACATAGAGTAATATCCCTTTTGAAAAAGCACTTTGAAAAAAAAAATAAAAAATAGTAGGTAGTGTTCAACAGTATTTCTTGATGCATTCCAGGCATTTGATAGAGTGTAACACCAGGGACTCATCTATAAGATGAGTAGACTACTCACGTGTAACTTCTGTCAATTACCGAAGTCATCTCTTTGTGATAGAAAATTGCGAGTATAACATAAAAATAACTTTATCAACCTTTTAAGTTAATCTCAGCTAGTGTACCATATACTGGTTAATCTCAAAACATTCTACATTTAATCTAAGGTATAAATTACTTAATATCAATCCAGAGTCAAACCAATTGGGATATATGGAGTACAACTGGGTATAGTGTTAAGTGTATGGTGTGGGATCGTATTAAGTCAACAAATAGGCTTATAATACAAAGAAGGCCAAATAAATTTCTCCCAACGATTACAAAAGCTTACCACTACGTAAGTAATGAAGAAATTTCATAATGATTTGTCCAATATATGGGTAGATGACGTCATCCAAAAACACGCGTAAAGCATGATCTAAAACTTTTGTCATACCAATGTAGAAACCGTTCAACTCCTGGATAGAACTCAGAAAGTCAGAAGATTAAAAGATACTAAACCATATATGAATGAATAGATAAATGAATGATATATGCTTTACTGTCACTGAAAATTGTACAATTTTATGAAAAAAACTTACAAAATCAGAAAAATAAAAATAACAATTTAAAATTTACTGAAATTACATAAGTCGTCAATATCACAAAATAAAATGGTAACAAAATACAAAATCCATTGCATAATTTAAATAAATTGCAAATTGCATAATAAAACCTTAGGAACTAATAAGTTTAAGTTGCTGCATGTGTAATACAAATATTTATAAAAATACATACTTTAGTTACTTGTATATAAAGGTACTGTAATTTCTTAGTTATTCGTTAAGAAAGTCTTCTGTTGAATAATATGGTCTTTCAGGTAGATAGGCTTTTGTCATTTTACAGGACTTAATGAAAGAAGTGGCAAATTTAAGTTGCAAAGAGAGATGGTTGTATAATTTTTTTGGCGAATATAATATAGATTTCTTTACTAACTCAGTGGACGGGATTGGTAAATACACATCAAAGGTTGAATTTCTGGTGAAGTATCATGATTAGGTCTTGCTGGAAAAACATGTAGGTTTTTACGAATTAAGCAAACATTTTCGAAAATATATAGAGAGAAAAGAGTTAAAATCCCGTGATTTTTGCTATTGCTTTTTTTTGTAGTTTAAAAATAACATCAGATTAGATAGCTGTACTAGAAACCCAAAAAGAAAGACCATCTCGAAGATGAGACTCGAACAAAGAAAAATATGTAATTTTGGAAGATGCTAAATTGATTTCCTTCCAAACAAATATTATTGCATAACAGGCTGAGGCTAGTTTCCTACTTAACAAATCAATATGAAGGAACCATTTAAGGTTGCTGTCTAGAAAAAAAACTAAGAAATTTTACAGAATCAACGATACTGATTTGGCTGTTATTAAGAAGCAAGGATTGAAGAGCTCCTTTATAGAATAATGCTACTGTCTTATCCACGTTAAAAGAGAGTACATTAGAGTCGGATAAGGTTTTTATTTTAAGTAAATCAGAAGTTGTTGCATGACATGTTGCAATATTAGAGTTCCTCCAGGTGATACTGGTATCATCAGCAAAAAGAAACATTTTTCCATCGATTTTTAAGTTAGTGATGTCATTTATAAAGATAAGGAAAAATAGGGAACCCAAAACTAAACCTGGTGGTACTCCACATTGATCCTTTTATGGGCAGAGTCAGTATCAATTGCTCCAACTAGTTATGAACGTGCATATATATATATATATATATATATATATATATATATATATATATATATGTGAACCAGTGCAGGTGTGATAATTGTGTTTTTAAGTGAGATTAAGTATTTAATATTGAGTTAAGATGAGTTAAGATGATGAATTAAACTCAAAGACGTTTTTCTTGTTGGTTTCAAGTAAAATTTAGAAATAAAAATATCTTTTTTTTAATTTTTAGGAGATTGGAAATTCTTTACGAAAAATTGGCACATTGTCAAGGTTCAATCAAATTTTTACGAAAATTTAAAAATAGTAGTAAATTAATTTTGTAATTAAGATTGTGCTAAACTTGATATGAATTAAATTTATATCAGAAGGAATATCAATTAACGAAACACTTGTAAATAGTCTCTGATATGCAGACTATACAGTACTTGCGGACAGTAGAGAAGGGCTGGAAATTTTGGCAGATCGCACTACGCAGTACTGTGATAGGTATGAAATGGCTGTAAACATAAAAAAAGAACAAAAATCATGATTGTCGGAAAAAACTAGATTGAGGACGAAAGAATCATAGAAATTAGAACTAGAATGAGATGTTACGTTGTTTGTGTTAGTTGTTTATGGAGTTAAAGAGTTATGTAGACATAACAAACACGGAAAGATTACAAACGATCAAAAAATAAATAGAAATACTTTAACACTACAAAGAAAAGAAAAATGAGCTAGTTTGGTCACACATTAAGAAATAAAAAATGTGAGTTGATGCGATTATACAATGGAAAGTAAAAAGAAAAAGAGGACCGAGAAGACGATGCACGTCATAAAATTGCAAGTATTAGCGTGAAAAAACAATAATAGAACTCTTCAGAACTTCTGCAAACAGAGTTAAATGGACCGTCATGAAAGCCAATGTTCTTAAACGATGAGGCATATGAAGAAGGAGAAGACTAAGTGATATCCAATAATGGATATTAAAAAAAAAATTCTTGAATATCCGCATAATATTAAAAATAAATTATATGAGATATTTGTAAAAGGATGTCATAAACAGTAATTGAACAATTTCATTTTTGAACTTTATCCAGTATACTGGTGATGCAACAGTTTGACTATTTAATATTGAAAATTTTACAAATTTAAACATTTATATATGTATTTACATAACTGCATAAAATTGTTCAACATAAAATGAATTGATACAGATTATTTGTATTTTGTAAACCATTGCCTCTAGAACTATAATAAAATATAATAAAAAAGAGACATTCAAATAGCGTAAACTAATAGAGATAATTTATGCAATATGAATTTTAGCTCTAAATACTATTCATATATATATATATATATATATATATATATATATATATATATATTATATATTGAAACGATATTGGACGTAGGAGGAGGAAAAATAGTGTTTAAAAAATTTATTTATATGTTATATACTAGATAATATTAGATATTAAAAGTATTTGGTTATTTTAAGAAGTTATATACTAGAGAATTTAATAAAAATTATTTATGTGAGAGCATTTTTAAGAAATTAGCATGTAATAGGTGTGGGAAGTTTTTTTTTTATATAATTATAATATTGTAAATATATTTAAGTGAGCCATGTGCGTAGGCAACCAGATATACATACTCTGAAAGTGACGTTTAAGTAATGATTACGAATATAAAGTGGGGTTATAATAATATGTTGTTTAAAATGTGTAGTTTATTAAATTAGAGTGTTAGTTACTGATTTAAGTGTATATTCTGATCTGAAAAGCCTAAATGTCGATAAAATTATCAATAGAAAATTATAGAATTCTCCAGAATACAGAATTTAACCTTTGTTTACGGTAGAACGTTCTCGAATATGATTATGTCTATGGATCCAAGATATACTTTTTCCAGAACATTCATATAGGTAGGGAATAGAACAAATCGAACAGGATTTCTTGCTAGATGGTTCTGGAAGATTGAGAAGGTATAAATACTCGGTGATTTGGATTCAAGATAGCCAGTTTAGTATGAAAGTTAGTTAGAGTTAGCATGAAATAAGCCATTGAGTTAGTAAGAAGAAGTCAGATCAGTTACAGTTTAGTCAGAATTAGGAAGAAAGTATAAAGTATGTAATAATCGGTGATTTAGTATTAAAATTTGATAATATTGGAAAGTATATTAGAAGAATATTGGTTGGATATTGGAAGAAATTAAAAATTATATTATGATTGGAGATTAGGATAAATCAACTTATGATAATTATATGGTGATTGGATTATATTGAAAAGTATATTGAAAAGAAGAATAAATATAAATATATAATATATTTGGTGATTGGATATTGGTATATTGAAAAGAAGAATAAATATAAATGCTGTTTGCTGGTTTGCTTGGTGGTTTATAAATGTTGGCGAAGAAAAATATTTTAAATTGGTTAAAGCTGATAATTGGAAAAAGTAATTTCACAAAAACAAGGATAACCGAAGCTGAGAACGAAGATATTGAGTGGTGATTAAAATCTATATAGTTGAAAACAGTTCATTTAGGCATTCAGTGAAAGAAAGGTACAAGATTTTGTTAATATAATTTAGTTAGTGTCATAATTATTTCAATTTTAAAGATAGTTTGTAAAATTTACATTGTCTATATAATTTAATGAGTTTCATAAGAATTACAATTTAAAGATAGTTTATTTTAAATTTACATTGGCTATGTTAAATTGGCTATTTTAAATAGACATTTTTGTAAACAGTTCTACCTTAAACTTTCTATTGTATGCATTACCAAGAATTATACAATAGGGTAGATTTGTAAATAGTTTGTCAGAGGTAATTATCCTTTTTTCTCTAGAAATTGAAAATGTTTATTAGATGACCAACGAATTATTAGATAGGAGAAAGTTAGCTTTTTTTCTTTGTAGAAAGTAAAATTTGTTTGGATGGAGATACGTTTCTGGTTGGTTCAAGGAAAAGGAAGAGCAAGATGTAGGAATTTTGGATGGAGTTTTGCAAGAGGGACGAAGGCATTGTGAATTGAATATCGGGCGAGTGTACTATAGTTTTTTTTTGTGGAGACGACGTTGCTAATTAAACTAAGAATTAAGTTTTTTAAAAAAGTCTAGATTGTGAAAAGTTGTATTTGTGTTTGGTGGAAAGAGTTTCAACTGTGGTAGCAGACATAAGAAATAACTGACATGCTGTAAGTAATAAACAGATGTATAGTTTTATACTGGACCAAGTCGATTATTTGAGATATCCTTGTGTCTGGAGAGGAGGAGTTTATTCATGTAGTAAAGATTTGGAGCAAAGGAGTTTAGAATATATATATATATATATATATATATATATATATATATATATATATATATATATATATATATTGGTTTTTCTAACAGCATATTCTTTAGCAGGAGTATTCTGGAGAAACTGAAAGATACGATCAAGGTGGACAAGGCACAATCAAAGGAGAGAGAGGTGAAGTCATCAATTTTGGGAACAAAAGGTTAGTTTCGTCATTTTTAGAAACAGAGACTTTTAATCACGACCACCTATTTTAATTAGAGTTATTCGTTTTTTGTTGGTTTTATTGATAATTATAATACATGATTATTTATCGGGAGTCACTAAAATTAAGAAATTTTAGACTTGCATATAAGCTTAATTAATTTGTACTGATAATTGTGGATGTATGATTAGATGGATGTTTGAGATTTTTATTCGAATAATTGTATATTTATGTTTATTTAAAATTTTTACTTTTAATATTTAATATATATATATATATATATATATATATATATATATATATATATATATGTATATATATATATGTATATATATATATATATATATATATATATATATATATAAAAAAAAGCCATATATTACGGCTTATAACAGTTATTTCAAAAGTCCAACTAATGTCTCCGAAATCTTACCACTTGCAGTGATTTTAAGCACATTTAAGCAGGTGTCACAGAGGTGACACCTGCTTTGGTGGCGAAGAGAACAATTAAATAAATTATTTTCTGTTCTCTGGCCTGTCGAAATGTGCAAATATTAGTCGCTTTTATCAAAACTTTGTTATTGCTCTGATGAAATAAAAGCCATATATTATGGAATTGGGGCACAAATTAGTCAAATTTTCACGTCTGAATCGGAATTTATAGAACGATATAACAGTTATTTCAGTATCTCTTCTTTGTCAGTCATTCAAGCTGATTCCGATTTCAACGAAAAGTCCAACTAATGTTTCCGAATCGGAATCAGCTCGAACGGCTTAAGTAGAAATACTGAAATAACTGTTATTATTATATATGTGACTTTCTCGTAAGATGGACTTAATTAAGGTATATGAAAACTGATATTTATAAAATTTATAACTACTCACTTTACCTTTCTGAAGGGATTTTGTTTTCTTATTTTGCAAAGACGCTCAACCAGATAATTAGTGTTCAGTGCCTAGTCGTAAAACTAGTAAAAGCATGTTATTATTTTTAAGTTTTATGTATATTTCGATAACATGTGGCAACTTTAGAAAGTGAAATGTATTTCTAACTATTTCTACTACTACTGGTCGTCCTCTTCTTTTCTTTCCTTTTCCTCTCAGCAGCGAGTCTTTTGCCCATTCTCCATCTGCCATTTTCGCAAGATTTGATCTCTACATTTGTTCGTCTCCTCCAAACGTCTGCGTAGCCTTTTATTCCCCGAATATCTTTCTTAAGATACTCTAAACCCAGATTTTTAGCATATTATCTTGTATTTTGTTTATAACCCATATTTCGCTTCCGTACAGGACCATTGGTTGGATCACTGTTCGGTAAAGTCTAAATTTGGCCTATTTGGCATATAATGTTTTTTGTACTTAGTAGTAAAGCTTCGACCGTCTTCGTTCCTCTCGAAATCCGCTTTTCATTTTCTTGGATTTATTCCCTCTTATTTGTTAGGGTTACTCCTAGATACTCTGTCACCTTTTTAAAGCATTTTAAAGCAAAACTCTTTCCTCTCGTTGTTTGTGGTAGTATTCAGTTGTGTGTCTTCATATGTGGCCTTCCCCATTTCTATTATCCATATTTTGTTTTTTGCTTATTAATAATCTGTCCATACTCTATAGCCTTTGCTTTAAAGAGTAAATCCTCAGCAGATCCCTTTGAGTTTTTGCTATTAACACTTCACCGTACGTTAAAAATAGGATCCCACTTCTGTTGTCATAACTCATATCTTTTGTTCGTAATCCACTATTTCTCAATATTGCCTCCAGCAAGAAATTTAAGTGTATTGTGGACAGTGGATCTCTCTCCTTTAGTCTCCTTCTTACTTCAAATTTTCCTGTTAGGCTTCCTTCTATCCTTACTCTATTGTCGGGCTTCATTAAGGTTATTTTTACTAGTCTGATAATCTTTTCTGGAATTTCATGTACTTTTAAGACATGGTACAGACACCTTATCACAAATCTATAAAGAGAAGGCTTAGCTTTATCTGTTGCTCGTATGTACTACTCTGAATCATTCTTAACACAAATATTTGATCTTTGGTGGATCTCCCCTTTTTAAGTCCTTCCTGGTATTTACCAACCTGCTCGTTTAAGTGCCTTTCCAATCTACTTTTTATAAACCTGGCGAGTACTTTATGTTAGATTTAAAAGAGTTATACCCCTGTAGTTTTTTCACACTGCTTTATCTCTCTTTTTATGAATGAGACATACTTCCGGCATTTTTTCTTGCTTTTCATCAGCAAGCTACATATCCGTGTTATAAGTACTTCTCTCCCATGTTAGATTAGTTCTGCAGGAATACCATTGCTGCCTGCACTTTTATTATTTTTCATGCTATATATGATTTCTCTTAATTGCTCCACGGTGAAAGTCTTCATTTTTTCCGCCGCTTCGTTTTTCCCCTACCATTTTCACTTGCTCCTCATTATTTACATTTGGTTTTTCATTAATCAGCTCCCTGATATGCTCCTCGAATCCATCTAGCTTTTCCTGCTTATTTCCTGTTAGGTGCTCTTCTTTACCCTTCTAGTAACTTTGTTTTCTTGCGCCTTGGTCACTGCTCCTTTTCGCCTCCTGGTAGAAGTTTCTGGCATGTTTATTAATGTTTATTAATGTTGTTCAATATCTTAGTACTTTTACCCATATTTTCCCTCCTACATACTTTTTTTCGCGTGTCTCTTCTCTGCTTCATATTTATATCTATTTTCGTCACTTAGTTTGTCCATATGTTCTTGTCTTTCCTCATTTTCTAAAAATATAGAAGGCTTATATTTAAACTTGACAAGTTTTAATCAACTTCTGGTATAACCAGGGGGCTTTAAATATTTTAGGTTATTAGGGTATATCTAAAAACCCTCTCGGCAATTATGACATGGAACTACTAAAGAATCTCCCTGTAAAGAATTCACAAGGAAAAGTAAAAGACAAACTTTACAAAATTATTTAATGAAGTTTTAAAAGAATTAATACAGGCTAGACGATTTTAAAGGATTTATAATAGTACATGTATTATTTTCTTGGTCGTTTAAGCTCATAGAATATTTTATCGACTTTAAAAGCTTGTATGTTTTATATATCTACAACTCAACAAAGACTCCGATATCTTTTAAAACCGACCAAGATATGTCCCAAAGGAACGCATTTGGCCGTTTGGTCTTTCACCTCCGTATCCTTATTTAAATTTTAAAATGGCATACTTAATATATAAGCCACGATACGGTGGCTAAAATGGACGTGCATACGTGTCTCGCTCCAACAGGATCTCATAGATAACCAACTTTATGGACTATAATGAGAGTCTAGGTACGGTCCGTACACTGAGAGAAATGGTTACCTCGGGAACAGCATGAAATGTTTATGTTAACTACGGTGTTGGAAAAGTTTTGCGGCTTGGTACTAGTTTATTTGATAAACTAAGAAGAGACAAGAACTTTTTTTTATTAAAAACTTTTTGTTTTCAAGAAAACTGTTTACATAACATTGGGTATAGTGGTTCAAAGAACTTTTTATATAATTAAAATAATGTTGAAAAGGCAAAAGAGAAACTACTGAACCAGGTTATTTTAAACAAAAAAAAAATACTTGGGTATGTCACAATTTAAATATTTATTTTTGTGTTTAAAATCCTTTTTATGCGGTCTTATGAAACTAGTGATAGAATATTATAGGATTAACGATTATTTCTTTCCTAAAACCCTTGTGTTCTACACCAGTCATACTGCAGTCAACTGGTTTTTGCGCATCTTTCATTAAGTCGTAAATAAATCATTGATACTTTGGCAGATAAGCTGTATTTAAGCCCTCCGCCAAAACTTGAAACATCATATTTTTTCGTCTTTCTCTTCTTCAAGTGCGTTGTCCTACAAAGACATTGTCGATCAGTCGCATAATCTTTACTTTGTTCGTAGAACACCTAAACAATATCATGGTACTCCATACCACTGGTGGAGGTTCTTCAGCCAGGATGTTCTTTGTCTTATAGTACCACGTTTTCCTTTTATTTTGCACTAAATAATTACATGTAGTAATTTATATTTAGGATTTCTTATCACGTGGGAAAATTGCTTCAACTTTCTTCGTTTACGAGTATTCTAAACCTCTTTCAATTGTAAAACTGCTTTATTCCTCACTCTGTCTATCCACGATGTACTTAACATTCGGCGTACGCGACATTTCGAAAGCTTTAATTATTTTACACATTGTTTTAGTGAGAGTCCATGCTTCCATTGTATAGACCAGAATGCTGACGAGATAGCAAAGTACTAACCGCATTCTTAAGGAAATTCTTAGCGGTCGGTTGCTCAACCTCAACACCTTTTGCATCTTATTAAATTATTTACTGGGTTGCTCAATTCTGCCGTTAATTATTTAAGGTAAGCCCAACTTTTTATTTACCCAACATCACAAATATTTGTATGATTATACTCTTTTCACTTGAATTTCTCTATCTATCCTAATATCAGTTAGATTCTTAGCTATATTTTTGTTTTTGCTGGTGACTATTTTTGGTGGTGGTTTCTTTGTATTTACTTTCAAGCCCATTTGTTTGCTATAGTATTTTACCGCTGATACAAGTATCTATAAATTATTTTCATCCGTTTCTAAACAAAACTGTAGCATCAGCATATCTGAAGCTGTTTTTGAATTTTGACTGCTTCGTTGGCAATTTAACTTTTATTCTGTCTTTCACAGCTTTTCCAAAAACGATTCTGCATACAAATTAAACAAAAGCGAAGAGACCACACATGAATGTCGAACTTCCCTCATAATAAAAACTTATTCGGACGTCTAACGACTTTTTCGGATGTCTAGACGAATTTCATAAAAATGGCATGGCAGTAAGTACCAATCGCCGAACCTAACGACCACATGTCATCCTCCTCCTCCTCCTTTATCTATCATCTATCCTTTATCCTCCGTAAGGATGTGGTGACATTATGGTATTTGACGAATAGTTGCTATCCATTCTTCTTTCTCCTGGGCGCGGTGTGCTGCCTCAGACAAAGAGTAACCAGTAGCGCACTTTATTTGGTCTGACCATCGGAGTGACGATTTCACTCAAGTTCTTTTGCCATCTACCTTGCCTTCAACCACCAACCTCTCCACGCCTTCCGTTCGTCTGGTAATGTGTCCCAAGTACCTCAATATATTTTGGTTGATGATTGTGGTAAGCCTAGTATTGATGTCGAGTTCTGTCAATATTGAGACATTTGTGCGATGTGCTGTCCAGGGTATGCGCATCATTCTACGGTATACCCACATTTCAAAGGCCATTATGCGTCGTGAGTCGTACTTTTTAATGGTCCAAGTTTCTGACGCATAGGTACCGATAGGAAAGATAAGCGTCCGTACAAGGCGCAGTTTCGTGTTCCTGGTTATGTCCGTTTCTTTCCAGATTTTAGTAAGTTTGACCGTTGTTGACCTGGCCATTGTAAGGCGTCGACGAATCTCTTCTTCGCATCCACCATTGTTTGTGATAAAAGAACCTAGGTAATTGAAACGGCTTACCACTTCAAACCCCGCTACGTTTCGTATTTCCGGCTGGTTATTTCTAATTCGATCGATTATCATTACTTTGTCTTCTGTACATTAATTTTTAGTCCATATTCACGACTAATAGTCTAAACTGTTCATGATGTATTCAAGGTCATTTGTTGATGATGCTAGTACTAAAGTGTCGTCAGCATAGCGGAGATTGCTGATTTTTTGGCCTCTGACTGATATTCCTCCTTGCCATCCGTCGAATACAATGGGCATGATGTGTTCGCTGTATATATTGAACAACGTGGGAGAGATAATACATCCTTCACGAAAACCGGCTTTTAGTTTAAAATTATTGGATTATATGTTGTTGACTCTTACATTTGCTGTGTTGTTGATATACAGTTGTTTCAGTAGGTATATTAGATGTTCGGGGGTACCCATTTCTCTCAGTATTCCCCAAATTTTATGCCATTTTACATTATCGAAAGCTTTTTAGTAGTCGACGAAGCACAAATATGTTTCTAGATTAAATTCTCTAGATTTTTCTATAATTTCAAATTCACATTGTTCTTGTGGGATCTGTGTTAGAAGTACTGATTTTAATCTCTCGTTAATTATAGTTAGCAGAACTTTACTTGCGAGGGAGATCAGGGCTATAGTGCGGTAGTTATTACAGTCAGTTGGTGAGCCTTTCTTATAAATGGGTATAAAAGAGTTTTAGCTCTAAGAGAGGAAAAAAGCGTCTATCTTTTACTGGTGCCAAATCAAGACAGCCAAAAAAAGCGGCTATTGTCTACGGAAACGAAATTAAGAGTCTAACGGAACAGAATTTTGGAGATTTTTAGAAAAGTTCGAAAATTATACTGTCAATATTGTTAAGGTTAAATATTGTAAAGGTTTAATATAAAGATTGTTAAGGTTAAACAATGTTAGTTTTATAATATGTACTCCTGTGAAAATTGTTCAAAATAAAAAAAAAACTTCGTTGTATAACATTTGCTTTTTTTATACAAAAAGGCGTTATAGGCCATAACGTCCGCTTATTATGCCTTAGAATATAACAAGTATGTTAATGGTAACCGTATCCAAGCTAAAATAATCCAATAATATCCAAGTGAAAGATAAATGTTTTTATCGATCATTAGTGGTTATAACTTAGATTTGGGTTCAATTATTTGAACTACTATTTTTATTGATCATTTTTCTCTTATTTCTGTCTTACTCTCTGTTAATGTGGTTCCTGTGTTTGCTTACTTTTTTTCTATTCGATCTAACAATGAACTGAGCCAAATCCTTTATAACGATTCGCTTTTGCAATACTGCAAATTCTATCAACAAAGCCATAAAAAAGCAAAAAATTTCAAAAGCGAAAAAAAATAGCTATAAGAAATCACCCAAAACATTTCATTTTGAAATAAAACTGGTTAAATATAAATTCCGAGACATTTGTCCGCATCTGCGACACACCGCCGATTTCCGACATCCCTCGACACCAATTCCACCCTGCCTTTATTTTTCAAACTAGCCTACTTCGAATTTTCATGACAAAATATCAGGGGAGAGATGTTTAGGATTCGTAATCCACGGTCCAAACTAAGTTGCAAAGGTAGCGATATTTCCAGCTACAGTTTTTTTTTGAAATTTTTTATATGGAATATACAGTATAATATTTACGTATTAAGTATCCCAGAATCTGTAAGTCTTCATTTAAATGTCGTCTTGCCATTCAAAATTACTTTTGCAAGCAATAGATAGTCTCTTATTGTCATTTTTATTTATATTTTCGGTTATTCTTTTGTTCAATATTTTTTTGGTATATTTTCACAATAGTACTTGAGAGTATTATTCCTCTGTAGTTTTTACAAAAGTCCGAATCAAATACAAAATACAAAAAATCAAAGTCCGAATTGAAACTGCAAGGCAAGCATTTGTGAAAATGAAGACAATGCTTACCAACAGAGACCTTCAGTTGCATCTCAGATTGAGGGCTCTAAGATGTTACATATTTTCTATCTTACTATACAGAATGGAAGCTTGGACATTGAAGAAATAACACATAAGAAAAATAGAAGCGTTTTTTATGTGGTGTTACAGAAGAATATTAAAAATTCAGTGGGTTCAAAGGATTACCAATCTAAATAAAGAGTTAGAAATTATGAACAGCATAAAAAGAAGAAAACTAGAATATTTGGGTCACATAACCAGAGAAGAAAAAATGAGCTGCTGAGAATTATTATGCAAGGAAGGATCCAAGGAAGAAGAAGCATAGGACGAAGATGCATCTCCTGGCTGAAGAACCTTAGAGAATGGTTTAGCTGTAGTTCACTACAACTTTTCAGAGCAGCAGCCAACAAAGTGGCCATAGCCGTTATGATATCCAACCTCCGATAGGAGATGGAACTTTAAGAACAAGAACTTTTTACAATTCGTTCCATCACCTTTTTTATAAATCAGTACTATCTAAGCCTTTTGCCAGTAAATCGGTGTCTATTCTTCTCTCCATATTGCATTAATTATATTTAGTAATAACTCTTTTGCATTTTCTTCCATTTTTTCACATCATTTCGCTTGTTATTCTGTTATACCCTGGTGTCTTCCCGTTTTATATTTCTGCGAGAGCTTTTTGCAGCTCATTTATGGTTATTGAATCTACATTATTATCTTGTCTTCTTTGGTTCAACAGGATGTTTTTTTCTTGATAGAAGTGCTTTTGAGACATCTCTTGGAAATATTCTCTCTATCTGTTGAACATTTCATTTTCTACCTTTTTCTTTGTTCAAGAACACAGATCTAGTTTTATTCTTGATACTTTTTATGACTTGTATTTTTTCTTTTCTCATTGACTTTTAAACTTTATGAAACAATTTCTATTTTTTTTAATGTTTGTTTCCATATTTTTGCCAAATTCTGTTCTATTTTGCTTTGTTAACAAATTCTTTTACTAATCTTTCTATGTTTCTTATATTCTTCATAGCTATCTGGTGTTTTATTTTGTAAGTATATTTTGCAAGCAATTTTCTTTCTTTAAATTTGTTGTTTTTTTTCATTCCACCATGCCGTTTCTTTTTTTTTTATTGCTATTGCTGTTTTTACTTGTTTTACATACTTCTGTCGCTGTATTCATTATAACTTCTTTAAAGTAGTTCCATAGTTGTTTTACGGTTTTACCCTCTATCTTTTCTTTAGTATTTCTTAGCTTTTGAATTATGGTTGTCTGGAACTTCTATGTAATCAAAACCTAAATTTCGAAATACGCTACAGAATGGTCAAGTGCTACATATGGTCCATCTTGCTTTATGGCATGGAAACGTGGGCTTTGAAAAAAACATCTATCAACAAACTTGAAGCATTTGAAATGTGGTCATTAAGAAGAATGATGCGCATACCTTGGGTGGATAGAGTTCGAAACGATGACGTCCTTAAGAGAGCCGGCGTGGAAAGAGAACTCTTTAAATTAATTAAAAAACGCAAGATTGGTTACCTTGGGCACATATTGAGAGGAGCAAAATATGAAATACCACAGTTAATCCTACAAGGGAAGATCGAAGGTAGGAGAGGAGCCGGCCGCAAACAATTATCCTGGTTAAGGAATATTAAAGAATGGACAGGAATACACAATACAGGCGAGCTGTGTCACGCCGCCAAGAACAGAATTCTAGTAATGAGATAGTCGCCTACGCACTTTGGTGTATGGCATGTTAAGAAGAAGAAGAGGAACTTCTCAGAATTTTCTTTAGTTCTTAATATATATGACCTAACAGTTTCGTATTCCCTTCTTGCAGTTTATTAATGTTATTGTTATCTGAACCATTTTGTTTTATTTTCATAATTACTAAATAGTGGTCACTTTCTATTTCTGGACTTCTAACTTTTGTGTCTATTTCGTTTTTTATGTTTTTTTTTCTGCTAACATGTAATCAAGATTTCTCTTCTCTACTTTTAACTTCTCTTAAGTCTAGAATTATTATGCCATTATTGTTTCGTGCACTTTCTTCCTATTTTCCTAATAACTTTTTATATTCTTGGTTATTTGTGCCTATTCTGCTATTGAAGTCACCTACTAAATATACATTTCTTTTTGCTTGTTCCGTGACCAATGCTAATTCTTCCCAGAGTTTATCTTTATTATAAGCCGAGTCGTTATCGTTTGGGCGATATACGATTATTATAGTCTTCTAATTTTTGCTTTTGTTTTTCATTCCAACTGATAGTATTCTCTCTGACCAGGCTTCCAAAATATTATTAATTATTAATTAGTTATTTGTTCTGTTAATCTGGTGTGCACTATGTCCCTTGATCCCACCCGTGTCGCTACTCTTATTTCCATATTCTAAATACACAGCTTAATATTCTCAGAAAATCATTTTGTCTTTTTTAGATTTAGATCCAGATTTTCCCCGTCCAAGAGATAATACGTTCATCTCAAGTTATTCTGGTATTTACATATATCTTATTAAAAATAAAATATTAAAAAAAATAATGTAGATGCAGATGTAGATGCAAAGAAAAATCTGCAATCATCTATATCATAAGGAAAGAAGAGAGTAAGGCGTCGAAGTGACTAGAAAAGAGCGAAAATGAATAGAAAAGAGTAAAAAATAAATTGCATTTGAAACAATTTGTAAAACCCTTTATTCACAACTGCCGATTTAAGTGCCATGACAAGATCAATAAAGAAAAGATACAAGGAATTTTTGCGGACTACTTCTGTCCACTATCTATTAAAATAGTTCCATTCATTCTAATATTTAATTGTCTGATTGCCTTTTCCAAGGCAATATTAAAGAGCAGACACGCCAACGCGTCCCCCTGTCTTAGACCATTATTAATGTCAAAGAACGTAGAGTTTTCTCCTTCAATTCTAACGCATGAGCTTACGTTTTGCATTGTTAGGTGGGTCAACTTAACTAACTTAGGTGGGATCCCAAAGTCTATCATTGCATTATATAATGCAGTTCTTTTCACACTGCCATAGGCTGCTTTGAAGTCAATGAAGAGATGGTCTGTTTCTATGTTATATTCTAGTGACTTTTCTAGAATCTGCCTATGTGCTTGAATTTGATGTGTAGTTGACTTTCCAGCAGTAAATCCGCATTGATATTGACCAACAATATCCTTTGTAAAATGTTTAAGTCTTTTAAATAATACATTGCCGAAGATTTTATATGCAGATGCTAACAGAGTAATGCCTCTATAGTTCTTACACTCCAGTTGATCACCCTTTTTATGCAATGGACATATTATTCCCTTCAGCCACTCTTCTGGTACCCATTCATTCTGCCATATAAATACTATTAGTTTATGGATTGCTGCAAAAAGTTGATCATCACCTTTTTTTATACATTTCCGAACAGATTTCATCGATTCCTGGGACTTTATTGTCTTTGAGTTTTAGGATTGCATTTGACACTTCTTCTCTTGTTGGGTCTTCACTGTGTAGTTGACGTTGTATATTTTGTTCATTTTCTATGTTGTAATCTCCTTCAATATCGTTTATATTTAGATGTTTGCTGAAATGTTGTGCCCATCTGTTAAGAACTGAGTTTTTATCATGTAGAATTTCACCGTTAGTGTCTTTACAAATTTTTAATCGTGGTTTAAATTCTCGACGGCTAATATTTAAGGATTTGTAGTATTTCGTTTCATTTTTATCGAATAAAAATTATATCTCGCTGTGCGAAAAATTTTATTCCCTTTTTTCCAATTCGAAATAGATTAAGAGCCTCACGGAGATTGTTCTCGTAGGCAGTGAACTGTGATATGAAATGGATGAACGCGTCACTCTTATTTGTAGTTGAAGTGCTGGCACGAGTGTTAGTACGTCACCGTCACTGAAAGGTGCCGAGAGGTGCTCGGGACATCAGCATAAATGAGGCAGAAAACAACTACTTAGTGTAGACGTTCTTGCCGTGTTCGAGATTTAAATGTGTCAAAACCTAGAACGGATTTCCTCTTATAGTTTCTTCATATTCATTAAATATTAGTAAATAAATAGCAAAATTAAAAGTATATTTATTTGATTTTTAAACGAATAACGAATTATTCGTTGTATTTAACTTTAAGGACAATGAACGTTAGATATTAAGTTTAACATAAATGATATAGCTGAGTAGTAGTCATCAAAGTATTACTTCGGTATGAGAAGAACGGAAAATTCGAAAAAAGAAACGAAAACTCTTGACTATTGCACACCTGAGATTACAGAAAAAGTCAATAGTACTGAAACGGAACATTTACTTTATGGTATACTTAAATTTAAAATTTGTTTTTAATTTATTAACTGACCGTCCCAGAAGCAGCATTTGCGCGACATCCGGAGCTAAACCTCCTGGTGATTAGAAAACATTGTATCCAACCTAATGTAATCCAAGATTCTATTCCGTGAAGAAACTTCAAAAAACCTATTACAAAAAAAAAGTATCTTTACCTTGTTATACATCGCATTAATTTCAGACGATACCAAAATTAAATTCAGTAAGAAAACTAATACTTGTTCTTTAGTGATTTTAAAGTACATATTGTTTAGTCACATACACATTCCATCAAAGAGATCGCTCAACTCCCTATGTACGTATATCAAACCAAGTTTTTGCGCCAAAAGTTTTCAGATGTTGTTGCCAGTCATTTGTTAAGCAGTAAACCCACCGTCTACGCCGAAATACGTCTTGACGTACGTACTATTTATCATGAATTGAGGTATACATCAGACGATGCAATATACACTTTACCAAGTACGCAGAGTCGCGTTAGTTATTTTCTAGCGATCGACTGAGGATGACGATGCGATCAAAAAATTCAGAACATGTTCTCGCATTATATTTGATAAAATAGTGCAAAAAAACTATGCGATACTGGATTAATCCTATTAATCAATTAAGATTGCAATAAAGTGAGTATCACCGAGCTTTTTTAATAACTATGTTATGAGTTACAAAATGATCCTGATCGATATTTTCAATATTTCCGTATGACCAGAACCGAATGTGAATCTCTATATTTTTAATAGTGGCCGGAATGGCTTTAAGAGGATACTCTACCAACATTTAATAAGGTTTGTATCTCATAAGTAAAGCATTAAATAAGAACATTACCCGAAACAGCAATCGCTACCAGACACCGAAGTGATTTGCACTGAATGGCTTCTGTTGTATTTGCCAATATAGCAGTATTACCAGTGCCTGTTAACGGTATCGACGATAAGCAGTTTTTGTGCGTACCTTGAAAATGAAATGTTTTTGTGTGAATCTGGAATCCCTAATTAGATTTATAAAAGGTAAGAATTATAATACAATATTATTACCGCGATATTCTACTGAACTATCGTAATTGATATTGAGTTAGCTTAGTAAGTTATTGGAGATAACAGAAGAGCAGGCGGAAAATTCCGATGTTGGTGGAGACTTTGATGCAGATGATTTTAAGCGAGTTGACTCTTCATTAACAGGAACCCTGCAAACGCGCTCTTCTATTTCGTTACCAGCTGTAAGTGTCAATTTTTCTTTTCATACGCCAACAGCTAATTGTTTGCTCCAAAACGTCTAAGAATAGTATCATTGATCAACCAACCTCAGCCATCGACATCCCATGAATCTGCCGGGCCGTCAGTGTCGGATGATAATTATGACTCCGATAACTCTGTGACTAATGTTACCTATCAGTCAGAAATACCGAGATCACTAGAACGTTCTTTTTTGGAATCGCATAGTGATGAGAGCACTGACCAGCCACAGGAAGAACAAGAACACTTTGTAAATTGGTCAAAAGTTCCTTCATTGCCCCAAGCGGATACAGACTTCCAGTATGTAGATAGTATGGGTCCAACCAAGCAGATAAAAACTTATTTTACACGATTTATTATCAAATAATTGTTGTATTATTGCAAGTTGTTTCGGAAAAGCCAATGAACTTTTTGAATTTGCTGTTGTCTACAAAAACATTGCAGTTAATTGTAGATCAATCTAATTTGTAGGCCAGTCAGAGAGGAGTACTTCCAAACATTACAGTGGCGGAGCTAAAGACTTTTCTAGGAATATTAATAATTATGGGTTTTAACTCTTTGCCGGCTATCCCTAAATATTGGTCAAGAGACCCAAATTTCAACAACCCTCATATTTGCAACATTTTCCCTATTAAAATGTTTTTGAACGAGAATGAGGCAATGCTGCCACGTGGTGATCCAGGCTGTACAAAATCCGCCGATTAATCAAACGGCTTAATGAAATCTACAGCAAAAGCTTTATACCAAGCAGAAATATCGCGACCGATGAAAGTATGGTAGCATTCAAGGGTCGAATAACACTGAAGCAGTACATGCAAATGAAACCCGTTAAAAGGGGATTTAAAGTTTGGGCAATGGCATGTGCTGAAACAGGATATTTGTTGAAGTTTAACGATTACCAAGGTACAACAGCGATAAATCCGGAGCATACATTAGGAGAAAGAATTATAATTGAATTATCAGATGTGCAGGGAATAGAGGCTTCCATTTATACTTTCATAATTTTTTTACAACAATTTCCCAAACGTCTGTTTGGATGCAGGACAATGTGGCAAAAAAAAGCACTTCCCAAAGAGCGAACTTCTTGAAGATAAAAAATTAGCGATGAGTGAGTCTGATTTCACAATATGTGGTGACGTATCTGCCGTGAAATGGAAAGACAGAGGTAGTAAACATGTTACGGTATATAGCAACTTGGCAATTACGGTATATAGCAATGGTGGCGATAAAGGATACGGTCTTCAGACCAATACAAAAAGTATCAAAGAGAATGGTTTTTGCCCGATGTCTATAGTTGCTTATAAAAAAAAATATGGGTAATGTGGATAGGTTTGATCAAAGGATGGCGGTCTACAACATAGGTTCTAGGCCGTAGGTGGTGTATAAAGATCTTTTATTATATGATTGAGACAAGTGTGGTTAATTCCTACATGCTTTATGCATTGGGAATGAAGTAAGAGAGAAAAAAATCCTCAGCTACCTTTAATTTCGAAGCAAGTTGACTGACTAATTGATAGAAGAGTTTTCTACCAGAAAAAAAATGGGACGTGCACTGTTATTGGCAGCAACGGAAAGTAAATCATTAAGATAAGGATAATATTAGTACATTTCTAAGCCCCAAAGTCATTTTGTTACAAGATCTTACATAATAAAAATTTTATATTCAAAAGGGTTACAATTATTATTTTTTCTAAAACTACTATTTTGTGAAATATTGTACAGTCCATGGTTTGAAGTAAAAGATAAAAGCTATATATATACAATAAAACCAATGTTAGATTTTAAAGGACGTCAACAGTATCAAACATTTTGTTGCAAAAAATATTTAAATAGCACTTCTGGAAAATTACGTTTTTTGAGTTGTAACCCTCTTCTTCCGCATGGTCGATATGTATTGTACAAGGTTTTACAATAAAAATATGTTTCCTTATCTTTACTTTAAATATTTGGTAACGTTTTCATTTAACCTTTTTGAAATATCAAAGTTAAACCCAACCTATTTGACATTGAATAAAGAGTAAACTCCTCGAGAAAGCTTCACGGGGGACCTGAATAATGGCTCTGTTCCAAGCTAAAGCTTTTACAGTGTGAATTTCTAACCTAATTATTTTCTTTTGTCTTATTTCTAGCGATATATTACCCAGATGAAGCGTGTACAAGACGAAGAGACATTACTCACAGTTAATTAGGGATGAATTTAGCACAAACTTAAGGATGAGGTTTGAATTGAATTAGAAAGTTCTATTGTACTGTTTGACTTTTGGTGTATATATAACATTGATTGTAGGTCTCAATTTCTTATAGGGGTATTAGAAAGGGAATATTGTTTCATAATAAAAGCTTTTTGATCTTATGAATTCTATTCGTGGTATAAATTCGTAATATTTTATTATAGCTCTTAATATATTATTTGTCAAAATATTCTTTAAAAAAAAATCACTACAGCTGCAATACTTTGGATATGTTATCAATGGAGATAGACACTGAGCAGTTTATTTGATTATATGTACCTGGAAAAATCCAAGGCAAAAGAAAAATCGCATGGCTGAATGCTTATCGATCGAGCTATTCAAAGCAGCTGCATATAAGATTAGAATAATTATCACAATGATTGCCAGCTTTCTTCCCAAAGATAACTTGTAAGGAAGAGTAAGATTTTAATCACATGTTTAAACTTTTTAATCTGCACACTGTTGCTGCAAAAACTCTGTTTAATTTACGGACATGGGGAGCCGAGCGATTCCTTTGAGATAATGTGTCTTTGACTAAACAATATAAATAGAATACAATAGAATTTATTTAGTCATATACAAAAATAGTTTTGTTTTTGACAAGTCAAAGACTAGTGACCATTTACATACATATATAAATATAAAAAAATGTTTGCACATATAAACATTACACAAAGATATTTAATATTAACAATTTAAGAAAGGATAAACACACTAAATAAAAATATAATATAAATATGAGATCTCAACATAATAGGCAAATATCGTGACCAAACTAGTAATATTAAGTAAAAGCTCTACTTAGGTACTCCGTTTTTGAATAGACACCATGTTTTAAAAAGTGATTTGATTTTAATCTTTAGCGATAACAAGTGAAAACTTTTTACTTCATCTGGCAAAAAGTTATACAAACCAACATCAGTCGAATTTTGTATGCTCTTTGTCAACCTAAAATGTTATACTCTAATAACATCACTAGATCTTGTATCGTGATCATGGAAGTTGGAGTTTATGTTAAACTTACCTTTGTTGACATGAATGTCAATCAGCGTCTTATATGTAAAGAGTAAAGGTAGTGACCTAGTACCTAAATCCATAAATGAAGGTTTAAAGAAGTGTGCCCTATACTCTGATCTAGCAAGTATACCCACTACTCTTTTTTGAAGTTCAAAAGTTCAATCTGCGTGAGAAAAATTACCATAAACAATTATTCCGTATTGTAAATAGCTCAGTAAATCAGTTTTTTGCTTTCTGGGCATCTGTATGTATTTTAACTTTTAAATTATGTTGATTAATATCAGTATTAATGAGAGTTGTATCATCTGCAAAGCAAATACATTTTATACAAAAAGTATAGTGAAATAAATCGTTCAGATAAATAAGAAACAAAGTGGGTCCTAATATCGAACCTTGAGAAACCCAATATTCAACAGTGTTAAACTAGGATAGCTAAGAAAAACTGCCTGTTTACTATTTGTCAGATATGATCTAAATGGATTAAGAGTGTTTCCCCTAATTCCGTATTTATGCATTTTTTCCAACAGTAATTCATGCGAAACACGGTCAAAAGCTTTGGAAGTCACACAATATCAAAGACACAAAATGACCTTCCTTCGAGCCATCACTATATCTCTTACAATTTTCTGTATAACTAGTGTAGTACTATACTTTTTTCTAAAGCCATGATAACCACAAAATACTTCACTGACTACCATCAAGTATTTTGTGTTAGATGTTCTATTAAACGAACATTTAGAATACTCTCAAAAATTTTGGCGAAAATGGGAATGATTGAGATGGACGATAATTTCCAATTTCATCTAAAGCTCCCTATTTAAACACTAATAGCACTATTGTTACTTTTAATACCTCTGGGAAAATCCCTTCAGTAAAACAATTATTATAAAATATATTTAATTTGTCAATAATTATATCGATTGATTCCTCAATTTTTTTTTTGTTTAAGAAATAAAAATCCATGCAGTGTGAAATTTTTAATCCATGCAAAACATTCCTGATTTCACTATCACTAAAAGGTAATAAAAATAAGATAGATAGATAGATAGATAGATAGATAGATAGATAGATAGATAGATCTTTATTTAAATAGAAAAAAACCTAATATATATATATATATATATATATATATATATATATATATATATATATATATATATATAGTAAACTCTTAAATATTGGGGAAATCTGCAAGAAATACTCTAATGTGTATCAATTGTTTCGCCGAACGTTTTCGCCAAAGAGAATTAATTTGGCTTCTTCAGGGCTGAAAGAGAATAAATTATAATTAGCTACCATATATTATCTATTAAAACATTATTGATCTTACCGTAACTTAGAATTGTAGAGTTAGAATATTAAAAAACTTTGCTAGTAACATAGTGGTGTTTTTTGTTACTATGTGCAAAAAAAGTTTTTTATAAGAATTGAAATGTATGGTAGCTTCGAACTTGACACGCAAAGGCTTACCCAAGGCTAATCGAAAAACCCAATGCAACTACATTTAAAAGGAGGTAATTCTTTGAAATGTCGGCAATAACTAAATTTTTGATTTTGAGATAGTTAAAAGTGAGGTTCTGTTTAAGGCAGAACGCAAGCGCTGACAACTTCATTATAGTTGGTATGAATCTTTATGTCGTTAAGGTTCATTGGTAAAAAACGAATGAATTTAAATCCCAGTAAAGGAAAATATTATTTTGATTTTCTTTATTTAATTATATTATATTGTTCATGTATTATTGAATCTTATTGAGACGTATCTAAGAAAAGCAAGGGAATGTTATATATTTTTTGTTAATGAAAATTAATTATAAAGGTATGTTAGTTGTTAATGGATATATCAGTCAACTTAGTAATCTGTGATATAGTATTGTTCTTGGTATCTGATTTAAGTAACAGGTGGTATATATCGCTTAGATTCTTGATGTCACTCTTAACATTAATGGAGAAATCGTTAAGAAAAATATAAGACATTTCAATGAACTCTCTTTTAGATTTATTGTTCTCACGGTGGAGAATTGTGGTGTTGGTATAGTCCATGAGATGACCAGTGGAATGGATATGTTTAGCTAATGCACAACGGTCAGGGTGAAGTCGAGAATCACTTTTGTGTAGTGTAATACGTGATTTCAATAATTGAGATGTTTGACCGATGTAGGAATTGTTGCAAGAGAGACATGGAATGTTGTAGACAATATTACTAAGCCTATCTATGGGAGTCTTATCTTTTATCTTAGAATAAAGATTATTAATTGTTAGGGCTGATCTACAAGCTACATTAAGTTTAATGTTGTTATTATTATTGCCAAAGCTATTTTCAACACTTTTCAGAATCCTTGTTAACCCCGGAGTGATATCTCTGAAATATGGTAATGAAAAATATTTGTTTATAGGAGTATCAGAGACTGGGTTCCCACTTAAGACATTAGGATCAGCATTGTTAGTCGCGAAGGAAGGTGAAATATCTTCGTCATGGATAGTATTAAACAAAATCTTATTAACTAATGGTGTTGGATAAGCGTTTGAAATAAAAAGTTTCTGTAGGATTTGTAGGTTTTTTGTATGAAATGAAGGATCTGATAGTTTTGTTACTCTATTTTTCATCTGTTTGATTAAGTTGACTTTGGTAGAATTATATATAAATCAACTTAATCAAACAGATGAAAAATAGAGTAACAAAACTATCAGATCCTTTATTTCATACAAAAAACCTACAAATCCTACAGAAAATTTTTATTTCAAACGCTTATCCAACACCATTAGTTAATAAGATTTTGTTTAATACTATCCATGACGAAGATATTTCACCTTCCTTCGCGACTAACAATGCTGATCCTGATGTCTTAAGTGGGAACCCAGTCTCTGATACTCCTATAAACAAATATTTTTCATTACCATATTTCAGAGATATCACTCCGGGGTTAACAAGGATTCTGAAAAGTGTTGAAAATAGCTTTGGCAATAATAATAACAACATTAAACTTAATGTAGCTTGTAGATCAGCCCTAACAATTAATAATCTTTATTCTAAGATAAAAGATAAGACTCTCATAGATAGGCTTAGTAATATTGTCTACAACATTCCATGTCTCTCTTGCAACAATTCCTACATCGGTCAAACATCTCAATTATTGAAATCACGTATTACACTACACAAAAGTGATTCTCGACTTCACCCTGACCGTTGTGCATTAGCCAAACATGTCCATTCCACTGGTCATCTCATGGACTATACCAACACCACAATTTTCCACCGTGAGAACAATAAATCTAAAAGAGAGTTCATTGAAATGTCTTATATTTTTCTTAACGATTTCTCCATTAATGTTAAGAGTGACATCAAGAATCTAAGCGATATATACCACCTGTTACTTAAATCAGATACCAAGAACAATACTATATCACAGATTACTAACTTGACTGATATATCCATTAACAACTAACATACCTTTATAATTAATTTTCATTAACAAAAAATATATAACATTCCCTTGCTTTTCTTAGATACGTCTCAATAAGATTCAATAATACATGAACAATATAATATAATTAACTAAAGAAAATCAAAATAATATTTCCCTTTACTGGGATTTAAATTCATTCGTTTTTTACCAATGAACCTTAACGACATAAAGATTCATACCAACTATAATGAAGTTGTCAGCGCTTGTGTTCTGCCTTAAACAGAACCTCACTTTTAACTATCTCAAAATCAAAAATTTAGTTATTGCCGACATTTCAAAGAATTACCTCCTTTTAAATGTAGTTGCATTGGGTTTTTCGATTAGCCTTGGGTAAGCCTTTGCGTGTCAAGTTCGAAGCTACCATACATTTCAATTCGTATAAAAAACTTTTTTTGCACATAGTAACAAAAAACACCACTATGTTACTAGCAAAGTTTTTTAATATTCTAACTCTACAATTCTAAGTTACGGTAAGATCAATAATGTTTTAATAGATAATATATGGTAGCTAATTATAATTTATTCTCTTTCAGCCCTGATGAAGCCAAATTAATTCTCTTTGGCGAAAACGTTCGGCGAAACAATTGATACACATTAGAGTATTTCTTGCAGATTTCCCCAATATTTAAGAGTTTACTATATATATATATATATATATGTATATATATATATATATATATATATATATATATATATATATACCCGGTATTTAGGCGGCCCACGCCCTTCCGGTAGGGATCTATGGAGGAGTATCACCGAGCCGCAAGCCCTTATCTCTTACCGTACTGCTCCACCATAGGCCGATCATATACCAGCATATTCTAGACTAAGCCGCAGATTCATTTAGAATTTTAAACTGCTGCGTTAGCCTTTTTGTTTTCTGTACACCGAGCTGGGGATTGAACTGACATCTCTCGCAGTGAAGCGAAGGAGAAGCCAGCCGCCCAGCCCGCTTGGCTATCCGATCGACAAAAAAAAAACCTAATATACATAAAATATAAAGAAGGTACACTATAAATTTTTGATACATTGTTTAAGTTACATTTTGAAATTATTGAGACTAGTACATTTTTTTATTTTTTTACAGATGTTGGTAACTGATTAAATTTAAGAAAGCTTTTAAAAAAGAGCGAATTCATCGTACTTTTATACATAGTTCTAGGTACATATATGTCATCTAAACCTCGGGTATTATAAGAATAAATACTTTTGTTGAAAGAAATGAATTCTTGAAAATATTCAGGTAATAAGCCATTTACTATTTTAAAGACCAAAATGATGATGAAATAAAACAGTCTATTTTCAACAGAGAACCAATTTAGAGTATTTAACATCGTCCCGATCGGGGTACGGCGATTTGTTTTAAGAATTATTCTCATTCCACGGTTCTGTGGAATAAGAGTCGCAAGGAGAGTGTACATCTTTCAAAAAATCTATGGCTACATTTTCATTTGTAGAATTAAAAGAATTTTTAATATGTTTAACCATCCAGCTATCTTAGCTGTCATAATTTATAACTTTCCAACTGTCACGAAATATATTTTTTGAATTGGAAAAGAAATTTTCATAAGTCAGTTTTTTCTTGAATGATATTGTTGATTGATAGTGCTTCTTAAACTTTTTATACTCACTATATTCCTTTGTAACATCAGCAATTACCTTAACTGTGGAAAGATTTTCTCGCATTACAATTAGTTCATCATCAAACCAAGAAATTGGAGCTTTACTATGAGTTCGTGATTTTTTTATTGGAAAATTAATTTCAGTTAACTTTACATACATTTCGGTAATAAATTGAGCTAATTCTGTTACTGTTTTGTGAGAAATAACTGAAGCCCAGTCAACGTTATTTAACGACTTTTTTAACATCGGGATGCCATTACTTGTTATATGTCTTCTGTATGTATTAGCACTATGACTTTTTTGAGATTTTATTTTTAAGTAGAGAAATTGAGCAAGATGATCAAAAATACATGGGTCCACAATTTCACAACCAACGATCTCACTGCTTATCTTTGTTAAGATGTTATCTAAACTAGTTGCTGATCTGTGTGCTTTAAAATCTATGTACTTTAAAATCACTAAAAGGCAAAATATTAGTTTTCTAACTGAGTTTTATTTCGGTGTGGCCTGAAAGCAGGGCGATGTAATACAGGGTAAATTTACTCTTTCTTTGTTTTAGGCTTTTTGAAGTGTCTTTACGGAATAGAATCTTGAAATATATATATAAGGTTGGATGCAACGATTTCCAATCATTGTGGTGGCAAGATGATTCTACCGTGGCGCTTTGTTTTGGTTTAGTTCCGCGAGGTTGTGCAAATGCTGCTTCTGGGACGGTCATTTAATTAATTAAAAACAATATTTAAATTTAAGTATACCATAAAGTATATGCTCATTTATAAAACTATTGGTCTTTCTTTATTAACGCGTGAAGAGTCACTTTTTCTGTAATCTTAAATAGGCAGATGTGCAATTGTCAACAGTTTTCTTTCCTATTTTTTATTTCTTCTCATACTGAAGTAAAACTTTTACTACTACTCAGCTATATCATTTATGTTAAACTTAATATTTAACGTTAATTGTTTTCAAAGTTAAATACTATACCACGAATAACTATAATGTAACAATTTGAAATAGGTTGCCTAAGCTTTATTGCGGAGTTTCCCACTACTACTGATTAGAAAACACCGACTAGTATTGGAAACGTACCTAAATTAAATCCGCAATAATAGTATGTAAAATCAATTAGGGCGTTAAATGAGCCAGTTAATGGAAGTCCAAGATATTCTACATGGTCATCCGACCGCAAATTACAGCTAAGCTTATAGGATAATCGATTTACCTTTGACGTATTTCGCTCAAATATTCATTCAATGTCTAGGTGCTTTTAGAAATCCCTACAACAAGCTTATTTCGTTGGCAAATTTTGTAACACAAACGTAAAATCTGTTTGAATATTAATAATATACAACTTGGAGTTATTCAATGTATTAAAGAATCTTGCATAAGTTTTAAAAAAATTAAGAAAAAAGAGAAAACCGAAATCTCGTAATTTTTAATTTATTTTCTATATAAAGGAATTTATTTAAAAATATTAAACACCGTTCACCTTTAGCAAAAAAATACTAATATACTAATACTAAAGTAAAAATCCTCATATTGGCAACATCTAAAGCAGCCGTTTTAAAACTGTCATGGTTACTTTTTAACTACTATCATTTCACAAAATTTGACAAAATTTCCTTACACCTGTTTGACATTGACCTGATCCTGGTTTTTGGGAATTTTAACAGATAAACATTTAGTTTCATAAAAAAAATAAAATTAGTCGTACTGTAATTATAACTATAGCATTTTTCATATAAAAATGCTTGCACGTCACAATTTATATAAAGTGACGTCACTTATATTTAAAATTTCCAGAACGTCAAGCTTAGAGTTCAAATTTTCCTAATACAGCTTATAATATGAAACCCATACGGATCTGCTCGATCTTTCATAGGCGTCAACATGGTATAATAATCAGAAAATTGTAATCATCGTTATATTGGGAATTTTAGAATTATATTGATTAAATAACGAAAAACATTTGTTATTATTAATAATATAAATTTTATGAAATATCTCTTTAAGTCTAATATTCCACAAAATTTTAATTAACTGGATTAGACAATTGTACGCAACTGATATGGAAATACTTCAAATTTTATTGACAGACAGCTTTTTTAGAGTAAGAATTTGGTTTATGTTTTGATTTCTTACACAATTTAATCATAATATAATATTCATTAATAAATATATATTAAATTTAGATTAACAATTTTAAAAACTAATTATTGTTGTGTATTGTGATTGTGCTATGCCAAAACAAATAAATATTCTGTAGAAAGCTGATAAGCTTTCATATAAGATAGATTATTTTGAACAAGAAATAATGGCGGGACGTTTTACTATTAAAGCCCTAAAACTAAAGGTAAGTTTAAAATTTAGAATATATAATTTTGTATTTTAGTGTGTTTCATATTTTCTTATGTATTTTAGTAGTCTTAAAACTAAGTGTATTTACTGTTAATATAATAGTTTGACAAATAGTTGACATTTTAAAAATTCCTCACTTACTAACTGTTCTGATGTTTTGGCAACGCTGTGGGGTTCTGACGTCATAAATCTTTAATGACGTGTAAGCATTTTTATATGAAAAATGCTATACTATGACATGTATAAGTATAAGTGTAACCGATTTATAAAAGGTATAAATTTGTTATAAAAAACTGGATATTATCCACAGAAAACCAGATTCTGAATTTTAACCGAATTTTTGGTGACAGGTTTCAACCTTAATATTTATACGTATGGAATTTCTCAATAATAAAATCATAAAAAATAATATGTGATGTATTCGACCGTGAACTTGATGGAAATTCATTTTTTCTATAAAAAAAACACTGCAACCTTTTGTTTCCAACATTTCTTTAAATTTATTATAATTTATTATCAGTACAGCTGCTTATACAGAGCACCTATATTGAGTGATTTATTTTGAAATGTGAAGAATTTTAAATTTGCCATTAAAAGAATGGCTTGATCTAGAATGTGAAGCACGTACATAGAATCTGTTTTTTTTTATTATTTAAAGCACGTTTGTGTTCTGGAATACGTTTATTAAAAGTTCTACCAGTTTGACCAATGTAAGTAGTTTTTGTGTAGTCTCCACATTTAAATTTGTATACACCACTGTGTAAATGCTTTTCTTCTGGTTTTTGTTTATCTTAATAAAGATTCTGATTAGCCTTGGTCATGCTAATAAAAAGTTCTTAGTGCCCCAAGACTCTACGCACAAGTACCTAGTACACTGATGATGGAATATGGATTCCGAAAACGTTTTGTGATATAGCCCGATAGGGTTTTTAAATTACATACCTTTTATGAAGGATTTTTAATAATTTTTTTTAATACAAAATATTTATAAAATAAGAGAATGGATCATAATCAATTTTTTTCCTTACCAGACCATCCATGACAACGAAATAAGTGCGCCGTGCACATTTTTCTTCTCTTTTCTTCTCCATAATTTTGTAGCGTAGTCTATATAGTGCCATATTTCACAAGATTACTTATGAAATCAAATAATTTTGGTATATGCCAGCGAAAATGTTTGCGCCAAGAATATTTTACCTAATTTTCACCGTGATCCTTTGGAGAATGATGAAACGACTCACAGAGATATACTCCATACCTCTCACCCTTTCAGAATGTTAATAACATGTCACTAAAAACCCATCTTTATTAGTATCTGGATGCGTAGAAATTCCAACCCCTTCAATGTCACTAACTTTCACTTCCTGGGATTAATACGCCTCGCTAAGCTTTACTCCCCAATTGGCCTAATTCTACTCTCTTGTCGTCGAGGAAAGAAGGAAGCGAAGAATTTTAGAACGTTGTAGAGGAAGTGGTATCTCTAAACTTGATTTTCGTGTTCGAATACAAGGCTTAGATTTCAACCTGCACTGCAATTCGATTACATTTCCAGGGAAAATTTGTCATGCCTTTCTTAACACAAAAACATAAGATAAGTAAAGATAATCTAAACTTTTAAATTTTCTATTTAAAACCTTATCCAAAGCAACTTTCTGTATAATAGCTTTATAAACGAAAGTTTTTTACGTTTTATTTACTTTTTCTAGATTTTTTAATTTTTATTTATTATTTTTTGCATCTTATTTGTATACATATACAACTTATATAAACAAATAAATAACAAAAAAAATTATTCAGAATAGATATTTCCCATTCATCAAAGAAAAGTTTTCAAAAACATCGTTTTAATCATCGTCAACATGGTCGGTTTACTCGATGCTTAAAATCAACTGACGAGAAATACTGACATATCGCTCATTTGCGGCAAGAACAACATAATTCAAAATTTGAGGTTTACGAGGTTTTTGTTACACAGTATCAACATTGGTGTTATTTTACTGCTGCTAGAATGACATGTGAATTACCTTCGATAGTGGAAAGAGGGCGAAAGTGTCGTTCTAGCTCCATCCAGTCACCGAACAACATTGATCGGTGACCCTGTAGCGTAGTACTCACATTCCGCTTGCTAAAACAACGTCACAATAAAATATTTTTTTCCGAAACTGATTGAAATATTTTGTTTTGCTTGATTTAAATTTATCGTATTGTCCGAGTATTTATTTCTTTTTAATTTAATTTGCAGCTAAAAATAATCGCAAGTCGATCCCAACGACCATAACAAGTAATGAAAAAGAAAGTGTTGCCAAATCTATTTTTAGATAAAGCTTTCCGAGAAATGACTCTGCATTACTGCATTAGACAAATCCTTCTACAAAGATAAAACTTTGGAATTACTATTCTCTTTAATTTTTAAAAATTACGGATCTTTACTGAAATTACTGTCATTTTTGTATTAAATAAACGGCTGTTCATTTATTTTCAGATACTAACGAATTAGTAAAGGACCCTTGCTATGAACCTGATGTTATTTTACCTAGATGGGAATTTGTTACCAACTACATCATCTTCTGTTTCCTTAATCGATAATTTGTCACCATTGGCGAGCCCGGCAAAGAGACCAAAAAACCGTGAAAGAAAAGAGGAAAACTGAAAAAAAATGTGCTACAGGAATTAGAAATAGGTGGCAGAAAGTACCAATCTCACAGATCTCACAACAGGATGTTAAAGGCGAAGAAAATAAAGTCGTCCTGTAAAGAAAAATGTAAGTTACAATGTACGCTAAATCTCATCCAAGAAAAGAGGGAAGCTATCTTTAACAGCTATTAGCGTTTGGGGTTAATGAGTATCAATGGAATTTTATTTTGAAGAGTATTGAACAAATTTGTCCGAAATACAGATATTCTTGAGAAGAAGACGTTGGACCTTGACGGTATAATAACAATTCTTTTTATTTTCACTTGCCTTGCAAAAAAAATAGAGTATATAGGACCTTCTTTAAAGCAACTTTGGATATAACAGACTGACCCAGTCGCGTTATAAAAAACCAGAAAGAAGCTGCCAATACTCTACCAGAAAAAGATCATTTGGAACGCACAAACATCCTAAAATAGGTAAAAATGTAAAAGCTGATAAAAGAGATCATATCAACTTGATCCCAAAAATCCAAAACCATAATAGTCAGGTTAGCCAGGGCTAACACCTCAAAACATTTTGTAACCGTTTCGAAAGTTATTCGTTTATAATTCGTGCAAACTGTAATTCTTAATAAATGTTTAAAATAATATAATATCCCGCCAAGTACGAAAACATCTAAATGAAAGTCTGGTCCATCGATATTTCGTCCATCAGCAAATTCAAACAGATATGTGTATGTTATGAAATTCGAGTAACCGATGTCCAGGGACGTATCGCGATATTGTTTATTTCACCGACACAAATTTCAAAACCAAATTGATCAAATCGATTTCGTCGTTCTCGATTTATTTAAAAAAATCGGTTGCCTGTAAAGTCGGTTTTACGGGCGAAGATTTTACGTGACAACGTCTTTTTCTCGGTAGAATATTTATTGATATGAATATTATTAAATTGCACAATAGGAACAAGGAATTGAATGAAAATAAGAATTGCACAAATTTTAACTATAGAAATATATTTTGTTTACTAAAACATTGTACATGTAAACTTAAACTTAACTAATTTCTATTTGAGTGATTTTGTTGAGGATAGGACGATGATAGGAGAAATATGAAATGAAAGGAAGTGTTTCTGCTGTAATATGTCTTGCGAAAGTCAAGTCGATGGTTGTTCCTTTTAACGTAGTTGACTTAGAAACGTTTGATACGCAATCAAGATTATACGTACATTTCATGAAATTTAGAAACGAGTTGTCTGACTTTACGTTTTTGTTAAAATCACCACACAGAAGAATCGGTATACTAGAATCAACTTGCACGAACGGTGGCACGTACTGGCTGTTGTGAACGTACGGACCGAGTCCTTGCCATAGTAACATTCCAATGTCTTGCATACTAGCTCCTGGATGAATATATACAGCACCGAGTATAAACTTGAAGCTAGTATTAGCGGTGAAGCAAGTAACTTTAGTCATGCACATGTCACCCTTGGGTTTAATGACACGAGTTGCGTCTGTAATCGCAACTTGGACCAATTGCGCCGTAGATGTCGATGATAATTTACGATAGATCGCCACTCTACCAGCCGCGTTGGTATCTGAGTTAGTTCGATTATTTTCCCCGGATACGCACTCATAATCCTTGATTGGAGTTGGTTCACAAGTGTCGCGCATCCACGTTTCAGTCAATACTAAATAGTCGGATCGTGGTATCACTGTATCTGTTTCAATGTCCGCGGCATGGGCACTTAAACTTTGACAGTTGATGTTCGTTACAATAAGTCGTCCAGTGTCGGCTGCGTCGTCACAGAATTTTACGGCTTGTTTGGTAGTTGTGTCTAGAGTATGTCTACGAAGTCGTATGTATTCATTGCGAATATCTCGAGTAGTCTGTGAGTCGTTTCCATCTCGGCCATGTTTGAAAACCAATGGAGAGTCCTTTTCTGTTATGATGTACAATCCGTCGATACTTGTGACGCAGTTCATGGCTACATATACCAATTGCTGTGGTTGCTTTGAGGAGTACTTGTAAACAATTGTAGTAAACGTCCCACCCTGGGCCTTGTGGATCGTAATTACACAAGCAGGCATGCAAGGAAATTGTTTTCGCTTGCACTTCACTGTTTTCGTCAACGAAATGTTTACCACTTTCTTGTGCACTGGCACCCAATCGACGGATAAGGTGTTTGGTTTGCTGTGCACATGTGGTCGACATTTGATTTTTGCTTTGGTACCCGTATTTTTGTCTTCAAACTGGAACCATAGAGTGGCGATTTCATCTGGTAAAGTTGAAAATTAAAACATTTACTAAAATTGGAATTTGAAATTCTTGCTAAACACAGTTAAATTCTAACTCCGCGCGTGGTGATTGGTCGGTTTAGTTCGTTTGTTTGGTCGCCCTGTTTTGAGAGGTTAGAAGTTATAATTTGTTATTTTTAATGTTTGACTAGCAATACGCGCTGTTTCTTCTCAATCGACTGAATTACGATTGATTGCAGAGTGATTTAAACTAATAATTTACTTAACACTATCAACATTTGTCAATAGTATGACATAACCTATAAACTCAGTTTCTCAACTTTTGTGTCAATCTAACAATTAATCAATCAATCATAGTTTACGATAATGAAATATTAGTGTACAATTATTTACCTTTATTGTTGTAGTTGTTGTAAATGACGAATCTAAGCACTAAAGCACTCCACATTTTCACTACAGACACAGCTGACGATACTTTCAACGATTTTCAACTTTAGCGATTCAACGCGCCTAATTCTCTAGTGCCGCGCGCAGCGGACCGATCATGTTTGAGTGGGAGAGAGAGGCAAGGCATTCGCCGGTCCGGCGGGCCTCTCTCTCGTTCGGTGACTCACTGTAACAGACGTGAGCGGACGTTACACTTTTTCTTAAATGACTCCGAGCCACAACCTAATTTAAGACGTTGTCACGTCAAAAAAAGTTAATAAAAATGTAAAAGGATGTTTATTAAATGTCATATTATATTTTATAACTACATGGATCAAATGAACTAAAACTGAGAGGTGAAGTCATATAAAACATTTTAAATGTATAAAAAAAAATAATGGTCATTCATCGAGATAAAAATATTTTATCTCCTAAGTTAGACCAACAAATACTTTTTCTGAACAACAAAATTTTATTGAAATCGGATCAGTGGTTTTTGAATATTAGCTTGATCAAGCACCGTACCACTAGATTTCTATATATAAAGATACTCATATCATATTATATATATATATATATATATATATATATATATATATATATATATATATATATATATATATATATATATATATATATATATAGATATATATATATATATATATATATATATATATATATATATATATATATATATATATATATATATATATAAATCATATTGAGTTTGGGTGGGTTATATACTAATTTAAATTTTGATATTCTCAATTTTAGGTATTTATAGATCGGGGTGATCTACGTGACCGAATTAATTCCACGATTATTGCGTTACGTTGATAAGCACAAAATCAATTTACTTAAATTACGTACAGTCAACCAATATTTATTTTACTCCATAGGAATTAATATTAACCGCGTTGCTTACATAAATGTCGATGATTTTGTGACTAATTAGAACTAACAAATATTTTATGGCGGTAAATTAAACGAAATTATTGAGCTACATATTCGAACTAATTGCTTTACTTCATTAATTGCGAATAAAAAAATGACAAAGAACAATTAGTACGTTCAACAACTTACCCATCAAATTTGATTGAAAGTTTCAAAATTGTAGATAAAGTGATGAAAATTGTTTGGCTATTGAGAGAACATACGAAATTATCAATATTGATTGACACAGAATTAGATAAAGCATAAGCACATGGTGAAAAACTTATATTAAATACCGAATTGTCTGAAAATGTACCCCAACAGTTTTGGCTTATTCAATGTCAAATCAAAAAAGCAATATATTCTAATAGGATTATACATATATTTTTATATTTAGTATATAATATGAACTGATAATAAAATCAAGAAAAATAATTAAGACCAACAAGAGCCTGTTGTAAGATTTCAAATAATAATTTAATTATTATACTTTTTAAGAAGTGTTAATTTTTTGAATGTTGTGCACACACGTATTGATTGCACCGAATAGAAAACTTTCGAGATTTCCTGTCTTTACTTCTGGTCCATAAAAAACTTCGCTGCTGTCTGGCCATCACGGGAAGAAGTAGTTCATGTCTTACATTTAATTTTGGCATAATTGTTAATATAAATTATTTAACATTGGAATGTAATGATTTATCATTTTGGTATCTACAAATCTGGTTTTTTCGATCTCTAAACTTTATTAGCGTTAATGCCACCAATGTCCATCAGGTAAACACGCATTTCCATCGACCACCGGTAAGTTTTTCTATGAGTCATGAACTCTTTTACCAATTTATTTATTGTAGCCACTGCACCTTTTGTTTCATTATAGTGTAATATAATATTCGGTTTGTAATCTGGTTCTTCTCCACTTTTTTTGTCATTGTTATATTCTGTTGATAAAAGAATAACTGCCACATTTTTCTTTAGGACGTAAGAAACTAAGGTATTAATTCTAAAAAAGCAAAATTGTTAAAAAAGTTTTTCTTATATATTGCTGGAAGTAGTTCCTTTGAAATATAAGGTTAACTTTTCGAAGTGTTTCACACACGGTTATATTTTTATCTTAAATCTTATTGGCTAACTTAATACTGGTAAAAAAGTTATCAGTAGTTATTCCATATCCTGTAAATAAATAGTTTACCAGGTCCATCACTACCCTTTGCCCCTGAACTTTCTCAGACGTGTTTGTTAAAAGTTTAAATATTATAACATTGACTAACTTAATACTGGTAAAAAAGTTATCAGTAGTTATTCCATATCCTGTAAATAAATAGTTTACCAGGTCCATCACTACCCTTTGCCCCTGAACTTACTCAGACGTGTTTGTTAAAAGTTTAAATTTTATAACATTGCATTTTTTTTTCATGAAATAGCTTACCTAAATAAATTTACCTTTTTGATATATATCGAGAGCCATAGTCTGTGGACCGATACGTATCGCCAAGCCTCTAATCCTTCCTCTTGGCCAATTGACCTGGAAATACCTAAAATCGCTACAATACGCTTGTTTAAAAACTAGGCGATTTTCCGTTCAGGCAATTCTACCACAACGGCATTGACAGTAACAATACTCTTAACCATATACAACAGCGACTTTTCTAACCCACATTACACAAATACACTTACTTTACTCTATGCAGACGACACTGCTCTCGTAACAACATCTTGATATGCAGATGCAGTAGATTGTAGTAGATTGTAGGTTTGCTCAAAATCACATTTACCAAGTCAATAGGTGTTGCGTAAGATGGAGAGAAATATCCAACCCAAATAAAACTTAAATGATTCTCTTCAAACACCAAAAACTCATCATTCACAACTGGAGGGCTGATCTGACTGTAACCCGTAACAGCGTGAGGAGAAGAGTCGGTCTACTTAATGCTCTATATGGTAAATTTGAACGGACATACTTACATACACTCATACATACATAACGTACATTAAGCCCGTAATTGAATATGGAACTAACATATGTACCATGTTTAATCATGGCCTTACACAACAACTGCTAGTATTGGAACGGAGAATTTTGCATAGAGTAAACTACAAAGGCCTGGACTACTCATCCGCCCTCATAGATTAACGATAGAACATTCAACCCATTAATAAAAGACCCCAAAAAGTCCAAAATACCGTAAAAACTACCTGGTCATCCTTTGGTAATGTATTTATTAGATTTTCCAAAGAAAAACTTCCCCTCCTCTTCACTAAATTGCTGATCTTTCTGGAGAAAACTTTACCCGCAATAGATAAATAGCTTACTTAGAACTCGGCTACGGAAAGGGAGAGATCGGTTTTCTGTAGTTTTCCAATCCCATTGCACAATTATGCCTATTTTTAGAAAGGTTACAGCCTCAGTTGCATTCACCGTGACTCATATTTTATATTACATTTATTAATACTGTAAATTTCACTCACTCACTTATAATTTATTAATTTACTAATAATTTCTGAAAACGACCGTTTTAGCAAACCCTTTCACCTGCAACCACCCTTGGCACCGACCTCCTCCGCAGGAACAACATACACCAACGCAACCACGAGTGAGACATAACCCAGCGGCCAAGAGCCGACACCACGTCCTGAAGAGGTGTTACACCTAAAACAGGACAACAGAACCAAACAAAAGCAAAGACAAACCGAAATCAAGAAAACAACACAACAATGATGGTCACGCAAGTCAGTCCCTCATGGGCTTTCCTAGAGTCACCTGCACTCTAGGAACTCTGCTCCTTTCACAACTTCCAGACTCTAGGGCTGATTTATTCTACAACTACGATTGGTGTTTTTATTTATTTTATCATGTATAAAGAGCTTGTCTTTTTTAAGGCAACCTATACCGAATTAAAAACTTCAAACAGTCCAGAGCCAAAGCCCTCTGCAGAGCGTATGAGGACACAAAGTGCGGTTTGACCCCTTTCTTCGACGGGACAACATGACGCCCAACAATCTTCACGAACCCATGCCCAGCTACACCAAAGGCAGCACTGATGAATCCATCGTAAAGTCGGTTCGCTATATTTACGCGGGTTTCGGATTAAAAATTTTATTGTAAGTACCCAGTTTTAATTACATGCTCTTTGGGGAAATATCAACTGGTCAAATGAAATGAAAAATAATCCATAACTTTTTTTAATTAAATAATAATGGAAAATCTTTTATATAATTGACAGTATAATAAGGAGAATTACTTCATTAATGGAGTCTAATGTGGCTAATATAAACCTAATAATAATTTTATATTACACTTCACACAGAAAATATGGTCTATGTATATTTGTTCCATGGAGAGAATTTCTAATAAAAAATAAAAAAATTTAACTTGCCAACAAAAATGAAAATCAGTGATTATCATTAAAAATATCATAATCGTCATCATCATCACTGTCATCACCATTAATTGTTATTATGATTGGACTTATTTTGTTTATTTTATTTTCACCAGTCCACCAATCTTCTATTAGTTTCTCGCACTTGAATATACAGTTGCACCACACTTCTGGAGTTACAATTGAAAGTGCCTTTCGCCAAGTTTCCCGAACTGCGTCGTCGCTATAACCGTTAGGCCCAATATGGTTGTCATAATATTGTTTTGCTATTCCCCATATATATTCGATGGGATTAAACTGACAATGATACGGGGCAGACGTAAAACTTGATGACCGTAACTTTTAATAATCTGATCCACATTTCGTGGATATTTGCCAAGCGTAATAATTCTGATTTTAAAATATGTTGTGTAAATGGTATATGTTCCTTTGTCAACCATTCTTTAATTTTATTAACAGTCCAAGAATTCGTTGGACTTTTGTTTAATACTTCAGAATGGTAAGGTGCATTGTATAAAATAATTACGCTGGGCTCACTTAAACCTGGGAGAAGTTTTTCATGTAACCATTTTACAAACATTTCTGTATTCATATTATCGTGATAGTCACTTGATTTTGATTTAGATGAAAATATTAAATCAGCACCTTCTATAAAACCCGATTTCCCTCCTGCATGTAAAATTATGTATCGCTTCCCTTCTCCATCAGTATGTTTGATAGACTTTACGTTATCATCTTGTCATATTCTCTTAGTTGCACCCCTAGAAAATATCCATGTTTCGTCTAAATTAATAAAATTTGCCTTTTTTTCTTTTAATTTAGAATATTTTCTTAGAAAGTTAATTCTTTTATGCACAACAGAACTTCTTTTACAAAGGGCTTTTCTGTTATCCTCCTTTTGAAATTTGAAATCCAAATTATGTATCACTTGCCATAGACTTGTTCTGCAAATTTCGTCAAATTTTCTATTTTTTAATTCCAAGAGAAATGTATTTAAGGTCACATATTCCTTGTTGGCTCGCATTCGATAAATGGTATCACGAATTTCAAATTTTTTTCCATCTGGAATATCTTTCGTTTTCAATGATAGGCTAGTTTTTCGGTGATCTTCTTTCGGCCGTTCATTATTGCGATTTTGTAATACTCCTCTTAGTTTGGTTTCACTAATTCCTAGAGCATCACATACGCGTTCTTGAACAGACATTACCGATTTTAAAGGACCGCCATTTTCTTTTTCATCCGTAAAATACTTATGTACACTACAAATTAGACTATCTACATCTAACACACGTCTAGGCATTTTTAAATATTTTCACCAAACATACAATGTCAACACTGGCAAAGAATCAATTTAACTGCAATATTGTAACAAATTTAGACCTACCCTAATGTTATTTTAATGTATTTTAAAATATGACCATTAATGCAGTTTTTACCTAATTTTCTGGGAAGTTATTTACTGCAACTGGTTATCAATGAGTCATTAGCATAATTTTGTTAATTCGAAACCCGCGTAAATATAGCGAACCGACTATATGATGGATTTAAGAACACAGCGGGGAGCACCATCGGATGTTAGAGTGCTAATTCTAACATTTCGCCATCCAGACCTTCTGCAGACCTGATGCCTTCAGTGTACCAGATATCTTTGAAGTGCCAGGATTCTTCATAGTTGGAAGCCTCAGAAACTACGGAAATCCCCGGAGTAGGCCCAGTCACTGCTTCCTTACAAAGATCTGGTTCGAGTCACCACGTAGGCCCAGGTTCACTTGACTACGAAATACCACGGGATATAGCAGATGGAAACGGGATGGCTGAGAAAAAGGCGACACCCGCCAAAGAAGAATAATCCATAGCCAAAGATGGATTTTGCAGAGGATTCTTCACCTACAACGATCGAAGTCCTATGCAGATCGTACGAGGACACAAACGCGGTTCGACCTCTTTCTCCGAAGAGACGAACCATTAGCCAATCCTCAAAATGTTTACATCTTACTTGCCCGGCTTATGCTTCAGGTAAATTCGAAAAGAAGACTAGCCTCGGAATAGCACCAACTACTTTTCTACGCAAGTATTAAAATGAATTTAAAGATTTCTTGCAATTCGATATAAAAATATCAGATAGATGATACTATAGGACGACATTAAGTTGAATCTTGGCTCCATAATACATCTATTGGCTTCTTAGAAGCATGTCAGGATCCCAAACTAATAAGCAAACCAATAAATACTTCCAGTTCTCCTTGCACAAAAAAAAGCATTCCCATTTTTTGCATAAAATGATTCGGTTTTTCTATGTATCTCCAATAAAATCACATTTATAATATTTTGCAAAACAATGATTTAAAAGCTTCACTTATAGTGAAAAATTGAGAACTATATTTAGTTTATCCTTTTGAAACATTTTGTATATAACATTTTCTTCTGCTAATCCTAATTAAGTGGAAGTTTTGTTCACACAACACCATCTTTAGATGTATAAGTTGGATTTTCAGTATAATTTACTGATAGATTACTGATTTTACCATCACTATCTTGCAACACTTCATCTACCTCATCCATTTCTGTCACTGCATCAGTCTCGATGATATCACTTGAATTATCTTCTAATACAAAATCATTAGAATAACTATCATAAGCCTATGTTTCTAATAACACTAATAGTTCTTCATCAGTTACATTTACTGGATTTCAACACTTTGGTTTTTCACTCATTATTATAAGGTACGTACTCGACAATCACTACAAACAAAAATAAACATACTAGAGCTAATACTCTACTGAGATAATGGGATAAACATGTCTATGTGGCAGCTATGAAATAAATTGGGAATCCCCGAAAGCTCTGATGCCGCTATATAGAAAATCCCCGTCGTTTAAACAATTTGGGGTTTATTTTTACCCCCTTTATTTTTAACATATGTAAAATATATACTTCTTACTTAACAAGCGGGGTGAAACTAAATCTCATGGATGAAAGCTCACTATAACGTGTTGCAATAAGCGTCAATCTATAAAAACTTTCTTATTGCCATCGCCATATATGCTCATCGCCAAAAATGGATGTCTGGGGTTCAACTGCAGCCCGCTTGGGTTTACGAAGGTTATTAAGAATCTATAAAATATTTTAAAAAGATAAAAAACGGATCTTGTTAAAACACGCTAGAATTAACCCATCTAGTGAGTGTAGCTTAATCTCACTTAATATAAAGTACAAAAAAAATTACAAGTCTACAAAATTTACAAGTAAATCACAAACACATTTGCCTTTGTGAATTTTTATTGGCTTTCTTGAATATCTAACTTTATGCATAAGTGCATTTTTATTCTACAAATGTGCTCACTTTTTAAAACAACATTTATACACACTTGGAAAACCTGCTTGCTTTGCACATAAAAGAAAACCTACATTTCAATTTTCACTTATAATTTTTCTTTGAGAAAGTTGAGTCAACACTTTTTCTAAGAAAAAACTCACAGATGCCTTTTTCCTCTCGCCGCATATTGAAAGGAAGTAAGTTAAACATAAAAATATTATTTTAGGATGTTTGTTCTTTAATACCTCTCTGGAAACACGAAGCGATTTTCGAGAACAAAAGTAAATCGATTTATCAGCGCCACTGTTTTATTTCCGAATGGAAAAATATTCCTTAATGGTTTCTAAAATAATACCGCAGAATACAATTTGCAAAAGGCTTTATTGTTTTTAAAAATACATTTTTCTGGCCACACGCAGTGCCAGAATGTATATGACATGTTGCATTTGGTCATATTGATGTGATATTTGACACTATTGACTGATATTTGACAATATTTGAATTGACAAAATTTTTATTTTGTGATATTATGTTTAAAAAACAATAAAGTTGATTAGAAAATGTACTCAGTTGAGGAGAGTTCTTTATTTAGCGTAAGATATCCCAATATACTAATTCCAAGTCGTTCAACAATTCAAAGGATTTTTCAAAATTTTAAAATACTGGGTACGTGATTTCTAATTGTACCTGTACAAACAATATTGTTAAAGTACCAAGAAATATAGAAAATCAAAATGAAATAAATGTATTAACAGCAGTTGCAGAAAATCCTAGAATAAGTTCAATCATTCAATCATCATGGCTATTCTGACCTTCGAGGCAGCTGCTCTGAACAATTGCCTTTAGCTGCAACCAAACCACTCTCTCAGGTTCTTCAACCAGGAAACGCGTCTTCTTCCTACGCTTCTCGTACCCTCTACTTTTTCTTGAATTACGAGTCTCAAGATGTTGTATCTTTCGCCTCTCATCAGGTGTCCAAGATACTGCAATTTCCTTTCTTTTATTGTATTTTCCATTTCCCTCTCTCTGCCTATTCTCCTTAACACTTCTGTATTCGTGATTCTATCTACCCATGGAATCCTTAACAATCTTTTAAATGTCCACATTTCAAAAGCGTTAAGTCGATTTATTGTATTCCGGTTTAATGTCCATGATTCAGCTCCATAGTAGAGACACTGTGTACCTAGCATTTAACTAGCCTTATTCTGAGGGCCAATGTCAGATCTTTGCTGCATAAAATCTTTTTCATTTTCACGAAGTTGGCACGTGCTTTTTCAATTCTGACTCTTATTTTTGCAGTATAATCGTTATTTTCTCTGATTATCGTTCCCAAGTAAGTATATCTGTTTACTCTCTCAATCTGCTGGCCGCCTACCGTTAATATTTCGTTTGTATTGTTGTTCTTGCTAATTTTCATGAATTTGGTTTTTTTGATGTTAAGAAAGAGTCCGTATTCTCCACTATATCTTAATATTTTGTTCATTATTCTTTCTAAGTCTTCCAAGTTGTCGGCTATTATGACTGTATCGTCGGCATACCTAATGTTGTTAATTAAACTTCCGTTTACTTTTATACCGACTGTCTTGTTTGAGAGCAGCGTTCCACTAAAGAAGCTGTGGCAATCAATGGAAAGCGCGAATATTAATATAGAATTAACAAAAGCTGTCAAAGTGCTATACAACCAACCAATAACAAAAATAAAAGCAGGGACACAAATAACAACAGGATTTATAACATCAAAAGGATTAAAGCATGGATGTTGACTGTCCCCCACTTTATTTAAAATATACCTTGAAAGTGCTTTAAAAAGATGGAACCAAAAATGCAGGACAATAAGGATACTGCTCACCAACAGTATGGTATATACTCTCAACTTTGCAGACAATCAAGTAATAATGGCTCAATTAAAACGATTTAAACTATATGGCACGAAAATGAATATATAAGGTCTAGAAGTAAATAAAAAGAAAACCGAATACCTGTGCATTGGAGTAGAGCAAAAATATCTCAGATTAGACGATAATACCACGATAAAGCACAGCTGTGACTACAAATATCTAGGTATCGCTATTTCACAATATGGAACATTAGACAAAGCTATAAGAGAGAAAAATACGTCAGGGAGAAAACCCATGACAATGTTAAACAGCATTTTATGGGACCAATCCATCAGCAAAGAAAATAAAAAGAGGATATAATATGAGACTATAGTAAAAAGTACCACTTTATACAGTAGTGAGGTATGGTCACTACAAGAAAGAACACTGGCAACGCTAAAAGCGACGGAAATGGTTTTTTGGAGAAGAGCCGCAGGAAGATCTAGAAGAGAAACGATTACCTACGAACGCATTAGAGAAAATTAAACGAACAATCACAGATGACCTAACAACAAAACAAATTATCTGGTTTGGACACATACAAAGAATGGATGAACAACGAATACCAAAAAAAATATTAAAACGCCAACCAGAAGGAAAGAGAAAAAGAGGTAGACCGAGAAAAAGTTGGAGCGAAGGAATAAATAAAGAACTGAGAGAGAGGGCCATAGAAGAAGACCTATGGAACAACCGGACTAAGTGGCGATTGGAAGTCGGAAAACGGCGGAGAACGTTATAATCCGACAAGAAGTAGTAGTATTTTTTACACATATTATATTTGTTTTATATGTGTACATGCTTATGCAAATATCTACCAAAAAATATAATTAAAGATCAAGCAAATCGATATCTCTTTTTTATTTTAATTGATTAAGCGATAACTATACAAAACGGACAACTCTACACAACGGACAATTATTTTTCCCCGTTGGTGTCCTTTATGGAGAACTTTCACTGTAATATCTACCTACTTAATATCCCGTGCTAAAATTGATTTCCTATATTTAAAATTTATAGTGATGCATTATTATTTGTCTCTACCGCAGTTTATTATATTTAAAATTAAATTAACTACAAAAATGAACAATTATTCACCAAAAGAATACACAAACGAAAATTACAATTCACTCTGAATATGTCATTCTAACAAACACAAACGTTGTTTGAAAGAAACCGCTTAGCTATGGACTAACTGAGTTATGAAGATGGTAACGACATTAACTTTTGTTTTCATAGGAATGCTGCAAGAAAAATGTGCCTGTTTTTTTTCTGCATAACAAGAATTTGAATAGCTGCGGGATATTTGGAAGAGCAGTTGACTTAAACGTGAATAAAAAAAAGAAAATCTCGTTACAAAAATACGTAGTTAAATACGAAAAGATTATATGGTATATAACGAAAATATTTGAAATTTTTTGATTTTAAGCATTTTTTAGTATTTATTGTATTACCTTGACAGCCTAAACACATATTCACAACATATTCTTATTCTTATTTTTGAAAGACAAGTTATATCCACTCTCTTTCTCTTCCTATCTCCCTCTCTTCTCTTTCTCTCTCTCTTTCTCTCTCTCTCTCTTGGGCTCTCTTTTTTTATATCTTCTTTCATCTCTTCGATTTCTTTTTTCATATCTTCTTTTGTCTCAACGATTTGCCTTCTTTGCCTAGAGTACCTATACATTAACTATATGTTAAAATTTTTGCATTTTTTAACAAAGGTTTTTAACAAAACAAGCTCTGGTTATAACAGATAATTGTAAAACAATTGCTTAAACTTTTTCAACAAATTTTCCTACCACAGTAGCCCCTGTATTGTCGCAAGCAGTGCAAATATAATCAAATAATAATTTAGCTTGAAAATTTTAATAAAAACATATAAAATGATATATTGAGCTGTTTATTTGGATATGAAACTATTTTTTATTTAATAAACCCTATTAATGATCACTGTTTTATGAACCAAATTAACAGAATACGCTTTTTACGGTAGGTCAAAATTTAAATAAACAGCAAATATTTTTAAGTTTTCAATTTAAATTGGAATAGCGGAAACATGTTTACGTAATGATTAATTGCATATTATTTGCCAAACCTTTATAATTGTATTTATAATTGTATGCTGTACATGGTCAAATTTGATAAATTTTAACTTAATAAAATTAATGTAATCAAAATTTCCTACTAAAAAGGCATACATAGATGGGCATAAAAACATCCAAATATATTTAAAAATGTATTAATATGTTGACACCTAAAATATATTTAAAAATCTCATGCTAGTTAAATTAACGTAAATACCCAAGTGTGGCCTAATAGGGACCCCATTTTTGGGTGTTATATACAGGAATGTTGTTATGATTTTCTAAATTTGTTGGTACTTCAAAAATATTGTTTGTACATGTACAATTAGGAATCACGATACCAGAATTTTCAAATCTTTTTAAGCTACTATGAATTATTGAATTAATTGTAAAAGGTGTATTGGGACATCTTACGTTAAATAACGAAGTGACGGACGGTGTCTGCATTATTGCCTAAATAAAACATCTTTCTTATTGGCACTTTCTCCTCTGAGTATATTTTATTAACTTTAATGATATTTAAATAATAAATTTTAAAGAAAAATTTTGAAAATTTAGATATTGTCAATATCTAACTTCGCTGTGACAAAACGCAATCCCTTATGCACATTCTGCACTACGTGTGGTCTAACTTCTACGACATTAATCTGGCAAAAATAGTAGGTATTATATTTTTGTAAAATTTGGAACCTGTTTTATTTATAGAACAATTGAAGGGTTCGGTGCAAAAACTAGTCAACTCAATTTTTTATAATTTGTGTAAAATCAATTTTTAACTTTCTAATATTGTTACTTGTGGGAATTTTTTGTCAAAAAAAACCCAATTAAGTATTGGTATTGGAACATAATTTAATACCAAACTGATAACAAAATATTGTTTGAGAATTTGTCAAAAAAAATTAAACTCTTGGAGTTTACTATTTGGAAAATTCAGTTATCTCAGATACCAATAATATTTTTGCCACCTAATACTACAGCACCATGTCAACCATTAGACCAAGAAATAATTAAAAACTTTAAATCCCTGTAAGGAAAGTTTTTGATGAGAAGAATGTTCTATAGAATATACTTTATCAACAAGTGAACTGTGAAAGTCCACAACGATTGCTAACGGCTCAATTTGGATTGCGGCAGCATAGAGAGACGTTTCAACCAAAACAATTGAAAAGTGTTTCATTAGGTGCGATTTTTTTGAAAAAGATAGTAATAGTAATGGAGAAGAAATTGTGGAAAATCTGGAGCTATAAATTCTTATTTTTGAAAGACAAGTCATACCCACTCTCTTTCTCTTTCTCTCTCTCTCTCTCTCTCTCTATTTCTCGGGCTCTATTTTTTTATATATCTTCTTTCATCTCTTCGATTTCTCTTTTCATATCTTCTTTTGTCTCAACAATTTCTCTTTTTATATCTTCTTTTGTGTTTTTGATTTCTCTTTTTACATCTTGTTTACTCACTTTTAAGACCTCTATTTTTGATAATATGATAATATGATAGTCATGAGTAATTCTCTGTCTTTCTAACAACGTTTCTCTTCAGATTTTTTTCTTCTTGGGGACGTTTTTCTTCAGCTTTCTGTTCTTCCGGACGACGTTTTTTTCAGCTTCTTTTCTTTCTTTTTCTTTTTCTTCTTGCCGTTATTAGGCATTCAGCTTTTTTTTCTTCTTGACGACTTCTCTCTTCACCTTTCTTTTTTTCAAGAAGACGTTTCTCATCAACCTCTTTTTCTTCTAGACGACCTTGTTCCATTGCGGCAATCAAATCTCAAATTTTCTCCATCTTGGTATCGTTTCTTGTTTTTACTACATACCTAAATTCTCGACAATACCTTCTTTTACTTAATTTTACTTTCTTCTTGTACCAATTATTACGTTTTTCTGTAGGTTCAGGGATTAAGTGAAGTACACATAGTTAAAATAATTTAAGTCACTCAACTACAAAATAAACTCCCTAAATAACAAATATCTGAATAATAATTAAAAATACAATAATATTTATCGCTGACAATAATATGGGTATCACTTACAAAAATACTTGTCTAATATTCATTCAAAGGAGTCGAGCAGTTTGTTTACACGAAAATCTGTTCTAGAATTCTAGTGAAAGAACAAATTATAGAAATGTATAAAAATTATAGATGTATATATATACATAATATACATAGATGGCTTTTATAAGATCAAAACCAATATATAAAGCTTTATTTTTATTATATAACAGGGGTCTCGTGTAATCAATAAAACTAATCTTAAATCTGAAGACTACGTATCAATAGATACAAACATGAAATTGCTCTACCAGGTTTGACTTACGTATCCTTTAAGTTATGTAAGACGTTTATATATAATTCTAACATTCCAACGTCAAAAAAAATATTGAAATTTCTAAATTTGATCTACTAGCAAAGATTAATCCCACCGTAAATCAAAAATGTCAACGGAAATGACGGATCATGCGACAATCGTCGCGAACTATGTTGCCTAGTATAGCCACATTGTTTTGAGTCTTGAGGTTCACGGAATTACAACAGATATCGTTACCAAGTTTGAGTAGAAAGGATGATACCGTTACCCACTCGAGTAAGTGTATCAACCAAATGTCCGAATGTGCGAATGTTTCTCTGGTACTAAGCCTAATTAAGCAAATATGAAAAGCCAACAAAAACAATCAAGAAACGACGTCGCTATAAACGTTTGGCCATCACAAGCTAGTTACCTCTGCAGTAACTTTTCTATCGCGAAACTCAGGTTTCTTATAACTACGTTAGTCTTTGACAGATGTATCGAACCCATGGTGCAATCAATACACAAGGTATGATACATAATGTTCCAAAATCGGTTCGCTTTCGCGCATGACGTAGTCAAGAACGCTTATTCCCGCAACATTTGAATGTAGTTGTATAGGAAAGACTTTTAATTTTAAGTTTTTGTATATAATTTGGCTAATTTAATTATAGTAATTATAAATAGATGATAAAATTATGGTATTATAATATTTATCCTTTATAAAACATAGATATTCTTTATAAGACAAGTTTTAATTATCTTTTATTACACGTAGGTACAGGTTAATTAACTTATACTCCAGAGTTCGATATTTCAGATGTTTAAAAAGATACAGAAACGTGGTAATGGAGGTACACAAAATTTGTACGTATATATACCTACTGAACTAAACACAAAATCAAAATAAATAATGACAAAGTCAACTTTATTTATATCGAATGAGCTAGCTGGCCATCGAATATGAGTGTAGTGAGGGCACACAATATTGCACAACATTTAAAATGACATTTTTGTAATATTCACACATAAAATTATCTTGGTATTGTTTATAATAATGATAACATTGTATATTTTAATAATGATAACATGATTTAACAAAGAAAAATATGTTATTTTGGAAGATGCTAAATTGATTTCCTCCGAAACAGTTCTTATTGCAAATTGCATAGCAGGCTGAGGCTAGTTTCTTACTTAACAAATCGATATGAAAAAACCATTTAAGGTTTCATGACTAATAATTAATAAAAATAAAGATTTAGACTTACGTCGTTGACCTAGAAGTAGTAAGAAGCTGCTCAACATACTTTTTGGACTCTCTGTGTTCGCCTCTTTGTACGCGTTTCTTTTTCTTCATACTTCATACTTCACACTCCTGGGCCAGCTGTCAAATGTCATGCGCAATATTATACCTTGTGTATTCATTGTACCATGTACCGAACCAATCAAACTCCCAATCTGGTACTGTCCTTGAATAGAATCTGGCTTAAGGTAAGTGACGTTCGAAGCGAAGCACACGAACTTTAATCAGGTATCGAAATGTAATCTAACCGGAACTAAAAAACCGACAAATGGCGCAGCACAAAGAAACGTTGCGCAATAATCCAAGAATACCGTGACAGTCACCGCTTCTTGAGCAACCGCCGCACGCGTTTCACCTTACCGGATAACTAAAGAAGCAATAAAAATGGGAGATCCGATCGGAAATCTGTAATTCTGCGAGTTTAAAAATAAAAAAGCAACTTTAAATTACTAGAACTTTTATAGTTGGATTTTTCGTGTCCCAAACATGGCCTTTTTCTAATTATTTCCCCAAACTATTAAAACAGCTATTTCGTTTAATGTAAAAACTGAAAAGTCAATTAACACCTGCCTCCTAGTTTTCATGCCACTAACAACTGCTTCAAAAATTAGGTACAGTAAATATAACCGCAGAAATTCAATTTCCCTTGTTGGAAACACTAAAAAGTGGAACGTAACGTAAAAACGTAATTTCCTGAGCACATAGGCAAATATCGAAACCAATTTCCCGCCAAAATAAATTTAACTAAAGTCGATTCGACTTGTTCGGTTTAAAATGTATCCGTTTACAAATTACTGTTCGGGCTGAAATTCACCCTAATGGTGAATTATGTTATATTCAATTTAATCGTGTCGAAGTAAAATTTTCATCGAACTAAAAGCGAAAATCGGTACCGAATTATGTGATCCCTTTTGTTGGTATTTTAAAGATAATAACGAGCAGAGATCACAGAACTATTCGCTGTATTTGTTAATTTTTATTCATTTGTGTGCTTGATCTCGATTATTAATGATAAGAATGAGTAAGGCTATAATACAAGTGTAAAACAAAGCTTTTATGTCACTTTGTAAGTGAATCATAATATTCACGATTATAAATAATTATGTTTTTATTGAGCCATATTGCATCACTATCAAGTATACCAAGTAGGCAAGCATGGACACTACTAAGAAAATTAGGAAGCGGAACTCCTATAACAAAAAACAAAACAACAATTAACCTAAACTCTATTGCCCCATATCTGGTATCGACGTCTAGGGCCCCGAAAGACAAGCCCTACACAATTAAAGTAAAACGAGAGCTCAAAACTTAAAAATTCCAATCAACAGAAACCGAATACTCCAGCCCTTTCACTTGCGAAGAGGTCACTATAACGCTCAAGGATGTAAAGCCAGGTAAAGCCCCAGGTTTTGACAATATTCATCCGGGATTCTTAATTATATATACACATCGGTTTAGAACGTCTTTCGACGTTGTCCGATATCTCCATCTCTTCCTATCTTCGCAGTTGTTTGTTGTTAAATTTCTTTCGCTCATGGACTTGTTTACGCCGTGTTGCCATTCTAATTTGGGTCTTCCTGTTTTCCGTCGACCTATCGGTTGCCATTCTATTACTTTTTTGGGGAGTCTTGATGCTGGCATCCGTTGAACATGCCCATACCACCTTAATTGTTTCTTCTCTATATCTTGAGTTATATTTCCTTCTATTCCCATACGTTGTTTTATTACATCATTTCTGATTCGGTCTCGTCTGGAAATACCTAAAGATCTTCTCATTGTATCCATCTCTACTGCTTCTATTCGCTTTTTGTTCTTTTCACTAATTCTCCATGTTTCAGCGCCATAAAGAAGAGTAGTTTTAATCATGGTCTCATATATATTAAATTTCCTTCCTTTCGTTATCTCTTTACTCCACAGTATACCATTGAGACATCCTAAGACTTTCTTTGCTTGAGTGATTCGTTTTTCTATTTCCCGTGTATCAGTTCCTGTATTGTCAAAGGCAACACCCAAGTAGTCATAGCTCTGACAGCAGGAAATATGTTGTCCGTTTTCGAGGTCTATGTTATCTGACTCGTTTCCAATACAACATCAGTTTTCTTAGCATGTACTGCATGTCTTCCCTGTCGGTCGCTAGCACTACCTGGTCATCAGCAAACTGGAGTGTATATATACATTTATTGCTAAGCTCTATACCCATCCTATGTACCTTTCTTTTCCATCTTTCCAATGCCGCTGCAACATATATCTTGAATAAGGTTGGTGAGATACAGCATCCCTGTCGCAAGCCTTTTGTAACCAGGAATTCTTCTGTTAGATATTTTCCTGTTTTTATCTGTGCCTTTGAGTCTCTATATAGTTCTTGTACAGCATTTATCAATGTGTGGTTGATGTTAGATCTTTTCAAAGTTGTCCACAGTTTTGTTAAGGGGATGTTGTCATATGCTTTTTGCAGGTCTACAAAAGTAATATGAGTTTCTAGATTCTTAGCCGATCTTTTTTCTATTATTTGTTTAAGACAAAATACGTTATCGGTGCACGATCTTTCTGCACGGAACCCGCTTTGTTCTTCCTCTTCATTGTGCTTATATCCTCGATCATATTTCTCAAAATTCGTCCATACAGTCTGCTCAGGGTGCTGGTTACCGATATGCCTCTATAATTATTACAATTCCTTTTGTCCCCCTTTTTGTGTATTGAGGACATGTATGCCGTTCTCCATTGTTCTGGTACTGGGTGTCCATTTAGACACTGATTGATCACATAAGTTAATATTTCAAATAGTTTATGAGTTCCATTCTTAAGCATTTCAGCATAGATTCCCTCAGGTCCAGCGGATTTACCATTCTTTAGGGTCATTACAACCTTCCTTACTGTTTCGATATCTACCCTCGCTTCCTCTCCTTGTATATGTACTGACTGTGTTGGGTTGTTCGCTAGGTATTCTTGTCTTGTCTCTGTCAGCAAGCTTTCATAGTGATCTTTCCATTGTCTTGGTTTTATGGTTCAGCAGATGACAATCCGAACCATTGCCGCAAGTTTTGGAGCCACGAGTGTCTTCTCCTCCCTGGACCCCTTATGCTGTCTATTTTCCCTTGAACGATCAGCTGCAGTACTCTATATTTATTATGTCTCATAACGTGACCCAAGTATTCCAACTTTCTTTTCTTTATTCCTACTTTCCTACCTCTCTCCCTTTACCTATCCGGCGTAGTACCTCTTCGTTGGTCACGTGCTCAGTCCAGGATATACGTAATATACGTCGGTAAGCCCACATTTCGAAGGCCTCTACTTTTTTCATCAATGTTGCGGTCATTGTCCACGCTTCCATTCCATATAACAAAACCGGGAATACATAACATTTCAGAAGTCGGATTTTGAGAGGTAGGGTGAGGCTTTTAGAGGTGAAAATTTGCTTCATGCTAGTGAACGATGCTCTTGCCTTTTCTACTCTTATACGTATTTTCTTAGCTTGATCCCAATTTGAGTTAACTGTTGTTCCCAAGTAGATGTACGAATCCACGTGTTCAATTCTTTCATTGTCTAATATCAGTTGCTGTGGTGGTTGTTGGGTTTTGCTTACTAACATCCATTTGGTTTTTGTGATATTTAGTCTGAGTCCGTATTGTGCACTTGTTTATTGTATCTTACTCATTAGGTAACTCAGTTCCTCCATGTTACTTGCTAGAATCACAGTGTCATTAGCATACCTTATGTTATTAATTATTTCTTCATTTATCTTTATGCCTTCTGTGCTTTCCTCCAGCGCTGTCTTAAATACTTCTTCTGAGTATATATTAAAGAGAATAGGAGACAAGATACAGCCCTGTCGTACTCCTTTCTTGATCTCAAAACTTAAAACTGCAGCCTCATTCATAGGCCTAACAGCTCTAGACGACCGCCAATAACAACAGCACAAACTGCTGTGGAAAATGAGTTTAACTGAACGACCACTTAGACTCGAGAATGGATGGAACAACAGCATAGCAGCTTACCCTGCATCACACAAAAACAAATAGGTTTTGACTTACCACACAACACATGGACTATGCTGAACTGAATCACAACCCAACACGGCAGATGCGGTTACATGATGCACAAATGGGGTAAATGACCATCCCCACTCTGTGACTGCAAACAACCACAAACCATCTGTCACATCACAGAACAGTGTCCCACAAGATCCTATTATGGCAGGTCTGAGGATTTCCTAATGGCGACTCCAGAGTCGATAGACTATATAATTAAGTTAGATGTTCGTTTGTAAACATATTTATCTTTTATGTTTTATACAAAATATATGTAAATAATAATGAAAATGTGTCAAGCGCCATACAATAAATAAATAAAACATCACTGTCATTTACCAAAAATTTCTTCAATAAATAAATAAATAACACATATCTAGTAAATATACCTTTATAATAAATAAAAATAACTTAAATACATCACCTGCCTATAGTCGAACAAATAATCACGTCAATTAATCCTTTCTTAACCATAACAACAATAGGTTGCTTCCCAACTATCTCCTCAAGACATAGCGCTCAATTTTCGATGTGTAATGAAGATGAAGACCATGAGAAAGCATCATAGGATAAATGAGCGTTCAATACACGAGTATGTAACTACATTCCTTATAGAATATGAGACTTAGGTATGTACAAAATCAACATACGCCAACAGATAGATCACTTAACCCTTAAACGATGAAGTCAAAATTACTTTTCTAAAGGAAAAGGGTTTTCACGCTGTATCTCGCAAACTACCAACGCTACAAAAAATTTGATTAACCATTATTTGTAGCAAATTAAATTGTCGACAACTATATTTCTATTACTTTTAATTGTAAAATGGAAACTAAAAACAAAGTTATCCCAACAAAAATAACTAAACCCCACAAACTTGAACTTAATCTTATACTAACCACCCCACACAATAAAAAACTAAAATTGCATACTCTTAAACATGTAATCTCAATGTAACTTTTAAATGAACTAAAATATAATTTAAAAAATTGATTTCACGCGCGTAACTATTATTCAAAATAGCCGATCGCTGCAAGCGTTGTTTCTGAGAGAACGGTTCATTCTACATAAAAAGTGGTAATAAACATTTTGGTTCAAAATGACTTCTATTAGCTATATTTTTTGTTTCAAACTTCTCTTTTTCTGTTTTTTGGGTCCCACAATTGACATTCTCAGCAACATTCAGTTCATTGACATTATTGACTCTGACAACTAGAATGACACGATATTATGTAATATAAATTAATATTAGAGGCAAACATAATCGCTTTCATCACTGGGTAATGTAGTGGCGAAATGAAAAATTACGACAACGAAGAGACACACAGTTTCTAGAGAATATAATAGTGAAATATATCGTGAAATAACATTCAATTGTAATGGTTGGATATGTTTATTAAAGTATATATTGATATGCTGTATTAAGGCAACAAATTTTGTCAAAGCACCTCTTATTCTTATCATATACCACTTTTATTTATATATAAAGAGCACAGCTATTTGTATGATTTTATATTTACTAAAAGTAAGAAGAGAGATCCAAAAGGATTATCGACCGACGTTGTGAACAACAGAAAATTGTGTTTGTTTTAGATCAGTTTAGAGAGAATGTAACGAAAAGGCATTTTGCCAATATTGCACAGAGTATACGGCTTTTGTAACTGTTATACATAGTTTAGTGCTCAGCAACGCTTTTGACTTTAAAAGCTCTCCTATAAAGAGGGATCGTTTTGTTTCCATAAATGTGTAAGCCCGAGGAACCAACATACCAACTAATGTGTTACTAAGTATTTCCGCAGAACTAAAAAATAATTTATAATCGTAAGAGACATTTTTAGAAACATCTAATTGAAGAACACACGCAAGAAATAATATAAAGAAGAATGGATAGAATCCAAATATATAGGGGATGCCGACTAAATTAAATAGATTGATTACCACTACTTTGAAGATAGTGAATTCCAAGCAGGTACACTCTGACAAATAATAAGTGAAATTAGTTATCCAAAATTACGTGCCGTAAGTGGTGAATTGTAGCTGAAATCACGTACCCATCATAAATTTTTGTAAATTTTGAATTCGATCATTGGCGAAGGGTAAGAAAATATGTTTTTTTGCTTATCACTGAACATTGTAACAATATAATGTTATATTTCTGCTTATAATAATAAAAATATTACATTAGATCTAGTTTATAAAATAAGTTTTTACAAAAAAAACCTATTGCTGAAAGTTTACTATATATCTAAAGATGTAAAATACTTAAATTATTATATTTTTTTATTTTAGAAGGATATTTAATTATTTAGTTTAGTAAGAGAAAGAGCACTAGCAACAGCAGATGCTGGTTTGGTCTGTATGTACATAATGTCTTTTAAAAACATGCTAAAACGTATTTATTTAGAAAAAATATACATCGAGTCATGGATTACACGAATCATATTGTTGGAAATACAACCTTCACAAACGAAACGCATTAATCAAGAATTCCAAGTTTATTTCTGAAAAATTCTAATTCTCTTAAAAGTTTTATTTATTATTATATTTATTTCTAAGTGTCAAATAACCGAGTTAGTCTATTTAATAGCGGAATTAGTCAATGTCCTGACATTATGTCGAAATACGTTTACACAGCTCAATAAACACAACAGATGAATCAACAGTTGAATCAGCAGATTGCTGCAACTGAGCAATGAAACAAATACTTTCGTTTTACAGTTATATTACATTATTTAGCAGACGCTTCACATCTTCAATTTTAAAAGTTACATGATGACGTGCAACATAACCCTTTGTTTGTGCCCAGATTAGCTCAATCGGGTTAGTGATATGGTGAAAGGACTATGGTACTATGGTATGATGCATTATCCATAACGATGACGCCGTTATCTTTAACACGTTGCAAAACATATTGAACTCACTGTTCGAACCGATCTGCATTCATGTTCTCATGGTAGTCACCTGTTTTTTATCAAGAAACTAAGCCACTGTCTTTTAGAAAGCCACTGTCACTTCCAATATGGGTCACTATGAATCGCTGTCGAACGCTGTCAACGCTGAATTCCTGTTGTACTTAGCATATGTAAATTTCAATTTTTGTAACTGCTTATACAAAATGTTACAAGTTATTTGGGAAATTACTTCATTAGTTTTTATTGCAGAAAAATTTTATATAGAGTAGGAATTTCCTTATTAAAATAAAGAGACTGAAGGGTACGTCTTATTTCTGAATTATTATGTTTATTATACTCAATTGGTTTTAGAGCTCGTAGATGTCTCTGTAGGACCTGAACTTTACCTGAGCGTTCTTTCTGACGGACAATCCTGTAAAGAGTGAATGACGATACTTTTGTCGTGCATTCACAACGATTTATTGCCTCCGCCTGAGACAATGTTTTTCTCAAATACTTATACATTAGGGTGGGTTGAATTTTTTAAATCAAACAAAACAAGTATGGGTATGAATCGGAAGTTGTTTCGACTATTAGAAACAGTATAAAAATAATAAAAAATATATCATATATATATGTTTTAGCTCTCTACCGGGACTTGAAATTTTCCATAAATGGAAATTTTCCCCCTGACTGTTGAATTAGTTTTACAAAATAAAACAAAGTTGTATTCATCTAAATTTTTGGTTCTGAAGAAAATAAATGCGTGTTACGCTACTGATGAGCTGTTATCACTAGTTGCACGCATGCGCGAGCGAGATTACTTGACTGACCTTTCAGCTAATTTCGTAGAAATCGCAGTACCGTTTTGTCTGGACTGGTCGGCAGATCACTATTTTTTTGTGTGATTTGTTGTCAGATTTTGCATAATTGGAACTGGTTAGTGGTGTGTACTGCATTATTGCCGTAATAACTTTTAATAACTAATTAGTTTATTGAATTGAAGAAGATATAAGTGTGTTAGTAAAATGAGTTTAACACTTTTAAAAATTCGAAGTAAAGTGCGCTGTCCTATATTTATAATACCTTCTGAACCAGCTTCAAGTGTTTTGCCTACTGTTAGTGACATTATAAGGTATATATTATATGTGCGATATGATTTACAATAACAAAACTCCGGAAAACAGCCGCCTATAACTAAAGTTCACACTGTAGTTTGTCAACGCATCGAAAAGATCTGGGCTTTGGCTTCAATTCCAACTGTACGCTCAAAACGCATTAAGGTCCTTCTTAGGAGGTATTATGATCAATATATTAAATTAATTCGATATCCAAAAACAAACAGGTCTGATACATACACAGAAAAAGTGGACGCTTTCCGAGAAACTTCCATGACAAGACTTTTTGACATTGCATCGTGTAAATGCATGACTTTTGATTCTTGCAAATACCCTAAGAATCATAAAGTACCTATTATAGAGCGTCCTTTCCTAGTAGACCAGAGGGAAGAAAGAAAAATGATGATAACAGGTGTCGATAAAAATACTACCATTCAATGACAGCGCGCATTGGATCGACAAATGAAACATCATAAAGAAATCGAACTCGATGATATAAGTCCTTGCAAAAAAAAAGATGTCCGAAATGACTAAGAATATTTCAGAAGCATATGTTGATAACGATATTGTTGACGTTGATACGGAACCTAAACCTTTAACATCAACTTCGGAGTCTAATAAAACCTGTAATACAGTACGTCTCCAAAAAATCGCAAGAATCTGCGATAGATATGGAGTTTCAAACCGATCTGCAGCTGCTATTGCTACTGCAGTGTTACAAGATGTCGGCCTAGTGTCCTCCATAGAGAACCGTTTGGTTATAGATAAGAGCAAGGTACGTCGAGCACGAAATAAAACAAGGCAACATCTACAAAGTAATGTACATCAAAGCGCTATAGAAAGTATTTATTTCGATGGGAGAAAAGATAAAACCTTAACGATCAAAAAGAAAAGTGGTCGTTCTTATCGAAAACTGGTATCAAGAGAACATATTTCTATCATAAGCCAACCAAACTCACAATATTTAGGACATACGACACCAGTAATTTTAACCGGAAAAGCTATATGTGATTCTCTTCTTAGCTTTCTTTCAACCGATAATGTGACAACATATAGTGTTAACATTGCAATTTTTCTCAGTTTATTATATTTTTTTACTTAAATCTTATATTTAGTGTACCTATTTTTTTATGGATTTGTCAAAAATGTATGTTTTATTAATAATAAATATTGTTTCTTTTTAAACAGCTTGTTTAAATTTTATTTTACCCTTTAAAAATCATAGAAAAAAAAATTGAGAAATCTAACATTTCAAACGCAGGTAGAGGGCTATAAACTATATTCAATTAAAAATCTAAAAGCATTATCTCAAACAATTTAGTATTGTGCAACTTTTACAACTTACCCACCTATAAAATTTGAAAAAAAAAAAATTTTTTTTACAAAATCGACCCTACCGTATTATATATATTAGATACTATTTTTTTAGCTTAAACTCCTAACTGTTTGCGAGAACTTTTTACTTTTTTACTCTCCCTGCTAGTACTACCTTCTTTCAATTTTATTTAATTAAAAAATATTGAACAAAAGCAATATATCGTAAAACACAAAATTTAACAAAAGCAATAGATCGTTAAACACAAAGGCACCTGTATACTTCTTTCTCCGCTACTGACACGTTTCTTGGTAACATTTATAGCGATAGCTAAACGACTCGAACAACCTAACTGATTATGTTCAGGACACATTTTACTTATTGTTTGCCAGATTATAGATCAATAATAGATAATACATTCATATAAGATGGATTTAGATGAATGAGATAAAAAGAAATATTAATGTAGAACAAGAATACAACAACCTCAAAACGATACTAAAAAAATTGCTTATGAAGTATTTGGAACAGAGAACAACGACAAAAAATACCACGAACCACCATAGATGATAGAAAACCAAAATATATGAGAAATGGCTAACAAATGAAACGTCTAGCAATAGAGTAACATATCAAAAGAAAAACCGAGAAGTACGCAATCAAATAAAAAAATCAAAAAACAAGTTCTGGAAACGAAAATGTGTCCAAGTTGAAAATATAATTGGTGGTTCTCAGACTAGAAAAGCATGGAAAACTATCACTAATCTGAACAAAAACACCCACAACTCCTTAAGCAACTAAATTCCAATAGCAAAGTGGGAAAATAAATATAAAAATTTACTCCAAGAGTTCAGATTGGAATATATGAGAGCTGAATACAGTATGGAGAGACAAACAAATAGTACATTAATACTACTAACAACGAGGTCCGTACTGCGTTAATAAAAATGAAAAACGGGCGATCTCCAGGACCTGGCAATATAGCTGTAGAGTAACTTAAAGCAGGAGGTCCAATCCTAATAGACCGAATAGCTTTTCTAATAAATCGAAAATTGCCTTTGCCTGAATTTCCAGCCTTACATGTATAATGACAAACAACATTTTTAATATTATCAATCACTTCAATTTTTACTTGTATTTATTGGGGTTCTCCGCTCAACTTGCTCGTTTGAAAGCACCATGCTTGTATCACTGCGGTTTTCCCACTACATGATAATATTCCACAAGTAAAATATGGTTCAAATCTAAAATTGCTTGCCCTTCAAGTAGGGGTCTTTTGGAGTTTCTATGCCCTAGAGCCCTATTAAATTTACAATGTCAACAAACGATATCCATATTTCGCCATCTTTAAAAACAAGTGCTGCTACCTATAGTCGTTTGAGAACGCAAATAGACTTCCTTAGAAAAACTTCTAAATTAAACAATATGTGGAATATGGCAATTTTATAAATTTATAGTGAGGATATGTAAGTGATTATCTTGCTGGTAGATATTCCGAAACAGTTTCGGGGTAATTTAGCAGAAAGGTTATTGTTAATCTCGTAGCTCCTCATAATTTATAGTGTAACGCAAGAGACTGCTTTGTGGAAGTGTCAGCTTAATATTTTACCTACTGCCGTATTTAATACTGACCGTAGATAATCTTGAAATACGTTTTTGGGGATATTAGACTCTTAATGGTTTATTTATACTTCAAAGGTGAATTTAGTTTATTATTGCCCAAACATTGTTTTACTTGATTAGAGTTTTAATCTTAAATTTTTTAGGAAAGACAAAATTAAAAATTTAATAAGCGATTGAATAAGATTACCATTTTTTACCAGGTATAAGATACAAAAAAACTACACAAAAAATCTTTATATTTGTAGTTCTAATATAAAAATTATTTAAATGAAAATTTGTTTAAAGTAAAAAAAAAATAATTTTAAAACAAATACATAAGTAATAAAAAATGAACCATAATTTACTGTAATTAAAAAATGATGTAAGAGATGTTTAAAATGCTCGCCATCTTGTGCAAATACATTAAGTGATTTTATTATTTAATTATTTCTTCTTCTTAAGGTACCTTCTCCATTACTGAAGGGTGGCTAAAACTACAGCAAATTGCTCTTTATCTTGAGCTGTTCTTAGTATCGAATGTGTGTCCATGCCTGTCCAGTCTCTTACATTCTTCAACCGGGAGCATTTTCTTCTTCCTGGACCTCTTCTTCCTTCCACTTTCCCTTCCATTATAAGTCGTAGGAAGTTGTATTTCTCTCCTCTGTAAATATGTCCTAGATAACTCGTTTTGCTGTTTTTTACAATATTTACAACCAAGATACTGGAATTTTTGTACTGGTTCTATATGTTTGTTATAGATACAAATATTAATGTCGACATTTGGTGCACGTGTAACAGCCATTACTTTTGTTTTATTTGTGTTTATATTTAGTCTCAAGCTATCTCCCTCTCTGGTTATGACATTTAAAAGTCGTGGTAAACCCTCAGCACTGTCCGCAATAATGACGGTGTCGTCTGCGTATTTTAAGTTGTTTACGTATTCTCCGTTGATTTTTATTCCTTTTTCAATATTTTCGAGGGTATTTTGAAAGATATTTTTGGAATATATATTGAATAACAGTGGAGAAAGTACACAGCCCTGACAAAATTCTCTTTTTATTGGCAATTCTGCTGTCAGACGATTATCTATTTTGATCGACGCCATTTGATCCCAATATAGTTTTTTAATAAGTGCTACAGTGTTATGGTCTATACCATGTTGTGTTAGGGTTTCTATGAGTTCTGTGTGTTTTACTCGATCAAATGCTTTTTCGTAGTCGATAAAACAGAGAAACACGTATTTTCGCTGATCTCGGCACTTTTGTAGTAATATTTGGAGGCCAAATAATGCCTCCCTTGTACCAAGCCTCATACGAAATCCAAATTGATTGTCGCTCAGGTTTCTTTCGCATTCTCTGTATATTCGTTGATGTACAATTTTGAGTAAAATTTTCAGAAAATCGTCAGGCTAATTAATCTGAACGGTGAGCATCTATTTGCTTTATTTTTCTTGGGTATAGGTATAAATGTCGATCTAAGCCAGTCTTCTGGGAAGATTCCAGTGATATAAAATGATTTACTTATATTATAGATGTAAGAGTAAATTTGTTATAATTCCTTAAATAAGTTGGGAATGAGTATTCTCTTAAAACTTTGCATTTTAAGAGAAGTTGTCATAACTCAGAACGCTCTGTACTTAGGTATAGAAAACTCTTATAAAACCATACTTTATTTTTTACGGACATTTATAAAATGCAATAAAATACAGAGTATTCTATAAGAAAAAAGATACTTGTATCTATCAAAATAGTTTTATAATGCAGCTTTTTTCAACTTACAAACCACTAATGTAAAAAAAATAAAATCCTTTACCCGTTCACCTTTTCTCACCCTGCATATAAATATATATATATATATATATATATATATATATATATATATATATATATATATATATATATACATATACATGTATATATTTATGATTAAAGTATTTATAGATGAGGTGGTAACTTATCTTTGAGTATGGGAGGTTCGGCTTTTCATTGATTACAACAGCTTTACCTAAAAATTTGAACCAATAAACAAATATTTAAATGTTTGTCCTTTATTATGCAAATGGGCTTACTGACTTCAGTTCTGACAAACAGCAAATTACAGCTATTTGACATCAAATAGCAATCACTTAGGATACATGGTTAATTAATCATCAAGAAATTGACACCTTGATTGCAGATATAGCATGTAATTGATTTAATTATTGAAATTGATTACAATCAAGTATATGTCTAAGATACAACATAAAATAATTAATAAAGCATACTGATATTAACCTATGCTAATTATAAAGAATCTTAGAAACATAAATATATAAATTGGCATGTTCGATAGAACCTTTGCTTAACAGAGCAAAGTTTGTTTTTTTATGTTTACTGTATCATAGTATATTATACTCATTTAACACAAAATGGATGGAAAGTCTAATATTTTCAAACACGTCTCAAGTAGATGAAGAAGTAAGGCTCAGAAATATTCGATATTAAAAAATAATTCATAACTGCAGTACATATTCATAAATAGTATGAAAGCATAAAAATAAACAAATCCAAAACAAACGATTCAAAATATTAACAGTCTCAATAAGGAGAAAATTGACAAATGACAAAAAGAAATAAAGGAATTAAAGGATAAAGATAGAAATATCATCGCAACGAACTGAATAAACGGTAAAGAAATAAATCTCCAGGAGAAAATAATATCGTTATAGAAGCCGCAAAGATTGAAGGAGAGAAAACACTGAAATGAGAGCATTGGAGGAAAGTCAGATAGATTATCGATGCTCCAAACTGATCGCAACTATATAAAATAATGTAACCATGACTGTAAAACTGTATAAATATAAATAAAAGAATCAGAGCAGGAGACACGTTATCTCCAAAAGTCTTTACATCAGTTCTGGAAAATTCTTTCAAAAATATGAAGCCAAAGGAATTAATGTCGACGGCAAAATACTCTTTCACCTCCAATTTGCAGACGACATTTTTCACATAACAGATAGCTTCAAAGATATTGAAACTATGCTTACTAATGCCAAGTGAACTATTACTTTCAAATGTATTATTTAAAAAAAAAAACTCACGTGACTCATTAAAGCTATTGCAGCTATTGCTATATCTGAGCAGGATATTGCACTTGACTTTTTGGGTATTGCCAGAAAGGTCGATTGCAGCCATTGTCTAGCGATTGTGGCAGTCTAATGTATTAGATTAAAGAGTTCAACCATTACATTAATAACATCTTTATCAATGCTTTCTTTTGTGTTTATGATGGCACAGATACTTTTTCCCGTAATATTATCTCCTTTATTATTTTAGAGGATATTCGTTCTTGTGCTTTTTCTAGAACCTGTCATTTCTTTGATTTTTTTTGTGTAAATTAAAGCTATTATATTTTTTATCCTGATCTTCTATTTCCTTACATCTGTCGGAGAGTCACTTTTTTGCCTCTCGAGTTTTCTGATGTTCTGTATGATGTTTCTTATGTTTCTGATTTTAAGTTTTTTTGTATTTATTTAGGTCTTTTGCTTTATATTTTCTTCGTTCTTCCATAAGTTCAAGAATTTCTACTGTCATCCAAGAATTTATTTTTTCTTCTTCAAGTGGTTTAAGGGTTTCTTTTCCAACTGACACAAGGGCATGTTGAATTGTTTCCCATTTTTGGTTAATAGTTAAAGTTACTGCATCATCTTCTTTGACTTTTCTTCAGTTCTCGTTTAATTTAAATTCCGTTTTAGCATATGTGTTGTCTTATTTGAGCAGCCCTGTATCCATGATTTTCTCGGAGCTGGGGTACTTTACATTCTTTAGTTTCAATCTTATCGACAAAATAACCGGATTTTGCGCGTGTGTGACATACACATACCAACACATTATAATACTTCATTATTAGACTCAAGCTTTTTAAATTCCTTTAGAGAAAAATGGCCCAAGGCAAATGTAATCTATACAGATTCATCCAAAACTTCGGAAGAGATCGGATGTACTTTCTACATTCCATCGAAGTTGACAGAAAAAATGTTAAAACTACCTTCCAATTGCTCAATTTTTTGTGCTTAGGCACTAGCAAATCTTAAAGCTTTGAAAAATTTTGATAGTTTAAACAATAATGGAGCTTTATTAATATCCGATTTATGGTCAGTTTTATTGTATCTCTAAATCCCAAAAGCTAAAAGTTATTCAATTATAATTTTAATTCTGTTATTAACCAAATTAAGAACCTGCTTGTTAACCAAAAAAATTAAAATAGAACTACTAATTTTATTTAGGTAACAGCTCACGTTGGTATTTAATAAAATGAGCATGTTAATTTGTTTGCTAAAGCCGCAATAATTTCTTCAGTTGAAATATTACTAGGTGAGAAAATTTTTTTCCTGGCGCTTTTTTTTATCTCTAAAAGAAATCGAATAGATCGTTGGAGAACTTCTTGGCAAACTTTTGTTAACTATTCTACACAGAATAAGTTTCTATACAACCACATATTCCAAATTATAAATAGTTTAAAAAATTTAATACTACCCGTAAATATATAACAACCTTAATAAGATTGAGATTTGGTAAGGCTTGTTATCCTGCTCATCTTATAAAAATCAAAATCTATAATTCAAACTTATGTGAAACATGTCAAGAACAAGGAGATATTAACCATATTTTTTAAGTGTTCCAAATATTATCAGCATTTGGGAACTCTTTTAAATATTGCAAATGCTGCAAATATTTTCTCCGTGCCAAATAAATAGCCTATTGGCTACTAAGGATAAAGTGTGTAAGATTGTCTGATTAAATTTATACATAATGCAAACGTGTGTCTGTAGTAAATCTTAGTTATTCTCGTTAAGATCTAAACAAACGGCCAGTATAGAAGACAAATGGAATTGTATTAAAAAAGCTATCGTAACCACCATCAATCTCTGATCGCTTCCCAAAAGTACAAAAAGAAGAATTGGATGACTGACGAAATATTATCAATGATGGACGACTGCAGATCATTTAAAATCAAAGACCAAACCAAACATCAGCAGATTAACCAACAAATACGAAAAGAGTGTCGCAAACCTTAAGAGCAGTGGCTACTAGACAGGTGTGCAGAAATGGAGAAATTGTAAGAAAAACATGACCACTTTAACATACATAAATTCGTTAAAGAAGTGACATGTCATACAAAACCTTGCAGTTTTAATAGTATTGCGAAGAACAATAAATTAATTACCGATCCCAAGGATCTTCTTTAACAGTGGACAAACTACTCACAACATCTATACTCAGACAACACTAAGAGAAACTCTGAAAGTGAATATAAAAGTGAACCCTCCCCAAAATATTGAATTCAGAAGTTGTAAGGGCAATCAAACAGAGCAAATGGGGAAAAGCACCAGGCCCAAATGACATATACATAGAGGTTCTAACAATGTTGAGTGAAGACAATATAGACACCTTGGTAGATCTTTTTAATGACATTTATGGGTCCGGTCAAATACCACAGGATTGACTTTAATCAACCTTTATACCAATCCCAAAAAAGCCAAACGCTAATAGCCAAACCAATTCCGAATTATCAGCTTATTGAGCCAGGTCCTAAAACTCTTCTTAAAGATAATTCATACATAAATATACAACAGATATGAAAGAGACATTAGCCCCACACAGTTCGGTTTCAGACGAGGATTTGGCACAATCGAAGCAATTTATAGCTTAACTGTCCTATTTCAGAAATGCAGAGATCTGAGATTCAGATACAGAGAGAGAGAGAGAGAAATGCTTTGTAAAATGTTACATTTACTCCATACTGCTACATGGTGTAGAAATCTGGACCATAAAGGCCAATGTGATGAATCGATTGGATGCCTTTGAAATGTGGGTATTTAGAAGACTACTTAAAACTCTCTGGACAGATCACACAACAAATGTCGAAGTATTAAATCGAATGGACAGAGAACGCGAATTGGTGCCAATAATAATAAGAAGAAAAACTTCTTATCTGGCTCATATATTTCGAAATTCCAAGTACCAATCTCGTGAAAATTTGTGTTTAATCCAAGTATTATTTACTATGACCTATTTCTAGTAATATCTTAAACAAATGTCCTGATGGGTTCCTGGACGAGAAGCTGGTAAATCTGCCTTCCTTGATTATTGTTTTTTCTTGCTATTATTATCTTCTTTTGTTTAGTTCAGTTGTAGAGATTTTCATGAGATTGTTTAACTCAAATGGATACATTTTTTGATTTTAGTACCTATTAATTATATTAATATTAGTAATTTTTTATTTCTTTATTTCTTATAAAGGTTCGCCTAAAAATTTCGTGGTTTAGTATAAATACTGTTGATATAATAACATGAATCCAAACACTGTTACATTTATTGCATATTGTGTTGATTTATGTTTTGTATTCGTTATCAATTAAATAGGATTAAAGAAATAAAGGAACTAAGCCTGGAGAATATCATACCTCTATAAGGCCAGCTATGATGTATATATCAATGTAAATGCACGATTGTATGATTAATGATTAATGATTAATTATAGATAGATATTCTAATTGTTTACATACACACAGTTTCAAGTTAATTTCGTATCAATGCTTTAATTATATTAGATTTTGTTATACTAGAATTTACATATAATAATACTGCTAGTGGGATTACAGTTTACTATGGCATTGGTTAATTATTGTGTATATTCACGCTATTGATTATATTATTCATGATTAGGGAGCGCAAGATGGTTCGTTAAATACGAAACACCACGGCTCACATTACTACCACAATGGGCAATTATTTCCATTGATAAAGGCTTATACATATTAAGTATTATTTGTTTAGCAAGCAGTTTAATAATTTTTAAGGTAAAATATGATTTAAGTTGCATAGAGTTTCACAAGACATACAAGAGAAGTTTCTTAAACCACCAAAAATATAGACAACATCGTGGATGACAAAAAAGATTTTAAATATGATGAAGGAGAGGCGAAAGTTCTAATATTAAGATATGACATTATACTAAAGGATTCAGATCGAAAAAGCAATTCAACAAAGTCAAAATACATACAGTCTGTAACAGCCAAATGGAATAAATTCATTATTTAGGTTACTGTACATATTTATAAAAAATCCCGAAACACGTCAAATTTAAATTATAACTTGACATTCTTTAACGTGAAAATGCAACCCCTACCTTCAACCTGCTTAGAATGACAGGTACAACCCCCAATTTTTAAAAAAGGAAGTATAGGCTTGTAATATATCGGTTGAAAGGTCTTTTCATTCTCAATTCAAAAATGTTGTCGCTTTCAAGTTTATTAAGATTAATTAAGATAAAATAAATTAAAATCATGTGGTTACCGAAATTCGCTAAAATATACTAAAAACTTATTTCCCGTTTAGGTCTTTATAATGAAAAAGTGAACAAAAACCATAGCAATGTGGTTCTTAGATGGTAACCATTAAAAAAACTTTAAAGAATTTCCGTGGCAACGTTATTTTAACACGCATTAGTAAATTGTTTTATTTAAGTTGTCAGTATTTTAATTTAAGTAAAAAGTTCGTTCAATTCAATTCTGAAAAATGGTTAGATTAACGGAAATGCATAAAATAATAGTTTTACAAATGATTGGTTACGGAGATAATACCCGAACACAACAGGAAGTAACTCGCCTATTTCATGAGAAATTTCCTAATTTACCGCCTATATCCCAAGGAACAATAAGTAAAATAGAGAAGCAGTTTCGCGAGTTTGTTCATGTAAGGCAGATAAAAAAAGCAGCTGCTAATGCACTGAGTGATGAACTCAAATTAGATGTGTTGCTTGAGTTTCAGGAAAATCCACATACATCGAGTAAGGCATCCACTACATTCAATGCTAGCCATACATCGATAGTAAACATATTAAAAGAAAATAAATTGCAGTCCTATAAGATGATATTTACTCAGGAGCTCATGATAGGAGAACTTTTTTTTGTGAGCAAATGATGGATATGTTGGATAACAATATTAGCCAATTAGAAGACGTTATGTTTTCTGATGAGTGTACTTTTTCACTTAACGGTCATGCTAATCGGCAAAATTGCCGCTACTGGGCCACGGAAAATCCTCACTGGATGAGAGAAGAACACACTCAATACCCTCAAAAGGTTAATGTTTGGGCAGGGATTGTAGGAAACAATATCATTGGTCCCTTTTTCATTGAGGGCAACTTGAATGGCAACAATTATTTGGCACTACTTCAAAATGATGTCATTCCAATGTTGGCAAATTTATATCCTGATCCAGGAAACCCTCAAGTTCCAGCGAATACGATATGGTTTCAGCTGGATGAAGCACTACCACATTACCAACTTAATGTCCGGCAGTACCTCGATACAATATTTCCCAATCGGTGGATAGGGAGGCGAGGATCGATTGAATGGCCAGCGCGATCACCTGATCTTACATTATTAGATTTTTTTATGAGGATATGTGAAGAGCCATGTGTACAAAACTAAACCTTCTGATTTAAATGCCTTAAGAGAACGAATAACGCTTGCGATTAGGTCGATCACGCCTGTTATGTTAAATAATGTTAGAAGACAGTTTTATTTGAGATTAGGATGTTGCCAAGACGTTCGCGGTGAACATTTTAAACATCTACTTCATTAACATTCATAGTTCTTTTTCGTGTTCTACATTTTATTACGTTTTGCATTACATTTTAGTTTTTGATTGTATTGAGCGAATTTCGGTAACCACATGATTTTAATTTATTTTATCTTAATTAATCTTAATAAACTTGAAAGCGACAACATTTTTAAATGGAGAATGAAAAGACCTTTCAAACGATATATCACAAGCCTATACTTCCTATTTTAAAAATTGGGGGTTGTACCTGTCATTCTAAGGGGGTTGAAGGTAGGGGTTGCATTTTCACGTTAAAGAATGTCAAGTTATAATTTAAATTTGACGTGTTTCGGGAATTTTTATAAATATGTACAGTAACCTAAATAATGAATTTATTCCATTTGGCTTTTACACACTGTATAGTTAGATTTCTAATAAAAAAATACTTATTATTAATTAAAATTAAAGTATTTTTAACAGTTTCAATAAATACAACTAAAGAAAAATTCACAGTGTACGAACTTCGACAGTGAAAAGGTGTTTATTGATCGTTTGTCAACTAAAGAAACAAATCGATCAACAAAAGTTTTAGTGGATTTATTATAAATAAAAATTAGTGAACTTATTAGAGAAATACTGTAAGTACTTTTAATCTAGTTAGAGACACAAAAAACAAGTTCCTATTGTCTCGATCACTTTATGTCATTAAACAACGAAAATTGATGATTTTAATACTCCAGGGGTGTCGAGACCCCAAACGTTATTGACATCATATCAAAATTCTTTACATTTTGCAGCATTATTTAACTTAACTTCAAAATTCCCTTCCAAGAAACAAGCTCTTTTATATTGAGTTGTGAAAAACGCCAAACTTGAGGAATATCTATTTGCACTGAAAAAATTATAGAACCAAGATTGTAACCGTTTCAAAAGATTTAGAAAATTCATTATAATTTCGATTAATATTTTTTTTTAAATAAAATTCCTCCCGCCATCTATCCGCCAAGTACTTTAATTAACTCAAGGATTCTTCTGTAATTTCAAATATATCCGTTAGATGAGAACGTTCATTAAGTTGTCAATCGTCTCAATTTTTAGGGAAAGGATGTACCATCTTTCTTTTATCTCTTAAAACGTCAAACTGTTAAGACCTGATTTTGTTTTGTGGTCTCTTAACCCTAATAACCCTGACGTTCTATATGTAGGACGCTAATTTCAATAATTTTTGAACACGGCCCTGTTTAAATTTGATAACGCCGTCTATCACAAAATGTTACTCAAGGACAAATCGTCCCATTGTTGTTTAGTTTGTTCCTATCGCTTGAAACGTCTACTTGTGGTGCGGTTGTAAAAAACGTAAAATATGGCTGAGCATGGAATCAGATTTGCAAGGTAAGAAATGTATATTAAACTTTTGATAAAATATACTTTTTTATGATGTTATTTGTATATAAGTGTTCATTTTTCCAAATCGTGAAATAATTTTATCCAAAATGTTTGCCAGTTGGCTGCCAGGTGGTGATAAATTTGACCGTCCTATATGTAGGATGTCAGGATTATGTACTATTATGGCATGAAAATTATAATTTTGAGTAATTATTGTAATCATTGGATTTCTTTGTTTATTTTACTAAGTATTTAGCCCAAAAGAATTTGTTGATAGTGTTATGAACATACTGCTTTTATTGTTTCAGGGGTTTTTCTTTACATAAGGCCTTGGAGATGTTAGAAGAAGATGAATTTCCTCATTTTCAAGCTAATATAGTTCTCTTACCTCCGGAAGATGCCGCTGAAACAGATGAGGATTCTGGTGATGAAGAAAACGTGTCTCCGGATAATTTGCCTTCAAATATGTTGAGAACAGTAGCTGAAATCCATGTACCTCGTTCGGTTGACTCAGACTCGGATGATGATATTCCATTATCAAATTCTGTTAAATCTGAGAAAGTTTTGAAAATTCCACGGCAATACCACTGGTCTGAAGTAGCAACCACCTCAGAGGAAGCAGAAATACTTGATTGGGCAAAGGATAATGATCTCAATATTGATACAGAAGATACTCCCATAGACTGGTTCATGAAGTTGTTCGATGAAGAAAGCCTATATGTATCGAAGAAATCAAAGCATTCGTAGGAATTCTTATTCTCAGTGGTTATGCTCAATACCCAAGGAAGAAGATGTATTGGGAAAAGGATAGAGACGTCTGTAATTCCTTAGTTTCTGGGGCACTTGCTAGGGATAGGTTTGATTTTATAATGAGCGTTCTGCATATAGCCGATAATAATAATTTGGATCATTCTGATAAATTCAGTAAAGTTAGACCTCTCTTTAGGTTACTAAATCAAAATTTTTTAAAACATGCAGTTTTAGAAGAGAACCACAGTGTTGATGAAGCCATGGTTCCTTATTTCGGGCGTCACGGCTGTAAACAGTTTATAAAGGGTAAACCGATAAGATGGGGATATAAACTTTGGGTTGGATGTAACAAAAATGGGTACGTAACGTGGTTTGAGTTATACTAGAGAGCATCAACACACGTATCGCCTAAATACAAGGATTTTGGTGTCAGTGTAGGTGTGGTACTCAGTTATGTTGAAATTCTTAGATCAAAGTGGGAGCTGAAAAAATTTCATTTATTTTTTGATAATTTTTTTAGTACAATGCCTTTATTTGAAATGCTGACAGAAAAAAATATCAGAGGAACAGGAACCATAAGAAGTAACAGAATACCAAAAAAATCCGCTGAAATCGGCAAAGGAGTTACAAAAAGACAAAAGAGGTTCGTACGATGCTAAGTTTGACGGTAATAAGAAATTGACAATTGTCAGCTGGCACGATAATAGTGTTGTATCGCTCTGCTCGAACGCAGTTGGTACGAATCCTATTCATCAAGTAAAGCGATATTCGCGACAAGAAAAAAAAACGATACTTGTTCCTCAACCCTTTATGGTAAAATTATATAATCGAGATATGGGCGGCGTAGATCGATGCGATCAAAACGTAAGTTTATATAGAACTGGTATTAGAGGAAAAAAGTGGTACTTCTGTTTGTTTACTCACTGTATTGATTTGGCTATACAGAATGCTTGGCAACTACATCGAAGCAATCAGGGCACTTTGGATCAATTAGCTTTTCGACGACGCATTGCAACTTCACTTCTTCAGCTTTATACAAAAGCAACTTCATCTTCTTGTGGACGGCCAAGTCGAAGAGAAAATGCCGATTCTCGTTTCGATGGAATGCATCATTATGTGATTGATCAAGAAAAACAAACTAGATGTCGCTACTGCCATAAAAAAACAACTACAAGATGTCAAAAATGTGATGTTGGTATCCATGTACGCTGCTTTGTGAGTTACCACACAAATGGTAGTGCTTGATCCTGACGTCCTAGATGTAGGACGCTAATTTTTTTTTGTGTACATTGCGATTTGTTGCAATATTATTACAGTAATGTATTTAAGTGTTCCAAATAAAACATATTAATAACAAAAAATTGCAGTTTTGCAGCCAAAAAAAAAATCCTTTTCCTTTCTATATTTTCAGATAAATATTTATTTTTAGACCCTTATCGTGAGGCTAGAGATGTTAAATAATATACTTATTTGACTCGAAGTAACACATTCTAAACTCAGTCCAGTAATACCTAATGGTATAAAAGGATTCCTAATAAAAGGTTTAATCCAATCAATACTTAGAGGGTAAAAAGAGCCTTTTCTTCCTAACCACCAGCAGTTGGATAAATCAGGTTGTACCAAATTTCATATTTCTCTTTTCATTGAGCAAGCGAGGAATATTTAGTAATTTTTAAATTAGTGAAGTGTCTTATTTTTATCTAAAATTATAATAGATATTCTTAGTTAATAAATAACTATATTTCTTTGAATGTGAACGAATTTCGAAATTTAGGATAATACATAAAATTTATTCTGAGTTTAACATCATGATATAGAAAGCTTGTTTACATACGATTCTAAAATTAGCTTTATATAAACACTTCTCATCACAACCAAATAATGTAAACATAAGTTGATATTTTAATGTCTTTTTGGAATGACCTGAATTTCCTAAATTCTTATTTTCTTCTTCTCGTCCCCCTTCGAGATTAACCAAGGGTGGTGCCCAGTAGGTAAAAAATATGGCCTCAAAATCAACATTTTGAAAACGAAATATATGGTTATTAGCAGAAACTCTCCAGAAAACCCGATAATATGCTTAGGTGACGATCGCATAAAACGCGTGAAAACTTTTAAATACCTTGGCACCACAATCAATGACCAATCGGATCCACAACAAGAAACAAAAACCCGAATACAAATGGCAAGACAAGCTTTTGTGAAATTTAGACCGCTTCTATGTAATCAAAACCTAAATTTCGAAATACGCTACAGAATGGTCAAGTGCTACATATGGTCCATCTTGCTTTATAGCATGGAAACGTGGACTTTGAAAAAAACATCTATCAACAAACTTGAAGCATTTGAAATGTGGTCATTGAGAAGAATGATGCGCATACCTTGGGTGGAAAGAGTTCGAAACGATGACGTCCTTAAGAGAGCCGGCGTGGAAAGAGAACTCTTTGAATTAATTAAAAAACGCAAGATTGGTTACCTTGGGCACATATTGAGAGGAGCAAAATATGAAATACCACAGTTAATCCTACAAGGGAAGATCGAAGGTAGGAGAGGAGCCGGCCGCAACAATTATCCTGGTTAAGGAATATTAAAGAATGGACAGGAATACACAATACAGGCGAACTGTGTCACGCCGCCAAGAACAGAATTCTAGTAATGAGATAGTCGCCTACGCAGTTTGGTGTATGGCATGTTAAGAAGAAGAAGGTGCCCAATAATAAGTTCTAAAATAATACAGTTTTTATATATGTTTGAAAGAACCATGCCCATCTCTCTCCGACAACGAAAGAATAACTATCAATCAACAAATAATATGTGCTCAACGATAGCAAATGAAAGATTACTGATCTTTAATATCTGCCCTAATATTCCTTACATTTTCATATAATGTGAACTTAAAAAATTAAGCCTTAATTTATTAACTCCAATAAATTTTTACGAATGGGTACAAAAAAACTTAAAATATAGGCATATGAGCTTTCGAAGATATACATTTATCTCTCCTTTGGAAGCTACACTAACTTCTCCCTCGATTGTCATTGTCATGTATTTTCTTATCTTTAGAAAAACAGATGTATTACTTTTGTAAACAATCTGACTATCTTGTAGCAAATTGTCCATTCTGTACAACTTCAAATCAAAATTTAACAACAACAGTGCCAATTACTACTACAAACACTGTCGTTAATTATCTTTCATATGACGTCTCGATCACATCAGCATCTTCAGCGAACTCCTCTTTATTACAATCCTCGACTATACCATCTTCCTTAACTAAATCAATATTTAAATATAAGGTTGAATGCTCGAATAAATAAACTTTGATCAGATAAAAGGCATATATCGAGCACAGTTTAATTTAATCTTGCCCAAGTACTTTCGATCCCTAGATCATCTTCAGGGGCATTTCGTCAATTGCGGCCTATCCGACAAAAACAAAATGTCATAAACATATAAATGTACATCACACTACACTACAAAAGGACAAACAAATACTTTTGTTCTTGTCGGATAGGCCGCAATTGACGAAATGCCCCTGAAGATAATCTAGGGATCGAAAGTACTTGGGCAAGATTAAATTAAACTGTGCTCGATATATGCCTTTTATCTGATCAAAGTAAATCAATCTGTCCTGTTCAAGTCTATTTGACCCAAAAAAAAATTATTTTTTATTTTACAAATTATTACGCGACGTAACGTTTTGGTATTCCGTGACTTTATTACCTAACCTGAGGTCTTTCAATTGCATATGAGATAAAACTTCAACTTCCTGATTTTTTTGATAAAAATTAAATTGTTACCTATGATAAGTTCGGGTCAATATGACCCACGTATTTAAACCGTTAAAAATTTCCTGTGTACGTATGTTTAGTTGGCAGTGTTTTATATTTTCTAACAGTGTTTGTCAGTCATGTAAGTTTATAAATAAAAACAAGTTTCTGCAAGCTAGAACTTGTAAAAAATTTGAAGTGTAGCTGGACGATATCAGGTAGAAGGGCACGTCATGTAGAAGGAAGTGGGAGTGATAGACAAGTGGTAGGACACTGATGATATGTCAAGCGCATTCATGCCATTCATATACATTTCAGTCTATTTTTGCATGTTGATAATGTCGCATCGAAGAACGCTAACCGCAAATGAGCTGCGCGAGCTCGCGAACGTGTCAGACAGTGATGAATACATATCAGAAACAGAAATCCATACAAGTAGTGAGAGTGAAGAAGAAAGTAGTGATGATTCTGTTATTCCATTCTACGTACCACATCCTGTAGAACCTTCTGTAACAGTTCCTTCGAAAGATGGTAATATTCAGTAGTCGCTTGATCCTCCTTATCAACGCGGTCGTTTTTCTACGGCCAATGTTATAAATAATGCTCCAGGAGTTACAAGGTACGCATGTGCACGAATTTTAGATATCAAAAATTCATTTGACGTGCTCTTTTCTGACATAGTTGCAAACCAAATTATTAATATGACAAACATGGAAGGCCAGCGTGTTTTTGTAACCAACTGGAAAGACTTGGATAAAATTGGTTTTCAAGCATACATTGGTCTTTTATTGTTAGCTGGAGTTTTTAAGTCCCATGGTGAATCAACTAAAAGTTTGTGGAATGAAGAAAGTGGTCGTAGTATATTTCGAGCAACAATGTCCCTTGAAGTGTTTACAAAAATTTCGCAAGTGATAAGTTTTGATAACAAGACTACTAGACAGGATAGGAGACGATTAGATAAACTTGCTGCAATACGTGAAATTTGAGGAAAATGGTGGAAAATGTACCAAAATTTTTTAACCCTGATGAAAATGTTACTATCGACGAGCAATTAGTAGCCTTTAGAGCTCGCTGTCCCTTCAAACTGTACATTCCAAGCAAGCCAGCGAAATATGGCATAAAAATTTGGGCTTTATGTGACACCAAAAGTTCTTATGCTCTAAAATTGCAGATCTATACTGGAAAAGAAGCAGGTACCGCGCCAGAACGAAATCAGGGAATGCATGTGGTGTGCGACTTGCATAATGATTTGAAAGGCCACAATATTACTTGCGATAACTTTTTTACATCGTACAATTTAGGCCAACTTCTTTTAAGAAGAAAAAATACAATGCTGGGGACTATAAAAAAAATAAACCAGAGCTTCCAGCACAAATTGCGAATAAAGAAGTTCATAGTTCGTATTTTTACTTCACGCAAGATACCACTGTTGTTAACTATATTCCTAAAACGAATAAAAATGTTGTTCTTATGAGTACTTTGCATCATGAAAAGGCTATTAGTGACAGAAATGACAAAAAGCCCCAAATTTTTTTAGATTATAATTCCAGTAAGGGAGCAGTGGATACTCTAGATCAGCTTGTTGGTACATATACATGTAAGAGAAAGACAAATCGCTGGCCCATGATTGTTTTTTATAATATGCTGGACATTTCTGCCTACAACGCGTTCGTTTTATGGACATCAATAAATCCCCAATGGAACACCAATAAACTTACAAAACGGCGAATTTTTCTTGAGGAATTGGGAAAAACACTGGTGAAATCACTTATCCCTTCCAGGAAAAATTTACCAAGAACCAAAGACTCACAAGAACTGGTAAAAAGGACACGAGCAGAAGTGAGTAGAGAAGATGGAAATTCTAGTTCGTGTGAACCGACTATGAACAATCCAACTCCACCTGCTAAACGATCTCCGCTGTAAATTTTGTTCTAAAAACGATAATAAGACTAATATTTTATGTTGTATATGTCATAAACATATTTGTAAAACCCATTCTTTTTATTACTGTCCCAGTTGTAAACTGAATTAAATTTTGTAGATATTTGTTATTAGGCTTTTCTGGTTAATGAAAGAAAAAAATACCTTTTGTTTTTATTAATAAGGTTTAATTTACATTAACAACATCATTTTTGTTTAATTACCCATAATTTTTTGTTAGTAAAGTTTTGTTTAGCACTATTAGCTTATTTTATTTCGATTAAGGAGCGTAAGCCATAGTTGGGTCATATTGACCCGAACAGTACATTTGTGTAGTTGAATCGAACGGGACAGCAGGGTTAACTAAATCCCAAATATCACCCTTAACACTATTCCGAAGTTCTCAAATTATATGCTCAGCTATAACCAGAACAACTACCCATTTATCAACAATAACTACCTACTATTTCACAATCTCATACATAAATCCCAAACTCTTCCTCAACACTTACATACCCTATCAATAGCATATCAATAGATACTATTGAGACACTTAAACGAACTTATACACGTGGTAAAGAAGCAAACACAGCTAAGCGCAGCCTTGATGAAATTGTAACCCCACCTCTACAAGAATCTTAAGAAAACTTGACAAAATAAAAATCCAATTACTCGACAACTTATACTTCAGCTCGGTAGCGACTCCCTTACAAAACCTTCTACATAAGCTCACAAGTCTAGTTTACAGTGGAATTTGAACGGGTATTATATCCGTTTAGAAATAATGTTACAGTAAATAATTGCTCAAATTTCTCCTACTTAAATATGCATTCTAGAAACTCATTTTAAAAATAACTAAGTTCATAATTATACTTATCAAGTATATTATTTATTTAATAATATTATATATTTAATAATTTATTCAAAATTTATCAAAATCAAGAACATGCCAGTGGAGAACTTACAAACAAATAAAAACCCACAGAGTGAAATCATTAAAATAAATACCAGCATATCACAGGACCTTAACAATTACACTCAAATAATTATTAATACTAATTTAAAAATACATAAATTTTTTTTAATACAATAATACAAGCAGTACATAAAGGTCATGGTTACAGAATGGGGAACAAGGAAATCCAAATATTATGTTATGCAGACGACGTCGCATTAATCGCCAAGACAGAAGGCGAGCTCCAAAGATTAAAACACATCTTCAATACAACAGCTAACAAATACAATATGATAATATTAGCAAAAAAAACCAAATGTATGACAACATCTAAATACCCACTACGATGTAAAATCAAAATTTTTAGGAGTAGGAATAATAAAGTAAGCAGCAAGGTTTAGATATCTGGGAATGGATATAACAAGTTACGGAGATGTAAAAGAAAAAATACGACAACAAAGCTTTAAAGCAAGTAAAGCGGCGGGATCTCTTAACCTTTAACTACGGGCTACGGTGTACTCAGTACACCAGTCGCACTAAATTGGCCGCTATTTCTGATAAGCACTGGTTGCACACGTGTCCCTCTACCTAACCTATCTCTGATGTGTCAGCTATAAACCTCAACAGTTGTAAAATTGATTGCTGCAGAGATAGACTGACGGTTGGAAAAATTCAGGAGAAGTTTACAAGTGGTGTATGTAGTACACCAAGCACCTAGTTATGTAAGTAAATTTTGTGAGATTTATATTACGTTTATCTACTAAAAAATAGCATTATTAATGTATAGCGACTTATAATATGTAACAAAAGCTAGACATTTTGCAACGTTTTGAATAAAAGAATTTGTAATTTGTTATTAAAATTTTAATAAAACTTTCATTTTATTATAATAAAGCTAGTTTTATGATAATACATTTGATCAAATATTTTATTTTAGCATTTTCTCATAACTTAATATACCGTTATCTATTTGGATATTTGTGAGTACCTATTATTGGACTATTTAACGACCTTCTAGTTGTTTTTGTGGTCTTGTTTTTTCATGTTTTTTCTTCCATAGCAATACGGTCATGTCTCTTTGAAATATTAATTAGAAATAAATAATAAAAATTACAAACGTTGCCTCTATATATTTCTCGTAACGTTTATAAATCGAGAGGTACTACAAAATATTTACTTTGCAGGGATCGTGTATCAGTAAGAAATCCCCAAAAACTCTCAGAAGATGAACTTAGAGCTATGGCTCAAGCTATATTTGAGGAAGAATCTGATGAAGATGTTGGTGGAGACCCAGATACTTCAGACGACGAGCTAATAGAAAAAACGGAGCACGACACTGAATCAGAAGTTGATCTGAATGACGAAAATCAATATAAGATTGACTCGGACACAAACAGTAACATTGACAACAGTTCAGATCTTGATGAAGACAATGATTATTTTATAGCAAAAGACAGAAAAACTAAATGGTATAAGAAATCTCTTCTTAGCAAATTTACTAAAACTCCTTCAAAAAATATTGTCAAGATATTTCCTGGGCCAACAGTTTGTGCGAGAGATGTTACTACGGAACTAAGTGCTTTTGAAAAACTCTTTACAAATGAAATCATAGAAAATATAGTTGAATGTACAAATTTGCAGATTGCAAAAATGCGATTAAATTATGAACGGCCAAGACGGGCTAAAGATACGACTAAACAGGAAATCATGGCATTATTAGAATTATTATTTCTTGCAGGGACTAAAAAACAAAATCATACACACTTCCTCGAATTGTGGACAAAAGATGGTAAATTGTAATTTAGTAGACGCAAACGAGGAAGAAAACGAAAGTGAATAGCACACATATTCTCAAATATGTTCATTTGTGAATGATTATTTACTCCTAGTTTTTAGATTTATATACTAGTTTTATAATATTTTTAATGTTAAGCTAATATACAAGAATCTCAAGAAGGTTATTTTTAGAGAAAAAGAAGTGGTTGAGTTTTTGTTCTTATATTTGTTGCTAATCTTTATATTTTCGTTATGTATTATTTTTTATGTTAAAACATTCTCCTAAATATATGCCTACATTTATTATATACAATATATGTACTAAAAATACCTAGTTGTGGCTTTTATTTGCGTTTTTAGTCGGTGGTGTACAGAATACACCGCGCACGTAGTTATGACTAATGGAGGGGCGCCCGTAGTTAAAGGTTAATGACACAATCTGTAAAAACAAACACCTAAGAAATGACACAAAAACAGTTTTGATACATATATACATACATTGATTTTGACATACATAGATTTTCACATATATAGATTTGTACATAATAACATATAGATTTTTATGTATATCGATTTTTAATTACATTGGTTGTTACAAGCATTGACTTTTATTTAAATAGCTTACTTCTTATAAAAATCGAAATTTCAAGCATCATATCACTTAATCTATATAAAAAATAAATTCCATAATTATTTTTTAAACCACTTTTAAAATAATTCCAGAGTTCTATACATTTACAATGAACTGTAAGTATAAACCAAGGTAACTACTATTAAAATATTAAATATTCCTAAAAGTTTCTCTACTTTGTAAATTTTTAACGAGAGCAATAAGGAAAGTCAAAATTGTCTGTTCCTAAAAGAATTACTGTTCGTTGTCTATTGGATTACAAATTGTTATTAGGATAATTAGTTAATTAATATGAAACGTCAACAAATCTCTTTTGATTCTAATCGAGTCTCACAATAACGGCTACATCTCCGAAAACAGCAAATTCAATTAGCGCAACTGGAACTTTCCTAATCAAAAGTTCCTTTTCGAGTCGCCTTTTCATCGTCTTAACGATAAAAGCTTATTTAATTTTGCCGGCAATTTTCCCTTTTCCGAAACATGTACACTGTCACTTTACTGGATGGATGTTTCGACATTGCTTGCCTATGCTTTAACAAACAGCTGCCGTGTTTTCACAAAAATTTGCAGAGATTCAGCTTAACGCAATAGTTTTTATTTTTACTCCGTGAAGTGTATCTGTGTTCGTAGATATATCTGTTACTATGACATCAAACAAAATCTATTTGCTATAAAATATAGAGGGTAGATGTAAGGTGTAGAAATTATGTGGGAAAAAAATTAATTCAGTAAAGAAATTTATATTTAATGTCACTCTATAACTAAATAATTCCAAATTGCCTTAATTTACAATTATTATATGATTTTGATCTAATAGAGGTCGTTTTCACTACCAAAAAATAAAAAGTAATCAAGGACACAAGTATAATTTTGAAGTGAAGTATAAGTAAAGCTTAAATTCAAATTTCCATAAAACTTAGTGGAGACAAGGTATTCAATGACATGGTTTTAATTATAACGAATCTAGGGGGTGAGATTTAGGTGTTAAACTGTAATACAAATCTTAAATTATGTTGTTTAGTTTTTATTGACATTTAATCACTTCACTAAAAGATGATTTGAATCAATTACCTGCTTTAATTTTGATTTTTGTATCATACGAGTAGGATTAGCTGGTACCCCTAAAAAATAGAAAACAATATCGCAGTATTTCACGTTCATTCAAGATGGCTCCTCAGAGAAACGGTCGTGTTTAGGACTCGGTAGTTGTGCTGTAAAAAGTGCCTAAAAGTTGCACAAAGTGGTCTGTTATGTGCAAAATGTGGAACGTTATGACATAGTGGCTGCCTGAAGCAATTAAACTGTGAAGAAAGTGTTAGGTTAAATGATACATCAAACGAAATCTTGGATAAAGGGGCTGACGATGAGGATCCGAGGATGACTGAAATCAGATGCTTAAAGGAAATTATTAATCAGAACGATATTATAATATCAAATTAACAAATAACGATAAATTAACTGAAAGAACAACTAGATTTATTTAAATATATGCAATTAAACGACCAGTCGCCATCTACTCAACAAAATATGAATTTAATAAACCATTCTAACAGAAACCTCAATTTTGAACGACCGATACAGTCTAGCAGTAAAGAATACCCAAAAAATAAACAAACTACACCTGCAAAAAATATTGCTGTTAATGAAAGTCTAGCTGTTGATTGTAAAGAAAGGAGTTCCCCAACAAAAACTGTGTTTAAAAATTTTACCAATAAAAATAAACAAGTTGTTTCCTTAATCGGAAATAATAAACAATTATCAGCTGATATTTTAAGAATACAAACGGAAACAAAATGTTCAAATATTATTAATTTAACAAACGATGAAAAGAAAATTTGATAAATATTGTGAAAACGAATTCGGTTACAAATAATAGTGGACAAGAATGGAAAATGATTAGACACAAAAAAAGGAATGGACGTTTTGTTATAGGCAATAATGAGAACTCAGAAATCAGTGGTGTCCCAAAATTTAGCCATCTCCATGTTACTAGAGTAGACCAACATACAACGGTAGAAAATCTTAAAAAGATGTTAAAAAAACACTTTCCAGAAGTAATATGTACGTCGTTAACTGCTTAGCATCCCAACATATATTCATCTTTTAAAGTTTCAATTTTTGAACAAAATTTCGGTAAGGCGATGGACCCAAAACTATGGCCAGTAGGATACTATGTACGTAGGTTTCTTATGAAGCACCCAACACATACGCAAATAAAGTGAAGTATGAAGAAATTAATTTAAAACAGGAAAAAGGAAGGGATGAGTACGATCTCCTACTTTCAAATATTCAGGGACTAAATCAATTTAACTGTTTATTTACTGATTATAAGGAGTCTGATTTGAAATTTCTTTGTATGACTGAGACGTGATCAGCAGATGGCGAGGTGATTCATTATAGTTTTCCAAAGTTTAATAGTGTAAATTATTTTAATAGATCCCAATATAAATGTGGTGGCGTTGCAGTTTGGGCAAGTGACGATATGAAGGTTAGTTCCATTTTACTCGATCAGTACTGTGTTGAAAAAGACATTGAAGTATGTGGGCTGAAATGGCATTATAATTCAAATCAACACACAATTTTAGTTTGCTACAGATCTCCTAAAGGTAAATTTGATGTATTGTATGAAAAACTAATCTTATTTTAAATTCAAATTTTAAACTAAATAAATTTATATTTTTAACAGACGATTTTAGTGTAAATTCCATGACACTAAATAATTCACATAGATTTTCTGGTTTTCTAGCATCTTATGGTTTGTCACCCAGGAACTTTACACCTACAAGGTAGACTTCCACGTGGAAATATTTTGGATTAGGTATATACAAATTGTGATGATTGTATAGGTACTGTAAATGTAAATACTGAATCGGATCACGATATGTTCCTTTTAAAATTGAATTTTATTACTCTAACTATGACATCAGTTCGAAATACATTCAGAGTAACATATGAAGACGCTATAGATGCATTCAACAATCTCTTAAGTAAAGAAACATGGCAAGATGTTTATCATGCAACTGATGTTGAGAGTAAATATAATGCCTTTCATGATAAATTACCGTTCTATTTCAATACTACTTCAATATTACAATACCAAAACCAAATAAAAAAAAACATGGGTCACACAAGAAGTAAAATCTTCTTCAGATAGTCTGAAGAATTTGTATATTTTGAGTAAAGCATACCCTGAGCTAAAAACTCTATATAAACAAAAAAAAATATCAGCACAAAGTTCTTGTTGCGACGACAAAGGGTCAGTTTTATTTTAACAAAATTTCTGAATCCTCTAAAAACAAAACCACATGGGCAGTTATAAATAAACTTAATGGAAAACAAAAAAATCACAAAAATATCTGTCTAAAAATAGATGATACTAGGATTACAGATTCAGATATAATATTTAACAAATTTAATATTTACTTTATAGATGCACCAGTAGATATACATAATTAGTAAAATAATTAGGAAACCAGATTTAAATTTTCAGCATTCCAACGATTTTGTTCAAAATCGTTTGTTCCTATCTTATGTAACAGAGGAAGATATCTTAGACATAATAAAATATATAAATAAAAACAAAGCATCGTGTGGTCTTGATGAAATATTAGTTATAGTAAATAAGAAAATTGCGTCTCAGATTTTGACACCACTTACTCACATTATAAATGCTTCTTTTAATACCGGTGTTTTTTCCAGTATGCTGAAAATTCCTATCATTTCACCGGTATTAAAACAAGGTGATCCTGAATTAATGTCAAATTTTCGATCATTGTCTGTTCCATCTGTGATACCTAAGATTATTATTTTTAGATAAACAACGTTTATTATTTTTAGATCTCAACCAAATTATCACAAAGCATCAACATGGTTTCGAGATGAATTTTCTGCTTCCACGCCATTAACAGTTTTTATGAGAAAGTCTTAATCTCTATTGAAACCAGTGAAAATCCAACTGCCATTTTTTGTGACCTCAGTCGTGCTTTTGATTGTATGCAACACGATGTACTCGTTGATAGATTGTATAGATATGGTGTTAGGGGAGTTGTTCATAGTTGGTTTGGCTCCTATCTGAAAGACTGGCTTCAAATAGTTAAAGTGAAACATAACTTTAAGATTTCAGTGTCTGATCCGATTTTTAATAACAATGGAGTACCACAAGGCTCCATATTGGGCCCGATATTATTTATTTTGTATATTAATGAACTACCATATGTAATGTCTGATGCATTTGTATTAGTTTATGTGGATGACTTAACAATGCTACATCGCGATAAAGACATAAATTTTTTACAAGATAAAATAATAAACTCACTGAAGACCTTCTCTGATTGGTGAAATAATCAGTCGCTTCTGTTCAATGTTCACAAAACTAAATTTTTATCATTTACATCCCGTTCAAATTCTACTAGACCTGATTTAAGTATTTCCATTAGTGGTGAGGGTATTTTGAGTTGTAGTAATGTGAAGTTTTTAGGAGTGACTTTCGACTCTCATTTATCTTTTAAGACTCATTGTTAGAATATATGTAAAAAACCTAATTCTCAATGTTATTAATTGAAAAATTTGGGTAGAATACTTAGTCTGCAACATCTTCGTCTTTTTTATGTTGCTGAATTACAATCGACAACGAGTTACGGTATAACTGTCTGGGGTGGCTCTTGTAGTATAAAGGACGTTTTTAAGGCCCAAAAGCGTATTGTCAGATGTATTGCAGTTATTCCGTATGGTTGGTCTTGTAAAAACCTATTTAGAGATTTAAATATATTAACAGTATATGTAATTTACATTGTGGAATTATAGATAATAATTCATAAAAATATAAGAACTTTTTTATGTAACAGTGATATTCACTCATACAACACAAGAAATAAGAGATAGTTTGTAGTACCTTATCGACATTTAGAAATAAGTAGGAAGTCATCTACTGTTTGTGGTTTCTTTTTCTTGATGTGCCTACCCGTTACGAATGTTGGCGATCATCATGGCAAACGTTTCCTGGGTACACTTATATGGATGGAAATATGTCATTTTCCATCTTTTTACAGAAGGTTTATTCGTTTGGTTAGCAGACTAAAGAATAAATTTAAGACTACCATTTAAGACTATCATTTCAAAGAAAAACGTGTGCATTGACGAAACTTAAGTGTCTTTTTAATGGCGACTAAAATTCAAGCAGTATATTGCCAACAAGAGGCACAAATTTGGGATAAAATTATTAAAACTTTGTCTGAAAGGTGGTTATACATACGAGTTTTACGTATATTATTAAAAGAACGGGCTGAAGGTAGCACTGTACACTGTACCAATAACTGTAGTGATAAAACTTATGGATAGGCTGCTTGACAAAGGGTGAACACTTGCGACTGATAACTACTACACCGAAAAACGTATATGATTGGTACGCTACGTGCCAACCGCAAATATAATCCTAAAAACATCAATTCAAAAAAAAATAAAAGTAGGCGAGCATGTAGCTAAATAAAGTAATTTGGGCATCGTTGTTCAGAAGTAGAGGGACAAGCGAGATGTACTGATGATTAGTATCAAATTCGGTGACGAAGTGGTGGTATTGGCAAAATCATTTTGAAGTCGTCTAATTTAAAATGTATAATGTATGTCTAAATTGTAAATATAAATGGCTGAGATAAAATTAAATTATTAGAAGAATTTTTCACCAAATAACAAAAAAAAAATTTACAAAAAACGATTTTTAAGTGGAAATTTAAACACAATAAACTTACTTTAACCTTTAATTGTGGCTAAGTCCCATTAAAATAATAATTATATTTTATATGGTATACTCATAGCACAGCTTAAGCGACCTTGCTGCCATTTTATTACTAAAATTTTCTAAAATATGTATTTTTGGGTTATATCCCGAAAACAACTTTATTTGTGTGATCGTTTGATTACTTAACTGTTGTTAAACTTAACAGTTTTATCAGAATTTATGAAATCTCTAGGTTTACAAACGTGTTCTCCTTCCAAGGTAGAATGTTTGTTGTTCGGAAAATTTGGAATATTCCTACCCATATTTCATGTCGCTAAACGTTATCCTAAATATTCTCCAAAATTATTTAAATTGAATAAAGGTTCGTAGACCCTTTTGGGTTGCTACGTACAAGTTCGAAAAGTAATCAATTTAAAAGGCTTTTACTCTGCCATTATTTCTAAAGCGCGGTTTTCATTTCATCTACTCGTATTTCGTCGTCATTCGAGAAGTAAAGCGTGTGAGTCTTACATCGAATGGATGAAAACAAATAGGTTCAAGTTCAAAAGAAGCGTAAATTAGAAAAGCTATTGAAAATTTTTCGTAAAAACTTTGAAAGATCTAAAAAAGCGTTAAATTAATGTACTTTTTATTGCTTTTCTATGGCACAACTTGATTTTATCACAATAAATATGTAAAAACCGCATAATTAGCATTGCTACAATAATAGCCATGTACTTGCATAAAAAAATATGTTGTTACCAAAATTATCATGGTTTAATATTTGCATAATGAGAAGTTACTTTATTTAAATCTAAAGTTGTTAAAAAGTACAGTCATTCGGGATAACTTTGATCCACAGGGTCTAACTTTGCACCATTTATTTTTTTTATATTAGTGTACGTTATAAGTAGTATTCTTGCTGTTTTAATTTGGATAAATTGACAACAAACAAAGATCGGAACCCTTCCTGGAAAACTGAACGAGTCCTTCAGAACGAACTTAAGCTGGGTATTAATAAATAAATATACCTTTACTATGACTTCGTAAATTTTTTTATTTCCTGTACCTTTCTGGGATTGGTGTGGGGAGAGAATGAACAGGGAACGAACCCAGGGCTAAGCAGTCAGCAGAGCACCATTCTGATGGATGGAACGGTGGACGTTTTTCTCTTGAATATCCTTAGGAATATTCGAAGAATTTCTCCCCTCGTTTTTTCCAGCAGTGTGGTGTTGCTTAACGTCCTGGTCTTAATAAGATTAAGACGTTACAGTACAATATAAATAAACTTTGATACGTTCATTACCAAGGTATTGTTACGAAACCTGACACTGAAATTATGGTGACTGATTGCTAGGATGTTTCGAGAGAAAGTAAATCGCTAAACTTAAGTTGCAATAAATAAAAATGGTATACTTACGACATATGGTCCCTTACTATTTTCATTTTTTTGTTTTTTTATTTCTTGTTTAACATGTCAGTACGCGCGCTTTAAAAAGGTGTATCAGTACACGCGGCGGACTGCGAGTCCGCGTATTGAAATAGCAAGTATGAAACGGACTAAAAAATACTTCTGATAAAGTGAAATAAATTACTATTACAAACACTCACTTATTAAATATTTTGCATGTTATACACATTCATTACAATTATTTGGGCAATGTTGTAAACACATATATTTTCCACATTTAACACATGCATACTTGTTCGGGAAATGGAGACAGAAAGATTGCCGAAAAGATCCCTAGATAGTAAAATGCAGGGCGCAAGACGAAATGGAAGGCCACAGAAAAGATGGGAGGATGAAGTGGCATCGGACGCGCAAAATTTGCTAGACGTGAGAACCTGGAGAATATCGGCGCGGGACCGACAAGGTTGGAAGCATAGTTTGGAGGAGGCCAAGGCCCGATTTGGGCTGTAGCGCCATTGGAGAGAAAGATACTTGGTCAGACGGTTCTTTTTTCTGTCGCAGTAACTGCAGCGTTCCCTTTGTTGGCCAATATTACCAGTTAGAGGTAGTAGTGGATTTTTAGATTAAACAATTTCTGTAATTCTTAATTTTATTGGTAATGACAAAGAAAGGGTAGCACGAGCACAAAGGTGATTATCAACTAATTGTCTAGCTAAACTTTGTAAAAAGACTCTTCTGCTGTTTCATCACAGCTATTTTCATTTTTAAGATTGCAGCTCTGAACAAATCGACGGAACTACAATTATACCACTTTCTCAGATTGTTGAGACAGAAGATGCGTCTTCTTCCAATACTTTGTTTTCCCTGAATTTTTCCCTGCATTATGGTTTGTAGCAATACATATTTATCCCCTCTCATAACGTGGCCGAGATATTGTAACTTTCTTATCTTAATCGTATTCATGATTTCCATTTCCTTTGTCATATTTCTGAGGACTTTAACATTTGTTGTTCGGTCTAGCCAACTTATTTTTAATATTCTTCGGTAGGTCCACATCTCGAATGCTTCAAGTCGATCGCTGACCTCTTTCTTTAACGTCTAGTTCTCCACCCCATACAGCAGTACCGAAAACACATATGAACGTAATATTCTTATTTTGAGTTGCAAACTAAGGTCTCTACTGCATAATACTTTTCTCATCTTATTAAATGTTGCTCTAGTTTGTCCAATTCTCATTTTTATTTCTTCTTTATACTCGTTATTTTCATTAATAATTGTACCAAGATATCTGTATTTTTTTACTTTTTCTATTGGAACCCCTCTTATGTTTACCTGTTACTTCATCTATTTTATTATCATAATAATAACAGTAAGACGTTTTTATTTTGATTGGGTTTGTAGGACACAAGAGTCCAAAAATAAACTAGTGTTAACTAACCGTCACTTTGAGAGGTTGACAAACTCAGGTCGTAATTTTGTTTTGTTTTCATGAATTGTACCAACTAACGTTAGCTTTTTCGCGTACAACGACTCTAACCGGTTCATACTTGTGAACCAGTTGTCGATAGTAATATTCCTTCCTGATCCATATATGGGTTCACATAATCTCAAGAATACATCATTGGGAGAGTTGCTTACAGCATAAGGGTCATCAGGTTGCTGCCCTACATAGACTTCAAGATTTGAAGTAAACACTTAGCATGAACAAGGGCAAAAATTTTAATCAAATATTTATTGGGTTTATTTAAAATATATTTTCCAAATGAGCAGCACCTTTAAAACACTTCCAGGACTGTAAGCAGTTTTGCAGTTGGTAACGAAGGCATCAAATATTTTCCGTATGGGTGCTAACTTGTCAGCTTGTTGCTTTCTTCGCGAGTTTCGGAATTGTCGAATCTTAAATGCCAGAAAATAAATAAATATAACGTGTTTAGAGACATCACAAGTCGAAATAACTCCACACCTGTTTCTTGGGTATTGTAAATGTAATACATTTTTTTGTGTCATTCAAAATGGGTCTCATAAATTGAAGCGAATTTTAAAATACATTTTTTGTATCATTTAATTTTTAAATAGTTCAGTGTTATATTATAGTTTAACAAATTTAAGTAGTTCCTATTTAAGTTTATTAGACGACAGAACAAGCTTTCAATCTTTTAGTTTACATTAATTTTTATACGAGAGACAGTTCAGTTCATATTATGTCCACACAGTCGCTATTTTTCTTTTTAATAATATTAGCTAAGAGACACGCAAAAGCAATAAACATTATTCAAAGTCTCATAAATTCATCTGAGTGCAGTAGAAATTGTCTCAAGGGACTCTATTTTACATGCTCTGATATACAGTTGGTGGGTACCCACTAAACATATGTGAAACTATCTAGTATAAGAATGCAGTCGCTCACGAAGGTTATATAAACTATACTTATGACGGTTTTCCACTTTATAACCTTACAGCGGCAATTTCACAAAATTTACGAGCAAGGAAAACTCTACATGCTAATTTTGAGTAATTTATAATAGAAATCTTATAAGGGTTTTAGTCTACTTCTTGTCAAAACTTAAAAGTTAAATTGTAAAAAGCGTACATTTTTATTTCTGAAAGTGTTACATCTATATGCATGCAGAAATCTGTATAACGCAATACCTTGTGTAGTATATAATTAACAAATTGCTGATATATAAGTCGACACATACAATGCTGTACATATGTCATACAAATTAATTAACTGCCATAACAGTTTCATTAGTTTGCCTGTAATATTGTTACTGAGAAATTTTCAAAAACCAAAGGTTTGGACAAACATGACTGTAGACGAATTATTCCAGGTTGCAAAAGACAGAGAAACTTTTAGAAATGTGGTCGCCAACCTTCGTTAATGGGGACGGCATAAGAAAAAGAAGAAAGGTTTATAGCACACAATATAGTTAACGAAAAATAATATACACAGACTTTTAAAACTCCAGCATCATTATTTAAACGACGTTTCGACAAGGTCACATTTGCCATTATCAAGTCAAATTAGTGCTGCTTTTTTCCTGATGGTCAAGGACAGCTGATTTCTAGGCCGCCAAGTGCTGTGCTTTAATGCTGCTACGCTGCTTGTGATTGGTCCTATGCACGTGCGAATCGCTAGTTTGATTTCTACCTTTTTCTGTAGAATTAGTTTCCATGCAGTTGGGACTTTTTAGGAATTATCTCTTGTGTTTAAAGTTTTTGGATGTTTTCTAATTTCTATCGCTTAACCAATTACACGTTTGATCCTATTTTCAATGTTAACTAGCGTCGTTGTTTTATTTAAGTTTATTTTATATCCTGTATTTATAATATGTTGCACTAGAAATGACGTATTTTTTTTCTTTTGATGGCATTTCGATGTTTTCCTTGTCTAACGTCTATTGTTTTATTGGTTGGTTTGATCTATGATTTGTCGCAGTTCTTACAGGTATTTTGTACACTCCATGATTTTCCAATACAATTTTTGTTTTTGCGGATGATAATATGGTTGAGATTTTCCTGTTGGTGTTAATGCCCTTGTTCATGTCGAGTGTTTACTTCAAATCTTGAAGTCTATGTAGGGCAGCAACCTGATGACCCTTATGCTGTAAGCAACTCTCCCAATGCGGTAGTCTTGAGATTATGTGAACCCATATATGGGTCAGGAAGGAATATTACTACCGATAACTGGTTCACAAGTTTGAACCGGTTAGAGTCGTTGTACGCGAAAAAGCTAACGTTAGTTGGTACAATTCATGAAAACAAAACAAAATTACCACCTGAGTTTGTCAACCTCTCAAAGTGACGGTTAGTTAACACTAGTTTATTTTTGGACTCTTGTGTCCTACAAACCCAATCAAAATAAAACGTCTTACTGTTATTATTATGATAATAAAATAGATGAAGTAACAGGTAAACAACGAGGGGTTCCAATAGAAAAAGTAAAAAAATACAGATATCTTCTGTATTTTTTTCGTACGTCCGACCAAGTATCTTTGTCTCCAATGGCGCTACAGCCCAAATCGGACCTTGGCCTCCTCCAAACTATGCTTCCAACCTTGTCGGTCCCGCGCCGATCTTCTCCAGGTTCTCACGTCTAGCAAATTTTGCGCGTCCGCTGCCACTTCATCCTCCCATCTTTTCCGTGGCCTTCCATTTCGTCTTGCGCCCTGCATTTTACTATCTAGGGATCTTTTCGGCAATCTTTCTGTCTCCATTTTCCCGAACAAGTATGCATGTGTTAAATGTGGAAGATATATGTGTTTACAACATTGCCCAAATAATTGTAATGAATGTGTATAACATGCAAAATATTTAATAAGTGAGTGTTTGTAATAGTAATTTATTTCACTTTATCAGAAGTATTTTTTAGTCCGTTTCATACTTGCTATTTCAATACGCGGACTCGCAGTCCGCCGCGTGTACTGATACACCTTTTTGAAGCGCGCGTACTGACATGTTAAACAAGAAATAAAAAAGACAAAAAAGTGAAAATAGTAAGGGACCATATATCATAAGTATACCATTTTTATTTATTGCAACTTATGTTTAGCGATTTACTTTCTCTCGAAACATCCTAGCAATCAGTCACCATAATTTCAGTGTCAGGTTTCGTAACAATACCTTGGTAATGTGCGTATCAGAGTTTATTTATATTGTACTGTAACGTCTTAATCTTATTAAGACCAGGGCGTTAAGCAACATTACACTGCTGGAAGAAACGAGGGGAGAAATTCTTCGAATATTCCTAAGGATATTCAAGAGAAAAACGTCCACCGTTCCAACCATCAGAATGGTGCTCTGCCGACTGCTCAGCCCTGGGTTCGTTCCCTGTTCATTCTCTTCCCACACCAATTCCAGAAAGGTACAGGAAATAAAAAAATTTACGAAGTCATAGTAAAGGTATATTTATTTATTAGTACCCAGCTTTAGTTCGTTCTGAAGGACTCGTTCAGTTTTCCAGGAAGGGTTCCGATCTTTGTGAAAGTTAGCTGCTGTCGAGGGTTGTTGGTCTAGATAATAGAAATCACTTATGTCCCCAGGTTGGTAAATGGGTTTCAAATTATATTCTGATGTGTCAGTCGACTTAAGGTAGTACGGGTGGTTGCTGATTGTTCCCCAAGGTAGTGTGGTTAGCTGTTGTTTGCTTCCCAAGGTAGTGTGGTTGGCTATTTCTTGCTTCCCACGGTAGTGGCCGTGTATACGGCCAAGACACTAACCAATTTGTGTGACTAGAGTTTCATTTAGAATGATTGTATTGATATGATTGCGAAGAGCGAAAAGAGCGAATAAAAATTTGTATTGGCTTATATAGAATGGAACGGCTTCCAAAAATATTTATAATTTAGTGAGGTCGCTTTGGAATAATATAGTACGGAGGACAGGTACCAAGCGAATCTTGGTGTAACGTTCAATTGGTTGATTGAAACGTTACAGTATAATAAAAATAACCTCAAATATTACTAAATAAAAAAAATTAAAAAAAAAATGTTAAAACAAATTACATAGTTTATTTAAGAATTATTTCTTTCAATAATAAATATTCGTAATGTAAACAAAAGATCATTAAAATTAAAAAAAGAAACATCGAAATCCATAAACACGAGCTAGAGGTACAGATAACAGCTCCTTCCCCCTCCATCACCCCGCAAATTTCTAATCCGGACGATTTTGAAGACCACATTTTAAAGATTTGTGTGCGAGTGGACGGTTCTATTGAACTGCAATCTTTTTCTAATTTTTCACAGTAAAACTTTAAAGTATGCTCTTTTAAACCAGGCAAATTAGATCTCTTTATTGCTATAAACAATGCATTTGTCAATTTAAAAAAAAACAAGAGACTAACTTGCTGTCCAAATTTTTCTAGGAAAACTTTTGCTTTTTTAAAATTTGTAGAAAATGCAATCTTTTAAAATATAAAAAAATATTTTCGTGTAAGAAATAGTTAAAATACTATTCTTATTTTGTATAAGCAAAAAATCGAGACGTTTTTGCAAAATAATTTTGCAATATTTAATATCGTTTTTCTTAAGTTTTAATTAATATTATTGATAAAATAAATCTTGCTCTTTTATGAGCTATCCTTAGAACTACTGTAACTTCATTATTTTCTAACTTAAATTGTTGCAAAAAAATTAATGCCATTTTGAAGGTTTTTGTATGAAGTATAAGATTATTACTCTTAAATTTGTTTTAAATGCTTCATTTTTTGTTGGTAAACGAGAACAGTAAAAGTTTACCAATTTTTGCCCTAATTTATTAATATCTAATTAAGTCTAAAAAATTGACTGCAGGAAACATAAAGGTTCTTTTTACAGAGGTCCATACTACTGATAATTTTTCGCCTGTTCCAACAACCATTCAAATTTCGTCATTTTGTGTCATGTGGAACAATTTCACCCAATCATGTCAACATTAGACTGATAATTGCATTCTGTGCAATTTTCAATCCCTATGACAACACGATCGAGTTTGACAACTTCATCCAAATAAATTTCAAAATGTCACGTTTTAATGTTAACTTAAATTTTAATAATTGTACTTTCACTAACTGTACTTTTAATAAATAAATGTTTCGTTATGTTGAGTTATGATTTTTTTTTTTTTTCGAAAAATTATCCGCCGAATATCCCATCGGACATTGATGAATACCTCATGATTTCATGACAAATTTCTCAAGCTCGTTGCTTGAGAAATTTGTCATGCGAAGCACGAAGCCGAAGGCTGAGTGCTGTTACCAACGAACGAGCTTTCGATTGTCATGAAATTATCTCGTCTGTTATCAATGTCCTAGGGATATTACTACTGAAAACAACGTCGTTATAACTCTTGTTTCAACAGAATGTGTCCATTTTTTAAATGGCGTTTAATATAGGCGTGTGAGATTTATTGTACAATTTATCAGTTGGCACTACAGCCCATCGTTAGCCTTGGCCTGCTTCAAAACATTCTTCCATCCTTCCCTATCGAGTGTCTGTCTTCTCCAGCCCCTCACTCCAATCTCCCTCAGATCTTTCTGTACATCGTCCAGATATCTGAGTTTAGGTCGCCCCCTTCTTCTTCTTCCGACCGGCCTGTTTAGCATAGTTATCCTGGTGGGATCACTCTCATCCATCCGCATAACTTGGCCCACCCACCTTAGGCGGTTTATTTTGATGGTCTTCACAATATCTGCATCACGAAAAAGTCTATAGAGTTCAAAGTTATATCGCCTTTTCCACAGACCCTGTTCGTTTACTCCGTCATATATGGTCCTCAATACTTTTTCTTTCAAAGACTCGCAGTAACTCTTCATCTCGGGTCGTCATTGCCCATGTTTCCGATCCGTATGTGAGCACTGGGCGTATTATTGTTTTATAAAGTTTGCACTTTGTTGCTATTGACATACTTCTCGCTCTTAGTTGAGGGCCCAGGCCAAAATAACAGCGGTTAGCCACGCATATTCTGTTTTTTTTTATCTCGTTGGATGTGTTATTTTTGTAGTCTACCAGTGATCCTAAGTAGCAGAATTCTGCTACCATTTCTATCGTTTCGTGTTGCACCTCTAAGTTATTTTGTTGAATTCTTGATATGGCCGGCATATATTTAGTTTTCTGGATGTTAATCAGAAGTCCGATGTTTTCTGCGGCATTTATCAGGTCGCTGTAACGGAAAAATCTTATTTTTCTGGTCTATAACTCTATAACACATTCAAAGGAATGTGCCCATTTTTTAAATGTCGTTTAACATAGGTGTGTGAGATTTATTGTACAATTACCGAGAAAAAAATTATAATTGCAAACGAACTGACAGTGAAAATATTAACGGCAAACAAGGCATTGTGTATTTGCACAATAGATTGGAAAAAGAGCGTTAGATTATTATTGCGGTACATTTGCGAAAAATAATGAAACAAAAAGATGAAAAGTTTGTTACTGTTTTAAAAATAAATCAGAGAAGATGGCAGGAAGGTAAAATTACGGCACCATTCAAAATGTTAGACAGGCCACCTTTTTACTCACTATTATACACAAATACTGCGTGTTATGAGCTGAAATAGCAACGCAATTTGCTAAAGTTAAGTAAATTTAAATTGCTAAATAAATCCCCAGGAACACAATACCAGGAAAATGCTGCAGACATTAGGGGACAAAGTATTAAATATCATGTATTCTGTCTGGGTAGTTGTTTGGAATTCGGGATAATGGCCATCTGATTTGAGTGCCTTAACTGACACTAATAACACATATTATACATTGATTCATACATTAACAATATACTATTTAAATTGTGCATTATCACTAATGACATATGCCAGCAAAATATTTTTCATATTATCAAAAATAGTTTACAAACTTACTTACATTATCAAATAGCGCGGGAACGTGAGGTAATCCTGAACCTAAGACAGCTTATTGAGTCTATATTGAGTATTAAGTCGAGATGATTTCAAGTATCTATGATAAAATAGTTTGTTGACTACCAATGGACATTCGATTTTGAAAGCTGGATAAATTGTTGGTCCATTTTATTTGGTATGGGTACACTTGCTTACACCGGCTTAAAAATCTGCACCAGTCCAATAGGGCAACAGTATGACTAGATCAGAGATTTTCAAGCCAATTTAAAGCAGAAAAAGGGGTTAGACAAAGATGGGTTTATCATCTGACTTATTTAATATTTATGGTAAACATGTCTTGAGGATAGCTTTAGAAGATTGGTCGATAGGTTAAAGGTGGTTCGTAAAAAAATCTTCATTTAACACTTACTGATGACACTACACTTGCAGCAGCAAATAAACAAGAAATGCTAGATCTTCTGCGAAGAGTTTAGTTGAAAAATTTATTTAAGTTATTCTTAAAATTAATAAAGACAAGACGAAAGTATGGTGATAGACAGATTCAACACTATTGAACTGAGTGACCTACAGAAATACCAGATAGTAGACAGTCTTAACTATCTCAGATCTAGTACAATTAACGACGATACCTGTAAAGCAGAAGTTTAGAAGTATAGAAACGCATTGGTATAACAAAAAATATGATGAGTCTTCTACCTAAAGTGTGGAAGGGCATATCTATCTCTCAAAAAATCAAGATGAGATTGGTGAATCCACTTGTATGCTTAATATTTCTATACTTAATAGAAACAAACTCTTCATGTACAAAAATACCAAAAAAAATGGATGCCTTGGAAATGCAGTGTTCAAAAATAATGATTTGCATACCTTGAGTAGCTTTTTCATTCCTTACCAACTTCACAGTAAAAAAGGCTGTTCACAACATCTCTGCAGTGAATTCCACAGTTCTTCGGCAGAGGTGACGATAATTTAGAGTGATTAATTGCTTCTGGAAATGTTTTGATGTTAATGATACACAATTTGGACGTTAATGATACACAATTTGGTTTTCGCAAAGGCCTAGAAACGCGTGAAGCTCTTTTTTCACTTAATATACTAATATAAAGATGCCTGGACGTCAATCAAGATATATATGTATGTTTTATTGGCTATAATATAGCATTGGATAAAGTACGACATAAACAATAATTGAATGTCCTGAAATCAAAGAAGAATGACTACAACGACCTCAGGATCATATCAAATTTATACTATAAACAGAGAGCAAAAGTACGTGTTAACGAACAGCTGCCAGAAGAAATTAAAATTAGATGTGGAGTAAGACAGGGATGCGTATTGTTGCCAATTATTTTTAATGCCTACTCCGAAGAGATCCTGAAAAACGCTCTTGAGGGTGAAACAGCTGGAGTAAAGGTAAATGGAGTTCTCATTAACAACATTAGATATGCGGACGACACTGTTATCTTAGCTGAAAATATTGAAGATCTTCAGAGACTGGTGACCAGAATAGCAGAATATGCAAAAAAGTATGGTCTAACAATGAATGTCAAGAAGACGAAACTTATGAAAATATCGAAAACTCAAAGAAATAACGAGAATCTTCTAATAAACGGAACCAACGTCGAACAAGTGGACAAATATGCATATCTGGGAACAATGATTTACTCCACAAATGATTACATTGAGGAGATTACAATCAAAATAGAAAATGCTAGAGCTAATTTTAACAAAATGAGAAGAGTGCTATGTACAAGGGATTTAAAATTGGAACTAAGAGTTAGGTTGGCGAGGTGCTATGTTTTTTCGACTTTATTTTATGGAATGGAATCTTGGACCTTGAATGCGACATCAATGAAAAAACTAGAATTAGTCGAGCTGAGGGTGTATAGAAGAATTCTGAAAATATCGTGGACGGAACACGTCACAAACAAAGAGGTTCTGAGAAGGATGAATAAAGAAATAGAAATTTTAAATATAATTAAATCAAGAAAATTGGAATATCTCGGACATATTACACGTGGAGAGAAATATACCTTGCCCCAACTGATTATGCAGGAAAAGATCCAAGGAAGGAGAAGCATACGGAGGCGTAGAATGTCATGGCTGCCCAACCTGAGAGTGGTACGGATGTACGTTAAATGAACTTTTCAGAGCAGCCATCTCAAAAGTCCGAATAGCTATGATGTTGATATGATGAATAATATGAAGGAAATGTTTTGGGGAAATCGCGATCCCCCTAGTAATGTGAAAATGATAAGATAGAGAGAGAAAAAGAATGTAAAACTTTGGATAAAAGAACGATCCTCAGAGTAAATAACAAATTTAACAAATCATAGTAAAAATGACACTAAAACTAATTAAACACGTACAATTTTTATAATTTAAAAGTTTATATAGATAAATATCTACTATGTAACTCAAATAAAAATAAAAATAGGCCGTTTATAAAGTACTACAGGAACATTTTATGTTCTTTTAATTTTTTTTACCTATCAAATTAAGCTTCAAATTTTTTAAAAAAATTTTCTCGTAATAAACTACAAATAAACTAGCTCTCAACAGTTCTAGAATGCTTCCCGTAAAGCAGAGTTTACGTACAAATAAAATAAACACCCCTTGTAAACACAGAGGCAAATAAGGCCAATGAAGTTTCTTACTTCACACTTAATTCTAAATTCAGAACTATCAACCATCAAAGCACTCCATAAACCGACGAAGCCCCACAATCGTTTTTCTCGATTTTCAGGACGTAGGGCGAACAAACACTTCGAGAAAGTTTTATAGTTGTTTCGTGTTGTTCAGAATCGTTAAATAATTCAAAAGTTTTCCAAAGGTTAACTGAGGCCCTTTATTACAGGTGTTAAAATTGTATCGGCCATCAAAAAAGTCGCCGAGCGTGGGCTCAAAACTTTGTTAATATTGGATTTTGGTCAAGAGAAATCGAAACGCTGCTGTGAAAGTGTGTGGAGGTCGGAACACGACATTTGGTTTTAGGTCGGTTAGTAACTAGAATAGTGAAATTAAACTTACGAGAACAATAAGATCTAAATATAAAGGGGTATCTTTCTTCGCTTGATTGTTTTGTGTGGTTTCTAATGGAGACATGTAAATTGTGTTCATTTTTGGGCCCGTAATATTCTAATCGATTGAACTCCTTACTCTCTCTTTAAAGCTAAAGCGCTAAATATTTATTCTTACTTTCACCTACTTACTTAATTTGTCTAAGTTGGTAGTTTCAATATAATTTTCAGCTTATTTTATTTGCATTTAGCATGCCCCTTTTATTATATACTGTTAATATATCAGATTTACTTCTAAAGCCGGGCAAAGATGAAAGTGGGCAGGTTTTTATATTATATGTTTTGTTGATAACTAGAAAGAAGAATATATGCACAATTTTACCAAAATGGTACAGATGGCCAGATCAGCAACGGTCAAACTTACGAAAATCTGGAAAGATACGGACATAACCAGGAACACGAAACTGCGCCTAGTACGGACGCTTATCTTTCCTATCGCTATTTATGAATCAGAAACTTAGACCATTAAAAAGTCCGACACACGACGTATAATGGCCTTTGAAATGTGGGTATATCGTAGAATGATGCGCATACCCTGGACAGCACATCGCACAAATGTATTAGTTGCATCTACTCTTATAAAACAAAATTTATGTCTAAGACTGTATATACGATATTATCTCAAAGTTATTTTTGCTAACTTTTTTCTTAAATACTAATAAAATGAAAATCAGCGTTATTTCTGTGAAGGAAGTATTACAAAATATTATCAAAAGACGTTTTGAGCAAAGTCGTACACTTATTACATCTTAAACTGTTCCCGAATACATTTTGTCGTGTCATCATAGCAAAAATGCAGTTCAATATTGCTAATAGCATCACGTGCATATCTGTAAATGATTAAATTCTCATCGTTATTGCCATGTCGCTTGGTATTTGGCAATTTTCGATAAACTTTGAAGTCATTAATGTGAATTTCTACTACGAGTTGTTGTACTAAAGCGATATCAAGATGATCCTTTAAATAAAATTGGTATTGGCAATATTTATGTACCTATTTTCATGTTTTCTATTAGAAATTAAAAAATTGTAGAGATTAAAAAATAGATCAATTAAGATTGTCGACATTATCCTCTTCACCTGAGTTTTTATCCGTGAGAATATTTGATTTTGGAGGCTGTATAAAAATAAATATTAATTTTATTATCATAAACCATGTTCAAGGCTTCATCTAACTTAAAATCTCACCGGGAACAAATAAACAGTAAATTAACAAAAGCACCCATAACTGCTTAACTTTACCATATACTAATCTTCTTCTTTATGTCCCGTCTTCTACCGAAGGTTGGCTACCATCAAGCGATACTTTTCTCTGTTTTGTGCCGCATGTATTATGTTCACAGCTTCTGGTATTTGAAACCATTCTCTCAAGTTTCTCAGCCAGGATTTCTTCTTTCTGCGCAAACCTCTTCTACCTTCAATATTGCCTTCCACGATCAGCTGTAGCAGACTGTAGTTATCATTACGGAACACATGACCCAGGTATGACGCTTTCCTCCTTTTAACAGTTGTTAACAATTCCACCTCTTTACCCATTCGTCTTAATACCTCTGTGTTGGTCACTCTGTCCAAGATATTCTCAGTATGCGTCAATACAGCCACATTTCTAGAGCCGCTAACTTCTTTATAGTTGCTGCTTTTGCATTTTTTTTGAATTTTGATGAATTTGCATTTTTGCATTTTGATGAATTTGGATCTTGCTATTTTAATTCGGATCTTACTCTCTACGCCTAGGTCTCACTTATCATTTACTGTATATTCCAAATATTTAAATCGATGTTCTCTTTCAATACGTTCGGCTTCAATATTCAGGTCAATATATTGAATGTTCTTTTTACTGATCACCATAAATTTAGTTTTCTTTCTATTGATCTTCAGTCCAGATTGGTTGCCAGTTCTATTTAATCTATTTAGCATCATTTGTAATGCTCTACAAAATAGTGCTAATTATAAAGCTGGTAAATTGTAAGATCAAAATAATCTAACATAGATCGAAGTGATCTATGTTAGATTATCATATATTACCAATATTTTGAGAATTTTACATAAAATAAAATATTTCTAACACTTACTCTAGACGGAAGTCCACTGGTTGAGAGTCCATTATATACCACAAATTACAACATACTAATTCAACTAATATTTGACAGTAAAATAACGCAACCATTATACTGAATTTTCAAAAAGTATTAACAATATGAACGTAAATAGAGATGGGCGCAACTGTTACCATGTGGTAACGCTAGCCGTTCGTGGTTTATTTATTTTTTTTGGTTTTGGCAAATCTTTATATTCATTGCTCGGGCTACTAATCCAAAAGTTAAAATTTTCTTGCTATATAGATCAAATATTGCGTATAATAATAACTCTTATTTTAATAGTCTATATTACACTTTACTATCTAAAAATTTCACGATGCCTTACACTAATATGTAAACTGTGCTTAAATCTAATATAGAAACACAATTGTTGATTTCTGATTAGTATTTTAAAAACCTTTTATAGAAAGTCAACAGTCTCTTTACTAGAAACCACAATACCGGCGAACAAAGAGAATTTTTAGTGACTTTTTATATCAACCATTACATAGACTTTCAATTAAAAATTGAAAAAGAACAAGAAGTCGCTCAGTGCAATTTCTAATTAAGGGAACTTTTAAAAGCTTTTCATAACTGCTCACAATGCTTATAGATGAGGTTTTATTTGAAATCAATTCTTTTATTCGTCAGACCAAAAACTATAAAAAGATTGTGTCAATAACAGAGAAAGAGCTATTGAATTCAAAGTAAGCGGTTAAAATATTGATAGTGTAACATATGACAAAGTAATGAAAATACTATGTGAGACAAATTTTAGGAACGCTTGAATTATTTTCGAAGAGGCTTACGAGAGAATTAATAAATTGTTTTTATTTTAAAGTTGTTTTGTAATTTGGTCGATTCTCATGAAGTGTTTATGTTGCTTTCAGATCCTCAGTTTTTTTTATACGAATACCCAAGTGTTTTATTATTATCCCAATATAAGCAATAATACAATGAGTAAATAATGTGGCAACTGAAAAGTGCCAGCTGTTTTTATTTGTATTTTAAACAATATAATAAGCGAAAATCGTTGATTAAGACAGGTATTGACGTGTTTTTTTTTTCATAGCTATTTAAATCTATTTAGTAGATTGTATGGAACAAAACTCCAGTACGCGTTTGGTTATTGGTATATTTATGAACCCCATTATTAGGATAGTTGTATATTTAAATATTGGGCTTACCTGTCGAAATAACTCATAATTTCAGTATTTTACAGTTGTCATTTTGAGGTCTTTTCTGGTAAGGTTTTTTGGAATGTAACAAGGTCTATATCTATCTAACAAGGACACGGTATAAAATTTTAAATATACATAACACATATTATCGAATGTTTACATTATCTTGAGAATAGCGTTTCCTCTTAGAATTACGCCAGTATAAATTAATATTTATGGCTGTTTTTAAAACCTCCTTTCTTGATTCGTCAAAATTATCCACGAGGCAATCAGCGTAATATCGATGAGAAGTGGACAAGATTTTTATTAAGAGCCTCTCATTTCATCTCTATACATAGAGTGGAAATCAGTGTGAAATTTGCAAAAAAGTCCATCACGTATGTTTGTCTAATTTTCGTTCATAGGTTTTTTTGTAACAATTTGTACTGTTAGTGGTAGTGTTTAAAATACTGCTGCCCTTTTTGCCTGCTTTCTTACAGAAATAATTACACATCTTTAAAAATATAACACCTTTGTCTATTGACTAATATTCTTTTTGGTGGAATTTTAGATTTACCAATTTTGAAAATTTTTGGAGTTTTGGAATTATGTATTTTTATATTCATCATTAGTGAATGCATAAACGTATGGATCTGTATATTTATTTTATACTTTATGTAACCTCTTATTAGAATTTTGGCAGTAGATAGAGACCGCAGAGGAATTCCTGTTCATACTGACCGATACAATAATGTACAATACAGATACAGTACCTTTTTTTATATTGTTTAAAATCTCCACCGTAGAAAAGGGAAGATATACAAAAGTTAAATAAAGATAATTAAACTATATTTATTTTAACAAATTGTTAATGATTTCAGATGGAAAAGGAAAGTCAAAAGAATGGGTATACAATTGAACGATCAGGATTACATATATACTTTACAGTTTGCAGATGATCAGGTAGTGATCTCAAATGACAAAGATGACATGGAATACATGCTTAGAAAACTAATTGAAGAATACCAGAAATGGGGATTAAATATCAATTTAGAAAAGACAAAATACCTCTCAATTGGAGCTGAAGCAGAACAACTCGATATCGATGACAATCAAAAAATAAATCCATGCAACGAATATAAATACCTGTGCGTCATCTTCGACCGTAGTGGAAAAGACGAACGAGAAATAGAACATCGAATTGTACAAGCACGAAGAGCTATAGCATGTTTGAAAGGAATTCTATGGAGTAAAGAAATATCAAAGAAAAGAAAATGGAACATCTTTGAGACAATGGTTAAAACTAGCCTACTTTATGGAGCTGAGACATGGAGAATAACCGAAAAATATAAGAAAAAGGTCGAAGCCACGGAAATGGATGCCATCAGAAGATCGATGAGAATATCAAGAGCCGACAGAATACGGAATGAAGTGATAAAACAACAAATGGGTATAGAGGGCACTATAGTTGAGGATATTGAGAGAAAACAGCTCATATGGTATGGGCATGTGAGCCGAATGGGGGACGAAAGATTACCCAAAAAAACGATGATGTGGCAACCCCCAGAGAAGAGGAAACGAGGAAGACCACCACAGAGCTGGAACCTGGGAGTTAGGAAAGCGATTAGCGCTCGAAATCTGGACGAAAACCTAACTCAAGACAGAATACAGTGGCGTTTGGGAGTCGGACAACGTCGTAAGACGTTATAAAAACCGAATATATATATATATATATATATATATATATATATATATATATATATATATATATATATATATATACTGACCGATACAATAATGTACAATACAGATACAGTACCTTTTTTTATATTGTTAAAAATCTCCACCGTAGAAAAGAGAAGATATACAAAAGTTAGATAAAGATAATTAAACTATATTTATTTTAACAAATTGTTAATGATTTTAAATTCTTAATTATTATTTAGTTAATTTTTAGTAAATTTATAATTTTAAAGTGTTTGTTTGTCCTTTTGTAGTGTAGTATGATGTACAATTGTATGTTTATGACATTTTGTTCTTGTCAGATAGGCCGCAATTGACGAAGTAAGTCTATAAACGTTAATCACATAAAAACTCTTTATCAACCATAAACTTCGAGTTTTTATCGAAGTTAATCAATTTCTTTATTATAAAAAAACATTTCTTGGCTTATTTCAGATGCCCCTGAAGATGATCTAGGGATCGAAAGTACTTGGGCAAGATTAAATTAAACTGTGCTCGATATATGCCTTTTATTTGATAATAATAATAGTCTCCCGTTTTATACCGCTGTCGCGGCTTTGGGAGTATAGCAGGGTAGTCTGCTATATCTAGGGCCTACGGTATACAAGGAAGGTAACATGGCCAGTGCTACGCTTCAACCGTCTATTATTACCCCTGGTTTTACCCAAGGTACTCATTTTTATTCAGGCTGAGTCGACCTGGGGCCTATAGACATTTTTAAAATGAACTTTGATCAGATAAAAGGCATATATCGAGCACAGTTTAATTAAATCTTGCCCAAGTACTTTCGATCCCTAGATCATCTTCAGGGGCATTTCGTCAATTGTGGCCTATCCGGCAAGAACAAGATGTCATAAACATATAATTGTACATTACACTACACTACAAATGGACAAACAAACACTTTAAAATAATTTAAGGAAGGCTACATTACTTGAAGAAGCTGGAGACAGAATTTTTAAAATGTCTAGATGTTCTTGCCGGCGGTGGGATTCGAACCCCGGACCACCAGCTTGCGAGTCAAGCATCCTACCGCTTGCGCTACGCCGGCCCTTCTTTTATTTGATCAAAGTTAATTTATTCGAGCATTCAACCTTATATTTATTTATTATTTAGTTGTTTTTAAAGTTTGTTTAAAAATAATTATTTATGTGAAAATATGTGAAGATTGTTGTTTACGATGTTGGTTTACAAAAAAAGGATTTATTTAACCCAAACTCAACCTAACTTAACTTATTACATTATATCTTAATCTATAAAAGTAGGTCAGAAATAATTATTGCAGAATAAAATATTCATACAATGTAGTAATGTAGTTATTTGTTTTCATTTGATTGAGGGTAGTATCAAAATATTTTTATTATTTATTACTTTGCACACAGAATACTTTAAAAAACATTATCAGTTCGTTAAATTTTATTTGAACTTATCTTGTTTTTTCTGTGTAACAAAGGAAATATCCAAAGAACCACGCTCACATCTCCTTCGATTCTCAGAACGCGGCCCGTTCATTTTGTGTGCATAAAACACTCTCCATCTCTTGTAGTGCTACAACTTATGATTTTACAAAAGATAATACACAGTATATCAATAATAATATTTAGCCTCCCAAATACCAACAATTCTTGTAACTAATTTTACTAACGATCATTTTCTTTTGCAAACAAATCCACGGCTAGATGAAGGTTATGAGTTGAAGGGTTGTACTATATAGATTAGGTACATGCTACCTAGTGCATGTTACTTACTTTTTAAAAAGTTCTAAATGAAGCCCAAATACAAAAAACAGATATTACAGAATAGAAAGACAACAAAGGAAAAAGCTTGAGAGATAGTTGACAGTCACACATACTAAAAATAAACGATTTGTTGTTACGCTGTTGATGATGTGAGTAGAACAACGTTCCATCCATCAATATGCTTCTCTGAATATTAGTTATGGACCGTAGTTTAAAAGTTTGAATTGCTAAGGATTATTAAAGTGTCAGCAGTACATTAGGTTCATCCTTTACGTTAAGATGATACGATGATTCCCAATAATTTAACTTTTTTCGTATGTATTAAATTCTTTTATTAACAACTATTTTCGATATTTTCTCAGAACATCGATCATTGTCGGTTTACTTACTTAAGACCTTCTATTATAACAAAATTAAAATGGTCGATTTTGCCTCAAATATTACATATATTCTCTCATTAGGCTTAAACATTAAACAACATACTCTTCGTTATAATTTTGATTTCGCGATAACTTACAACATAATACCAGACTACAATAAAGACAATTTATTCTCCAGATAACTTCTTGTTCGAAACTTTATTTGGCAAATAAATATTTAATTTATCTGTCAAATAAGTTTATTCTTGCCTGTTGGTACATAGTTTAGATTTCTTTCCTATCCATCCTATATATCCTTTAAAACTGATTTAATTTTGTCAATTATATTAATTTTGGGACCCCAAAAAAGATGCAAAAAAGTTTATTACTTTTACCCCCGGGGTTTGACTAAAACACACCCTTGCAGGTAGGTAAAAACGCAGAAAAATCAATTTCCCAAGAATCTGTACACAGTAGAAAAAAACGTTTCAACTTAAAAATGTAGCTGAGATAATTTAAAAAAAAAAAGATGTTAGAAAGCATTTTTTGTATAGTATGAACCGTTTTCTGAGAAACAACGCTTAAAGCGACCGTCGATTTTGCATGTCAGTTACGCAAGCGAAATCAGTGTTCTCGCTAAGTAATAATTTTCTGGAAAATAAATGCAAAAAACATATTACAAGTTTAAATAGGGTTTGATGGACCCATTTCGGCTATTTTTGGACCCATTAATTTCTAGAATGGTAATAGTTACTTAAATGTGCATTTGTGCGTTTAAGTAATTTAATGGAAATACTAAAACTTATTGAGGCCAAAAATATAAGAATATTTTATGTACCGATTTCTTATAAGAAACGATTTATGATTAAATATTAAAGAGAGTAAAAATAATCGTATTTACTCTAAGTAAAGTAAGATCCCAAGTCTAAGTAGATCCCAAATGTATTAAAATAAACCTCATATTTTTTCCAAGTTTCATTTGTTCCACTTCCTTTATTTCTTATTTAAAGAATGAAGTTAACTTAAACTCTAAAATCGATGTTTCCAGACCTGCATATTTTCCACATTTCATTGCCCGCCGGCTCAGCCAGCCGAAAACCATACAAACAACGATATATTCCCGGCTTGCAAACACAGAGATGAAAAATTATTTTTCAAAACAGAATAAAGAAAAGATTATATTGAAAGAATGGGTGTGTGACTCAATGGTTTTGAAGGAACTGGGATTATGCTTAGTTTTTAAATCTATCTGGTATACAGCTTTTCTGAACTGGTTTTTACAATGTAATAAATGTGTGTGTAGAACAAGAAATGACATAAAATTTATAAAGTAAGCTCTATTGTCGGTTTAAAGTCAGCTGGCATGAGTTAAATTTAAGTTTTAACAAAACTGATGTTTTAAAATCTAACAATTTATTGTAAAGATTAATTTGTGCATAATTTTTATTTTAAAAAATTAATTAAAATTTAGTTTATTGTCAGTTACATTCCTGAGAGCCCATTTCGGAAAAAAGCGTTACAATTCATGTCAGGAGTAAGTCATTTGTATTCGTGTAACAAGGCGAGAGAAGAATTATTAAAAAGTTGGTATCAATAGCCAAGGATTAAAAAAGTTAAATTAATTTGGTTTAATGCATTTTTAATTCACAAATAGAATATTGTTAGTGAACTTAAAAAAAAATCTTTTTATCAAAGACTCTGTTAAGTAAAAAAAAATTAAATTTTTTTTCTTAAAACCTAAAAAATAGTCCGTCGACTCTAGTGGTCACTATGCACTTGCGGAATCGCGAAAACGTCACTCACTGGTATGAAAGTATTCAAAGCACGATGGACACAGTGGCTCGTTGCACTTTTTGCAGATGTATTTTGTTTTTCTTTTGTAAGCTTTAGAGTGACATCTTCGAACATTTGGTATATCAATTAGTTGTGGTCAGTGCCCCCAATTACTTTGTCTAATTTCAGGGAGTGCATGATGATTCGGTTTCTTCTTCTTCAAAATGGGAGGTGGTGTACCAGACGAAGGTCTACCTCGTTTATTTTCTTTCTGTGTTTCCAAATTTATTAATGCTCTGGCAATACTTGCTTTAAATTCAAGCCGATCTTTTTTTGGATTTCCGTTTTTCTTGTACAGAATCCATGCATTTACAACAAGAACACACAACCAGAACAACCACAAAATGCATACAAACTCTTATGTACCAGCGTTTGTTTCTTCTCCTTAGAGGATACAGGGCCAAAAACTGGTTTATCAGGTCTACTCCTCCCATATTTTTGTTATAAAACTAAACAGAAAATGGTCTGCTTACTTCTATAGTAGTCTTAGTAGATTTACACCAGCGTTTTGTTTTATTCTGAGGTTCATTTCCAGCAAAAATAGAAACAATGTAAATAGTCTTGTTGTCTAGCCATTTCGAGACAATTATATTGCCACCTTCAGTACTTGCAACGGATGAAGTTTCCCTACCCTCTTGTTTCATTTGTTTGACTGTTTTCGTAACAGAATTTACAATTTTTGTAGTCGATTTAATCCGAGAGTTCCTGTTGTCCATATACCTCTTTTATGCAGTTCTTCGATAAGGGGAAGTGAGCAAAAATAAATTATCAAAAATACTTTATGGTTGATTCTTTCCAAGTCGTCAGTTAGACGAAAAACTACATCAGCGCACGCTCCAAGTTTACTAATTTGACTTCTGTCTCCTGAGGCTCTTTGGTAAACCTCAAAAGGATACATATATCCACTAATTCCAGCTCTTACCCAAACTTTGACTTCCCACTTTTTAGGTTTTTTGGTAAGTATTACTTTATACCTAATTTTCCTTTTAGTGAAATAATTTGCTCATCAACTGATTGATATTCCTCTGGATCTGTGGCACCTAAGAAGTTTTTCTGAATTTTATCCAAAAATGGTCGGATTTTTCGCAATTTGTCCGTGTTATTTTGATTTACATTATCATTATTTACGAAATGTAAAAACCTCAAAATATATTCAAATCTATTAACAGGCATAGCATCTGCAGTAAGGTCCATCCTCACAGGCCATTATCACTTGACCAGTAAAGCCGTATTCTGGGATATCTGATGTACGCCATCACTAAATTTATGCCCAAGAAAGCATATAACTCATATTTTCTAAAACCAAAATTTAATTTATTGTTTTGGCCAGCATATTAATTGGTCTGAAAGACGATATCATCCATTATGTCTGCGGTGAACAGTGATAAAAAATAATCAACTGGATTATTTTCTTGAACATAAATATTTTCTGTTTCTCTAAACTGTGGCAAAGTTGCTGGCCCATACATGCTGTCATTTTTGCACCATTTCCAGTCTTTTTTCTTACCCTTTTTTTAGTTTTTCTCTTGACTTTTATGTTTTGATGAAAATGCCAAAATACGCTGAGCTAATGGAATGTCATCTTCACTTATATCATCGTCACTATTTTCTGGCTGTATTTCTTCCAAGTCATTTTCATCAATTTGGTCTTCAGCCGTTACATGTTCGAGCGAATACGTCTCTTCGTCATTGTAATCAGATTCCAAATCTGAACCTTCTGGTAAATCATAAATAGTCATCATTTTCAATACCTATAAATTCTTTATTTTCTGGTAAACATAAAGGTATTTCATCCCTATTGTCGTCTTCATCGGCAAAATGTACTTTCTGAAATAGAATAAAATTTTCCATTGAAGAAGTAATATTATGTCAATAAATAAAATTTATTTATTTGTACTAAAATAATATAGGTAAGTACATAAAAAAATACCCTCGAAAGTCTCTAATAAATCTTTGACAAGAAAATAACAAAAAATTTGTGAACAAGATAGCTACTACCCCGCTGAAAATTATACTCATAAAACATACCACAAGAGTGAAGATTCTAAGTTACATATTGCATGACGTCCAGTCTAGTGGACATGACTTCAAGGCGATGTTTTCAGTGAGTTTTCAATTATTTTGAAATTATAACAAGGGACAATTGTGTAAAATACATAATCCTATAAGAAAAATATTTTCTTACCTTTTTATTTGCTTTTCCATAAAAACTACTGGCACTTATTTCAGGCAATTCACAGGTGGCCATCGCGGTCAGATTATTTTTTATAGATACTAACATAAACAAACTTAGAATTTTAAAACAAATATTATAGATGGCGGTAGTAGTTACTTGATTAGAGTCCACTGAAAAGGATTTCATGCATTTTGCACAAGTTTCATAGAATTAAAATATATTTTTTGTAGTTAAAAGAATCTGTCCATTGCAGTGGAATCAATGCGTGAGAGGGTTAATGTACTTTTTATAAAGGAATTTTTTTTAAATAGTTGATTTTATGTGTGTGAGTCTAATATTTTTTATTAAAACCTCTTGACAATGATTTCTTCAATATTATTTTTAAAGTTACAGTTTACGATAGAATATATAAAAATTAAAATTAAAACTTATATGAAGTCGCATATCCCATTTTATGATATTAGTTTTAATAACTTACTTTTAAATTTAGCTACTTGTAATAAACATTTTACAATTTGCAGTAAAGTAATTAAAGTCTCAGCCACTCTATGGTTGTTAACGAAGTATAATTAATGAGCGAATAGTCAAGTCACCGACAATTCCATTAAAATAGAATCACGGTTTTCTATAGCGACAGCACAAACGAGCTGGAAAATTAATTTTCATTATATTGACCTAATGGCTATCGGTCAAAAAGTGTTTGTGTGTGACGGAAGCTTCAATGACAAATAAAGATTTGCATATTTTGTTGACTCTGTAGCGCATAAAATTCTGTAACTCCTAGAACTCTAGTGAATCTAATCTATAACATATTATAAAAGGTTTTTAATTTTTATATAAAAAATAACATTTGCAACTACATCTATTAATAATGATAATGAAGACAGAAAAACAATAATAATAAATGAAGAGAATACTATATGCTCGCAAGAATATGACAAACGGAAAGGATCCTGGTCCGGACGAGATGCATGTTGAACAATTAGAGTTTTTGAAAATATATCTCTAGAAACTTAAAGAAAGCATGGAAACATTCATATGCAAATTGCAGAAGGAAATATTACTGAGGAACGCAACAAAAATAGGAGAAACAATCTATGCCATAGAAACAGAATCTTTCACTAATGAACTTGAGATACTAAATAGGAAAAGTAAATTAAAGTATCATAAAGATCGCATCTATATAAGTAATGATCTGACAGCAAAATAAAAAGAAATACAAAAAGAAAAATATCAACAAAAGAAAAAAGTAAAGGAAAACAGACAAAAATGGGCTATAAGAAGTTGTTCGTGAAGGGGAAAGAATGGATATGGGACGAAGAAAAACAACAACTAAAATAAAACACTAAACAAAAATTGTCAAAAAACTAGTAAAATAAAAACAACTGGAAAGATATGATACCGAAACGGCAATCCAAAGGAATACGACCATGAAAAACAAAAAAATAATCAAAAAAGAAAGACAGCAATCCAGAGATATAATAAAAATTGCGACTTGGAATGTGAGACGTACTTATGAGCAGGGAGCTTTAAGAAACTTAGACCAAAGTATGGAAAAATACTCAATAAATATTCTTGCCTTGCAAGAAACGAAACAACTGGAAGTGCGAGGAACCAACTCTGAATGAAGTCAAAGAAATAATAAGAGACCTAAAAAATAACAAAAGTGCAGAAAAAGGTTTTATCCCAGCTGAGATTTTTAAGAAAGCTGGCGAAAGATTAAAGGAAAGGATATTTCACTTGATATTAATAATTTGGCAAAAGAAAGAAATGCCGAAACAATGGAACAGTGTTCGTATTTGTACTATATATAAAAAAGGAGACAAAACGGAGTGCGAAAACTATAGAGGTATAGCATTATTAGAAGTAGTCTATAAAACACTTGCAAAAATTATTAGGAAAAGATTAATAAAATATGATAACACAGTGATTGGAGAATACCAGGGAGGTTTTAGATCAGAAAGAACAACTACAGATCAAATAAGTATATTTAAGTTAATACAAAATAATAGCTCAGAACAAAACTTATAATTACATATGCTGTTTATCGATTTTAAACATGCATATGACTCTATAATGGGGTAACAATTGAAGGAAGCTTTTCAAGACAGCTGACAGAGAATAGAGGTTTAAAACAGGTTGATCCGATCAACGAATTTATTTAATATGCGGTGATACTAGCTAAAAAACATTAAGGAAAAATTTTCCGGAAATTTGAAGAAGAAGCAAAAAGATACAGATTAATAATAAACCAAACAAAAACGCAATATATGGAAATGAGAGAAGATATAACAAATAATAACAAATATATCGAAATAAAAGAAGCAAAAACTGCTCCTAGGTCCTAGGCTCAAATGGCGAGAAATCTAGGGCGCAACCCTTATTTTGATGTAGTACAAATGAGGTAATTTGAGCCAATATGAAACTTACTGTTTTAAATTTAGTTGTATAAAATAATAACATTTTTGGACATGCCGTACATTTTTCACAGTAAATGGGCTTATGAGAGGAAAACTAATTTCCTTCTGTGGGATAAGTGGGATATTACAATTAAAAATTTCTGTACGACATCGATATATTCTTTTGTCTCTCTCTTACTCATTATCTTACATATGTAATAATTTCACAGATTCACTCCCATACAAATTTCCAACGTGGAGCGCGCGTATAGAAGTATAACTTAAAAAAAATATATAAAAGCCACGAGAAAGTTTCACGAAATTAAAGTGAACACTCAAACGAAACTGCAAAAATGGGAATACTCAGAATAATTACAGGAAATATGCTGAAAAAACAAATACGGACTGCAAAATTGCTTATATAAAGAAAAAAAAAGCAAAACTATTAATTTTTGTTGAAAATAGAAGACCAAACCGAATATGTTTGCACATGTCTCCCGTTGACCCAATATCATTAAAAATATCTAAGACAAATAGAACTAAAAGCCTGGGACCAGGATGTCGTTCCTAAACTATACTATAGTATGATTAGTACAGAAGAAAGCTATGATACAAGTTAATATTCAAAAATATACTGTACTGAACTGTAAGTTTTCTTTAACCTAGAAGGGTTCTTATTAATAAAAAAGAAACATGCGATACCAAAAAGTTCGCGTTTTTATAATAGTGCAATTTGAGGATCTGTAGTAATTTATTTAATATTTTTCTGAAAATAGCAGGATAATAATAATGGATACAAACGATACTAAACGAAAGCGAAACATATTTTGCATTTACATCTGCGCTTCAATTTTATCCGCTTAAATTTTTTTTGCACAAACCAAAATTATCATAAAAATACAAAAAATACAGTTTTTGTAACAATAAATCTCCCATTCTGTATCTTATCTAATCTTTTCTCTTTCGACAAATATACCGTTACAATTCACAAAGAAACATCTACCACTTATAAATTTCCTTTCAAAGAAATCTTGGGTTTCCCATTTTTCTCATATCTTGATTTTTGTAAGCAAATCTTTTATAAATGAATCTCTATGGTGAAATAAAATGTTCGCTCACGTACAAGAAAATATGCAAATCTCAATTTTCGGAGAGTCTCTTCTAAGATTTAAAAGGGAACCATGCTACCGTCTTTAATATTCATAAGGTTTTGTTCCTTGTTAGGTCGTTAAACCGAAGCATAGCGATTTTCAATATCAAAGACATTGTCATCAGTTTCAATTAAATATATTATAATTTATTATTTTGTTAATAATATATATATATATATATATATATATATATATATATATATATACAAGGTGATAATCGTCAAATGGGCCATAGGAAACTCAATGAGAAATTGTAAATTGTTGAATTCCTCCTTCCCTAATTCTGAAATCTGTATCGAAAACAAATGTTAAAATTGTCTTACGAATTAAACGAATTCCAAAATTTTGCAAAAATATAATACATTTGTCAGGCCACTCCTAAAAGTCAGGCCACACGCAATGCAAGAATGTGTATGACGTGTCGCGTTTGGTCATATTCATGTTTCTGGTATTTGACCGTAGACTACAAAGCAGCCTACGACTCTGTGAATAGAAAAAAAATGTTTAAAGCAATGAAAGAGCTAGGAATACCAAATCAGTTGATAAATTTAAAACTAACTCTTGAAAAAGTTGAATGTAGAGTACGAATTCAGGGGGAAACTGTCTGAATCTTTTAAAACAAATAAAGGGCTGCGCCAAGGAGACCCTCTCACCTGTATACTATTCAATCTAGCTCTAAAAAAAGTAATACGTATGTCACAGATCACAACCACTGGTTCAATACATAATAAATCAGTGCAAATCCTGGCCTATGCTGATGATATCAATATTGTTGGGAGAACACAAAACGATGCACGAGAGACGTATGTAGCTATAAAAATTGGTTTAATAATAAACACCAACAAAACGAAGTATATGAAAATAAGCACGCAACCACAAATCCTACCACAACTTGTTATAGAAAACGATGTCACCGAAGCAGTGAACGGATTTGTATAACTGAGAGCGCTCCAGGTATACTCCAGTATAGCTCCAATACGTCCAGTCCTAATATATGGTTTAGAGACCTGGACTTTAACAAAACATATTGAAAATATGTTAGGATGTTTCGAAAGAAAAGTACTAAGGGGACTCTATGGAGCATGTAATGCGGATGGAAATAAATAACCCAACTAGAAAAACTCTCCTTGATAAACCCATTGGTCAGAGAAGAAGAGGAAAATCCAGAACAAGGTTTCTTGATAAAATCGATGAAGACATGAGAAATATGAAAATTTAAGCTTGGTAAAGAAAGGCGATTGATAGAGACGACTGGAGAGAAATTCTTTAGGTGGCTAGAACCCATTTAGGGTGGTAAAGCCAGAACGATGATGATTTTTGACCTTATTTGAATTGCCAAAATTTATATTTCGTGATTTATTGTTTAAAAAACAATAAAGTTGATTAAAATTTTTCTTAGTTGAGGAAAAAGTAGCAATAATAAAAATGTTTTATTCAGGCAATAGTGCGCGAAGTGTCAGTTCTTTATTTGGCGTAAGATATCCTAATAGACCAACTCCAAGTCATTAAATAATTCAAAGGATTTTACAAATATATTCCGTTTATATAAATTTCAATGTCATTAAGAACTAAGAGAAAAAGATACTGAGACACGAACGGAATTTTGCAATTCCCATCAGAACGGCTTTTGCAATCGCTCTGAACGTGAAATAAATCTTTTCTGTCTTAGGAAGCAACATTAACATGGCTTCGTATAGACGCAATGTAGCGACATCTGATAATAAAATCGTAGACTAATTTTCGAAACCAAATTCAGAACTGTCTTTTTCTTTTTATTTCGATATACTCTATACGAGTACTAGAAACCAATTCGTTAAGAATTTTGCTTATTTGACGAGATATGTTGTGGAATGCAATTTTAAGATTCCCCATGTCTCTCATAGCATCTTTATCAACGTCTGTTTTGCCTTGCAATTCTTAGAAGGCACAGATTTAAGCAAAATTCTGAATTTGGTTTCAAAAATTAGTCTACGATTTTATTATCAGATGTCGCTGTACGTGAAATCAAATCTTAACTGTCTTTTCCTGTTTATTGGATATTTTATTATGACTTATGCCGTATTAGAAGTAATTTAAGCTAAGAACTTTCCTGTGTAATAACAATTACCACCAAGTACTTTATAATATTTTATGCTATTTTATTTTGCTCAAGTTTTATGTTTTAAAAAAAGCAGGTACTTAGATAGATCTGTTAGGTTATATAATGTTTTTTTAATTTATTGTGTTAAAGTGACTAACCACCCAAAAGAAGTAATATCTAGTCCAAAACCTGCTGTAATTACTATTTTTATGTCTCTGTACAAATATATCTACTAAGACAAAAATAAATTCTATACCATCGCCTCACATACTTTGTATTTGCTAGAAACACACCCGTCGTTGAATCTTTATGATCGTCTTCTTTCTTAGAATTGTCAACGGTATTAAAAAATTTACGATCGTCCAACAGCAACTGGAAATAAGAAAAAACTATATTCAAATCGAGAAACCGAATTTTTTACCATTGAACCGACGCCCTATCGTAAAATTTTTATTACACCTTGTCACCCTTTCACAAACAAAAAAAACTTAGAAATTTATATATACGCTTCCGGCCGAAAAAAAAAATGTAACTTTTCCAATAAATACTGACGTCGGTTCAAACGATGCGGAAAAGTTCTGGTCGTTGACAACAGAAGTTATCGTTAATTTTCCGCACTTTATTTTAGATGAAAAGGGGTTTAATTAAAAAAGACAAGTGGAGCGACCGAATTTTAGACGATTTTAATTATTTTCAGAAGTGCCGCAGCCAAAAAAAAACAATAAGTGAAGAATGGAATTTATTTGACTGAATTTTAAAAGTATTCAAATCTTAAGAAGTTCGCCTTTTGTGTGCTTCTAGTTAATAGAAAAAAAAAGATTAATACCCTTTAATAATTGCCAATTAGTATTATTATATTCCCTACTCCTACATAGTAATCAAAATATGGAAAACTTGATTTAACCATTTCAAAGTAGCCTTAACTATTAGCTAACCACCTTTATCCACAACTAATCACCAACTACCAATAACCTACAGATTCATATATCCAATATGTAGACCAGAGCAATTAATAAATAAAAAGCCGTTTCCATGACACAGATATATTACAACTGCTTTTGATAAATTTGATAATAACAATATGTAATAAACCAAATATTTTTTATTTTTTCTTACAAACAATTATACGAGTACAACCAATGTAAGATCGCTGTATTTACAATCGTAAATACTAAATGTGCAAACCGGTAAACTACATGAAAAAGTGACATAACTTTGATGAAAAATCATATAAAATCCTCTAAATAAGAGTTTGTAAAGTTATTTTTGTTAATTTGTTGCTTAATTATTGCTTAAAAAGTCGATTTTTTCAAAATTATTAATAACATTTCTAAAAATACACCGAAAACTTAAATTTCACGTGTTAGTAGGGACAATATCAAATGTATTCAGCTACACCAATTTCAAGCAGTTTCACTTTTTCAACAGTAATCCGCATCAACCATAGAAAGTTATTAGCGGTGATACAATATAGACTATATTATAATGATTAATATAAAATATAAACTATAAAGCTTTTACAAAGTTGATTATAATTTAGAATTTTTCTTGAAGTATCACTTATATTTAATTATACAATTTCGTTTTCTTTAAAAACCTAATGATTTTGTCATAATCTGCACTGTCTAAAGCGCATTTTATTATCACTTGGTAGTCCAGTATCTTGTCTTTCTATTTGATATAATGGACAGTTTATATTAATGTGGCCCACAGTTATGGCCCCATGTGGTGTCACAAGCGTAGTATATTCTAGGAGGTTCCTTCCTTAGTATGTTCGTGCGTCAGTCTGGTATGTCCTATTCGGATACTAGGTAGTACAACCTGGTCCCTTCGCTTTACTAAATTTAGTGTTTTCGCTGATAGATCTGGGTTTGCTTGCCGCAATTTATTATTTGGTAAGAGTTGCCATCTTCGTAACGATAAGTTTTTTGTGTACTCATTGATGCATTTTTTCATATCTGAGTAAGGAATTTAGTTAGTTCTATTATCGGATATCTCCATTTTACAAGATTCTTTGGCCATTTGATCAGCTATCCCATTTCCTGGTATCTCCACATGAGATGGTATCCACGCAATATGTTGTTTATGATTATTTTGTAGAGTCAAAAGGTCTTTTTTAATCTGTTCCCAAAACGGATGATTCGGATATATTTTCTGAATTCCCTGGATTGCACTTAAGGAATCTAAATAGTACTGTCATGTCTTCAGGTCGATTAAGAGTTTGTCGTACTGCCTAGGATATCGCACAAAGTTCAGCAGAATATATTGAGTAGTCCTAAGGTAGTGGAAACTTGAGCACAGAATCCTCTGTGACAATGGCGGATCCTACTGTTTCCAATTCGGGTGTTATTGATGCATCGGTATAAACTAGTTGACAGAATGAATATTTATTTTTAATATTATAGAAGTATTGGAGAAAACGAGATGAAGGGGTATTGTCCTTAGTATAAGTTGACAGATCTGTGTAATAATATGGAATTTGTATAGTCCAAGGGAAAGCATAATCAATATTGGTATGCATAATACCCAAAAATGTGAAGTTATTAATTCTTTTGATAAATGATGGTCGAAGATTAGGATTTTGATTGTAATTGGAATGGTAATGTGTGGAGAAAGCATAAGGATGGGCCAGGATGTTTGGATTAGTTGATAGCTTGCTTGCGTATTGTAAACTGAAACGTAATTTTCTAATAGAAAGTGGAGATTTATTTGCTTCGACATAAAGACTTTCAACTGGACTGGTTCTGTAGACTCCTAGAGCTAGTCTTTGAGCTAGTCTTTGAATAGCTAAGTAAGAATAGCTAGTAGAATCTAAAATTAGAATCTATATATCTAGAACATATCTTCTCAACTAAACCAAAAATCCTTAACGAATTGGTTTCTAGTACTCGTACAGAGTAAATTGGAATACAAAGGAAAACACAGTTAGGATTTCACGTATAGTGCGTCTGTGTATCCGTTTATACGTATTTTGGTCTAATAGGCTTCTTCAGAACGGCTTTCACAGTCGCTCTGAACGTGAAAATAAATCTATTCTGTCTTAGAAAGCAACTCTAACATGGCTTCGAATGGACGCAAATAGCGACATCTGATATAAAATCCGTAAACTAATTTTCGAAACTAAATTCAGATTTTTGCTTTAATCTGTGCCTTCTAAGAAATACAAGGCGAAACAGACGTTGATAAAGATGTTATTGATATATTTTATATATCCTTAATATATTTTAATTTGGTACAAATCATATTCCGTAGTAGGCGATAAATTTTTTAAAATAACCATCACTTTTGTCCTGAATGTCTTTTCATTTTACAGTTAATATCACTTCCTGATGCTCCATCTAAGTTGGCTGGTGGTATCTTTGGTCGGACCACACGTGTTCTCGTTTTCTAATAAGGGTCAGTATGATTTCTTTTGGTTAAATCTAAAATCATTGTCTTTATGCTCCTTCAATTTTAACTTTTACAATATTTAAAATGTAATTCAAAGATTTTTACACCTTTTAAAGTGGTTATTTTCAAATGTTCAAGTACCACAAGTTTATTACACTAACAGTCAAAATGTAAGCCTTTTGAATTCTTTAAATGAAGGCGGGAATACCTACTTTCAGGTTTTCATTAATAATGGTCTAATAATACCGAAAATTGTTATTCTTTGAAATATTTTTATTATCTTAGTAATTTTATAAATATATCAATTACGTCACGAGTTTTTACTTCAATGGTTTTTTTATGTAATGTTTTCTTAGGAACTTTGCTATTTAAACACAATGGAACAAACTCTGTTTTTCAGTTGGAAGGCAACAAACATCAAACTTCTTATATTCGAACCAGCATTCATCAAACCGGCAAAAAATTCCCTTACCTTATAAGTTAATTCCCTGCTGCGAAGGAAACTCCCAACACAATCGGTCATAACACCCCTCGCAAAAAAAGTTAAAAAAAAATCGCTTTAGAAGATGGACTTTCGCGATCTCCGTAATTCTGTGTTGTATCAGAGACATTCACAATTCGAATAATGGTATCGATATCACGTTTACTCTGAATCGTTCTTTTATATTTGTTGGTTGATGTGGAAAGTTGTTTCGTTTTATTTGACTTGAAGTGTTTTCGAATAAACAAATGAAAACATTATGAAGCGTGTGAAAGAGAAAGCAGAAAATCGATGTGGGTAAACATTTTTTACCAGATTTTTTATTGTACAAAAACTAGTAGTTTTTGAGATAATAGCATTGTTTGCTTTTCAAATGAGGATTTGTAATTATATAACTGCCCTTTTTTTGTTTATGCCAGATCAGATAAGTTTTTTTTTGTTTACTCTACTATAGTAATATTTTTAGAAGTAATTACTGGATAAGCTATGAACTTTGTATTAGCTTTTATGTATAATTGTAGACAATACATACTAAATTAAAAATGTGACGTATTTGTTAATAAAATGGATACTTTAGAAGACATAGAAGACCTATGTAGACCCAGTTTTTAAGAGTTGTTGCAATTTACGATAGATTCTTCATAGGCCATTTTGGCTTTATTGACATACTTTTTTAGTATTACTAAGTAGTGTTTGTGAGCTTGTAAATCACGTATATCACCTGTACGTTTATACTTTCGCCATAACTTTCTTTTTTGTCTTATAATTGGTATCAATTTGCTGTTAATCCACGGCTTAAGTTTATTCCTTTAAAATGAAAAAGACAGTCAAGATTTGATTTCACGAACAAAGTGTCTATGTATCTGTTTATACGTATTTCGCCCTAATAGGGCTCATCAGAACAGGTATTTATAGGCGTTCTTAACGTGAAAAATAAATCTTTTCTGTCTTTAAGAAGCAACACTAAAATGGCTTCGATATAGACGCAATAGCGACATCTGATAATAAATCCGTAAAATAGTTTCGAAACGATTTCTGCCTTAATCTGAGCCTTCTAAAAATTGCAAGGCATAGCAGACGTTGATAAAGATGTTATTAGAGACATGGGTCTGTTTTGCCTTGCAATTTTTAGAAGGCTCAGATTAAGGCAGAAATCTGAATTGTGTTTCGAAACTATTTTACGGATTTATTATCAGATGTCGCTATTGCGTCCATATCGAAGCCATTTTTGTGTTGCTTCTTAATGACAGAAAAGATTTATTTTTCACGTTGAGAACGCATATGAATATCTGTTCTGATAAGCCCTATTAGGGCGAAATACGTATAAACAGATACATAGACACTTTGTACGTGAAATCAAATCTTGACTGTCTTTTTCATTTTATTCGGATCTACTCTGTATGAGTACAAGAAACCAATTCGCTAAGGATTTCTGCTTAGTTGAGGAGACATGTCGACAAATTTTGCTTAAAAAAATTGTTTAATTTACTAATGTTTGTATTTTGAGAACGATTTCCGAAGTGGAAATTGAAACGTCAATAAACTTACTTAAACCTTTAATTGTGGCTTGTTCCCATTTAAATAGTAATCACTTTAAAATGCCACATGAAAATAGCTTCAGAAGAACATATAATGCGTATTTAACTGGAGTATGTATACTTTTGCTTACATCATTAAATGCCAAACTAAACAAAATTGTGTTTAGTTTGGCATTTATATATATATTTAGTATATTTTCTCCATGAAATTTACTTGTTTTCTTTAAGCACGTATTTTGCTCTCGCTTTAGTTTTTTAAATTACACAAAATCTGCGTGTTCACAATCCTTATTCGACTTTGTTACTTTTTTTTATGTATAGGTTGTAGAAGTTTTGTCATTTTGTAGTTCAGCTGCAGAAATTTTTGAATTTAATAAATTACCACTTAAACAAGAAGTGTAACAGACAAAAGCCAATCTTTTTCATTAGAAACTAGTGCCTTGGGGCAAAAATGCTGATGATTAGTTTACCTATCTGCGGTGATGAGTTTACCTATCACCTTCGTCCCTCCGAATTTAAGGCTAGATATACCAATCGGTAGCCGTGGGTTGCTTGAGCCACTCTGCATTTGAAAATACTTAAATAAGGGATAACCTTAATGTAATAAACGCGTTTTGATAAAATTTGGGGGTTAGGCCACTTAACGTCTCATAGCCTCATTTATTTATAATTGTAGTTGCCCTATTTTTGAAACGGCTTTTCTATGGGGCGGCAATTATATTTAATCCGTCGTTATTATGATTTAAAATTATTTGCTGTATGAAACCAGTATAAATATATCCAAATGCTATAAAATCGTCCCTTTGCTCTAGACAACCTCCAATTTAGTGATTATTTTTTCCTTTTTTACGTCAGAATCACCACTAGCTTTCATGTTCACCGATAATTCGCCACGTCCAAAATAAAAACCGCATACGTAAATTCGACGTTGCATCAATTACAATAACGAAAATATTTATATTCCCACGTTTCCGTGTTGATATGTGTAGCACAAAGTTGGCTAAATTTATGGGCGACGAAAAAGAAATTTTGCTTGAAGTATTGTGCGAGTTGAGAGGGCGCATAGATCACATGTAATGAAATTCTCGTAGCTGATGGCTGTTCAACATGTTGGGATGAATATTCATTTGGTCGTAAGGGCAATTTTGCAGAATATAAAAATTCATGCAATTTAAAATGAAAATTGAAATATTCTTCTAGAAACGTGCTCAAAAAGTTGGAAGGTGTTTGTTCATCATAAAATAAATGTAAACAATGTTTTCTATTTATCAAGGTTTTTTTATAAACGTATGAAAGAGATATGTGAAATATTTATTTTATTTATACAAAGTGATTAGTTGAGAATATACCATACGTGTAAATAGGTGACACCGACGTAGTTCTAAATTACATAGATTTATCGGCTCTTGGGTTGGCTTTATATGTACATGGTGCTCCTGTATTTTCTTTAATTCCATCTAAATTAAGGAGTATATACAAAAATGTTTACACGAAAATGCTAATATTCAAAAGGCTGTGAATTAGGTTTTCAATGTAATAATAATAGTAATTACGTGTCAAAGTTTTTCGACATCTAACCATACAATATACAGTGCGATCATTGTTTTGAAATACAAAATATATATTTTTATTTAAATGGAACATCTATGTATATATAAGTATTCTCATTTTCTAAAGAATCTTATATACTTCCTTTTAATATAAGGTCATAGAGGTTTTCGATAACCTATATTCGTTAAGCATTATTTACTCTATGTTATAAATTATCAAAATGTTGCCCATTATATTCAAGATACAGTCGTATACGGCTGAGAAAGTTAAAAATCTTTACCTATTTCCAGACCTTTACCTTTACGTCCCAGAACAGGTGATCGTTGAATTTTTGGGGAAGCATTGTTGGATCATATATTATTGGACCTAATTTCTTCGACGAGACAATTACAGGCAATGAGTATCAGGTTTTTAATAGACGAGGTACTGGCTTGTTATGGGATTTTCCCTTGGAAATTAGATAAAATATGTAGTTTCAACATGACGGAGCACCACCGCATCGTACAATAAATGATAGGTTTGTGCTAAATAATAACCACAGCGATAGTTGGATCGGATACGATACGGTCCAAAAGATATCCAGAACTAACTGCATTGGAATATTGTTTGGAGTTACAACAAAAATAAAGTATACAACGCCGAACTCACAACGCGGGATAGTATAAAAATTCTTATTCAAAATGTCTTTGTCAGTGGTGAACTAGAAATAAAAGACGTTTGGATAATTTTAGAGCCCGAAAGTATCCTTTATACCACCACCAAGTAATAAAAATTAGAGAATATTGTAAATGAAAGTGATAAACTATGAAATTTGCTCTAAGATGTGATTGATCGCCAGGAAAGTATTAACCTATACCTTCCAAGGTATCTTGTAAAGCTGTTTGCTGAAATAAAAAGGAAAACAGGTATTAATTAAAATATTTAGTCTTCACCACAAATTTAATATCTATCTAAATATATACAGTCTAATTCTTTATAGCTACCCACCACCAATTATGTACAGTTAACCTAGTTACTTATATGCTAAAAAAGATTCCCTGGGTGTACACAATTGATTCTTGATCTGAATTTACAAATAATAAAATAAAAGAAAAATTTTAATGATTCGACCATCAAAGGAAACATATACAGACAATATAGGAATCAAAATGGCTGATGGTTTTTATACTTTTTATTGATAATTGAACCCACTTACCAGCCAAGAGTGGCTATAAATCAAATGGTATACACTAAAAACAAACTAAAACTTTTTCATCTTCTTCCCCAAAAAAAAAATACTTTTCTTAAAACAAATTTAGCACAACTCCTGGCGTCTACTTTTTTTCGTTAACCCAACTTCCTTTGCGCAAAGTTGAAACCAGAATACGCGCTAATTGTTAATTGTTAGTCGGATAAGCATGCCTGCCTAAAACGGACGCTGGAGTCGCTGTTTAATACCAACTTAAAATTAAAAATTAAGAAATATTAATGGGATCTGGATTTAAAAATTTTATTTAAAAGTGAATAAAGAAATATTAAAGTGACAGACTCGTTACAATATTTCAGATGATATCCGTAGACGAGTAGCTAGAGATGTGAAATGAAAGAAACAAACTCCAACAAACAAATTCGCGACAGGTTTTCTACGATTACCAGCCTTCCGCATGAAGACTCAGATATAGGAAAAGTTTTCTGGTCAGATCAAAAAATCTGCAAGATACTGGTCTTGCCAAATGGAAAAAAGCTGTTTCTCGCCATCTGAATCTTCGAGAAACACTTTTGTCTGGTAGCCATCTTTTTTACCCTAGGTCTAAAACCAACATTTAAAAATCGGGGCTGTTCCCTGCTAACTCCGATACCCTATGTGAATGTGGAGTGGTACAAAATGAAACATATTATCTGATTGATTGTCCTCTATTAAAGAAACCTTGTACTGAACACGATTTCTTGAACGCAACTGTACTGACTCTGTTTTCTAGATGGACAAGATTTAATCAATTCGACTAGTCCAACGAAGACTGTAGTAACTCAAATTTTCCACTTTTTGAGTTACGAGCGCAAAACAATAAAACATAATGATATCTTCCCCAGGAAAGAATCGTATCTCAGTAAACGTAGTTATGCAACCAATATTACGTGTAAGAGTTTTATAGTATCTCCGATTTATGAAGAACAACCGTAGAAAATCATCGTATCTTGAGTTACAATAGTCTTCGTTGTTATCTGAGGCGATAGCTTAGGTATCGTAACATGAGTTACTACGGTATTCTGCGTTAGTTTAAGGTTATGTTCAAAAGTTTAGTTTTGTTATAATTGCCATAATGTGTTCCAGAAGTGAGTTAATATTGGAATTAGCTGAGAAAGCGTATAAAAACACTGAAACGGATATTTCTTATCGTTCTTTTGAAGGTAAATTTATAATAAACTTTATTTAAAATAATAACAGCAAAGTAAAAACCTACTTATTTTTTAAGGTAAACATATTGCTGAAAGTATTGTAAAAGTAAGCAAATACAAAAAGGCGAATGAGGATCCTGGTGACCACGAGACTGATATTAATCCTGAACGTTCTACAGGTTGGTTTAAATTCCGCATGAAAAAATATTACGTAGGCATTTACCTCATTTTTGTTTAATTTTAGTAAGCTTAGAAGAGAATAAAGCCAATAGGAATGAAAATGAAATAATTGAGAAGGAAAGCGATGAGGAACCATTTCATGCAGACTCTGATACTGACCCAGATTACATTCCGACAGAAGATAAAAACATCCCTGAAGTAATAATTGAACCTAATAAGAATATAACTGAAGCAACCACAAATAGAAAGAGAAGAAGCAGAGGCAATGTAGAGAGAGTAAGTAGGAAAAGAATTAGAGACGTTAGTAAGTGGGCGGATGAAAAATCTAAAACAAGTCTAAACCTGGAACTTGAACATGAATTTCGAAAAGGTATTCAAATTAAAGGAAGACAGATGGGTGCACCATGCGCAAACACATGTAGACTAAAATGTGCTACCAAAATAGCTAAAGAAGATAGAGACCTTTTTTTCAATGAATTTTGGAAGTTAAAAGATCATACGAGAAAGTGGGATTTTATTGCTCGTCATGTGAGACAGGTTGCCAAAAAACAAGTAACTATTACTGCAGAACAACGGTCTCGAAGAAATTACTCTCGAGAATATTACTTCTACATTCGCAATGAAAAACAACGTGTTTGCAAAACTATGTTTTTGGAAACCCTTAACGTTTCAGAAACTTGGATCACTACAGCATTAAGGAAACTGAAAGATGGTGGATCATTAGAGGAAGATAAACGTGGAAAGCACACTAACAGACCACATAAACTATCACCAGAACTTATAGACAACGTAAAAAATCACATAAATCAGTTTCCTGTAGTACCTTCCCATTATACCCGTAAGAATACGATGAAGATGTACCTTGAAGAAGGGCTAACTATCCAGAAAATGTACCGATTGTACAACAAGCATTGCGAAAAAAATAACATCACTACAGCTGCCACGTCACGCCAGTATAGAGATATTTTCAATGAACAATTCAATATTGGGTTCTTTAAACCAAAAAAGGACCAGTGTACTGTTTGTTTTGTTTTAATGTGGCTAGTGATGCTGAAAAAGCAAAATTGCTCGAACAATATGAGTCCCATATGAAAAACAAAGAAGTTATCAGAAACTTAAAAGACATAGACAAACAGCTTGTACTAGATGATAAGAGCTTGTGTGTGGCTTGCTTTGACCTTCAAAAGGTTTTAGCTACCCCTTTGTCTAACGTAAGTGATTTTTACTACAAAAGCAAATACTCTACATATAACTTTACAGTTTATGATGTTGGAAATAATTAGAGTTACTGCTATGTATGGCACGAGCAAGTGGCTAAAAGAGGTCCTAATGAAATTGCCAGTTGCCTCTAGAAATTTTAAGATCTCAAGGCACAACAAAGTGTTAAAACGATAATATTCTACTCAGACAACTATGGGGGACAAAATAGGAATCATTTTGTGTTTTCGATGTTTGCTTTTGCTGCTGCTCATTTTCATATTGATATTGTTCACAGATTTCTGGAAAATGGCCACACTCAGAACGAGGGTAAGAGTATGCATGCTGTTATCGAAAATGCAAAGAAAAGGCAATCGGTTGTATATGTGCCAGAACAGTGGGTTACATTAATTAGAATGGCTAAAACTACAGTAAGAGTTTATGATGTTACGGAAATGTCCCAAGATAATTTTTTTTATTTTAAAAAACTGACTGATACCGAGAATTGGAAACTTGACAACGAAAAGAAACCAATAAAAGTTAGCAAAATACGAGAAATAAAATTTTCGCATGAACACCAAAATTCTATAATGTTTAAATACGAATTCGATGATGGTTTTAGAGGTTGTGACATAAAATTAAATTGAAAATGCAGAGGACGGCCTTCCACTACTATCAAATTTCCACCGAAACTGTATGATGCACCATTACCAATTGAAGAAAAAAAGCTAAAAGGATTACTGTGGCTGTGTAATACCGGCAAAATACCCACAATATACCATGGATTTTATAAAAATCTTAATTCAAAGAGTTATGTACCTCCTAAAGTCGAGCTCGAAGTTGATTCAGTTGAGAGCAAAGAAGAGTCGGATGAGGAAAATTGAATTAAAATATAAAACTGCAAATTATATCAGTAGCTTCTTCAAAATGTAGCATTTTATATAAATAAAGTTAAGAAACAAATAATTCTGGTATTTATTACTTTAAAAATATCTCCATCGAAAACTATAGTAACTCATTCAAAAGTCACTTATGACCATTTCTGTCTTAAATCTGTTTTACCCTTGTAAGATCATTATTAAGAGTATTACTCAATGCTATAAAAACATCCATTTAATAGATTAATGAATTTTGGTAACAGTGTAAATACATTTTTATAATTATCTCAATTACATAAAAAATGAGTTATTACAGTCTTCGTTGGACCAGTCGAATTGAATTGGACACGTAAAGTAAAAAAGTACAATCCACAAGAAAAATAAAATTCGTGTAGCTGTATACCATACATCACAAGTTTAATTTAAAAATCCTTTATAAAAGGTATATAATTAAAAAGATCCTTTTGCACTACACCACAGAACTTTTTCGGACTAACAAGCACATCATGAGTGTATTTTCCAGGTGTACATGAGTGAGGAAACTAAATATGTGGCCTTTTAAATTATATTGAATTTGTTATTTATTACACCTTGGTTAATTAATTCAGATGTACTAAATACCAAATTTAATAAAATTTAAAGGATTTTACCTACATATTTAGTGGCTGCACACACATACCTGCTAAATGCACTGATGATGGACTTGTTATTCTGAAAACGTTTTGTGATGTAGCTCAAAACGGCCTTTTTAATTATATACCTTTTATGAAGCATTTTTAAATAAAATTAAACTTTTTAAAAAGTACAGTTTATCAATACACAATAACAAAATAATACAATAAAACTTATCTTTTCAGTAATAGTACCGATTGATTAAGACAGATGTTTAATATACTATTTTCTAATGTTAATTTTTAATATTTTGCAATAAAATAATTTTTCTAAGAAAAAAAATTTTTCCGTAAAATTATGCATGAGAGGGTTAATATAAAAAAACCTAACGGGCTACATCACAGAACGTTATCGAAATAACTATTCCATCATCAGTACTATCTGGATTACCATGTTTGTAGCCACTAAATATAGTTAAATTAACCAAATTTAAACATGTGAACCTAGATAGCACTGATAATGGAATTCATTCTAACAACGTTCTACGGCAAAGGTCAGCAACAGGCGGACCGCGGTCCGAATCCAGACTTCGAAAGATTGAATTGCGGACCGAACTACGGAATCTCGATTTCTGAGTCAATCAAGTTCAAAATAAGAATATATTGTATGTTTACAATAACTGAAATATATAAATCTGGGGAATTATGTTCAAAATCTGGCAACTTTTAAAATACAATTTGGGAAATAAAATTTATGGGCTAGGCAACGCTGCTGCCCACTGATTGACAGTCACTCACTCTTTGGTCAGTGACATCAGTGACGTCAGTCAGCACGTGGCGCACTATCGTTAATATGGATCCGAAAAGGAGGAAAGTGGACAGTGAAAATAGGAAGTTCCTGTCAGAATGGACTGAACAATATTATTTTACACTGCCTGATAGGCCGCAAGAGGTTCCAGTGTGTCTTATATGCAATAAAACTGTAGCCTTAGGTAAAAGTGGAAATTTGAAGCGACACTACGAAACAACTCCGAATTCTGAGCGCGAAGAACGTTCCTCTATTTTTGGATTTTCTAATGATCTCACATTATTGTTCTATGTTCCTACTACCTAAAAAAGAAAGTAGTTATTTTTGTATCGACACAACTTCACCGCAATGAAATATCTTTTGATGAAAAAGCAAAACGTAAGCCTGATTTTACACTATAATAAAACCAAAGCGTCCGTTGACACCGGAGATAAAATGACCAGGAAATTTACATAAGTTCATTCAAGTAAAAGATGGCCATTTAGGATTTTTATGGAAATTATTAATATGGCTGCACTCAATGCCTATATTTTATTTACTAAAAAGTTTCCCAAAATGGAGAAGTAATGACCGAAGTAGGCGAAGTTTTTTTTACAAAACATGGAACAAGAACTGACACTTCCAAACTTTTTAAACCGGAAACAGAATAGCAATAATTTTCACAAAACTGTAAAAACCGCGATAGATGTATTTCTTTTTAACAGTAATACCACAGTATCAGAAAACCCTGCTAGATGAATTCAACATTATACAAATCGAAGATTCAGCTTTTGTGCTAGATCACGGAATAGGAAGACTAAAATATCTTGTAGTAGGTATATGCAGAAAACTCATTTGCAACATACATCGAGAAGAACGTAAATAATTTGTATGCCCTGACTGTAAAAATAATAAATTTACAGATTTTAGTTAAAGGTAAAACTAAAAACAATGTATATTTTTTAATAATAAAAACCAATTATTTTAGTTAGTAGTGCTTCATTGTATAACTTCCCAAACAATAATGTATAGTTTAAATGAATTATTTAAGTATTTTAGTAGGGTACCATAGTTACCCCACACGGCTTGAAGCGTGAGTTTTTGTAGCACGGTTCCGGAAAGGTTAAGGAAATAGGATATTTCCATAATATCACATTTATAGATACATTCATTGCACATTGATATGGTTTATATTTTTTGTTAATTATAATAAATGTAGGTTATGTGATAGTGGCAGTTATCGGTCAAAACGTAAAGAATTAAAAGAAAAGATACAACTACTTCATCCTTTATATGTTATAAGAAAAATATCTGTAAACCCAAAAAATGTATTGTTTAATAAGTCTAAGCGGATTACGATGTACGCAGACGATGTAAAGTTAAATTTGATTTATATTTTGTTAATTTTGCTTCCAATCTAACTAAAAAATAAAGTTTATCGAGTAAAAGGATAAATAATTTAAATAAAAAATATGTATTGTTCATTCATACATAGTTTGTTAGGCTTAACAAATTTGAAAAATATTAGCAGTTTCTTCATGAAAACTAACAAGTAACGTTATGCATATTAAACAGGGCTTTCTATCGTCAACGAAGAAATTGCCTTTCTTTGAGCCTTGGAGTTATTAAAATTAACACATGTTAAAAAATTCTTGCATTAAAAATCTTGAAAACGTGCTGTAAAAAGAGGGAACTCAGTCAGCGCGACTAGGCGTGTAACTGGAAATGAGATTCTGATGAATCACCTCTCCATCCTTCCGCTTAAATGAGTTGCTATAATGCAAATCATTGGCGGCACATGGTAAAACTTTTAACTAGGAATGTACTAAATAAAAACTGTTGAAATTTTCTTTAAATAAATCGCTGTCTACTATCGCTAATAAAATAAATTTTATTTTATTTTATCCTTAATGCTCCATTTTTAATTCTAGATTAATTTTACTTTAATTTCATTTCGTTTTATTTGCAATCGCGCTGTTTAAAATGACAATGCACTGAAAATCGATTTTAACTTTAGGGGATGAAAACATACAGAGCAAAAACACAATTAGTAAGTTTAAGAAACGAACAGAAATTTATCTGCTGTTGTATATTTATACCAAACGACCTAAAATTAATTTGATTCGGAATGTTTTTATATTAAAACTAGCTGTCCGGGCGAACTATCGCCTTAGAATAATTAACTTCCTCTTCTTCTTGTTCTAATGGCGCTACAACCCTTTGTAAGTCTAAGCCTGCTTAACATTGGTCTTCCATTTTGCCCTGTGGATATTTTCCTTCGCCACTGCCTGATGTTCATGGTTTTAAGATCCATCTCTACGTCGTCTATATATCTTTTACGGGGCCTTTCTCTTGTTCTGTTTTCTTGGGGCTTCCATCTCTGGACTACTTTTATAGCTCGATTATCTGGCATTCTTTCTAGGTGACCAAGCCAGTTTAGTTTTTTTGGTGACTTTACAAATCTAACAATATCTGCGCTTTACATTAGTTCATCCAGCTCGTGGTTCATTTTAATTCTTCACGAACCATCACTGGATTGGGTTGGTCCAAATATCTTCCTTAATATTTTGCGCTCATTCTCAGTTGATTTTCATCAGTGGTTGAGAGGGTCCACGTTTCACATCCATATGTGACCACTGGTCTAATTACTGTTTTGTAGATTCTAAGCTTAGACTCACGATTCAGTAACGTACTTTTCATTAAGTCTATGTATGTATAAAAGCACTTATTACCGCTAAGAATCCGTGCTTGTATTTCTTGACTGATGTTGTTGTTGTCATTTATTATTGGGCCTAGGTAGGGAAAGTGGAGGCATATTTGTAGGTATGGTTGTCTACCTTCAGATTCTCATGTTGATTCGATTTTGTGGACTCCATATATTTTATTTTGCTTTCATTTATATATATACCAAATGTAGGAGTTTCAGTTTTATAACTTTTTCGCTTAATACCCTTTTTGTGGCGGCTTATTATGGCAACATCATCCGCATATGCGCATATTTGCATTGATCTGGTATTATTACAGCCGTTTATATCCAGTTTTCAAACAACAGCTTCAACAGTTAGATTAAAAAGGGTTGTTGATAAGGCATCACCTTGTCTAACTCCATTTTCAATATCAAAGACCTGCGTGATATTATTCTCACCATAGCTTTGAAACCCTCCAGAGCCATTCGTATAAGTTTAACCAACTTATTGGGTATTCCTAACATAGATAGTTGCTTTAACATCTTTTGTCGATCTACTCCATCAAACGCCTGTTTGAAATCGATGTACAAGTTGTAAATAGGTATTTTATATTCAACACATCTTTCATGTATACCTCTTAATATATGTATTTGGTCTCTAGTTGACCTCTTTGGTCTAAAGCCACATTGATATTCACCAATCATCTCCTCCCAAAACGATTCCAGGTGGCTGTATATAATTCCTGATAATATCTTGTAGACGACATTTAAAACTGTTATGCCCCTATAATTTTTGCAGAGTCGTTTGTCTCCCCCTTTGTACATAGGAAGTATGATTCCTACTTTCCAATCTTCTGGGATGACTTCTAGTGTCCACATGCGGTCGATTAGTTTATGGATACGCCTCCATAGCGCATGTCCACCATTATTTATTAGTTCTGCAGTTATTCCATCTGTGCCAGGTACTTTGTTATTTTTTAGATGTTTTATGACGTTTATCGTTTCTTCCAATGTTGGTTGCTCAACTAGTTGTTCTGCTGTGCGGTGAATTATTTCTTCATCATCGTTTTGTTCTTTTTCTGGGTTTAACAGCTCTTGAAAATGATCCTTCGACCTTTTCATTATTTCCTCTTTCTCACTGATAATTGCCCCATTTTTGTCCTTAAAAACTGTTGATCTTGTCATGTACTCTTGGGTGTATTGCTTGGTTTCCTTGTAAAATTTTCTAGTCTCTCTTCCGTTATTATAATCTGTGATTTGTTGTATTTTTCCGTTCAACATTTCTCTCTTTTTTCTTCTATATATTTTCTTTGCATCTTCTCTGAGTTCTTCATATGCCCTTCTGTTTAATCTGGAATCCCTTTGTAGACATTTCTGTTTAGCTATATTTTTGCTATTTGTTACTTGTTGGCAATCCTGGTCATCTAGAATAATTAACTAATGTGTCTAAAAATTAGCAAAATAACCAAAAAAAATACTAAAACATATCATGTATAAAAAAGTTTAACAAATTTCTTTGAACAAAATTACTTTTTGATAAACAATAGTTTTCTTTTTTTTTAGTTTGCATATATATACAATGATGACGGCTTTCCAACGCACGAATAATTGTCCATGCGCGAAACATTGAAGCTCTAAGATAATTGCGCAAACTACTAACGGTTGGCTTTGTGATTTGTTTATTGTTATTGTAAAAAACAAAAGTATGGCAAATTGTAAACGTTTAAAATCTAAGCGACGACGGTTCAATGGAATCATTGGTATACGCGAAATCAAGAGATCTCGTTTGTATTTTTCATCTGGCAACATTGTAAGCATCAAATTTGAAATTTTAATATTACAAAATAGTCATATCCCGTTTTTTGTACAATTCGGGCCATTTATTTAAAAGATAATTAGCCGTTCGCAGACTTTTGGTCTACTTTGTGTATAAATGTCAAGTTTTCAGTACTATAATATGGTTTAGTACATTAGTTATACGTTAGAGTTAGTTCGTGTATGTCTAACGTAAATTAACAATATGATTTGTTTAGTAAAAAAATATATTTAAAAAAAAATAATCTGAAAGCTAAACCGTCAATAGAAATGGGTCATGTTCTTATCTCTTTTTATTTATTAACATAGTATGTACATTAGCTAAGTACGGAATAATTATGTTACCTATTATTATTATATTAATCATGTTTCACTAGTTGACATTTTAAATTCTTTAATAAAACTTATGTTGATTCTTCTTCTTCTTTAAGTGCCATCTCCGCGACGAAGGTTGGCAATCATCATGGCTATTCTGACCTTCAAGGCAGATGCTCTGAACAATTGCTTTAAGCTGCAACCAAACGACTCTCTTAGGTTCTTCAACCAGGAAACGCGTCTTCTTCCTACGCTTCTCCTACCCTCTACTTTTCCTTGAATTATGAGTCTCAAGATGTTGTATCTTTCGCCTCTCATCACATGTCCGAGATATTGCAATTTCCTTTCTTTTATTGTATTTTCCATTTCCCTCTCTCTGCCTGTTCTCCTTAACACTTCTGTATTCGTGATTCTATCTACCCATGAAATCCTTAACAATTTTCTAAATGTCCACATTTCAAACGCGTTAAGTCGATTTATTGTATTCTGGTTTAATGTCCATGATTCAGCTTCATAGTAGAGTACACTGTATACATATCATTTAATTAGCTTTATTCTGAGGGCCAATGTCAGATCTTTGCTGCATAAAATCTTTTTCATTTTCAAGAAGTTGGCACGTGCTTTTTCAATTCTGACTCTTATTTCTGCAGTATAATCGTTATTTTCTGTGATTATCGTTCCCAAGTAAGTATATCTTTTTACTCTCTTAATCTGCTGGCCGCCTACCGTTAATATTTCGTTTGTATTGTTGTTCTTGCTAATTTTCATGAATTTGGTTTTTTTGATGTTAAGGGAGAGTCCGTATTCTCCACTATATCTTAATATTTTGTTCATTATTCTTTCTATGTCTTCCAAGTTGTCGGCTATTATGACTGTATCGTCGGCATACCTAATGTTGTTAATTAAACTTCCGTTCACTTTTATGCCGACTGTCTCGTTTACCAACGCTTATTGTATGATTTCTTCAGAATAAGCATTAAACAATAACGGCGACAGTATGCAACCTTGCCTGACCCCCCTCCTTATCTACACTTCTTCTGACAGTTCTCTTCCAATTTTCACATTTGATCATTGGCTGTAGTATAAATTTGATATCAATGTTACATCCCTCACATCCAGATTCTTGTTTTTGACTACTTCTATAAGTCGGTCATGTTTTACCTTATCGAATGCCTTGTTGTAGTCTATAAAGCATACATCAAGATCTCAATTAACATTCAAACATCTTTGGGTCAGCACGTTAAAAGAAAATAGTGCCTCTCTTGTGCCCATTCCATTCCGAAATCCAAATTGGGAATCACTAATATCCATCTCCAGCTTAGCGTGTATTCTATTATGGATGATCGTTCGATAATCACTACATTCTTTGGAATTTACTTTCTTTGGTAGACAAATAAATGTTGATGTCAGCATTTCACGTGCAATGATACCTGTGGAATAGATTGTGTTCAGTAGTTGGACTAGAAGATCTATGTTTTTTTCATTGACCAGTTTTAGCAATTCACTTGGTATTTCATCTGGACCAGCAGCTTTATTATTTTTCATGGACTTTACTGCATGCATAACTTCTGACTTTGTTATTTCAGGTCCCTCGTCTTTACTCTGATTATCTTCATATATATTTTTCTGTCTCTGGTCATGAAATAATTCCTCTATATATTATTTCCATCTTCCTAATTTTTGTTCTGTCTCCACTAAAATGTTTCCTTGTTTGTCCAATAGTATCCTTGAGGTTTTTTGTTTTGCTACCCCAGCTAATTCTTTAACTTTCTTATGGAGATTGAAGTTATCATATTTGTTCTGTAAGTTTTCTATATCTTGGCATTTTCCAGCGAAATAAGTCTCTTATTTTCCTTATTTGATTATGCAGCTGTTGATACTGAGTTATGTTGATATTCTTTTGCCTTCTTCTGTCCTTCATCATTTCCAAGATTTCTTCTGTCATCCAATCTCCTTTCTTGCATCTGGTTGTTGTGAGTTCTCTGCGACTTGATTCGATAATTACATTTTTAAAGAATTGCCACTGTTGTTCTACATCACCATCAATTGATTCTGGTATGGATTCTAGGTTTGCATTAATTTCTTGTTTCAGTTTTTCTTTGACGTCTTCTGATTCTAATTTTTGTATTTTCAGTTTATCACTTCTGTAGCTTTTTTGTATCTTTTTTAAGTGAAGTTGGAATTTTGCTACAAGAGGATTGTGGTCCGACGCCACGTCTGCACCTGGGTACGCTTTCACAGATTGTATTTGCATTGCATGTTGATTAAGACTGGCTAAATAACAATTGCCCAAGCCAAGAGAGAAAAAAAAAACTATCAGAAGTAAAATAAACAATGAAATGCTACACAAAAACGAATTCGTAATTATATTATACGATCTGATATTTTAATTATCACACGAAATTATTTGATTGGCGAATATTCATTATTGTTAAACTGTCAGTGATAAATTTTCCATTCGTCTTGTCGAGATAATGACTTATTCACGTAATTTCCAAATTCAAATGACTTGCGGATCTTAGAGAATGGAGATCAACTTCCCAAAGTTTGAATACGGAGTTAATTTTTGTCTTTATTAGATAATGATTGATTGTGGGTGTTTGTTTATTACCTCGAATCCAATCAATCATAGGTTCTGACAATCTTATACAAAAAAAACAAGGGATCGCTTCACATTTTCTGTGCAAATATTGGATAATGGCGCTGTTGGTAATCAATATTAATTCTATTACAGAATCTCGGTTAAAAAGCAAATGAGATTGCCTTCTTCTAAATTTATTGATTGGGTTTCATAATTGAGTTATCAATAAAGCCGGGATATTATATATAGATTGAATCAATAATAATTTATTTAGAAAAGTTAATTATTAATTTAAAATATGAATAAGGATTTTTTATATTTTAGTCAAATTAGTTATTTATATATTATTTTATAGTTTATTTTTATGAACGAGAGAGTAATTAGCATAATTTTAACTGGTACCTCCGACCACTCCATGGGCGTGCTCAAGATTAATTGAAAAATTACTTTGAATAATTGTAAAAAATAAATGAATTATTTCAGTGTTATAAAGTGTTATGTGTATGTAAACAAAAGTGACCTCTTTTATCACACACTATATTAGAACTGACTGGCCTACATTAAAAAGGGTTTTAAAAAATTCACATTTTTTTTAATTTTTAAAAATTACAAAAGAGAAAAACAGTTTTTAAAACCGTCTAAGGTATGTTAAATAGATGAATAAAAATATTAATATAAAACTTACAGCTACTTGTTACAAATCCAAATCAGATTTAGAAGATGAACTTTCAGAACCAGGATTTATAATAACTGGCTCGATCATTTTATCAGTAATATTGTCCAGCTTCCACATTTTTTCCTCTTCTTTAATAGTGTGATTTACTGCCTTTTCCCAGTTTTCAGGTTTTACATTATTTACGGCCTCCAAAAACAACTGTTTAACATCATGAATTTTAAAAGTGGTATTTTTTTTTGAAACTTCACTCTTTATCTGTGCCCATACCAGTTCAATCCGGTTTAATTCACAATGATATGGTGGGGATCTAAGTACTGTCATTCCACGATTTTTGGCAATTTTATCAATTTCGTATTTTTTTAATTTTTCTTTATGAAGGGCACACAACGAATAAAGTTCCTTTCTTATAGATCCGGGATGGTACGTAATATTTTTTGAACTACGTAATATTTTTTATAACTGAGGGTAATACATTTGGTGTATGACCCTCGTTGATCCATGTTTCATCAAGATAAAATATTTTTCTTTTTTGGTTTCTCATTTCCTTTATGGTTCTTAGAAAATGTCTTCTCCATATGACAATATTGCTTCTTTCTAATAAAATAGACTTTTTGGGATTCTTTTTCCAGCGGAAGCCTATTTCTTTTAAAAGTTTCCATAACGTACTTCGACTCATTTCTGGGTAATCCTTATCATCTCGAACTGAGACAAGAACTTTATCCAATGTTGGAAATTCTTGTCTAAAGAAGAATTCATGCACTTTCCGTCGAAGTCCTTCTTTAAAATGATATTCTATTTGAAATTTTGGTTTCCCTGGAGCATTACGTGGCATTTGAAAACTACCACATTTCTCTTCTTTAATAACTCTGTAAATCGTAGATTTCCCAACACCAAGTGTACTGCTAACTAACTCAACGGTCTCATCAACACTTTCACATAAACGTTTGTCTGTAAATGATTTAAAACAATTAAATATTAATGTTTTTTCATTAACTGTTAAAGGACCAATTTTTCGGCGTTTACAAGGCACTTCCAAATTTTCCATAACACTAGTATACACAATAAACTGCACCTTGCAACTGAAGTACCTACTTTTAGTGAACTGTTAAGAATTTTGAATACGCCACTTGGACCTTCCTACAAAATGGAAAAACCCACTATCACATTTTCTGTGGAATAAGTTTAGAAGGTAATTATCTAGTCAATTACTGTCGTAGATTCCTGGAATTAAAGAATTAAATGTTTGAGTGTTGAAACCCTTACTTCGTGGAATGCACTCATTTCAGATAAAATAAAACGTTTTATTTTATCTAAAGAATTAAACTTTATTTTTCAAATAGGTAGGTACTTATTAAACTTTTATTGGTTATATATAACCAATAAAATAAACATCTTACATTTCTTGCAAATTCATTAGTACCTGTTAACCTCCATCACTTCGACACTGGCAACCTTATTTAGGGATTAGTAACCCTCACAACTATTGTATTCTATTCTGCTCCAACCTTTATACCTGGTGGTCATACTCAATTTAAAATTATTTTCCTATATACTTCTGTAAACTTGTTGACAAATATCTGTTTTTCATTGATTCACCCGTATCAACAGTTTAGGGATTTGCATACATAATTTATTGTTTTATTACTCTCTCATACATAAAAATACACAATAAGAAAAATCTAATACATTGCAAAATAAAGTCGTAATTACTAACATAAGTTGTAAGAGGATAGCCGATATCAAAATATTAGTTTTAACACTAAAAGCACCAGCATTTTTACATACAGAAGAAAGGGAATGGTGAAAAAGACGGGTATTAGAATTTTCTAGCGCCAGCCGTATTTTTATTCTTTTTTACTTGAAAAAAACCTATATTAAGTTAATACTTACTAATAAAAAAGATAATTAGTTTATTTATACAAATTATTTAATTATTTAAGCATAATTTATGAAGTAACAATTCTTTTCAATTTTGCTTGTACCAGACCCACACACAAATTTGACAAAGGGTACCCCCCGTTAAGATAGTCAAAATGCCCTCTCTTCCAGAATTCAATTTTTTATTTTATTTTTATAAGTGCTATGTGATTAAACAATAAGGCTCAGCGCAGTTATAGTCGGCCACCTCCATCTCCCACTTCCTACCGGAAAAACATTTTTCACGAATAATTTCTATACAAGCGTTGAACTAGTATACGAGCTAAACAGACTTCTTCTTTATGTGCCGTCTTCTACCAAAGGTTGGCGACCATCAAACGATAGGTTTCTCTGTTTTGTGCCGCATGTATTATGTTCGCGGCTTCTGGTATTTGAAACCATTCTCTCAAATTTCTCAGCCAGGATTTCTTCTTTCTACCTAAACCTCTTCTACCTTTAATCTTGCCTTCCACGATAAGCTGTAGCAGACTGTACTTATCATTACGGAACACATGGCCCAGGTATGACGCTTTCCTCCTTTTAACAGTTGTTAACAATTCCATCTCTTTACCCATTCGTCTTAATACCTCTGTGTTGGTCACTCTGTCTGTCCAAGGTATTCTCAGTATGCGTCGATACAGCCACATTACTAGAGCCGCTAACTTCTTTATAGTTGCTGCTGTTAACGTCCACCCTTCAACTCCATAAAGTAGCGTAGAGAGTACGTAGCATTTCGTGGCGCGCCATCGGAGGTTAACGCTTAGGTGGCGGTTGCTTAAGAGCCTTCTCAATTTGATGAATTTGGATCTTGCTATTTCAATTCGGATCTTAATCTCTACATCTGGGTCCCACTTATCATTTACTGTATATCCCAGATATTTAAATCGGTGTACTCTTTCAATACGTTCGGCTTCAATATTCAGGTCGATATGTTGAATGTTCTTTTTACTGATCACCATAAATTTAGTTTTCTTTCTATTGATCTTCAGTCCAAATTGGTTGCCAATTGTATTTACTCTATTTATGATCATCTGTAAATCTTCGATGTTATCGGCCAGTATAACAGTATCATCTGCATATCGAAAATTACTTATTGGTACGCCATTAATCTTGATGCCCTCGTTGTACTCTTCCAGTGCCTCTAGAAATATTTGTTCCGTGTACAGGTTGAAAAGCAGTGGCGAAAGAATACAGCCCGGTCTAACCCCTCTAGAAATGGTTACGTTTTCACTCACCATATGTCCATTCTTCATGTGGGCTGTTTGATTCCAATATAGATTTTTTATAATCTGGATGTATTTAGTGTCAAGTCCTGTAAGATGTAATAGTTCTATGAGTTTGTCATGTTTGATAGTATCGAATGCTTTCTCATAGTCGATAAAACAGGCGTAAACATCTTATGACTTATCTTATGGTTAAACAGACAAAGCACACATTTAGTTGGTACATTACGCGCTAACAGGAAACGCAATCCAAAACCTGTCGTAAATGTCAAGCTCAAACGACAAGGAATTAAATCTTTATCTTCTTCTTCTTCAAGTGCCATCTCCGCGGCGGAGGTCGGCATGTTGAGGTTGATGTACATCCCTACCACTCTCTCAGGTTGCGCAGCCATGACATTCTAAATCTTTATAGAGCAACACAGTTGTCAGCAAGTGGAAAGATAAGTGAGACGTTCTCTTTCTAACCGCTAAGGATCCTCCTTCAATGATTAAAGTAGAGACTAAACGTATACCTGTTACTAAGACATCGACTGTTGTCGAATACAATGCAACAAAAGCCTTTATTGATGTTTTGGACCAAAAAGCGGCATACGGTTCTGCCATTCGTAGAAGTATCAAGTGGTACCGGAAAGTCGCTATAGAACATTTGACTAAAACGGCAGTTGTCAATGCGCATGTGCTATACAGATATGTTACGGGTAACACAATACCTATTACTTTATTCCGAGAAAAAATAGTTTTATCATTGCCACACCCTAGGGGTGCTTCCGAACCAAAACAAGAACAATTCGTCCGACACTGCATTATAGAAATAGAGAATAAAGGAAGATGCACAGTTTGTTATAAATCTTTTTCAGGACGCCATGGAATTAAAAATGCTAATGTCCATGCTGACCCTCAACTACTTTTATGTCCATTAAGTTTTTTTTGATACCCATACAAGTAATGTTAAGAAGTTAATATGTAATAGAATATCATAATATGTATATTTGTTGTAATATATTTTGTTTACGCATTACAAACTGTGTGGGACACCTGATGCACATGGTGTGGACTAAAGCCAAGAACAAAAAAAATTATCCACAGACCGTGTGCACCAAAACTGACCATAATGTTTTTTCCTTCTTTTAAATATCAGAATGTCTCATTGTCATGCACACACAAAAACTCATATAATTTTTATGTCGTATAATAAATGCAAAAAAATCCTTTGGTCCGATACAAAAGGAGCGCGTTATGCTTTGGTGCTTAACGTGTTAAAGAAATGAAAGATACGCGTTAAGACGTTTTATTTTTTGCATAAAAACCACGCCTAACATGAAAAATAAATAGGAACGATTTGATGTGACAAATTGGACGAGGCAGTCAAAAATGTATTTTAATTTGAAATATTGCAGTTGCATACTATTCTTTTGTTTCCCTTTGACGGCTGTCGGTTTGCTGAGATGACCACCTTTGCAAACATTTCTTTTAAACTTCCCAACGGTTTCACATTGACTGGATAACATAATTAGTCAAGCACACATTTGAAGCAGAATTTCGGTGTTAAGAGAGCGACATATTTTAATTGTTTTCTTGTTTATTCAAATACTAATATTTACAAAAATTACGGGTAAGTTATACTTTTGACGTGTGTTTCACACTAAATACTGTTATTAGCATGAACACATTTCAATTTTTTTTGTAGATCACTGTCTTTTATGTGGTATCCTGGCACGACCACAGGGTCACACGTACACACGTATTTGTCGTCCCAAATACGTGTCTCAACGAGATACATGTCCCAAAACGAGGTTGATGCCTTATTGGTTGACGCGTCTTGGTAGATGAATTGGATGTTGATGAATTTCGGTGACCAAATAATGAGGATATCTTTGATATTGGAAATGTGGACATCGTGTTTGAAGACCAAATAAACAATCAAGATATAACAATCAATACTCCAAATAATCAAGAATCGGAATCGGATAGTGAAGACGATGTATCGCTAGCAGTACGACTAGCAAAACGAGATAACTCTATATTTTGAACCCAATATGAAAGTTATATAACACAAACAAATCAATTTATTGAAACTATAGGCCCAAACATTTCAAATTCTGCGGAGAACCCCACAGATGTGTTTTTGGAACTATTTCCTGCGGATCTAATTTACCTAATTGTATTTAAAACCAATCTATATTACGTTCAAAAACACGGAGGAGGAAATGTATTTACACCTACCACAGACGGCGAAAACACAACATTTCTTAGAGTAAATTTGTTAATGGGTATAAAGAAAATGTCCAGTTACAGAGATTATTGGTCGTCAAGTGATGAATTACGAGAACCTTTCATCAGTTCAGCTATGTCACGTGACAGATTCGCTTGGTTACTAGGCAATTTACATCTAGTTGATAATACAGTGCAGCCAAAAAAACTAATCCCGGATTTGACAAACTTGACAAAGTGCGACTTTTACTAGCCAAACTCACGGAAACGTTTCTTGCAGCACTAAATACACATGAGTTTCAAGCGATTAATGAGTCTATGATACCATTCAAAGGTCGAAGCAGTATCCGAAAGTACATGCCCAATAAACCTATAAAGCGTGGCTACAAATTATGGGTTAGACCAGATTCAAGCGGATTTATGTGCGAGTTCCAGATATATATATCGGTAAAGTGGGAAATTTTACTGAAAAAACTTAGGACAACGAGTCGTACAGGATCTAACAAGGGTCTTAGTAAATAAACACAAAGTAGGTAAAAGAGATAAATTAGCTTACTCACAATCAATTTATTTTTACTACCCAAAACGACCGGTTTCGCTTTCTAAAATTTGCAAAGCATCTTCAGGTCAAGAGGTACAAAGTAAATTAAATGCTGAAATTATAAAAAGCCCATATTAGGGTGCTGTCTTATAAAGATATAGATCAAAAAGTTATAGTAATTATTTTTTTTTTGAGGAAAGTCTTGAGGGAAGTTTCTTCCCTCAAGAAACTTCCTCGTTGATTGTCAGACAGTTATAACATTGACCGAAGATCACCCATTATCAGCAATACAGGATAGTTTGAACTATGTATCACCAATAATTATATAAAAATTCTTGTACCGGCATGTAAGTAGTATTTTGTTTATTTCTAATTTATTACAATTCAATAGATTATCTCTTACCAATTTGTGGGTTGTTACTTTGTCTCCTAAATCAATTTTATGCATATTAATAAACACAGAGATGTAATATTGGCATAATTACTATAACTTTTTTGATCTACATCTTTATAAGACAGCACCCTAATATGGGCTTTTTATAATTTCAGCATTTAACTTACTTTGTACCTTTTGACCTGAAGATGCTTTGCAAATTTTAGAAAGCGAAACCGATCGTTTTGGGTAGTAAAATTAAATTGATTGTGAGTAAGTCTAATTTATTGCTTTTACCTGTTTGAAATGGACTCACACAAGCAACACATTTATGATTTAAACACAAAGTGTTCTTTGACAACTATTTTAACTGTATTGATCTTTGGAGATCTTTATTATCGGGCGGAATTTACGCAAGTGGGACCGTTCAAAAAAGAAGAAAGGATTTACCAAAGTTCAAAACTGACAAACAAATGAATTGAGGAGATTTAGATTACCGTATTTCAACAAATTGACTATCTGCGTTGAAGTGAATGGATCGCAAAAGTGTGATTATTTTAGCGAATCACCAAAATCCAACAACAAACGAAGTTGTAAGGAGACGACAAAAAGACGCCACTCTGAATGAGGATTCATGTCCACAAATGGTAATGCTTTACAACGCACATATGGGATGTGTTGACCAATTTGACATGCCAAAAGGTCTTTATGAGGTGAATCGTAAATCACGTAAGTGGTGACATAGAATATTTTTTTATTTTGTGGATGCTTGCGTCGTAAACGCATTCATTCTATTTCAACTTAGAAGTCAATCCAAAAGTATGTCTTTGAAAGGATTGTGGCTCTTTGTAATTAGAGGCCTAATTGGAGCTCCATGACAATTAAAAAGGGGAAGACCGTTAGCAGAAAAATCAGTGAGTAAATTCAAAAGGCATATTCCCTTGAAACTGTGCCATTCAAAGTCTTCTCATATGCCCTAAAGAACTACTTCTTTGAGATGTGCCTACTGCATTGACATCAAATATTAGCAGAACATAGTGAAAATGTTCATCTTTCAATGTCGGACTTTATCTTAAACACGACAAAAATTGTTTTGCAACGTTCCATGCAAAACAATAGAAAAAATGGGAATAAAGAAGTGCTACCTGGTTTTTATTTCTCATTTAATTTTTTGTTACGGTATGTTCCTGCTGGTATCTTGAGAATACCACATCCTGCATGGCATACTTTAGGATCAGCAATGTTTATTTTGACTAAAATTGTTTTCAGACTATACTAAAATAAATAAATTTCACAAAAATCCTGTTATTTTAATTTGCACGCCAATGATAAATATAGAATTCTTATTGATCTATATACTTATTTTACAAAAGCTAACTGACTGATATGAAGTAATTTTCATTTACTGGCTTCTCTTATAAATTTATTAAAGCAACATTTGATTTTAAAATATAACTTGCAAATTTGAGTTGTGAAAAGTTTAAAACAACCAAATCAATGTAAATATATCGGGTTTCAAAAATCAGACACCACTTTTCCTGAAGTTTTCTGGATGAAATCCAAGGCTAGTAAATTAAATTTCTAATAGAATGCGCCGTAATATGCAATTGCCGCCTTCTTGGTCATTTCGGTTCTTGCCGCAATGATATATTCCAAGAACCGCGTTGAATTATAACCCTCTTATCGACTCAAATAACAATATATCAGACTTTACATGAAAAGTTGGTATTATAAATAGCATTCTGGAGATTTATCAGATGGAAGAAAAGTTCGGAACTTTTGCGAGGAAAAGATAAAGCCTATTACGGAACTGATGATGTGGAAACTGAGGGATTACTGGTCGTGGAATAAAAGGAAATATGAGAAAAACCGAAAACGCCGTAGGAAAATGAGAACGAAACAAACAAATGCGGTTTTGTTTCCTTATTGGTTTTCTTCGGTTTTTAGCAAAATTGAATAACACTTAAAGGAACATTGCTCGGAGGCGACTGGTTCTGCTTAATACAAATATTTTCTTTCGGAATTATGGATGTAATTATGTTTTGAAACATACGATGTATTTCTGTTTAAGAGGAAACTATGGTGAGTTTTTTATGGAGACTACAGTTTCCATTTTCTTTTGTAATTGCATAAAATGATTGTTTAATTTAAACAGTAAACAACAGTTGTTTTCTTAAAAAAATTTTAGTTTACTCTCCTTGTAAACGCTGGCGCTTGGCGTTATATATCTTAAGTAATATTATGGTCTTTTTAAATAAATGGTAGAAGATATATTATGACGAGTTGGTTCACATAATAGGTATTTATGTACCAAGCGTACTTAATAGATGTTTATGCCCAGAAGGCGCCGATGTTACAAACCCGAGGGCTTCTGGCCCGAGGTATAATCTGTCTATAGAAGTATACATGCTTTTACTTAGATGAGACATGGATACTTACAAGGTAGAATTAATAGAATTTGGCAAGATGAGAGCATAAAATCAATAAAACACACAGATAGTAAAGGCAAAAGACACATCATTCTTTAAAAAGGAGGAAAAGAAGGCGTTATAGAATAAGCAGATTTAATTTTTTCTTCAAAATCAAAATCTGCTGATTACCACGAAGACATGAATGCAGATATGTTTGTTAAATAGCTTGAGAAAAAACTATTATTTATTCTGAGTGTACCATTAGTTATAAGTTTAGATAATGCACCTTCCTATTCGAAGATTTTGGAGAAATAACCAAAACACTCGTGGAATGTACCGAGCATAAAAAATTGGTTAGTTAAAAATAATATCAAGTTTCCTGAATATCTCTTCAAATTAAAGTTACTGAAAATTTTAAAACGTAATGAAAAACTAACAGTTTATACAGTTGACCAAATTGTATCAAGTTATGGACATCAAGTACTACGGTTACCGCCGTATCACTGCCAGTTTAATCCCATCGAACACATCTGGGGTATATGTAAAACGTATTGTGATAATTAAAGCTCGGATTTATAAGCAACAAAAATTGAAGAAAAAGGCGCCTATATAGGCAAATATTTTTATTAAAAAAGGCAGGAATATTAACAATTAGACAAAATATAGGCAATAAAGGAATATAACTTATTATTTATTGTACAAAGTGAATTAACGTAATATTAACTTAAGGCAGGTATATTTACACATCATAATCATAACATTAGTATAAATAAACTAGTAACTAAATAACTGTAAATTAATAAATAAACATTGTAACCACTTAAAATTTTATCATTAATAGAAACAGCTAAATGTTTTTTAATATTTTCGGTCTTAAAACTATGTCTTCGATCAATAAAAATTAATTTTTACATTGAAAACGAACGTTCGACATCGACAGATGTAATTGGAGCATATTTCAGAGCGGATAATAAATCTGGCATAATTTGAAATTCCACGGAAAATGTCCCATTCAAAACTTTAGCAACATTAGATAAAAACGAAAAACCTTCATTCTTGTTGAAAACATATTTCATTTTTTTTTAAATTAATTGACCGTTACTTCCAGGTGCCGATTTAATTTTCGTCTTTCAATTATCTAATAATTTTACTGACTCACATAAATTTATCTCTTGTTTTTCTAATAAGGTAATTGTGGTATTTATTAATTTATAATTGTCATTGATATAAGCAAGTTCCTGTTTCAATTTGGGATTTTTTAATATTTTTTTTGCTTCTCGAATGGCTTCGGAAATATCATCATCAAATTCTGACATAACTAATTCTATTTCATTGCAGTGTTCAAATTAAAAAAAAACTGCTTCGAGCCAGGTTCCCCACCTTGTAATTACTGGTTTAAGTGGCAAAGGGACACCGCGAAGTCTTTCTTTATATATTTGCACCCTCAACGGAGCCTTTACAAAAATTTTTTTTATAAAATTTATAAAATTATTTACCAACGGAAACAGATTTCGTATTTCTTCAGCAATTCTATTTACCCCGTGGGCTACACAAGTGCAATGAATTAAATTAGGATAAAAAATCTTTAAATTAACAGCAACTTTTAACATATATGCCGCAGCATCTGAAAGCATTAAAACTATTTTATTCACTGGTATAGCGTTGGGTAAAAAGAGGTTTGTTAAACTATCTTGTATAAATCGACTTATTGTTAAATTGTTTGTTTTTTCCAATTCTTTAACGGCAACTAAATAAGGTTTCCTCGCAAAGTTTTCGTTCAAAATTCCAATCATTAAATTAGCTATATACCTGCCGCATACATCTGTCGTTTCATCCACGATAATATACAAAAAATTGCCCTCTAACTATCGCTTAATTTTTGAAATACATTCCTCATAACATTTTTCCACAGTATGTTTTCTCAATGTACTCTCGTCCGGTAAGGATTTATTAAGATATTTTTCGAAAAAGCATTTAAAACTAGGGTTATTAACTTTATATAGAGGAATGTTGGATGCAATCATCATTTGGCATAAATCAAATTTAAATGCGCCTTCCTCCTTTTTTTTTTGAACTGCTTAAACTATCCCGCAGAGATATTTGGGCTAACTTGGAGGAATTTAATTTTTCCAAATTAGGTTTATGAAGCGGGGTTCCACAATGCTGGTCAATAAAGTACTTTTTTCTACTTGAAATCTGATAATTTAAAAAAAAAAATAATTAGAATTCTAAAACCGCTTTAGAATTTAGTTATGTTGTGGGACGAGAAAAAAAGAGAAAAAATAAAACTTACCGATTTGCCGCATGGTTTACAAAATGATCCATCTCCTTCTAGAGAAAGTTCCGAATAAGGTGCGATCCATAGCCTTAATTTAGATGTCATCTTTTCACACAAATGTCTAAAACGTTTTAAAACGTGTTCTTTGCTTTTTGGTATACGCAACAAAACTAAACTAGGATATAGCAATTTGTGACTAAACTCTGATACAGTAACCGACTGTACAACTGATAATAAACTGATAAAGCTTAGGGATTTCCAAATAGTTAACCCTCAAGTCTCGATCAGGTACATTTTCCTAGAAATCTGTTATATAAACAAACCATTGATATTTTATTATTGACCCAAAATTTTATTATAGAATGGTTTAGAAAAACAATTATAATAGGGAAAAAAGGCATTTTGCCTATAATCCGAGCTTTAGTGATAATCACGTTGAATGCAGTGGATACAGTGACGATGCAGTTAGGGAAATGTAACAAGAAGCTTTTAAAACTGCAACTTCAGAAATATGGGCCTAACTGTAAATAAGTGTTAAAAATTAATAGAAGAGTGATGGATCCGGAAAAATAAAATTAGTGCAATTAATCCAGTGATTGTAGATTTACATAATGATAGCGGTAGTGAATTTAGTAAGGATGATGATTTATAAATTTAAATAATCAGTAAGTACACTTTTATAATGTTATTTACAAAATAATTGTACAGCAGGCTAACCATTATATTTATACATTCATTATTAGCCAAATAAACAATAATATTTAAAATTCCATTTTAATTTTTGCTCCACATTTTATACAAATTAACTCTAACTAATAATGCGGGCAAAGATACTCTAAAATGTACTTTACTAAATTACTTCTCGGGCTCTGTGGTCAACCTATGCCATGTAAAGTGTGAAATCTAAGACTGTCCATTGTCTCTCCGTCGCCAGTGTCTAACTTCCCTTTCACTATTAATAAGGTTTCTCGTAAAATACACAATTAATTAAATTTTGGAACGGAAGTGTTATATGTATTTTCCGTCGACCGTCCATTTATGATCAATTTTAACACCCTTAAAATCATTGATTAATGACCCCTATTAATGAATGATTTTCTATTAATGAACGAATTAATTTCATTATAGGCAACACAACATACATTGCTTGCATAAATTGGTTAAACGCTCTCTCATTGGCAGTGACCTGTGGTGTAGGCAACCAAACATATACCTATTTATATACCCACTAAAAAATTTAAAATGAAGTAGCCGCTATTAGTACTATCTGTCATTGTATGTCATTATTTACTTTATTGTTTAAAATTCTGTGTATTTGAAAAATCAAAAGATGGATATTGACGAAGAGTTTTATTTAACTCTACCAGAAGTGGAAGAAACTGCAAATGAAATATCTTTAAATTGACTGCCTGAAAAAAGCAGAGTGTTGTACGAAAAAACACACGCTGAATTTATTGCATGGTGTGACGAGAGAAAAATAATACGATATTCAGAATATGTATTGTTGACATATTTTTCAAACATTGCCGAAAAAGACTAATAGCAAGTTTGTGGCCCAAATATTCGATGCTAAAATCGACCCTAAGTTTAAAATCAAATATTGATATATCTAAATATAATAAGTTAATTATGTTTATCAAGAAAAAAGAACAGGTTATGTACCAAAGTAATCAAAAACACTTGAAAAAGAACAAGTCCAGAAATTCATCACTGATGTTCCTAACGACGTGTTTCTAATGATAAAGGTAAACCAGTAAATTAAGTTTATATATTTATTACTAGTATTTATTAAAATAAATAACATTTTATTTTGTAGGATGCATTGATTTTCGGAGTGGCGCTGGCGGGTGCGTTAAGAAAGGACGAACTATTGAAATTAGAAACAAATAACGTTCAATACTTGGGGTCAAAGTTTCTTGTCACAATAAAAGTATCAAAAACACACACAAATAGAATATTTACCATAGCAGATAACGAAACAAATACTATTCTCAATGCGATCAAAAACTATATTTCTTTAAGACCGGCACACACACCACATAAACAATTTTTCATTTTTTATAAAAATAACAAATGTTCCACACAGCCAGTTGGCATATATACGTTTTTCAAAATTCCTTCCGTTATTGCTAAATTCTTAAAATTAGAGCACCCGCATCTCTACACTGGGCATTGTTTTAGACGTTCCTCTGCCTCAATACTGTCTGACAGTGGTTCAGACTTTTTAGCTATTAAAAGACTAAGTGGCTGAAAATCGACTGCTGTAGCAGAAGGTTACATAGATAATTATATGCAGAATAAACTTGAGACAGCTGAAAAACTCTTGGGAAAAAATACCACTAAACCTTGTCAAAGTACTTCCTTCAGCACCACCGCTTCTTCTTCTAACACAGAATTTACAGAGGTCCAAGAAGACTTAAATATAAATTTGTCAAAATGCTGTACAGCAGATAATCATTTCTCAATACCTTCCTTTAATTTCAGTAATTGTACTATTTCGAACATTAATATTTACAATAATAAAACTACCACTAAGGAAAATTAAACTTTGAATAAAGTTAATGAAAGCTGAAAAAATTGTTGTTTGTCGTTAAGTAAATAAAAAATTTAAACTAAGATATCTTTATTTCTGAAAAGTATGGTCGACGGAAAAGTTTTGCAACGAACTCGTGAACTAAAATGGCGATTAACAATCTCGAACATTAACGCGCTCGCTCCGCTCACGCGTTAAAATATCTCAATTGTTAATTGCCCTTATTAATACACTTGTTGGTTAAATAACTATTAATATCCGTAGTTTAAGTATTTTTAAATGAAGTGCTGGGAAATGTTCTTTGTTAATAAATCTTTGTTACATATTACTGCCATGTAAAGAATTATTGTGTAAGGTTAAAAGTTTTATACAAGCATATTTCAATGATTTTAAATATTAATCTGATCACTTTCTTTATATTATAAAAAAAGATAAATTAATATGAGAATTTACACTTGATCAAGTTAATTTTTAATAAAAACTTATTTAAAAGCATTGCTATTTATATTAGACTGTACTAGAAACACTGAACTACAAATTTGAGAACCGTGAAACAAAGAGAGAAGGTAATGATGAGTGGGACATCAGCAAAAACAAATTATTTGCGAAGCATTAATTCCGTTGTCTGCAGCCATAACTGCGTGAGCGTTGTTGTCTACTATCTCTTTGAATGCGCCGTTGGCGTACAGAGAGCCAGTATCTGTATAACTGAAGTAGTTATGCAACTATTAAAGTTAAAAGCCCAATTACAATTCTCGGCTATACCAATTTTGTATTTGTCGTGCAGTTTGGGAATAGCCAGTTGTCCGCTATTGATTAAATATCAGGAACGCTGATGGATATTGCAAAAGAAATAGCGAATTGCAACGGGTTTTACTGTGAAGTTAATTGAACGATATTTGGCGAATGTGATGGTAAATCTAATTTCTCGCATACAGTCTTCTGCAACAACACCCTTCCAAATTTTATTAAAATAAAAGTGATTAAAAAACGTTAATTTTGACTTCAGCAAAATTAAAAAGTCTAATTATCAGATACTCTGAAAGAAATTTTATTTTAATTTGGCACCAAATATTTTAATTAAAAATGTAAGAACGAAGATGCCTTTAAAAAAACGAGAAAAAAATTATATAATTTTGCGGCAGATGCCATCTTAATATCCAAATACAAAAAGACATACAGGGTAAATTTCTTCTTTGTCTATCTACATATTTTAAACTAGTTGTAGACTGCCCTTTTGGACTTTTATAGGAATATCGTGACTATGTCTCTGATATTACACCATTCCCTTATTTTTTGTATCCACGAATCTTATTTTATTTCTAAACCTTAGCGCCCCTGCGTTTTTTTTTTCATGTAAGATCAATTAAAGGGTATAGATGCAAAAGTCACAATCTCCACTTTTGGTCATAAATGTATTTTTAGTTGTTTGGTATTCTCCACATTGAAATATACATTTTTTTAAAGTTTGAAAGAGCAGAAATAACAGTCTCTTGGTACAGTACAAATTAATGAATAAAAATCGCGTTTGTATTTTAAAAATAACATTCTCCGCCTTAATTACTTGCAAAACTCACGTTCTTCTTTTCAGCCTATAAAACTGGAGGATTACGGTCAGGTGCCACCTAGGCTGTTTGTTAGCGGCAGTGTTTGCCTTTCGGTTTAGTTTATTATGAAGTAGTTATACACAAGCGAAGAATTTTTTTTTTAATATTTTCGTTTTTTTTTTTGATATTAAAATACAAAAATAATGAATGTAAGTGTACGACCAGTAAACAAAAGTATTGATGAAACTGCAAGGAAACGAGTGAAAGCACCGCAAAATGGAAGAGAAGTGAGGCAAAGAAATGCAGGTATTCAACTTAAATTTAATCTTAATTGTGCATTGTTAAATTTAAGATGTCTTGCTTAACTTGAACGTTCAGATAAAAAATAGACGATAGCCAATCTAACCAATGTTTATCTTCCGTTTCTTTTTAGATATGCGGCAAAAGACTTCCGAAATTCCCGACATGCAACCACCATAGTGGCGCACTATTATGCAAAACAATATCAGTGTAGGATATTAAACGCTTTCACTTGAAGTTTTATGCAACACAGGATAAAATATCACAAGATAATTTTATCTTAAAACATTTAACTATGCAGCAACTTTAAAGAAGGCATCCTAAAAATAATAGGAATACAGTACAACAAGTTAGAGTGAAATATTTTATACGAAACAATGAAAAGAAAAATGTCGAAGTTTGCTATACTACATTTTTGGGAACCTTAAATTTATCCAGGTTTAGGATGAATCACTTAGCTCAAAGGTATTTTATTACTGGTGAAATGATAAAAGAAAGAAGGGGAGGGGACAGAACCTCACAAGTTTACAGCCAAAAAAGCTAGTGTTAGGCGGTTTTTGAATAGCTTGAAAGGTAGCTAAACACATTATTGTACAAATAAAATTGTCAAAGACGGTTAAAAGAAGGTCAAAATTAACTTGATTTTGATTGGTTATTGATGAAATTAACTTGATGCTTGTTGATTTTACGCTTAGATTGTCAAAAAAATTAGGCGCTACTCAAACTTTCAGATCAATCCACTTATTATAGTCGAGAGTTACACTTTAATAATTATTGTATTGTTAAAGGGTATTCTAAATTTAAACTTACTAAGGGAAACATAACTTCCCACGTATGGACTGAGAACGAGTATGGAAATGGTTCAGATGTAATAGCATACTGTTTATTTGATTTATTATGTGGTATTCATGTGACCCCATACACGGCTGTTTGTCTTATTAGTGATGGGTGTGGGGGTCAAAATAAAAACAAAATTTTACTTCGCATGCTGACCAAATGGTTGCTAAATGCGGCAAATTATATAATGGAGCTCCAGCTTGTTTTTCCAATGACAGGTCACAGCTTTCTCCCTTCTGATCGTGTTTTTGGAAATATTGAGAAGGAAATCAGAAAGCGTAAGATAATCATTAGCCCTGAGAAATATATTTAAATAATAGACAGGTTTTCTACTGTTTAAAAGCTTGGAGATGATAATAAACAGTTGCAAATTGGAAATCGGTAAAAAAAAGTCATAAAAGTTTCTAGTTTTTTGCATTTTGGCATACAGTCATGTAAGCGACTTAACTTTATCTGAAAGAAGGTACAAAACGTCACCTATGTTTCGGTTTAAGATAAGAAAACTTAAAAGTGAAGTAGTGAAGTTGCGGGCACTGCACGAAGCATCACTTAACGAGGACAAACTTTGCGTAGCTTAAGGCCCGAAATTATTACTAAAGGTATAGCGAAACTCCAAAAAAAAGAAGAATTAAATTCTCCTTTAAAGAAACATTATAGAGATGAGTAAGGAAATTTTGAAGAATTACATTTTTACAAGCATTTATTAAACGTTCCAGAAGGAGTTGCAACTAAAGAAGATGAAGTGGGTCTTGCTGTTAATGCGACACCTCTTTTCCAAATTTAATGTTTTATTGGCAAGTTTTATATTTTAAAGTAAAATTTGAGCAAAATAAAACAAAAAGAAATTAATTTTTTATAGCAAAATTATAATCGTCAAGTAATATGAAACTTTTTTATCTAAATATTTCCATTAGCTTTGTTTCAAGACTCACTGTTTTCACTTTGTTACAGGCAGATCTCACATTCTCCAAATTTTAGTACCAAAAGTAACATTGGCCAAATTATATTCAGCGGTGTATTCCCCACCATATCTTTATAAATCTATTATTAAGTTACTTTCTAAACGTAAACAAAAAATTCGTTATAGTTGACTTTATAATATTTGTAAGGTTTTTTTCATTTGTTCTGAAAATTTAAAAAGTGGAGAATGTGACTTTTGCATCTATATCCTACCATTTGGAAATATAATATTTTATTTATCTAAGGATATGGCTGACAATTAGATTAGTGAGATGGTATGTGTTCTCTACTCTTTTGTATGGTGTCGACGGTTGGACTTTGATGGATACACTTCTCAAGAAACTGAAAGCCTTTGAAATCTGGATGTATCGGAGAATCCTACGAATAAGTTGGATGGATGGAGTTCGTAACAAAGTTGTTTTGCATCGGATGGGAAAAGTTACGGAAGTGGCCAAAACAGTTAAAAATCGCAAACTTGAATATTTTGGCCATGTTATGCGCCACCCAGAGAGATATAATATACTCCATTTAATAATACAAGGCTACGTAGACGGAAGAAAAGAAAACCTGAGAGATTGGTTTAACAGTTCCTCTGCATCTCTTTTCCGAGCTGCCGTCAACAAAATTACTATAGCCAATTTGATAGCCAACGCTTGATAATCGAGCTCGGCACATGAAGATGAAAAAAAAAGGATATGGCCGAGATAGAAAATTTTTCTTTCCTTATCTGTATTGAGAAATTCTCGTTGGCAAAATGCTATTCTTAAAATTGCTTTATTCGTGGCATGTGCTCTTCATGGTACTCGCAAGAGTCTCTGTAAAGTCCACATACAAAATATTTTAATGCGATTCAGTGATCTAATTACCTCTGCAAAAGCCAATAGTAAGTTGGTTTGGCAGATGTTGTTTTTGTGTTACTGAGTCTTAGTTTAACTTCTTTATTGCAATCCCATTTTTTATTGATCATGCTGTACAGATATTTAAAACGTGATACCCACGCTATAGTAATTCTAACGACGTTCAAGATAGTACTGGTTATCAGCTGTCAATCTATTGCCATAAATTTGGTCTTAGTAGCATTTATCTTAAGCCTAAAGCGTTTACCAGTGGCGTCAATCGTACCTAACATACGCTGCAGATCCTCTAAGGCTGGTGCCAGAATTGCCGTATCGTCAAAATAAATTTTTGCTAATCGGTATTACGAAATCAGTATTTTACTCAAGTCAAGCCATTTTTAGTCGCAACAAAGTTGGTATGTCTATATTTTTGGGGGACTCTGTTATGATCTGATTGCTGTTGTGGATCCATGTATTGTCTTTTTTTGTTAGACTAATAAGTTTGAGTGTAATATTACAATATTTTAAGTCTTTCGTTAGGTCTATGATTATTCTTCTTCATCTGGTGCACTCCATTACTAGAGGTTTGCGATCACTAAATCAAAATCCTTTCTATTCTGTTTCGCTCCTAGTAATTGTTGAACGTTTGTGCCTGTCTCATCTTTGACGTTGCGAAACGATGACATTGTTTTTCTGCCTACTCTTCTTCTGTCTTCTATCTTTCCTTTAATTATTATTCGTAGCAAGTTATATTTGTCATTTTGTTAACCTTCTGACGTGTATGTCTTGGTCATACGTGTCTTTACTTATAAGATTTTAAGCAATAATTGAAAATAACATTAATATATAATATATATTTAAATCTACATAGAGCCCTTCTAAAAGATAAGAAATCATTATAAAAGTAAAAATTTCGATATTTACGTTGTAATGAGATAAATTATTATTAACTCCAACTAAGTTAAATTTCAATTTTACAAATTTACCATAAATTCATTTTCGGTAGCTTAAAAATAAAATTTGATATTAAATAGAGTCGTTGTATTGGTACAATTGAGATTTATGTCATTTCCAAAAAAAAATTACTCTTTTAAGATTGTAAGTTTTCAATGTTATCTTCCGCCCCAGATTTTATCGCATTTTATTGTGACTCAGGATCCCCTTCACATTCCTAGATAGCCTCAACTGTATCAATATTACTGTAGTCTATAACGTTTTCTTTATCACTCGAATCATTCAGTATTTCAACATCTATTGGATTATCAAATTTAAAATATTTTTTTCTGGTAGCCCTATTACCAAAAAAGTACACTTTTATAACCATTGCAATAAACATGTGAACTAAATTATATTTACAGTATACTCGTAAAAATATCGTTTGAAACAAAAAAAGTAAAAAGTTAGATCAAAGGTCGCGCGTATGTACCACATACGATAGAGGTTATAACTCCTTGAATACACTAACCTCAAACGATGACAAAATTTAACAATGCCTTGGAAGTATTAAAATATATAAATAGATAAAAGCACGAGCCATCACTCCCTCAAATTTCCAACTACAAGGGTGGAACTATGGGCGATATATATTGGGTTTAAATTAAAAATGACTTTACAACGTATAATGAGTTGCCTAAATTTCGCTAAGCGAAGAATTTTGGTTCCGTGTATTGGAATAGGAGTCAAGGTCACTGCATTCACTGTAGTTACTGCAGAAGCAGCACATAAAATTCATTACAAAAAAAGTATGAGATAGGCACCATAAATGAAGAGCAACTAAGCAAAACGTATTAAATCCAAAATATATGATTTTGAGTTAAAAGTAAATATTTTATTGACTGTAGAACTTTATTAATAACACTATTTATGACAGATAGTTGGAGTTTCCCCTGGCGTAATGGCGCTAGGTCAGACCAAAATATGATTTCATCATTAGGGTGATGAGTATTTATAAATTAAACAAGTTCTGTAAGACTCCTGTCAACGTAAGTAATTGTCAGCATTGAGAGCTTCACCGCGAACACGCCCAACAACCAGCTGTAAAACACGAGCTTCTGAGATGGCACACCATACCAAAATTTTATCGGCACATTTCACTTTTCCCTTAAACCTAACTTCGTTCGGTGCATCTTGTACATTGCGTGTTTAAAATTCGTTATTACCCTTCATTTCGGAATTGGATAAAGCAAAATACTTTTCATTATCAATAATGAGAATTTACCAGGAAAATGAATACATCTTAATGCACAGCAACATCTAGGAATTATGTGTATTAAGGAGCTTTTTTCCTTTATATCGTTTTAAGTTATTTCTAGAAAATGTTCTACTGACAGTCATTCATGAAACATTACATCTTCGGCAAATTTCGCAAAGACTTTTCTAATTAGTTCTACATACTCTGAATTAATCTCTGTTTCCGAGCAGAAGTTAAACCTCTTGGTCTTCCACTTTTAGGCGAACCAAAGCATGGTATACCATTTTAATAATAATTACCGAACATATTACTTATCGTATTTTCATTTTAGTCTTTTGCTCTACATATTGGTAAAGATTCTTAGTTAGTTAAATATTTTAAACCCATCAAACCTAAAGCAAACAGCTTTCGAAAATTAATCTGTTTTTAAATTGAATTAAACGGTGCTGTATTCCCCTAAAAATCCATTAGACTCTCTTTCATGTAAATCCCTTTTTCAAAAGTTTTTACTAAGATTAATGAAAACCTGACTGTGGCGTTTAAAGTTGCAAATACAAGTAAATAAAAGGATTTTTCCATCCAGTGTCTCGTGGGAAATCTCGTGGAGAATTTTCATATTCTCAAATCAACTTTGGCACTCCAACTGAAAATGGAGAACTTCTTCGCCACAAAAAGCTACGACTAAAGTTTTTATCATTTATTTTTTTCCCTTAATATAACCGTAATGGAATATTTAGTCTCTTAATATAATTATTTATCCGAAACAAAAATTTTAAATAAATTGTTTATTTTTGAACTATTTTAAAGTTAAAGTGTAAATTTATTGGTACTCCAATTTGGAAGAATTACATGTAGTTCACTAACATTTGGATCGCCCCTGTAGAAGTTAAATTTTTGAAACATTGTTTTTAATATTTAAATATCAAGTAGTAAAAGATGGGCTTACTGTCAATTGCCAAAAACAAAAGATTTTGTTATATAGGTTATTTACATTTTTTTGGTACATTGGAGTTCGAGACATCAAAAATATGTATGTGTTTCCAAAACCATAGAGTTTTAGATACCTTATTATTTTGTTACAATAAGACATTGATTGATGATAGTTGTGACATATTTCACAACTATATAATCACTGCCAACTATAGGAACTTCTACTGGCGTACTAATTAAAATAAAAAATTGCCAGTATATATTTCATATTCACAACTACGACAACGTATTTTTTTAAACTTCATCTTTTTCTTCTTTTTTGTATGTAATCTTTAAAGCCTGTTTCTTCTTTAATATTAGCCTACTTACTTGTTTAAATTATCGCACCATCTTTTTCTTGGTCTGCCAATAGTTCTTCGTCCATTTGCTGACTTATCTGTGTTATTCGTACTATCCTATCCTCTGCCATTGTACTAATATGTTCGCTTTACTAATGTTTCTATTTTGTCACCCATATATTTATGTCTTCTATATTGCATGCTCTTCTTTTGTTTTTGCTTCTCTCCCCATTAAACAGACTTTTTTCTCTGATATTCGTCGAGGTTGTTTCATCTCTTTTGTTTCCAATAAAGTCATCCCGTTTTAGGTGTGTCAGGTCTTGTCTCCGCCTTGAATATTAATATAGGTCTAGTTGCTGCTTTCTAGTTTCTTGTTTTTGTGTCTTGTTTTGGGTGTTTGTTTTTCGAGATTGTGTCATCAAACGAGTTACTGAAATATTGTGTAGCAGCAATGACAGAACAACTAACAACATTAATTAATAAAATTATAAAACACAATAAAATACCAAAAGAATGGAGAACGAGCGAACTAATTCAAACTATTCAAAGAATGAGGTAAAAAACAGCCAGAAAACTACAGAGGTATAAACTTAAATACTACGTTAGGTTAAATACTACGCTAAAACTTACAACTTAAATTTTATAAGTGCTAATAAATCAGAGGATAAATTTAGCAAATGAACAACAATGTTTTCGTAGTGGAAGATCGTGTACGGATGCAATATTCGTTATAAAGCAAATTACTGAGAAATCACTAAAGTATAATATACCAGCATTTCTATGTCTGATTGACCTAAAGAAAGTGTTTGACAGGGTAAGACTCAAAGATGCATGTCATCTTCTGTATAATAGAGAAGCTCCCCCTAATATTATAAAAACTATCTTTATGTCCTAAGTTAATGAAAAAAATATATATTACCATAGTAGGTAGATATTTTTATTTGTAAGATGTATACACTATGTATTTTAGATGACGTATTTAATAACTAAATTATAACTGAACAACTGAATTATAATAAAGGTATAACATAGTATTTATTAACATAATATGTACATCAGCTAGGTACGAAATAATTATATTATTATTATTATATTAATCATTTTTTTCTAATTGAAATATTTAAATTATTTAATAAAGCTCATGTTTATTGAGACTGGCTGAATGACAATTATACAAGCCAAGAAAAAAAAAATAAAAAAAAATAAAATAAAAACTATCGAAAACATCTACCAAAACAACAAAATGGAAGTCAGAATCGATGGACAACTTACAGAATCTATAGAAGTAGGCAGCGGAATAAGACAAGGGGATTCATTGAGTCCCATGCTCTTCAATTTGATCATACATGAAATCATCAAAAGCTTTAACAAAGAAAGAGGATACAGAAAAAGAAACAAAGAAATCACTATACTCTGTTACGCAGACGACGCATTATTGATAGCCCAAGATGAAGATAGTCTGCAAAGACTGGTCCACAGATTTTAACATAAGAGCAAAAGAATTTAACATAACAATCTCATCTCAGAAAACTAAAGCAATAAAAGTCAGCAAAAAACCAACCAGATGTAAAATAGAAATTGGTAACATCAGTATTGAACAAAAATGGAAATAAATACCTGGAAATTACACTGTCTAGCTATAGAGACATAGATAAAGAAGTGAGAGATCAAGTACAAAAAGCAAATAGACTCGCAGAATGCACTATATGGCGAAACAGATACATTAACACTGAGATGAAATCAAGAGTTTATAAAGCCAGTGTGAGACCAATAATGACATATGCCTCAGAAATAAGACCCGACACAGCCACAACGCAAAGGCAAAGAAAAACAGGAAATACGCTGATCGAAAGAGAAGTAAAGACATTAGAAGAAAATGTAACGTAAAGTGTATAAATGAATGGACACAAAATAGAAAAAAAAATTGAATAACCACATAAGCAGAATGGAGGAGACCCATGTCGTCAAAGTAGCAAGATATAAGTCACCAATCGGCAGAAGAAGTATCGAAAGATCGCGCAAAAGATGGAATAACAACCTTCCTTCTCTTCTTCTTAACATGCCATACACCAAAGTGCGTAGGCGACTATCTCATTACTAGAATTCTGTTCTTGGCGGCTTGACACAGCTCGCCTGTGTTGTGTATTCCTTCCTTAACAACCTTCCATACAGGTAATATTCCGCCAATAAACAAGCAAAATTGCTTATATAGAGAAAGAAGAAGAAGAACAACAAAAGAACATAAGCAAGCTATGGGTTCCTAGTGTGCCACAGTAAAACTATTTGAGCGTTGACACAGTGGCGACCGTTATAATAATTCTGAAAGTTAAATACACACAAGTAACACCAGTGATCCTTGTGGCAGCCAATGTGTTAACATATAATATAGTACTTTGTGATTTGATTTCTAGGGAATGATCCCAGTTTTCATTGACGTTCGTACCAAGGTAGGTATATATTTATACTCTTTCTATTGATTGGCCGTTCACACTGATAGTTCCAGATTGCTCTTCCTTCTTACTTATCATCATACATTTTTTTTTCTTAATATTTAGTAGAGGTGTGCTTATTAGTTCTTTTAGACGAACTAGTTTAAGAGAACCATTTCACAAAAATGAACTAGTTCGCGAAAGAACTATTTGTAGGACCGAAATCGAAATCTAACCCTAACATAACTGGTTGCCAGATGTTTCGTCTTATCATCACACAAGCTCGCGCCAGCCGCCCGTTTTCTTCGGTTTTCAGTCAGTCTTTCACTACCGTACAAGTAGTTTGGGTTCGGAACCATTTCTTTCGATCGTATGTTTAGGGTTTAAATGTTTTAAATTTATTTCTCAAATGTTTTGCAAATAACATTTTTTTTATTTGCAAAAAATTATTAAGATTTGTTTTTTATTAACCATTTTAAATATAAATATGGTTCACTTATAATTTATTTTTATATTTACGTATATTTAAACTCATAGGTATCTATAATTAGGTTATTTCTAAAAGAACCTTTACAAAAAAAAATCAGTGAATTTTCTAGGAACATTAAATAACACATTTTCATTCTCACTTTTACATAAAATTATATATTATGTAAATGCTTCAATCATTTTAACCACAACTAACAATTTTTATTTCAAAATTACAATACGAGAAACAACACAGCATGGCAACGTCCAAGCCAATGCATGGGCATAAGATCCGAACCATTATGACATTAAGATAAGACTGTTTATGTTATTGTCACATTCATAAGAATTATTATCTGTTATCTGAGGCTAATCTGCATTTCTTTTTTTAAACTAGTCAGTTCATTCCATTCACAAAATAATAAATATATGATCTTATTCATTCATTATTTTCTTCTTTAGAAGTTGAGACACAATTTATAATGCAAAGCGTTAGCAGTGAACTAGTTCTATAAAAATGAGTGAACAAGTTCAATTAGTTCAGTTGAAAGAATCGTTTATTTGAACTATTTCGATGGTGAACTACACATCTCTAATATTTAGTGAAAGTCCATATCACTGACTCACTTCTCTGATTCTATTCATTAACTTCTAGAGGGTTTAATAACTGTCAGCGAATACCACCATGTTATCCGAGTATCTGATATTATTGATAGATTCTTCGGTTATTTGAATTCCTGCTTCAACATCCTCTACTACTTCTTGAAAGATTCTTCACAATATATGTTAAACAGCAGGAGTAGTATTATACCCTCTACTATAGTATGGTATATAACCCGCCAATTTGTACAAGCAAAATTGCTTATACCAAAGAAAAAGAAAAAAAAGACTTATAAATCCAATAATCTCTTATTTATTTTCACTTCTCGTAATTCTCATTAAGCCGTTGGAGTATTTTGCTAATTTGTCATTGTTCCCTTTGGAATTTTAGTTAGTGATCTATAATGGCGGTTGCGCTGCACGAACCGATCTGGCGCCTCCGCCGTTATTAGAGTATCAAACTTCGTGTAATAGGATTCATTAGCTGAAAGTACGAATATCACCAACAATAACCGTCATCTAATCCTCTTAACAAAACTTTTGGCCTATAATTACTATAAACCCTGCTACATATCTAATAATAATGAACACAAAACCTTATTTGCATATTTTACCATAATGGCTGCGATAGCAGTGCTTGATAATATGAAAATGTAGTAAAGAAATGTGGCCTAAAGTTGTTGGCATTTGTTCAAATAGTTTCAGGATTAAGAGAAAATTTATTAGAGGCAAATTTGTTAAGGAAATATACTAAATTGTAATTTACTTTGGAAAACTTTACAAAATGCATGCAAGCACGAGAAGATAGATCTACCAACAAGTTTGTACAGTTGGAAGTGTATCCCAAAGTATATACAGCTTAAAGAGATAAATTTTCTTAAGCTATTTTTAATAAAAATATTTTTGTTTAAAATTAAATAATCAAATATTTAGGCCAATACATTTTTGTTTTTTTATAAACAAAATACATACTGTTTATTTCTACTAAGTATGTATGAGAAAATATAGGAACAAAACCGAGATAGATACAGAGAGAAACATTAAATTATTAAGGAACAAAATAAAAGAGGTTTAGGAAAAGTGGATGATGGAAACATGCATTGAAATAGAGGAATTTCAGGAAAAACATGACCATTACCAATAATTTACATATAAAAAGTTAGAGAATTATCTGTAAAATCACGAACAAATACATCTAAACGTGTAATTGACAAAAAAAAAATTAAACTATTAACCGCTTAACGTACTCACTCGATTTAATTCGGGTATTATACTACGTTTGTATTTTCGCATGACCAAGTTAACTCGTGCTTTAAATATTTGTACGATATGTAATACGCCTACGTATTTTAACTCGTCTCATTTCATTTCTCATTTCTAATTTTTAACTTTCTACGATTGACCGTCGAATGAAATGCTTAGTCAAGGCCAAGGTTACTCAAGTTTAGTGTGTTATGGTTACTGGGCAGATATAAGTAGTATATTCACTTGCCTCTTGCAGTGCGTTAGTTATTTTTATAGTTTTTTAATTATTTTATCGACTGCAAAATGAGTAGTGATGAGTATTTATTAAGTTCAGATGTATCTGATGTCAAAGCTAATATGAACGAAAGTGGTTCAGATACAGGTTTTCTTCAGTAAATTCTTTAACTTTGGATAATGCTGTGAGTATGACTATGACACGAGCATAGTGCAAATTAGAGCCAAATGCTTCTGTGCCCGATATTTTCCTTTTACTGCCATTTCGGGTATAAATTTTACTGCTACCTACTGAAATATATTACAATTTTTTAAACATTTCTTGGATGATTACCTAATAAATTCCATTGTAGAAGAAACTAATATGTGGATTAAAACAATAGAGACAGTAGTTGTTATTCGGTAACTTTGGCAGAACTGAGAGTTTGTTTGGGCCACATTGTTTTGAAAGGAATAATCAAGAAACCTGAAATACGACAGTATTGGTCTAAGAATCCACTGATGGTGACACATTTTTCCTCAAAGCGTTTAAGTAATAAACGGTTTGAAGCAATAAACCAAAACCTTCATTTCAGCAATCATGATAATTTTTGATGACCCAACACATCATAATCCTAAGCTGAACAAAGTTTGGCCAGTGTATGAAAAATTATGTGCTAAGTTTCGTGACACAGTGACACCTGAAAAACATGTAATCATCGATGAAAATCTACTATTATACAAAGGTCGGATGGATGGATCCAGTTTTGTGCGAATCAAAAAGTGGTTACGTGTGGAATTTTCTTATTTACACAGGAAGACAGACCAATCTTGATCCAGATTACGCAGACTATTCAGTTTCAGCAAGTAATCATAAATATGTCGAAGCCATTACTTAATCAAGGATACTGTTTGACTATGGACAATTTTTATCATTTACCACAACTTGCTTATACTTATTTCCAATAAAACCGATGTGTACGGGACATTGAAGGTATTTAAAAAATATGTTCCAATAGAATTAAAAAATACAAAGTTGCAAACAGGTGACATTGTATACTTTTAAAGAGGCAAAGACTCTCCATTCCAACGTTATCCGGAAGATAAAAAAAGGAAATGACACAAAAGTTAAGCCTATAGTTGTTATCGACTATAACGATTTATGATGGACGGTGTCGACCGTGTCTATCAGCATCTAGCAGATTCTATCTGCTATCTAGCAGATAGTCGAAGTATTATAATAAAATTTTCTTTCACCTATTAGATTTGGCTTTGTGAAATTCTTTTTATCATTTTGCAAAACTAAAGGGAATAAATCATCATTAGTTTATAGACTGGAACTAATATAACTTATAATGAAAAAATATCGAGATGATTTTGCATGTCGCAAGGGACGTCCATCAACGAGCCTTATATCTGTTGTACTTACAAGGCATCATTTCCTCGAGTATGTTCTGACTATGGCAAAAAAACAAAATCCAACTCGTCAATGTGGAGTATGTAGCAGAGTTCGAGATGCTTCTATGATATTTCTACCCTGACTGTGACGTACCTCTGTGTGTCATTCCTTGTTTTAGAGTGTATCAGACTTTTACAAATATTTAAAAATACGTGAATAGACAGTTTGGTTTTCGTAATAGCTTCGGAACAGTAGAAGCTATGTATAGTTTCACAACTCTTGTTTAAAATAATCGCTTTCGACAAAGCTAAACATAATATTCTTATGGAATGTCTAAAGCGAAAATTACTCGACAAAAATGATATTAACATAGTGAGAAATCTCCATTGGACCTAACAGGAAGTCGTTAAATAGATGAAACTAGCACGGATGTGCAACAGATAAGTAAAGGTGTGAGACAAAGCTGTGTACTTTTACCATTAATATTTAATGTATACTCTATATTACGTATACATATATATAGTATAATATATAATATTTTTTTATTCGTAAATATAATGAACAAAATGGTAAATAAAATACGAAAAAAGGAACCGAATCTTGACAAAATTATAGGGTATAGGAACCTACATCCGGTAAAAGTTGCGATCTTCTTTATGCAGACGACGTGGTTCTTATGGCATATTGAAAAAAGAAAAAAAGATTAACATATGTATAGAAGAAATAATAGATATTTACAAAATATCAGAAAGACATCTTTACCATGACGTTATAGCCTAAAAGAAACTATAATTCAACATACTATACACAAAATTTAAAATTTGACGGCACTTATCGATTTCTTTGTAACCTTACTCAAAGTAAATCCTATATGCCTACTGTTTTTCAGTATAATATATTTCTATTGGTTATTCCAAACGTTTTTGGAACATACATACAGTTTTATTATTAGGGCGCGTAGAAAAAAATAACGTAGGAGATTTGTGAATACAAAATAGCAGAAAACGAGACAATTGAAACGAAGCTGTTTCACACGCTGCCATTATCTCTGATGTGCAGATATTTTTACCCTCTAATTCATGCGCCAACCCCATTCCGACCTTACGCCATTTGCGTTCGTTTAAATTACGCATGATTGCCATTTTGCAAAAAGAATATAATAGGGTGAGATAAAAGGTGTATATACGGACTATCTTTTTGCTTACATTTATAATATGAAAAACAAAATGACTCTTTTTATTGTTGCTTGAACGTTACGCATCAGTGGTATCTCAGTTTTTTTTATCAATTATATCAATTATATCAATAAAAAAGACAACAACTGAAAAATAGCATGTGATTATACACGTTCCATTATATTAATTTATAATAATATAACTCTATCGTTTATAAATTCATTGTAAACTTTTTTGAAACTCAAGAAAAAAATTCCGTCTAGAATTTAGTTTTTTTAAACCTCAAAATACCACAGGATCACTGGATACACCATGCGTAACTTGTAAGTGTTTTTCTCTTAAAATTATTTTACTAAAAACTCTTAAAACATTAGACTTTTCTTAATATGTTGTTTTTTATGTTTAGCTGGATCACATTTTTTGTAGCTTGCATAATTTTGCTAAAAAATTTACACGTATTACCATCGGGTTTACCAGTGACCCCAATTTTTATATACGATTTTGGGATCGTTGGCAACGTTTCTTGGGAGTGAAGTGTTCTGTAATGCATTCTCTGCTAGTAAGGGGCTTCCTCGTTAGGGTCATAGAAAAACAGGTATTTTTTAACTGGATATCACTAATTTTCCCACTTATCGCTACCTATACGGTGCTTCCCTAAATTCTATCAAACTACTAAAAGTTCTGCGTTTAGAAAATCCATACTATGTTTGTTTTTTTGTTTAGTAATTAAGGCTGGAAAGGTTCACTTAGGTGATCAACGTGCTCAAAATATTTTGTTACAGTGGTTGTAAAAATATAATAGTGATGATAAAGTTCACGAGTATGGTACTGTTGACGAGAAACGTGAACAAAAATCTCATATGGATCGTGACCAACGTGTACGACAGAATATATAAAAAACGAGAGCTGCACGTGAGCAGTATATAACTACATCCAGAACATAAGAACAGGAAAGACAGCGAGTCAACCGCGCATTTACACGTATATCATTTGTTTGGGCATTAGATATTCTGCACATTTTAAAATTGCTATTGGTACAATGGACAGAACGGAATATGGCAAACAAGATACAACTCTAAACTAAACAAAATATACCAGGATCCGGATATTATAACATTCATTAAAATAGGACAGCTACGTTGGATAGGACATGTAGAAAGAATGGAAGAAGGCGAAATACCAAACAAATATTCAAACATATGCCAGTAGGAAAAAGAACAAGAGGAAGACCAAAGTTGAGATACTTAGAACAAATAGAAAATGATATAACAACCTTAAAAATAAAAAACTGAAGAAAAAAAGCACGAAACAGATCAGAATAGAGAAGAATCCGGGAACAGGCCAAGACCCAAAAAGCGTTGTCGAGCCAGTGATGATGATAACAATGGACAGAGCATTCGATATTTTTGTCCATGATTGTATTAAAATTGGAACAGCCTTTCTGTTGTCATATTAGCGGGTTTATGTTATCAGTACTCTCGCCAAGAGCTATAATGGCTGAGGAATTGTTTTCTCTTCCTTGCTTTAACCCTTAACTGGCGTCCTGGTTTATTCTGTCGTTAACTGCGTCCTGGAGTCTACCAGAGCCCATTTTTTTGAGTTTTTTGTAAAATTAATAAAAACATATTTCATTATTTCGTTATAATTTGTAATTATTTATGTTAGAATAAAACCATGCAATCCCATTTTCTATTTATTTTTTATTTATAATGACAAACGTTAAAAAAATGTAGAATCAGAACTTAATTTGTTACCAACAAAAAATAAAAAATAAAATTACTATTTCTTTCTTGATTTTTTCGTTTCATATAAAAACAAGGAACTAAAATATACAAACTCTTTAATCGAAATATATTATTATCAACAAAACTACTATTTACAAGTGCCATTTTTCTAACTGCAATTCTTGCAAACATATGCCCTACAGTCTCCGCACATGGGTCGGAAGCACTTTCTGTGCAACATTTTTGTTTTTTTGTCATTTATTTTGATGATTATCTAATTTTTCTCCGCTTTAGTTAAAGCTCTTTTTAGTATTCTACTGATACCCATGCGAAGCTCCCTAGGTAATCGAAAATTTTACAGTCTTATAATATTAAGATATGGTTTTGCAAGTTGTCTTGCAAGAATTTTGTAAAAGGCTTTTCTCTTTATGGCTTGTTGCTTTGATAACATTGATATAAAATATGTGCACCGACACCTGCAATATTCATTATTGTAAAAGAAATAGTCATTGGCCATCGCTTAGTTCGATGGTTAGTAGAATATGTGGTAAATTTTTGATTTAGTTCATCCACTCCGCCTTTTGTTTGATTATAGAAGTGATTTTGGGTTTACCAGATTCTATGTCCTCACGTTTTGTATGGTGCATTGATAATATTAATACAGTTGCTTTTTCTTTTTTTGAACGTAGAAAATTATAGTGTAGTAATTTGCAAAACAATAAATGGAAGAAACTTCAGCTTTGATCTGACTTGGAAGGAACTGGATAGGTTTTTTTTGTATCGCTGCTTACATAGGTCAGTCCTCATTTTTTAATGCATCCATGACATCTATGAATAAAAACCAATTGTCTGCTGTGACATTTTTTTGTGAATTAGCAATTGGATAACACAGTCTCAACACCGCTTGTGTTGGTTTCATGTAATCTTTTGTTAGAAAAAAACCATCACTATCCTTACCACAGTAAATATAGCTGTTATAGAAATAGTGGGTACTTTCGTCTGTTAGGGCCACAATTTTCAGTACTCATTTTCGAACTTTATTAGGTATGTATATGCGGAAACTACATCTACCGCGAAATCCTATGAGCATTTTGTCGATACAACACAATTCTCTCATAGAATAAAAGTCTTGGCCATTTTTTACAGAACGCTCAAATAACCAAGACACTGCTGCAGTTCAATAATTAGTTTGATGTTCTTCTCGATCATTTGCATCATCAAACCTAAAACAAAAGCAATAAAATATAGACACTAACTATTTAGTCAACAAACCTTAGACATGCGAGCAACACATATACTCTTTTTAAAGACATTGAATCTAAATATGTCCTTCTCGTTCTATCTGTTGCAAATATTTGCTAAGTCTTCATCATTTGACTTGAAAGCTGCAGAGTAATACAGGATAGCGAGAAATGCTCTAAATTCTTCATTTGTTAGTTATCTCAGTACAGTTCTATTAGAACTGCTTAGTTTATCCTATAATAACAATATCTTTTCATTTGTCTGTAGAATTATTTTATTTGCTATATCCTCTATGAAAAACAGGTTTCATATTGATAAGAAATAAGAGAAAACACCACATTTTGCAGATCCTTTTAACCCCGGAAAAACTTTTACCAGATTATGTTTTTTTGTTCTAATATTCAAATCTGGATTGTCTGGAACAGCAGACCATTTGTATCGATTTTTACGAAAATAAAACTTTCCATTTGTTATTTCTGGCCCCTCTTCTTCTTCACCTATAGCTTGACTTTAATTGTCATTTAGCATTGTCTCCCTGATCTTTCATTTTAAAATCAGAGTTATAATCACAGTTTGGAGAAAAATCTTTGTCGTTGTAGTCTTTATAATCACTAGACTCGCTTTCTAATTCATCGTCTTACACTTTCATCAAAATCAGGCTCTCCGAAATACACTCTTCTAGAAGAACCTGCCATTTCAGAAATAAAACTATATTAGCGTCGTGGTATCACACAGACCCCAAATGAACTTTACAGCTGGCTATTCAGAGTCATACTAAATCAAGTTGACGTACGTATCGGAGTGGCTTACGAGTGCACCAACTTAAAGGTAAATGGCGCGGCCAGGTATAAATACTAAATTTGCAAGTTTTGACTGAATTACATGAAAAAGTACTGGGGTCCGCCTGACCCCACAATGCGAGATAAGGGTTAAACTACTTCTGTCTTTTACGTTCTTATACGCTGTTTTGAAATATGCTAATTTGAAGTGGTGAAAAGAATCGATATTAAATTGGATAAACCTTTAATTTCATGAAACAACGTGAAAGCCGTTAGATTAGTACCAAACTTTTGTATGTATTTTTCATAGTGCACAATTTAATTAAATGTAAAGTATCAACTAAGCCGCTATCAACAGATCGAACAGAGTATAAGCGTGCTTCTGACATGTACAAAACGTTATATCCCTTTATCAATGAACGTATATGAAGCCAGCGATGCTGCTATATTTCGGTCATATTTTACATTTAAATTGGTTTTTCGAAAGGACTTTTCTATAGATATCTCTCTCTGTGTACTCTCCACAACTTTTGACAGGGTTCATATAGTTTTGCTTTGAGCCAATTCGTATATTTCGGGAGTTTGAATGATGAGTATAATTTGCAGCTATAAAATTTTTATCGATTTCGTTTTTATATAAAGAAGTTTTTATGGTTTATTATTCAAGCCAAAGCCATAAATTTTAAAATTCTAACTGCACAATAAAATAACCCAGCTGATATCTGCTCATGATCTTATTAAGTGTTTTGAATAATATGAATACAAATTAATTTCAGCGAAGTTACTACAGTGTTTTTTTTTATTGTATTACCGTTTATACAGAGATAAAGTATAGCAGTTTGACTTTGGTATAAAATATGTAAAATATTAATAAATTATTAGGTCTCTGAATGTATGTAGAATATGCTTATATACACCAAATTAGAAGAACACCTAAGTGAAGTTCAATTTGGATTCAGAGCAGGACTTGGAACGTAAGCAAAAACTTTGTCAACTTCGACGTGTATATATGTTTTATTAAATTCAAAAAGGCATTTGACAAAGTACAACACGGTAAAATAATGAATATCCCAAAAACATCAGGTGTCTATGTTAAGACTATCAAGATTCAAACTTAACCAAAACTAGGCAAGAAGAGCCCACAGCATCGAGCGCCGAATCACCGAACTAGGCGTAGCCTCGAGAGGGTACTCGAAGCCCAAGCAAGCAATTCATATTCGATGATAAATCACTAGATCTAGCAGGAAAAGAGTGCTGATTCTTCTTTGATCTGATAGAGAGCTCCTATCGCTCATTACAGTGCTATAGATCGGTGCAATAAGATGATCTGGAACATCTTTAAAGAAGCCTTGGACAAATCAGAAGATGGTATTCTGGACTTCATGGATGGACTTCAAAGGATGATGAATAATGTTGTAGGAATATGTTACAAATATGGCCGTAAACTAAATTTTAAAAATAAAAAAAAAATGATCATTAGTAAGAACTTCTTTAGACGCATTAATTTTTAAAATGATAATGAATATTTGGAAAAGCTTATATCTATGTGAACGGAAATATATTTCTAAACAAATTCATTCATCATAAAATTCAATAAATATTTTTTATTAGTTTATTGTAAAATAAGTGGCACCTCGGGTCCACTGAACTCACCTTGCCCTAATAAAGGTTAAAAAACATGTTATTTACACTTATTTTATTGCTGACTTGGTTAAAAGTTGGACCAGCTATATTCCCTTGTAATAAATAGTCTAAAAATGTGTCAGTACCTGTATATTATTTTGAAAACATGTATCGTTTCTTGTTACATATAAAAGCATTGTATCTTGCATAAAACTGTCCTTATAATACTGGTATAAGAATATTGCGTTTTCGCAACGATGTGACTTTCGCGGAGAGAACATAAAGTTTTTTTCAAAGGTGGATTGACACTCGCAAAAGCACTTGGGCTTGCCTACGAGGATGATGAAACTGATATTACTGACATTTTTATTACCCGTTCTGTGCCGCAGTCCTTTCAGATGAGGATTCGAGAGATGGAGTAAAAGTCAACCCGGAAAATTTCACTTGAGGACAACGTTGTGTGGAGGCTAAAATAAAATCAAAATGTCAAAGGGAAAGTAAACTTCAACCATATCTAATAATCGTACTAAAAAGAATGATAAGTTACAAAAAAAATTTAATAAAACAGTGCGTGAATCCTTTTCTGTTGATATTGTAGAGTTGCATAAAATGTTTTGTGAATAGTAATATCTAGGTGAAATAAATATATTAATAAAAATTATTAGTAAAGTGATTATAAAAAAGAAATCTGTGATAAACAGTTACACGACGATGATGAATTGGATGGGACAGATTTGCAAACATTATATTGCATCATTTTTGTATATCTTCAATTTCTAATCAATATCATATGTATTTTTTAACTTATTTGTCATTTTATTCCGACATGCAGAATATATTCTTTTATACTATTAGATCGATTTTGGCTTACCATTGGACAACATCTAGAACTAGAATATCTAGAAAAATATCATAATTCTATATACTATATTTAAAAATATATCAAGATTTTTCTTAAGTACGCACAATTGCCGACTTTTCTATAACATTACATTATAAACATCTTTCTCCTAAATTGAACTAATTTTATCCTTATAAAACATTTACAGAAATTACTAAACGATTTTTCTATTATTGAGTTACATGTATGTAGTTGGTTTCCCAATAACCTTACCCTACCACAAGTTTGTTATGACCATAGACATTAGGCTGATCGTTGCACCACCAACTCGTTCCCCCAGTGCGACAGAGAAAACTGCCGCAAAGCAGTCCCTGCATCTCTTTCTAACGGGTCGATTTTATCGACCACCTGACCTAAATGACCAATCGGAACGTCACGTGGTCGATAAATCCGACCCATTAGACAGAGATTCAGGAACTGCTTTGCGTCAGTGTTCTCTGTAGCACTAGAGGAACGCGATTGCATTGTAGATGTTGAAGTGCGCAGATTAATCGCTGTTTTTTTAGGTTTCAGTGATGATTCATCTACCATTGCCTTACAGGTAGTGGCTGGTTCTGTACCCGTGCACATCCTGGCCAGGGAAAGAGCTCGAATGTATCAGAGGGACAACGGGGCGGTTGGTTCAGGGCCACAAGAAAGAGCCAGAAGCTTGGAGATGTGGCAGAGGGAATGGGCAGCCGAAGTCGAAAAGGCGGCCTGGACGAGGTCCCTGGTCCCGGATGTAGTGAGGTGGTACGGTTGTCGGCATCGGCGCGTCAACTAGTACTTCACGCAGTTTCTGACAGGGTACGGATCGTTTCGGAAATACACCCATAGAATCGGTAGGTCCGGAGACGATCTATGTCCTGAGTGTGGAGTGGTGGACGATGCGCAGCATGTTGTTTTCGACTGCCCTGCATACCACACGGGGCGAAACGAACTGCAGCTGAGCCTGGGATCTCCACTAGGCGAGCCTCACGAGCTGATCATTAAAGCCATCGACAGCAAGCACGATTTCGAACTGATCATTGCCTTTGTTACAAAAACCATAAAGCACAAGGAAGAGAAAGAGAGGCGGCTGCAGATGAATTGACCGCTATATTTATTTATTGTTTTAAAAATGTGTGTTATTTATTTACTTATTTTATTGCATTTTATTTATTCAAGTTACTTTCGTTTTTACTATATTTTATCTATACCAATTTTTATTTTATCTACATTACTTTTAACTTATTATTTTATCTATTTTTATTTATTTATTTTATTTCATTGTCGGGGCCGTGGGACATGGGACGGGAAAAGACTTTTTACATCCAATCCCGTCGGATGTCCCGATACCCCGAAAATTAGTGAATGAGGGTATGAATGCGGAACTGAATTGATGGAAGTACGAATGAATGGTGTTACTGTTAATTGCCAACTGGTTCTACTCGTTAGTTCTAATGTGGAAGGGGTGGCAACCAGGCTGTCTCACCGGAATAAGGATTGAGTAGGACGGTAGCTTTACCGACCAGTCTCGCCCGGGCCTTATGCTGGTAAGGGAGGCCGCGAGGCCGTCAAATCCATGTAATGCACGCGAAAAGTGCCAGAGGGGAGTTAAGAGTAAGGCTGACGGGCCAGATATGCTCACTAAGAGCGGTTCCGGGCCCGTCGGTTGGAGAAAGAGGGGGTGGTTTAGTCGGTAGGCGGTCTCGTCACGCGGTGAAGCGTAAGAGATTGAATCCGACACACTTGGGTAAAGGGCTGACACCCTATCCCAGACGGTCTTTTAGAAGATTCCACCTCCAAAAAAAAAATAGTTTCAGTGATGTGTATCATTCAAGAGTCTGGAGATATTACTACTAATCTATAGAACATAAATACATGAACTAATTTCTTGTTTCTGGTCGCAAAACATGGTATATTACAATATTGTTAAGGTCAGTAGTTTTTAAATCAGCACTGGGGTATTAGCCAGAGATGGCTAGTGTCGAGTGACTGAGAAGTAGGCAGATTGAGACCTCAGTGCCGTTTTACACAGAACTTAACGCGGTCCTTTCCTAGAACTTAGTAATTTTTTTACTTTAAGAAAGGAGAGAAGAACTATTGTAATCAGAAAAACTAAATTCCCAACAAGTTCAATATGGAACTATATATAAAGACGTTTTTTTTTTAATTTATACTGATTTAGAAAAACTTTCCCTGTACATTGCCAGACGAAGCGGAGTAAAAATCTGTTAACGGTCATGGTAATTTATATTGCTTTTCCACTGGGCCGATAAGCGATTCGTAAATATGAAATGCTGAATATCAGCACAACCATATATCATGTTATATCTGATGATTTTAACTTTGGTGATTGTTACACTTACAAAAAGTTCGTATTACACTGACGGACTAAAATAAAAGTGTAATACTGTTAAGCTGTAAATATTGGACTAGAATATAAAATAACAGAATAAGTTTGATGTTTTTATTAAACATGGTAAATATAAGAATGATTTTTTATAGTACTCTGAACAGTGATAATATATAGTTATCTATATACTACAAATATCTAATATACAAAAATATAGTTGTATAGATATAGTTGTACGAAAGAGTTAACGTAAGTGTCTTTCGCAGCCATAACATTAGTTTTGTTTGCGGTACGAGTAATAGACGCGTTCTGGATCAGTTTAGAATCCTCTTAGTAATCGGCGAACGTTCATAATCAGTTCAGAACTGACTTACACCGCAAACGAATTACAAAAAACCTTCAATTCAGTCTCTTATGCCTAGTTTGTTTTATTTTAAAGCCTAGCCCGATTTGTTGATGAGCTTTTTTGTAGATTATATTTTAATTTTTGGATAGATTTATGTCCTATGAAATGGATAAGTTCCAGCTTGGTACGTAAAAGTTATTCTCTATCTTATGATTATGTTTGTTTTATAAATTTGAACGAGTTTTTATATTTCCAACCAGGACCATCTACCAGTCGCTACGTGGGTTATGGCAAAGATGCTATATTTAGGTGATAACAAAAACAACCAGTAAAAATCAAAGAAAGAGGGTAAACGCTATTTTTGCAATTTTTTTTTATCATCATCATCAATGGCGCTACAACTCTTCGTGAGTCTTTGCCGCGTTTATTATTGCCTTCCATGTTTGTCGGTCCTGTACCAGTAATTCCCATTGTCGCACTTCCATTTTCTCTAGATCTTCTTTGACTGCATCATTCCACCTTTTTCTAGGCTGCCCTTCTTCCCTCTGGCCTTTCCCAAAACACATTATTTATAAGGCGATTGTCTATTGGCCTTTATATATCTGACTAGATTGTCTTTTCCTAATAGGGACTCTAGATCGTTATTGTATCTGCCCCTCCATTCGTTTGTCACGCTGTGTCTGCAAGGGCCATATATCATTCGAAGAATTTTACGTTCCCACACCAGCAATTTATTTATTTCTCTTTTTGTTAGCGTCCATGTTTCGCTTCCATACTCGACTGCTGGTCGTATTATGGTCTTATATATCCGGATTTTTGTATCTCGTGAAAGAAGTTTTGACTTCATTAGATGTTGCATTACAAAGAAAGATCTGTTTCCTGCCATTATTCTCGTTTCAACTTCTCGCTCTAATTTGTTGTCATTTGTGATTGTTGCTCCTAGATATTTAAATTCTTTAACCACTTCGAAGTTATAATTATTGATAGTAATGTTTTGTCTTATTCGCCGTCGTTCTTGTTTTGAGACGACCATGTATTTTGTTTTGTCTTCATTTATTTTTAGACCGATGTTTAATGCAGCTTCTTCAAAGCTCGAGAAAATATCCATAATTTCTAATGTTGATTGTGCTTTATATATAATGTGCTACTACACATTTTTTTTTGGAGTTGGACAAAACAATAAAAAAAAGGCTTTTTTGTGATTGACCTTTCGGAAACTAAATAAATTCCAAAAAAAAACTTAAAGTATGGAGAAAAATTCGAAAGAAATAAGAAATTACCACAAAAAGTGTACAAAACCATATGAAATTATAATAAATAAATAAAAATACAAATATTTATGCTGCAAACCATATTCTGTTAAAAATTTTACCAAATAATAGATAATTCATAACTTACTTACGAAATGAAACGTTGTAAAAAAGATTTAAAAAACAAATTAAACAATGAATTTAAAAAAATTTACTTCAAAACCTAAACAATATCACAAAGAACGAAACGTAAACAGTTATAGGCAACGCTAGCGAATCAGCTGTTTATTATCTGTTCAAAGCTGTTCAAAAATATATCAATAGGTTTGTAAGTATTTTGAAATTCCTATTGCGAAATTCTCATCAAGACGGCTGTCCAGTTTACAACCTCTTAAATAATTAGGGAATATTTAAACAATACTTTTCCAAATCGAGTTATCAGTGGATCAGGCGATATTAAGTGCGCAGGCGATCTCCAAATCTTACAGTCATGGTTTTCTTTTTTTTTTGGGACATTTAATAAGCATCATCTACGATCATCCTAAGGCTAGAGACTAAAATTAATGATGAAATAAAAAACCGACTAAGAGAAGTCTCTAAATACAGCAGAAACTCTTTCATCTGTCAATAGAAGTTTTTATGACAGATTGGGATACTATTCACATTGTTAAAATAAAAGTGTCAATAAAATTAACAGTGCTCAAATAAAATTCTTAAATAGCAGTCTCATAAATAACATTATTTCTTTAACATCGAACTAGATTTTTGTGAAGCTGTTTTCTTGTGGCATCTTAATGCAATTCACTATTTTAGTTTGGAATAAGCCACAATTTTACTTTAAAATAAGTTTATCTGATGTTTCGATTTTATTTTCGAAAAGCGGGCAATTTATTAGCTTCTTTTTTAAAGCATGTCCTTCAAGATACTAAACCGAATAGAGGAGAATTATTATAGCCTTAAAAGATTTTTCAATACTTTAACGTATACAATAACGTACAATAAGATTAACTTTTATCAATATTTATTATTTTATTTCGTCGAGTATCCAAACTTTTTCTACTGCAGAACGTTTTTCTCAACTGATTATTACTTATTTGCAACAGTTTTTTTGACTGAATGTTTTTTAAAGACTTTTTATGTTATTATTTTTATGCCTTCTGGTTTGTTTTTCATTTTCCATTTCTTTATAAACTTTTTAAATTTTGAGATATTATTTTTTTAAATAACTACTACATTGTGATCAGAAGATAAGCCAGCACCTAAATATAAGTAGGTAAGTAAATTCTATAAAATTTGTAGATGTTTTTCTAGGTCATGATATAATTTATTGACGCAAGCGTTTGGGGTTTTATTTGAGGCGCTTTTCGGCCCCCTTTTTGGTTTAAAGAAAAGCCACATGTTAGTAGAGAACTGTTTTTCCAAGAGAGTTAGAGTTTAACTTTTTTTGTGCTATAAAAAAAAATTATTTAAATTTTGCATATTGAACGGCAAGTGTAAGACACCCTGTAAGAAATATTAATGAGTGGAATACATGTAATTAACGGGAAAGCGCTTTTTATTAATTGGTTACAATTTTACGTCATTATCCTCGTTATTAATGGAGATATCGTTATTCAATGTGGACTATGATTTTTTCAAAATTAAAAAAAAATGTAAATATCTCGAAAATGCTTTGTTTTTGGTATAGGAAATTGGGCAAAGATTTTATCAATCTTTTTATGTAAAATTCAAAAATAAAATAGAAAATATTAGGCTCGTATAAAATAACAAAGTTGAGGCCTACTTCTGGTATAACCGGAAGTTCCACATTCAGGACATTATATTTCAACTCAGCGTCATCGAACACCTACAGCTTTTTAATTCCAAATTTTCATCTAATCAAAACTTATCACTCTACACCCTGTATAAACATATCTTTCTAATTGCACTTACGTCCATATTGATTTATATTTATAGTTTCCTACGAACAACAAAGATCCAAGCTTGTACACACGTCAGTATTTATACATTTCTCTATTTGCTCGTGTAATACAGCTAACAATGTGGCTATAAACGGCATGATGTTTTATTTGGATTCGTTGGACTCGCATCCTATCGGAATTGTCGGCAACTATGCAAATAATTATGAAAGTTACAGCAGGTATAGCAGTTACAGTTAATACAGGCACTAACAAGTAATCAAAGCTGTATTGCGGAGAGCTATTTCAGTTAAATTCGGAGATCTTGTTAGAGAGATATTGCAGAGAATGGACGGTTAGAACTGTTGATGAAGTATTCGCCTTTGTTTCTGCGATATTTTCACTCCAGAGACTAGTTTGTAATGTTTGTAAGTTTTGCACATTTGTTAAGGAGAAATTCATTTACAGTGGAGGTGTTTTGCTACTCCGATAATTATTCACGGAGAAATGTTAAATATGTTTTAACTTAATTATTTTAAGAAATAATATTGACGATTAAAAAGATTCCACTAATACACAATAATAACCAATTAAAAATTTAAAATAAGATTTAAGTTGAGGCGGGATCAGTTTTAAATTGGACATTTACCATAGGAGTCTATTTTTTTTGCTGGAATCACTTTACGATGTACCTTGTATTACCAGTCACGATATGCACCAGTCACAAACCTTGTATTTATTAGTTTATTTAAAAAAATCTGAAAAAACTAAAGAATTTTTGCTTATTGTTTCCATATTTTTGCCTATTATTGATTTTAATCTAGACCTATAAATATCGCGCATCAATTCATATTTGGCAATAGTTTAGTGGTGATAACAAACAGGCCGCCAGTTTTGTTTCGACTGTCTTTATCGTAAACATGAGCGGGTTTTAAGTATATAACTTATGTATAAACTATATAAGAATTAAAACATAAGTGATCCAGCATATTTTGCGGTGAATATTTCATTTTATAATACTACTGTTAATGGGCAGCCTATACATCCTCAATATCAGCAATAGTAAATTCAGCCGGAATGCTTAAATGCTTTTTATCCACAAAATTTCCGACCAAATACAGCACCAATTTGACAAAATACATCAACTATAATATAGCCTTCTATTCAAGTAGTATCACAATCTTCCCCAAATTTTCAATGCAATCCTAATATATATCCCACATTATCTACAACTCAAAATGAAACGTTTAATTCTCTTGTAATGACACTTACATTGCTAAGTAATGAATCTTTAGTTGAAATCAGTGATACTGAGCCAGCGGACATGCACGACTGGAAAACCATAAAAAAAGTACCAAAAAACGTAAAAGAAATCCCACATCCCCAACAGAAAATAAAAATAAAAACCAAAAGGGCAATAACAGCAGTTCAGAAAATATAAACAAAACTTCAAGAATCACTTAACCTCCAATCTTCATATATGGTGTTTTTTTAATGGCTTTATCATAAACCAATTAGCCAGACTTTTTTTTAATTTATAAATTACATAAAGAGCATTTTATAATCCAACATAAATACATTGACTTTTCAAATTCTCACACACTAGGATAAAAATGTTATTATGTTAGTAAAATTGTGTGTTTCTATTTCATAATTTTTTTTACATATATATTGTTTTTATTTTTTTGTTTTTTTTCCTTATTTATAACATTATATAATATTATAAAACTAATTCAAAAAATAATAGAACAAAACAGAATTCCTCAAGAATGGAGATCAAGCATCCTAATACCTCCCTTCAAAAAGGGAGACAAATCGGACCCAGAAAATTACAGAGGAATTAATTTATTAAACACAACACTAAAATTAACAACCAAAGTGATAACAAATAAATTGATTAAAATTATAACACTAGCAGAAGAACAACAAGGGTAAGATTATTAAGAGTAGTTAATTAGTAACAACATTAGAGGGTAAGAACCCTCTAATGATACATCGATATAAAACCTAATCACAATTATAAAAGAAAATACCAAATTTAATTTTTAAACAACGTGAAAATAGTTTTTTATCGAACATCCTTATAAAAAGAATAATATTATCCAGTTTACGAGATGCCAATTGTATGGACACTCTAAGACATATTGCAATACACCTTATCACTGTTTCAAATGTGGAGACCACAATATGTCAGCCGATTGTAAAAAGCCTAAGAACACATCTGCCACATGCGCTCTCTGCAAAGAAGAACACACCGCAAATTACAAAGGATGCAATATAAAGAGTTATTTAAAGAGTAGAAACAGGGCAAGAGGAGTATCACCGTACACTCCGAGGAACAGTCAATTGCAACATAACAAAAATAAAGTACAGAATAAGACGAACTCAATCAAAAATCACGCAACTGAAACCCAAATAATCAGTACATCAAAAAATATAAATAATATACAGAACAATATGAATGCAAATAACCAAAATCACCAGATAATATCACCCAATACTGTACCCAATATTGGGTACCCAATAGCAAGTGGAACAAATGTAAATAACACACAAAAGGTGACATATATATATATATATATATATATATATATATATATATATATATATATATATATATATATATATATATATAAATATATATATATATATATATAAGAGTAAGAAAAAAAAAAAAATATATATATATATATATATAAATGTTTTTGATGGGTTGGAGTCAATAAAAGGGGCTATTGGTTAACTATTTAATATCTCGAGCTTTCAATTGTGTTTACAATTCTTATCAAGAGCTGCTAAAAAAGACAAAATATCTTACAAAGTTGAACTATAAAGAAAAACATTTTTTGTTAACTCACCAAATAAAATTAGTTTCGTTAATAAAAATTGCTGCAAATACATGTCAAAAAGAATTAATACTAAAATGCCCTTATCTAATTAATTCTTCCCTGAAATTTTAATAATTTTGAAAACATTTTCTTAACAAAAAAATAATTGAATTTATAAATAGTTTAAAGTAGCAACCAATTACAAATAAGCCTCAATGTCATAAATACCAACTTAAAATGTTTACCTTTGACAATTATATTGTCAAAAATAAAATTTTGTTTAAAAATTATTTTTTGTTTAGTAACAAAAAAGAAGAAGATTTATTCACCATTGATAGATGTCTGAAAAAATGTAACAGATATATGGAAAATTAAATAAAAATGTGATATTTTTCAAGTTTTATATATAAATTATAAAGAAATAATATAATTATAAATTTTGCTTAGGTTTTGAATTTCTGATCTTTTGTTTAAACTATTATCACTTTTGCTAATACAAACCATTTCCAAAAAAGTTCTTTTGAATTTATTACTTTCACTACATAAAATTTTAATGTTATCAAAATCCATAATATGGTTCTAACACATATATATATATATATATATATATATATATATAAATATATATAATATATAGAAGATATATATATATATATATATATATATATATATATATCTTCTTAGGGTACCTGTCCGTTCCGAACTTTGGCGATCATTCTGGCTATGATGACTTTATTGGTTGCTATACGGAATGGCTGTGTTAAGGTCTTTCTATACCATGCTCTCAGGTTAGCAAGCCAGGATATTCTTCTTCGTCCTTAGTCTCTTTTTCCTTCAATTTTATCTTGCAAAATGCATTGGAGTAGCTCATATCTGCCTTGATTTTTCATTATATGTCCCAAGTACTGCAGCAGTTTTCTCCTTCAATATTCACGTTACCACTCCGTACAGAACCATTGAGTACACGTAACATTTAAGACACGTAACTGCCCTAAAGATTTTAACCTAGTTTGTATATTCTCCATGTATTCGGAGCACCACTGATTGGTTCCAATACAGGTTAGCTATTATTTTTAGGCCTCTTTCGTCAATCCCTGTCCTCTTCAGCACTTCTATTATTTGTTTATGCTCGACTCTATCGAAGGGCTTCTTGTAGTCAATCAGGCATGCAAAAACATCACAGCTGATATCTCTGTATTTCTTAAACAATACCTGCACACTAAATAAAGCTTTCCTTGTAGCAACGGCGTTCACAAATCCAAACTGATTGGGCGCAATTTGTTCGTTGCATTTTTGGTAAATTTTTTTGTGGGTGACTTTTAAAAACAGCTTCAGCAGATGGCTCATTAGGCATATGGTACCATAGTCTTTACAAACTTCTGCTCCTGGTTGTTTGGGCAATGGTACAAACTACGATTTGAGCCACTCCCGTGGTATTTTTTCTGTCTTGTATATTTCATTAAATATTTCAGTGATTATTTTTATTTGTGCTGCATGTAATAGCTTCAACAGTTCTGCTGGAATTTTTTCAAGTCCCAGTGCCTTTCCATCCTTTATTTGTCTAACGGCTGCCGATATTTCTTCTGGTAGGATTTCAGTAGGGTTCTTGTATTGTTCTGAGGTCGTGAACAAGTTTCTCCAAGTATTATTCCCATACTTTCTTTTTATTTTCTTTGATTATTGCAAGATTGCCTTCATCATCTGTTATTTTTCCGCTGTTGCGTTTTCGGAACTATTCAGCCATTTCCTTCACCATTCGATAGACGTTGAAGTTATCATATTAACTCTGATACTTCTCTATTTCTTGACATTGTTCTATTTTTGGTTTCCAATTGGCTTTTCTTATCTTTCTACCGATGATGGCATGTATTCTCTTATATTCCTGGAGATTTTCTTTGGTTTTTTTTCTCCGATCCATAAGTTCAAGTATTTCATCGGTGATCTACGATTTTCGTTTCTGTGTATCTTTTTTGAGGTGTTGTTTTTTTATTTCTCTCACTGTTTCTGGTATTATGGTCAGACCTTTATCTATAGTTCCTGCATTTCTACATTTTAGCACCTTCGTATTGAGGTTTTCACTCACCTTCAATCGAATATTAGGGTTTTTTACTTTTATAGCATTATACTTCGTCATTGACTTATTTGTAAGCTTCTTCATTCTGACTTTAAAATTACCTACAACTGGTACATGATTAGAATTTATGTCTGCCTCCGGGTATGTTTCGACAGATGTCCAGCTGCTCATATACCTCTTATTTACTAGCGTGTAATCAATCTGATTTCTTACAATCCTTTTCACAGAATCCTGTGGAGATTTCCAGGTGTACAATATCCTTGATTACAAATATATATATATTTGTAACAACTGAGTGTAAATAATTTATTATTTTATTTATATCTTCCAATCGTAAAATCGTATAAGATTAATAAATCATATGAAACTTCATAAATTTGTATAATATAGTATTGTTTATTTTGATGTTCGGTATATTTTAATACTTTCATTAGCTGGATTTCGAACAAATCATGTTTTATTCTGTATATGCGGAACGACATACACGAGATAGATTTTCAGCCGTCATACTCCACAACTCATTTTAATCTGAGCTAATATCAGAAAGGTCAGTAGTGCCAACTTGGCACGTTTAATAATCCATTGGATATATGGATATGGTTTTCATCACGTTGATGCCATAATGTGTCATTCCGGTTGATTTTCTAGTATTAGGTTATACGACAAACGTAATCAAACAGTCGATGATAATATTAATAGTTTATAAGCTATTTGAACTCATGGGATATACATTTTATTATGTTACAATATTATTGTATTACTAAAAAACTAATTTAAATTTATTTTAGCATATCCAGATGAAGCAAATAAATTTTGCGAAAGCTCGATATCAGCAAAGAGTTTTAGTTATTCTGCAGTTATATTTAATGATTCAAACAAAACATTATTTTATGTAAGTGTCAGTCAATAATACCCAAGAAAGACCAAGGAAGATGGTATTGCGTGAAAAAGAATAGTTTTGTCTTGTCATACTATCTCAAATATATAAATATGTATATATATATATATATATATATATATATATATATATATATATATATATATATATATATATATATATATATATATATATTTCACGTGATTATTTCGACCAAAAAACAATTTATAAATATGTTAGAAATATCGGGTATGTGGTCTATTAAATAAAAAATCTTTGTTTTTTCTAAATCTCAATATTTCGCCATTTATTTGATGGCTTCATCGGGAGTAACTGTAAAAAACAAACATTTCAAAACACTGACGTACACGACTTACAGAAATTGGAAGATTATACACATAAATAAAATTAATACTAAAATAACATTATTGTTGATGACACTGTACATTTAATTAAAAGCATGTTAAAATTTAAAATATCTTTGAGCACGTTCGTTACAATCAATAAGATGGAACAAGTAAAAATTATTTCAAAATGCAAAAAATAACAATGTAAGAAAACATTAGAGGAATAGTATTTCTTTAATTAATCATTAAGGCTAGTTGGTATGATTAATCATTAAGGTGAGTGTAGTTTTAAATTTTGTTTAATATATTGCAATATATGTTGCTTAATTGCCCCGTGTCTGTTTTATAATTTAAAGTTTGTTTATTTTTGTTAATGTGGTACATCTCCAAAAATAACCTACTTTTGTAATTTTCAGTCTGTGCCAAAATACGAGTATTGTTGTAGTCTAACAGATGACCGGTGTTTCTGTAGTGCTCGACAACTGTGCAAGAATTTTTTCCTAAGCGGCAATCACTTTTATGCTGTGTGATACGTTGTTTTAGCCACTGCGATGTATGGCCAATGTAGCTTTTTTCACATACTAGACACGGTATTTCATATACCACATTACTCCTATATAAGGTTGGTACTGGGTCTTTAATTTTAGAAAAAAGTTGTTTGCTATTTATGGTATTGTATTTAGCTATATTAATATTGGAAACATCTTTAAATATAGATACGACAGACTGGGTTAGACCGTTAATAAAGGGGAGTTTTTTGTATTTGATTGACTCATTGTTAGAATCAAGGACAGGACCATCATAAAAATTACTGCTGTAAATGAGTTTTTTTAAAATATGTTTAGGATAGCCGTTATTTCGAAATTTAATAGACCACATACCCGATATTTCTAACATATTATATATATATATATATATATATATATATATATATATATATATATATATATATATATATATATCTATATACCAAAATTTTTTTTGTCAATATCGAAAGTGTGGTCGATTGCCACATCATTTAAAAGGTATTTTTTTTTCTCTACACAATACTCTATATTTTTTTAATTTTCGAAATAACTTTGAAGATAATTTTGGATTTAAATAATTTATTGGTTGAACACAGTAATAATAAAAAACTTCATCATAAAATTTTATCAAATTAACCAATTAAATGTTTGAAATGTCTTCCTATGACCTCCATACAATATTACAAAATACTTTCAAAGCCTCTTCGTAAATAAGCAAATTCCCCCTTTGTCAATAATCAAAATTCTGTCACAGCTCTTTGTCGCAACTCTGCAAGATCTGCAGGCAAAGTGGCGCATATTTTTGATTTATGGTATCCCCACAAAAAAAATCCACAAGCGAAAGATCCGGTAATCTGGTCGGCCACTCTATTGGACCCTTTCTGCCAATCCAACGCCCTGGAAAACGTATATCATAATGTGAGAGTTCCCCGTCCTGTTAAAAGTCATCATCTAAAAGAATATTATTAGATTCCAATGTGTCAGTGATGAGCGGATGAATAACGTGATTCCCTAAATTCTTCTTCTTCAAGTGCCCTGTCCGTTGCGAACGTTGGCTATCAACATGGCAATTCTGATCTTGCTTGCGGCGCTTCTGAATAGTTCAACATATGTGAGCCCGAACCACTTCCGCAGATTTTAGAGCCACGAGTGTCTTCTCCTGCCTGACCCACGCTTACTGTGTCTACTTTTCCCTGGACAATCAATTGCAGTAGACGGTACTTATCGTGTCTCAATATGTGGCCTAGATATTCAATCTTTCTTTGTTTGATTGTGCTCACGATTTCTTTCTCCCTTCCGATTCTTTGGAGTACCTCTATGTTGGTGACACGTTCGGTCCAGGATATACGAAGAATGAGTCGGTACACCTACATTTCGAATGCTTCTAGTTTTCTCGTGAGCGTCTCTGTCAGCGTCCAGCCCTCCATACCATATAGTAAGATCGGAAAAAATTAATTAAAATTATTATTTTGTGAAATATTAGACGGACGACCAGTTTCACAATCAGTGGTTAACCCTAGGCGTTAAGTAACCTTTGCCCCTAGTTTAACAACTGACAGATGCCGTTTCACATTCACAGATTCGGTTATGGTCAATTAACCTTAGGTTTCGTTTTATTTTTCTTATGTTGGTAGAAAATTATGGGCAATAATCAGATTTTTATGGAATATTGTCAGTAAATATTATGGACATTGACCAGTATAGATGAGTTTTGACACATTTGTAACGTTAGATCGAAAACAATATACAAATATTATTCTCATTTTCATGTTCTGTTCTAGTGTGGTAGTTTGTTCTAAGTAGTAGTTGTTGGTTCTTCCAAGTTAAAATTAAAATTATAGACTGAAACACACACAAATGAAACACACAAAAATCTATCTTCAGAGATGCATCTTCAATTTGCTCCAAAATATTTTCAACTGTGTCCTTTGAGAATCTAAACCGACAGAAAAAATCGTCATGGTCTAGTTCTTCAGAACGATTTGTTCTGTGCCTAATGATTCTTGGTCTGCCAGCTTCCTTATCACTGCTAAAATCATTTACATCATATAAATCCATATCTGATTAATTAATAATTTACGTGTCTGTCTACACTCTGCCAATGTCAACAAAACGAAATTCGAAATTAGGTTAGGATATCCTGGTCAAGCTCTAAACCACCGCTTTTACTTTGGGTTAAAAATTTTGTAGGTTAACCACAACTGGAGCTGTTGACCTTATATTGTAACCATTGTTTAAATAAGACCAATGATTGTAACACCTATGTTTCAGGGTAACCGCTGGTTATCTCTTAACCGCAAGGTAACTTTTCTTTGTGAAACCGGCCGTTAAAGAGTTTGAAGAAAAACTAAGGGGGTTGAAACACTTTTTATTACGTATGTTATGATTACAATCGTTAAAAAGCCGACTATACAATATATCGACCGACTTGGTCGAGTGTTGATGGCGAAGTGAGTTGTTCGCGCCAAAGCCGTTTTCTGCCTTAGCGGGCAAAAAACACAAAGCGCTCCCGTTAGTGGCGCGTATGTTTAAATAGAGACAAAAATGAATATATCACCACTGTGAAAATAACTTTAAAATAAATATAAATGCGAAACGGAACAGAATTATTTCATAAATTTTATATTATTAATAATACCAAATATTTTTGGTTATTTAATCAATATAATTCTAAAATTCTCAATATAATGATGATTAAATTTTTCTGATACTTTTACCATATTGACGCCTATGAAAGATCGAGCAGTTCCGTATGGGTTTCGTGTTATTAGCTGTGTTAGGAAAATTTGAACTCTAAGGTTGACGTTCTGAAAATTTTAAATATCAGTGACGTCACTTTATACACTCGCGATCATAAAATCCGGGTCACCTTGAAAATCACCGATATTTCATTTTTAACGAGCTTTATCGTAAATAATAATAACACAAATACAAACTAATGCATGTTTCTGAGAATTGTTGCGGTTTCCTTTGTAACAAAGAATTCCAATAGTGCCGATTTCGCGGTAAAGTGCACACTTCCCAAAATGAACGCTACCTGTAATTCCGCTTGTTTTAAATGTCTCGTTTGTACTTCGACTTTCTGTTCAAATGCAACGGACAAACGTTTATTATTGCCACCATTAGTGTTTATTAGTGCATATATTAGTGTTTATTTTTTGACAAAAATGCCTTAGACTGTTGTTAAAACGGCACAAATTGTTGCACTTGTGGAAGACGGTCACACTCAACGGCAAGTCGCAAGAACTGTTGGCGTAAGCCTTTCTACGGTTCAAGGAGTGCTTCAACGCTTTCAGGAGGCAAGTTTGCTAACCAGACGACCTGGCTCTGGACGAAGAAGAACGACCAGGCACTAGATGACCGTTTCCATGTGTTTCAGGCTTTACGAAACCGAACCTCAACTGCGGTTATACATCAAAATCGTCTAGAGGAAGTACGAAATCGCAATTTTAGTGTTGCACCAGTCAGAAGAAGACTTCGTTCTTCTTGACTATCTTCTCGGGTAGTGGCTAGAGGACCGCCACTTCGCCGGGTGCCTCGAGTTGTACGACTAGCTTTTGCTCGACAATACGCGCATTGGGGAATTAACGATTGTAGCAAAGTGTTATTCTCAGATGAATCCCGTTTCTGCCTAACTGGATTCGATGGACGTGTAAGAGTTTGGAGGAGAACCGGTGAATGATTTTCACAAGCTTGCATTGCTCCAAGAATGCCATTTGGTGGAGGCTCGGTCATAGCTTGGGGAGGTATATCTTCCGACTTCCACACAGAATTACCCTTCATCAAAAATGGGTCCCTAACTGCACGAAGATACATTACGGAGATTCCGGAAGAACATGTTATGCCCAACATGGCAGGGCTTGGAGAAAATGCCGTTTTTATGCAGGACAACGTGCGACCTCACGTTGCCAGGATCAGTATGTAATACTTGGACGAAGTTGGAATTACGAGGGTACCCTGGCCAGCTAGGTCTCCGGACCTGAATCCCATCGAACATCTCTGGGACGATTTGAAAAAACGTATTCAAACCCATACACCTCCTCCTAACAACGCACAGAAGCTTAAGGATCTGTTAGTGAGAGAGTGGAATAACATACCACAATATGTAATCCGGAGAAAAATTGAGAGTATGCCCTGTCGTCTGCAAGAGGTTATTAGAGCAAGGGGAGGCAATACACGATATTGGTCATTGAAATTTCACTGATTTTTTATCACGTTCTGTATTTTCCATTGTTTTTCGTATGTCTGTTTTATCAACAATTTTATTTGTTTTCTGTTTTTTTTTTTTCAATAAAAACAATAAAAAACCATTTTTTTTCTTTCAAAACAACATTGATGACAAATAAAAAATACGTTAGCCAAAAAAAAGGTTATTACTGCACCAGAGGCAAAAATATTTAAGAAACTTGAAATTTTGAAGATAACCCGGATTTTATGATCGCGAGTGTATAAATTATGACGTACACGCATTTTTATATAAAAAATACTATAGTTGATTACATGTTTTACGAATAAAATATTAAATTGATATTTCCTAGGGGTTAATGTGATCTACTGGTATTAATATATGTAGATGCCTCCGGCTTGTGCAGAAACCCTTCGGCTAGAGAACATCCCATTCGTAAGATTATCGCTCTCAGGACAGTAAACATTTACTTATACTCCTGTTAGATAAATATAATATATATACTATTGATGTCGATATAAACAGAACTAATCAGCAATATATACTATTACTCACACACAACTACATCACACTACGAATTCAAGTCAATAAATATAGGAATAAACAACGTACTATATTATTATCAAAGCTGTTTACACATTTACATCATCATCATTTTGGCTTTACAACCCTGTGTGGGTCCTAGCCTCCCCAAGAATTTTTCTCCAGTCGTCCCTATCCATCGCCTTCCTCCGCCAAGCACGTATTTCCATATTTCTCATATCTTACACATTTACATAAGATTTTCAAAAAAATAAAATAGGATTCAGTAACACTCCAGTCATCAGAAACGAAAATGCCACTGAACCTCTAAAAATTATACAAACTAGCTGAGTTTTGTTGAGAATATTAATTTTGGGATCTTAAAAAAAACAAAAAAGTTTAGCACTGTTACCCTCGGGTTTTCCTCTAAAACCCCCCTCGTAGGGGGGTAGAAACGCAAAAAAATCGATTTATCAAGAATCTTTACGCCGTAGAAAAATTCTTTTAAATAAAAAAATGTAGCTGAGATCATTTAAAACAAAAATATTTATTAGCACTTTTTGTGTGGAATAAACCGTTCTCTCAAAAACAACGTTTGAAGCGACTGTCAATTTAGAGTGACAGTTACGCGCGCGAAATCAATGTCCAACAAAATTTTTATCACCTCTACGGTAAAAATTTGATATCTTTTGATTCAAGTGTCTCATTACCAAAAATCAAGATGCGTTTTAAAGGTAAAAAGTTTAGCTTCTGTACGCAAGTTTTGTATTTTGCCACAATAAACTCAGATTTTATGAAGGTGTTAAATAAATAAACGTGTCGCGATTTTTCCATTTTTTAATATTCTCTTGAGGTAAATACAATATATTTCTTTCATTTACTGGCCACTATGAAGTTTCAATTACTAGAGCCTTACCTTCAAAACCTAAAGCGTAAAATTTTAGTTTCGAGTTTTGGCAACAAATAATATGAGGCATTTGAAATATGCTTAAAAAACGCTGAAATTAAACATTTATATAACAAACGATCTAAAACGTTTCAAACTTTTGTTTTTCAATTACAACTAGTACGTTTTTCTAAAAAACCAAACTTTCGTTATAAACTGCACCTAAAATCATCCTCATAGAGGCATTTCTCGTAACGTGAGATCCTTTGTAATGTAAAACAATAAACTCTGCGTTTTTATTTATATTTCAAATGTCTCATTTTTGTTGCCACAAATCAAAATTGAAATTTCATGTCAAATATTTTAATGAGAGATGAAAAACTTAGATACTACATACAGTAAGCACATCAAAGAGAACTTGAGAAACATAGAAGGAAATTACAGAGGAAGACTGTGAGAAAATAAAAATAGCTATTGTCGAGGCTGACGAAGTAGTCGCAAGTAAAATAAAAAGAAATCACAAAAACGAGTGGATGACTGAAGAGATACTTGATCTAATGGAGCAACGCAGACAGTACAAAATACATCAGAATCAACAAAAATACAAAGAAATCCAACGTACGATAAGAATAAGAATTAAAAACGCAAAGAAAAGCTGGATAAAAGAACGTTGTGAAGAATTGGAATCACTACAAGAAAAGGGAGGCAGCTTTGGACTACATAAAAAGGTCAAAGTAATTTCGAGTATATACAAGAAACACCATGAGACTCGCTTGAAGAATGATCAAGAAAACTACGTTCATACCCAGGAAACACTGGCTAAAATCTGGGCAAACTATGCTTGGTCCCTCTTTGCGGATATTAAACCGAATCTGCCAACTACTAACTTACCCACGAAAAATTTATCCGGCCCTCCTATTATTCGCGCCGAGGTGGTATACGCTATAAAAGTAGCAAAACTAGTCAAGACCCCTGGACTGGATGGAATTACTACGGAAGCCATTAAACCGTTGAAATATGAACAATTAATGTCTCCGATTTCGTTCCTAAGAGCTGGAATACAAGACCCGCAATACAGCCATGTACTTATTTTTCGAAGACAAGTTTACTTTGCACCTACAGACAATTTTACTGTACCCGACTCCGTTCTAATTGATTTTGAAAATATTTCGTACCGAATTTTTCTTTCCGATAAACTAACTTATTACAAATGCCACCAAGCTGGTCAAGTTTCCTCGGACTGTACCTTAAACCCCTCTTATCCACAGAATACTCAAAAGCTCCAAACGAAGGAAAATTTTCTTCCACAAATACCATCCACTAGCTCCGAACAAAATCAAATTACACATGTAAATGACGAATCTCGAGAAGAAATGGATGCTCAAGTCAGCACTGATACTATAGTAAATGTGTAAACTAACTAAATTGTACAATCTAATATAAAAAAAGACTTAAGTTCTCAATGGTAATTAGTTATTATAAGCAAACATCTGATTTTATGTACAACTCTTCCCCGCCAATAACCGTTCATGGTTGACGCGGTTTACTTAATAAAAAAAATCCAGGGGAAGGAATTTTTTGACTTATGCTCAATATGTTACTACGCCATCCAACTCATCCTAACCCAGGGCCTGACAACATTCCTGCTAAATTTTTTAAACCATTTACTATATGTAAATTACTTTAAAAAATAAAAAGCAACAGACTAAGATAGTACCTAGAAGATTGACAGCTACTTAGCCCGATAGAAATTAGATTTAGAAAGTCCTGATCTACATCAGACAATCTAGTGGATATCGAATCTGTAATTCATAAGTCATTTGGATATGGTCAATAATGAGTGGCTATGTTTTTTGATATAACGTGTGTATATAACACAATTTTATAGATAAGATATCATAAGAATTCTGTTAAGTTGGTGGATTCAAAAAAATATTGTCAAATTTATTACTAAATTCCTACATAGACGAAACTTTAAAGTTTTAATAGACAATCCAAAATCTAATTAAACGGCATTTCTTAATAGTCTACTCTTAATGTTGCACTTTTCCTTATTGTCAGTAATGAAATCTCTAAATCATTTATCCCATTAGTCGAAGCCCGTCTATTTGCTGATGATCTTGGTATATTCGGGTGAGGAAAAAATATATCAACAATAACGACCCATATACAGCAACTAGCATATACAAACTAGAGAATTGATCGAACACTTCTGACCTAGAATTTTCTCCCACTAAAACAAAAGCAATCATCTTCAGTAAAACTCCAAAAAAGCAAATTATACCACCAAAACTCTAAATAAAGAATTTACCAATAAATTATTCAGAATCAATTAACTTATGGGAAGTAGAACTGGATAATCGACTATTTTAGCAAGACCACATCCACTCACTCCGACTGTCATCTTAAACGGCCTTAACTTAATGAAAAGTACCTCTCATAAACAATGGGGTGTCGACTTTTAAACTATTATGACTGTTTACAAAACCTTAATTTGTTTAAAATTAGACTATGGTACTGTTGCCTACAACTCAACCAAAGATTTATTGCTAAAAGTGCCAGATCCAGTAGATAATTGGCACTGGGCGCACACTCATCATCATCATCCAGCCTCAAGAGTCCACTGCTGAACATAGGCCTCTTCCTCATGTTTCCAACCTTGTCTATCTTGCGCCGCTCTCATCCAGTTTTTATTGAGTCTTCTTAAATCGTTAGTCCATCTTGTAGGTGGTCGACCGACGCTTCTCTTGTCTTCCCTTGGCCTCCATTCCAATAACCTCTTTGTCCATCGCCCATCTGTCATTCTGGCTATGTATCCTGCCCATCTCCATTTTAGTCTGGCTATCTTCTTGGTGATGTCAGTCACTCCGGTTCTTCTCCTGATGTCTTCGTTGGTTATTCTGTCTCGCAGAGTTATTCCTAACATGGACCGCTCCATTCTTCTCTGCGTGACTCTCAGTTTGGTAGCTGCTGCTTTTGTTCAAGACTGGGAGGACGCACTGATTAAATACCTTTCTCTTTAGGCATGTGGGCAGCTCACTTTTAAAAGTTTCTCTCAGTTTTCCAAATGCTGCCCACCCAAGGCCGATTCTTCTCTTCAGTTCATGAGTCTGGTTATCCCTGCCAATCATAATTTCATGTCCCAGGTATTTATATCTATCTACGAGTTCTATTTCTTTCCCACCAATACTGATGTTCTGGTTGGGTACCAAATTGGTCATGATTTTTGTTTTCGAGATATTTATATTTAAACCTACACTTTCTGTAGCCACAACGAGTTCCTGTACCATCTCTCTTGCCATACCTAGATCTTCAGCTATTATAAGTATATCATCGGCGAAACGTAAGTTGTTTAGATATTCTCCATCTAATTTTATTCCCTTTGTCATCCAATCCAAACTCTTAAAAGCATGTTCTAGCACCGTATTAAAAAGTTTAGGTGACATTGGGTCTCCTTGTCTAACCCCCCGTTCTATTTTTATGCGATTACTGTTAGTATGTCATGGACACTGACGCAAGCCACTGAAAAACGAATCGAAGCCTTCGAGATGTGGATATACAGAAGGATACTAAAAATATCTTATGTGGACCATGTCACCAACGTTGAGGTCCTACAGCGCATGACAAAAGAAAAAGAAGTGCTTAATTTAATTAAACAACGGAAGCTTGAGTACCTCGGCCACGTGATGCGGAACGAAGAAAAATATCGAATTCTTCAACTTGTTATGCAGGGTAAAGTATTTGGCAGAAGAGGACCGGGACGCCGTCGTATCTCGTGGTTGAAAAATCTCCGACAATGGTTTGGGATGACCTCAGCGGAGCTGTTTCGCAGAGCAGTCAACAAAACCATGATAGCCTTGATGATCGCCAACATCCGTACCGGATAAGGCACTGAAGAAGAAGAAGAATGCAATCTGACAGTGGTTGTTGCCTGCAGGTATATTTTGTATAATAATTTAGTGGGCGCACACTACACAAAATCAGTTCAAATTATGTATGTTAAATCAGGCAAACCGTCCCTTTAACTCGGAAGAGAATACCTTAGCCTTATATATACCTTAAGAATATCAGTGAATCTACAGGTACCTGTTTATAAAACACATTTACAGATAGATTTCCGTCGATGTTTAATTGTGGAAAAGCATCTAGATCTACAAACGAAGTAGGAGGGCTTTCACAACAGATAAATATAACAGTTCCTACCGGCTCCCTCCCCATACCTCCGTATTCTCCATTGAACTCTTTGGTATCGTCCAGTCAATAACGTTTGTTAACACACATGACATCAAATACTCTCTAATTAGTAGCGATTCCCTGAGTGCATTACCATTTCAGATCCTGTGGGTACCTTCACATTGCGAGATAAGTGGAAATAATAAAGCTGACAGATTACCAAAAAATACAAGTGAGAATCCGTTAACAGATACTATAACTACCTTTGTGCATAGTGCATACTAAAGCAGTATAAACTAAAGCAGTATTTTAAGAAAAAGAACATGACAAATACACTGGAATAATTCAAACTCCACATTAAGAATTATCAATCAAAGTAGGTATGTTGCCATCAAAACTTTCTACTAAGAGAACGAAGTCCAGATTTCGACTTAAACAAACAAAGATAACCCATGATTTTATATTAAAGAAGAAACCCCCTCCGATGTGTAATGTGTGTGATAGTAAATCAACAGTGCAACATATATTAATAGACTGTCGTCTCTAGATGCTAACAACAGTTACCTAATACATTTATAGAATGTGAAAATAATACATCTTAAAATTCTAATTTTTTACGTGCCATAGGACTGAGTAACCAAATTTGATATTAACTTTTTGTTCTTTTTTCACATCATGTAAATACAGTTCAATGCTAATAACCCTTTGAGGTTGAAGAAAATTGTAAATAAAAAAAATCTTCCTAGAAACTGTGCAAGATAAAATTGTTCGAAATGTCTATAAAAGTGAATAGATAACAATAATATTATATATGTTAGTTTGTTGACTAAGCTATTTAAGAAAGCATGGAAGAAGTGGGATAAAGAGGTCTCAAAAACCCCAGTTTCTCGCCTTAGAATGTATAATTTTCTGACGAGAATTATACATTCTCATCTCATATTTAATATGGTTCCAGTATTTACCAAGACCTCTTCCAGTCTTTATCTGTTTTCTAGACAGGTGTGCCTGTTCTCTTTATTCCTTTGTCTCTACCATGACACAGAGTAAAGCAGGAAAATTCAAATCCCTTTTCGGTCAATTTTATAGGTTAGTGACTTACTAACAAATTTTTTCGATTAACTTAAGAACCTCTCATATAATATATCATAATATCAGTAAAGTACTATATAGAAATAAGTATTTCTCTTTACCATATCTATAATCTTCCGATTTCCCCAATTTATGTATCTATTCATTAACTAATATAAAGGCTATTATATTATTAAATATTATTATTGTAAATTTGTTAGTTTAGCGAATGCATCTAGTTCAATAAACATATTATTCGACCGAAATAAATACATCTTTTGTGTCAATAGATTTCAAATTTGGATAATTGGCTCGTGGTATTGATATAAATGTAGTTTTGAACGTGACAATTTTGAAACTATCCGCAGATAAATGCATTATATGAGGTTTTACTCATAGAGTAGTCCATATGGGAAATAGAGCATGTTGCTTAAATCGAATATAAATTAGTTTTAATTATTATTATTTCTGGAAATAAGCCAATACTATAAAAAATATTTTATTCTTGATATTGTGCCCTTTATTTTGAAAGTTATTCCCGAGCTAGCAGTTCGGAAAATATAAAATTTTCATACAAAAAATACAAAATATAATTTTAGCGGTCTTTAACCAGAACCTAATATAGTAGTTCGTATATAAATTGTACTAGAAAATAGATTCAAAACCAAGTTTAAATTTTAGTTCAATAATTTCTAGTAAACTAAGGCGAACACGAGAGACATATACAGGAAACATAATTGGGACAGTCGATCATTCAGAAATAAAAGTATAACAATTCGCTAGGGGCGAGATTGCTAATCAAAGGTCTAAAACAAGTAAAAAGCCGCCGAAGCCGAGCTCCTCAGAAAAAGAGTGGAAGCCGTGGTTAACAAAATGACAAGAGACATAACATGAGACACATAAAAAAAGAGGCATGGATAACAGAAACGATACCAAGAGATTAGAGCGAAGAATCATGCTCGCCATAAACAAAAAGGGAGATAAGCGATGCTACGTACAAAGTATCTCCCTGTTGAGTATATGATAGAAAGTATTTAGAACAGTACTCAGTAAATAGTGTATGCCACAGGCAGAGTATTAATGTTTTCAAAAATATTTATGTTTTAAGGTATAAGTACAACTGATAAAAATGACCCTTAAATTAGCAGACAGTATGGATAAAATAGGAGAAGAACTCACAGTACCTCTAGATAGAACAAACCGTTTAGGGCAAAAAGATCTAGTGTCCACTGCGTTGTTTAAATTGGCTTTGAAAGGAACCATAATAATTCTACCAGGTAATCCAGATATAACTGTGGTTAACAGAAAAACTCGAAACCCAGCTTATGCAGATGATACAGGGAAACTTGCAAAATCATTACCATAGTTAAAATTTAATGACGGTAGGTCAAAACTAAAAGTTTTCAGAGAAAAATTAAGATCAAGCTTATATTAAGGAATTAAATATTAGAATGAATGGAACTATTTTGAATAGATCGACGCAAATTTTCGCGTTCGCTGACATAGTTATAGTGGGCAGAAGTATGAAAGACATAGTGCAATTTTTTACCAGGCTTGCGGACGCGGCAGGTGAATTAGGGCTTGTGGTAAACGAGGAAAAAACCAAATATATGTTGGTTTCTAAAAACCGCCCAAAATATCCAACAGAGGATTCAAATTAGCAGCCATACCTTTGAACAAGTCAAAGAATTCACATATCTTGGATCGCTAGTAAATACAATAAACACGACAATTGACGAAATAAAAAGACGCATAACAATAGCAAACAGAACTGTTCACGTTCTCCGGGAAGATTTAAATAATAAAAATATAAAACGTGCAGTAAAGCTTAGTATATACAAGACCTTAATAAGATCGGTTTTTGATATATGGGGCTGAAACGTGGACCTTATCTTAAAATAATGAAAGACTCGTATTTTTGACAGAAAAATTCTTAGAAAGATTTTTGGGGCCGTAAATGAAAATGGGCAATGTTTTTGAAGATACAGCTTTAAACAGTATCAGTAATACACCGATCCGTAAAATTCGTTAAAGTGCAGAGACTTAGATGGGCTGGACACATTGCTAGGATATCAGATCACGAGTACACGAAGAGATTAATATTTTCAAAACCAGAGAGCACCAAAAGTATAGGAGGACCACGAAGCAGATGGAATAATGATGTGGAAGAAGACTCTAACAGATTCTAAGGTTCAGAAGATGAAGGGAAGTTGCCAGGAATCGACAGGAATGGCGACTTCTTTGTAAGCATGCCAAGATCCACAACAGATTGTCGAGTCACTTATGATAATTATATTGAGGACCCAAAATAAATAATATGATCAGTATGTTACCAAAAATGGACGCTGATACAAGAAAGTGAGAAGTTCTAAATGTCTGTATGCAGTAGTGCCCAAAAGTAATTCTTTGGTGAAAGATATTTAACCCACGACCGCTATGGCTAACAGAAGCTATTTTAGTCTAGTATAGTTGTTCAGGTCTAGAATTATCAATTAAAATGTAAAGAAGATTTCCCTAAAAAGACCTTACCGTATTAATATAGGAAAGGAAGATATGGACTTTTCTAAGCGCTTAGAAGGAGGGAGAAAAAAATCCTTAGAAAAATTAATGGAACATTTGGAAACGGTGAAGCATAGATATTAAGGAGAAACTAGAGCTGCTTTAGATATGGTATTTTAATGAAATAAAATGCAAATAAGATGAGCTGGTCTCATACAGAGAGCAGAGAAGAAAAGAACTATCAAGAAAGTATTTATGTTTAGCACAGTAGGAAAGAACAAGAAGATGAATACGTTCACTCAAATGGATAGACGGCGTGCAGGATGATCTTAGGAGATACGAATTCGACTCTGGGGGTAGCGAACCAACAACGAAGAAAAATTGAAAGATGTCGTCCGACAGACCGATGATCTTCAACGCCTATAGCGATACGCATTACCGTAAGTAATTTACAGAAACAATATTATTAAATTGTTTAATAATGCAACGCAACTGCAGCGTTCTTATCAAAGATATTTTATTGTCTAACTTATTGTATAACTTCATGGAAGTACTCGCTACTGGATATGAAATACCCTCTACTATTATTGTTCTATTGCATTTGCATTATATTGCTCTTCGTACACTGCTCTTAGATAGATTTACATAGATTTCCTGGCCTCTAAAGGGCCAGGCTAGAGGATACTATCTAGGACTAGATGACCACAATAGATCTGAAAACGTCGCAGTCGAATAGGCCAAAAAGCTACCTCTCTAAATCTATATACACTGCTCTTAGATAAAGGCTAGTCAAGTGTTAGCTAGCTGATGATAATAGTGTATACCTGTATTAAACAAGAACGATAAACATATAAGAAGACGAAGTTCTGTACTATATAATATTACTGATAAATTTAAAAAAGTACATATAAGTCAGGTAAGTGAAAGTCTTGAAAACGGATAACGGAGCATCATAAAGTAAGTTAATTCCTCTGTATGAATTTATATAGCCTCAAAACAATGCCGAAAATATATACATTATATTTTTATATACAAGTTATACGCTTTTGAAGAAGCTAAAGCTGTTTTCACTTGAAGATTCTTTTTGTGTGAGAGATCATCTCATTCTAGGTTGAGTTTTCCAGTTTCTGATGTGATTCCGCTGTTTCCACTACTTTTCTCCATTCTTGTCTCTCTTTGGTTGTCTTTCCTATATTTCTATTTTCAATACTCCTTAAGTCTTTTTTCACTGGTTGTCTCTATCTCAGTGTAGGTCTGCCTCTGGTTCTTTTACCTGGTGGTATCCATTCCGTTATAACTCTTAACGGATTGCTCTTCTCTCTTCTCATTATGTAGCCATACCATCTAATTCTTTGTGCTTTTATTGCTTTACCTATGTTCTCTTGACTAATTCATTCTTTTATTTCGTAATTCATCCATTGTCTTGCCTCCTCTTCGTTTTCCCTCTCTGGTCCCAGTATTTTTTTGATAATCTCCCTCTCAAAAACATTTAATTGCTCTTCTTCTTTTACTGTTAATCTAAATGTTTCTGCAGCATATACTGCTATTGTCTTATGGTCGTTTTATAGGCTTTGTTAGGACAACCAGACCTGTGATTTTCAACGACGAATAACACTGGCTTGGGCGGCGTATGGTTTACTAAGAGACATCTTTAAGAGCAACATCCCGATAGCTACGAAACGGAACACATTTGACCAATGCGTTCTTCCTATTATGACATACGGAGCAGAAACTCTCACGCTCACAAAAACAACAGCACTAAAAATGCGAGTGGTACAAAGGCGCATGGAAAGATCAATTCTCGGCGTGACAAAAAAAGACAAAATAAGGAATCAAGACTTAAGGAAAAGAACAGGTATCAGTGATGTCGTCGAACGTATAGCCAAGCTGAAATGGAATTGGGCAGGTCACATAGCGAGTCTGAAAGACTCAAGATGGACCAGAAAACTAATTGATTGGCGTCCACGAAAAGACAAACGCAGCAGAGGACGACCACGAACACGCTGGATGGACGACATTAGACGAATATCGAAGAAATAGCAACAAGAAGCACAGAACCGTGAAGAGTGGCGAAAAATGGGAGAGACCTATGTCCAGCAGTGCACAGAAGAGGTTGCATGATGATGATGATGATTTTCTCTTTCACTTCTGTATAGGTCAATTCTTCTTCGTCTTATTCTGTGTTGGTTATTGTTTCTCTTTCTTCTTCGCTAATGATTTCTTGATATATATCTTCGAAATACTTCTGCCATTTTTGTGCTTCTATAGCTATGTTAGCTGTCCGTTTTCGGTTACCTAGGTTTAAATATTGATACAACGGTTTAGAGTTGTGTCTTTTTTTTCTGTTTCTATCTCGTTCATATCTTCTTTTACTTTTTGATTTTCTTTATTTTTTCAATTTAAATTATTTCCTTGTCTCTTGCCTTTGATCTCTGTTGTGTTTTTCCTGTTTCTCTTTTTTGCTTGTGCTTAACTATTTCAATCTTGTTTTATTCTTGTCTTCGACTGCCAATTTGCACTCATCCTCAAACTATACACACTGACTTTATTTAAATAGTTGTGATTATAATTGAGGAGTTTCTCATCCAATTTAATGTCAGTTCTATTATCAACCATGTTAAACCGTACTAAAGGTAAACGATACTCAATATGTATAAGGGGCAATTTCCTGCAACTATCGTTGTCACTTGCATACATTTGAATCGTGGTTTGGGTTAAAATGTACTGTCGGGTCGGAAAAATCTATACGCATTTCGGAGCCGGTTTGTTCGTTCGTATAAAATACTGTTCCATTATCTAAATTAATTCGATCTAGCTTAACAATTGCAAATTATAAATTAACGTTTCATTTGACTATGTTGATATAATGAGTTTATTTTAGTTAATATTTGAATGTGAAGCCAATCCAAAATTGCGTGATATATTCTGTCCCGGTAGTAATAAAATATTTGAATAAATCCCAGAATAGCATTAATGATATACGAAGTTACATTTAAATCATGTGGAAATAAAACAATGTTTTTTAATAAAAATATTTTATTTCAGTTTTTGTGACGTAATTGACAGTATAAAAATGTTACTTTTACGCCCAGACATATAAGTGAAGTACTTTTACGCCTAAGCATAAAAGTGTAAAATTCAAAAGCTCAAAAGCTTCGCAAACCGCAGAGGACTCTGTAGGCATCAATCAATCCTTCGGTTTCATTCTTTACAGTACACAAAATATCTGGAGGAATACGCGATGCTGTAGGATCTTTGGAATTAGACATAATAGGCCCGGGAAATAAGCAAAAAAGTGTCCTGTTTGGTACCTAAACTGTCAAGGAAAACTTGGGAAGAAGTTAGTTCGTTTTTTTAAATTGACAGCAGATTTATTTATAATATTTAAGAAATCTTATTAGCGTCATTTGAAAGAAAATTCAAATTACTATTATTACGTCATTACTAGTAGTATTAGCAGAATATATGGCAAAATAATAAAAAATCGAATAGAAGGAGAATACCAAGATATGGAAGCCGAAGAACCATGTCTTCTCTATTACTCAGATAATTGAAAAGAAAGTTGCTTGTGGCCAAGAAGTCCACCTGACGTTCGAAGACCTTAGGAAAGCATATGATAGTATCCCGCTTGATAAATTATGGGAGGCACTGGGGAAAACAAATATAAATATAGAACTGATTGAAGCAGTAAAAACGTTGTACTACCAACAAACAACAAAAATTAAAACAGGAAATCTGATAACAACGGGATTCAAAGTGACTAAAGGACTAAGACAAGGATGCTGTGTATCCCCAACATTATTCAAAATATACCTCGAAGCAGCACTCAACAAGTGGAAGAAAAAATGTACGAATATGGGCATATCACTAATAGACTTAACTTTGTACACTCTTTGCTTTGCGGATGACCAGGTCATCATCGCACAGAACTCTGAAGACCTTAGTTACATGATGCGAAAACTATTAGAAGAGTTTACAGAGTGGGGTTTGGAAGTAAATATGGAAAAAACTGAGTACATGAGTATCGAAGGAGATCAACATAACCTTCTCGTAGAGGAAAATCAAGAGTTCAAACTATGTGATAACTACAAATACCTAGGAGTAAAGATCACTCAGGACGGAAAATTAGATGCAGCCATTAAGGAACGAAATACACAGGGAAGGAAAGACATAGCCTTACTGAACAGCGTAGTGTGGGATAAAAACATATCTAAAGAATATACAACACCATAATAAAAAGTATCACAACCTATGGATGCGAATTGTGGCCCCTAAAAGAGAGAACAGAGAAAATTCTTAGAGCAACAGAAATAGACTTCTGGCGCCGCTCGGTGGGAATCTCCAGACGCGACAGAATAACAAACGAGAGAGTCCGAGAAATCATGGGGGTTACACATAATATTGTTGATGACATCATGGTACGGACACGTAAGGAGAATGCCGGAGAATAAAATACCAAGACAAATTCTTGAATGGCAACCAAGAGGTAGGCGAAGACCAGGAAGGCCTAGAAGAAGTTGGAGAGAAGGAGTTGATAAAGAAATCAGAGAAAGAGAACTGGAGGACGATCTATGGAACGACAGAATGAGATGGAGATTGGAAATCGGAAGACGTCGAAGAACGTTGTAAACCGACATTATATATATATATATATATATATATATATATATATATATATATATATATATATATATATATATATATATATATATATATATATATGTGAAAGAAAATACTTTAATGGATATATTGTGCAAAGTGTAGTGTAATGGAACCTATTTTTTACTTATTATTATTCATTTATTTAAACAAATTATAAAAAGACGTTTTTTGCTTTAAAATAATTTTTTTCAATAATTTAAGGTATTTTAGGACTACAATTTTTTTGTGTTTTTTTCAAAAAATACCTTATTTTAAACATAAAATACAAATACAACAATGTTCCTAATTATTGTTTTGTAACTGTAAAATGTTGATTACCTATTTTTGTAGTTGTTGTTGCAGTTTGTTTGTCTTTTTTGTATAACTGATTTATCTGTAATTAAAATTTTAATGGTTATCCTTTAAATTCCTTGATATATTAACTCGTTCATTTTAGGACTAACTACTTAAATCTTAGCTTTATTTTAGAAAAGTTAAAATTTAATTAATCAATTTAAAATATAACATATCAAGGAATTAATAAATATAAATTTAGCTTATAATAACCAACAAACATTTAAAATATTTTATTGTAAAAATAAACGATTTTTCTACGGGGTTTTGATATTTTATTTTTTTCCTGAAACTGTTTCAAATAAGAAGTCCAAATCACCATCATCATATTTGTTCTTATCCCTATACGGGCCGGCTTCAACGATTACACTTTATTTACACTAATATTTTAAGTTTTTATTCTATCTTTTCTTGTTACTTCACTCATACACCTTAGCATTCAGCCATATGCTACATTGTTCTTCTTTCTTTTTGATTTCGCAGCATTTAGTGCTATACATCATAGCTGATCTTACTGCCGTCTTGGAAAATTTACCTTTTAGCTTGCTAGAAATTTTTCTGTCGCACAATACATCACTCGCCTCCTTCCACTTCACTCAACCAGCTCTTACTCTACTGCAGGCATATCTAGCTATCTCCTCGTTGCTCTGCAGTATAGATCCTAAATACTTAAACCTATCACTTTTCACAATAAATCCATTGTCCAGGGTTACCCCCCTTTTTGGATTTATAACTCCATCTTTGACTGGGCATTCGAAATACTTCTCAATTTTAAAAATTTTCCTTCCAAACACTGTCTCCACTACTCCATTCTTATTTCCAATTCTCTTTTATTATTCCCTACTAACACCACATTGTCTGCATACATTAAACACCAAGAAATGTCTTCTTGATACTCTTTTATCTCATCTAATGCTAATAAAAATGAATATGGACTTAGTACAGAGCCCTGATGTAATCCTACCTTTACATGAAACTTATCAGTCTCTTCTGCCCCTGTTCAAATACTAGAAAAAACTAAAATGGTGACAATAAATTGAAATAAGAAGAAAACGACATTTTTTAAATTCATATTACTATTTACGTCCACTGGCAACTTTAACATGGAGAAATTCATAATACTATATTTGCTTACTTATTATTTTTGTATTAAAAATCTATATCAAATAATTAATTACAGTAATAATAGTAACATTTATCACAAATAAAAATATATTATCAGAACAAGAATAACATCACAAAAATTGTTTGGTTAAAGTCTTTCGTAGCTAAAAAACGAAGGCTGGAGTAATAGTCACATCCGTATATTTTCATAGGTAGATATTAGACTTTGTGTTGACTACAAACTTTTGATTTAATTCGTATGCATATCATCGATGACGCGTGGGTAATCTTTCATTTTTCCGACTGTAAACAATTAAAAATGCTGAAAAAAGGCAATTTTAACGTTTTTCGAAGCCATTTTTTAATAGGTTGGATATCAAATTTAAAAAAAAAACAAAAAACAAAAGATAAGATGGAATACATAGACTTGACGAACATTTAAACTTTAACGTTCGAAACTCATTGTTTATTTCTTACCCACAAGCTGAATCTTATTTTAATCGAAATAATATGCTGCGGCAATAATGCAGCAGCATCTTAAAAGAGGCATATCAAAAATGAATTTTTTTAGGAGTGTCTTCGGATAACCGTTGTTAATAAATATCTCAAGTAATTTGCTTTGATTGTTACTAAGAAACCGGTCGTCACATATATGGAGTATTCTATTTTTTCATAGCAATAACTGCATTTTTGATTTTTCGGTCGGTTGGAAAAAAGAAAATAGATTTGTTTTTATTGCAAGAACCAACAGAACCTGAAATATACGAAAACAAAAAATTTTATCTATATATATATATATATATATATATATATATATATATATATATATATATATATATATTAAATTTATCTAAAAGAGTACTTTCCACGTGTTAAACGTGTTATTAATTTTATAGTTACCCTGATACCTATGGCGTCATTATAAGATAATTTTTCTTCCACGTATATATAGGTTAAACAATTATTAGGAAAATCGCTACCACACAATAATATATTCGGTATTCGTAAGCAAGGCTTATATTAATGTGCCAGTAAACCCCTTTACGGTAGCTTGGGACAATGAAGTCATTCTACAGTATATTTTGGTAGTAAAAATGGTCTTCAAAGGAGACATAACTTGTGCTAATACAAGAAAAATACGTACTTGATAGCCAGTAAAAAAGTTTCCAACACAAAGATGCCTTTTTGCCATTTTATTGACTAAGCTAAGATTAGCTCTAAAATTGGTATAAAAATGCAGTAACCTAGGAGTAAATATTGGGAAAAAATTCATTTCTTTTTTAGGAGCTTAAATTAAGAATAAAAATAGCTACACAAGAAAAAATAGGGAATATTTTGAGGTATAATAAAGACAATAGAAAAAAATATAAGAATTTTAATAAATAAATAAGAGGACAATAGGAAAGAATATGAGAATTTTATTAAATAAATAAGATAATGTGATCCTTGTTTACTTAAATTTAGACAATATATTTTTATAATTAAAGACCTGTCCAGAAAGACGTAAGCGACAATTTTTTTATACAGTAATGTTTCAGTGGAAAATAACTAATGACACTATCTATTAGCATAGCATTAACTTCAATTCAATACCCTTCTTACAGAACTACAAAACACGACGCTAGAGTAAAAACGTGACCTGTGCATTAAATATGACGGAATGTGCAGCGTTATTGTCTACAACACATGTCTTAAATTATCTAAATAAAGGTAAAAAACGAAAAATAAATTTTGAAAAGTGAACAAAAGAAAAGCGTAAGTGCTTTAAAAAGCGTCCTTTATCCTAAAGAATATTTTTTCAATATTATACTCAACAAATAAACATCAAAAATGTCTAAGGAACACAAAAGTTTTATTCTCATATACACATCATTTTGATTGAATTTTAAAAATTGACATACCAATATAATTCCTAATAAGCCAGCTTAATTTTAGTGTACTATGATTTATGTATGATAAAATTATTAAATAAAAGTTAAGAAATGGACTAATTTAATGGAAATTTTTAGCAAAAAGGTCAATATAAAACATACAAATCTAACAAAAAATGTATATAATAATTGGTATTTTCTTTAGTAGCATTAACTACAACTTGACGACTCTTTGATATACTTAAAGTTAAATTATCAATTTCGTTTTATGACAATATGATCCATTCCTATTTAAGAAGATCTTTAAGACATTGCCGAGTATAAATATTGTGCATATAAGGAGCAATGTGTCTCTGAAGCATATCTCCTACATGTTCGATGGGATTAAAATCTGGCGATTGTGCTGGCCACAGTAAAAGTATAATATCCTTATTATGAAACCAATATTTTACTATTGCTGAAGTATGTGACCTTGCATTACCCTACATGTAACACAAATCAAGACTTGCTGCAGTGTCAAATGAAAGAACAACAAGTTATTAGATATTCTCTCTTCTTTAATCAGACTAGAAACAAAGCCTAGCTTCATGTGTGAATAACACAGAACTCAATTCTTGTAAGTCCCACTGCACATGTACCCATTTTAATCTGAGTCCACGATTTCCATGACGTAACATGGGGACCCTCAATGGACGTCTGGCGTGCAAGTCAATTTCATGTAATCTATTCTTTAAAGTTTGGTTACATACATTAATGTTGTAGGTATTTTCTATTGCCTTATAGAATTCACGTGCAGTTATCCGCATATTTTGACGAGCTCATCCTACCACAATGGTTTTACGTTGATGATCTTCTTATGTTTCAGTGACATTACCAAATTGTTCATAATCGTCTCCACAATCGCGAAATGATGCAACAAGACATGTCAAAATAAAGTACAACATCTACCATTTGAACATGTGTTTAATGCAGAAGGTCCAAGAGTATTTTTGCGTTAAATAATCTTGTTTTAATAAAGTTTTTAAATAAATATAGACTATGTTTGAAAGTTGAAGCACTATTTCTTTACTATTTGGAGCAATTAATCGTACGAATTTATTGCGCTGTTACTTTTGCCTTAATAAAACAGTGCAATTGACAGATTAATTAACATGGCATACCTTGATTTGTAGAGATCAAGATTTCAAATCGAGTGGTATGTCTTAACAAAAGTGTTTTTAAATTTTTATTGAAAAAAGTAGAATAACAATGGTGTTGTTTAGACATTTTCGATGTGTGTATTTTTAATATAACTAATGTTACAAAAAAAAATGTGTTCAATCTTAAGTACCTAAGTTTAATAATAAATGTCTAAAAGAAGACCAGATTGCGGACAATTTGAAGGTCAGACATTTTCTTATTAAACATTTAAAGCCCCTATAATAAATAATTCAAAAATAAACTTAGTAGCAGAAATAAACAGGTAAATAAAAACATCATTGTTAGTAAAATTCAAAAATAAAGCTTAAACATAACGATAATATTTTATGTTCTTTATGTTCCTATAACTAAATTAATATTATATATAAATTTTATGTTTAATATTTATTTATTATAATAAATTTCAAAAGTTTATATCTGTATCAATATATATTTATTTATGACTTATATTTATATCATTATATCGCTCAAATGCACCTTTTTGTTGCATAATAAGATAAGATCACTTTTCTCCGTTGTGTGTATATAAAAGGAATGACTTAAAAAAACTTTAACTTACAATAATTCTGCATCGGTTGAAAACTTTAAACACAAACACTGTTTTAGTAATCACTGGTTATTAATTAAAGCGTAAACAACCACCAAAAGCGGGAGAAATATCTTCTCCATAAAATATTTTTCACAAATTTTTAATTTCACTTTGCACACAGCTGCAGTAGGTTTTTATTAAACTTTTATGAAAATTTTGTAATACGTTATACTCGTAATAAAATGGCTGATTAAACGTGAAGACTTTTTAAATTTACAATTATTTTCTTGGTTTTAGTAAGCGTAGATACTAGTTTTTATTATTTTGCCAAAAGCCTTATTTGGTATTAGTTTAACTTTTCAATTAAACAATATTTTAAATACACTTAAACTTCTACTTTTATATAATATAAGTTGATTATTATATAAGCTTTGCTATTACAGTTTAATTTTGATTAATACTTAATCACTTTTGCATTTGTTATGTATTTGAAATTTTTTGATTTTTTACACTTTTTGTTGCTAAAATGGTTTGTATGTTTCAAAATCCACTTTAAAGGCAGACTTTTGTGCAGACACAAAACATCATTCAAAAATTGTTTGACGAAAAATACTTTTTTTCGATTTTGTTTTCGTCGTAATTTTTTGAAAACTCCGGCGAGACGCTGTGCGTCTACCAATATCGCACGCGGCGCTGGTTTCCGCAAACTGGGCGTCGAGGCGCTTTAGGTCCCATGAACGAACGGCGCGAATTTGACTCGCGCGTTGATGTTACAGTGGTGCCGATTGTCTATTAATGTAAACACTTACACCGAAACTGTGATATCTTGTTACATTTGTCTTAAAAACAAATACTTTTTGATATTAACAATCACATACAACTAGAATAATTCTGATTTTATCAATTAACTGTTCATTATTAATTTATTTAACATAAAATACTGACGTACCTGAACATATATAGTAAAATATTAGAATACATGTACTTGACAAAATTTATAAAAATTTTTTAATCAATATGAAAGTTTGGTAAACGACAGAATAAAATTATCAATATGATAACATAGCAATTTAAAAATACATTAGCTTAGAGTAAACTCGATAAGCTTCCAAGTGAACAGAAAGAAGATATATCAAGTCAATTGGATAACAGGCTTCTACTGACGGTGAGCAATAAAATCAGAGTTATGTATATTTTGTGTATTTTAATACAATTTATGTGATTCCAAGCCAGTCCAATCGCTTATGTTTTTCAGCTACCAATGTTTGCATCTTTCTATTCCTCTTTTACTTTCTATTAACACTTAGATTATTAACTTTAAAAACTCTTGTCCACTGCTTCTTAAAACATGATCAAAGAATACAATTTTTCTCTTTTTTATGTTACAAATTAACTCTCTTTCCTTATTGAGCTACTGAAGAACATCCTCCTTGGGTCCATGGCATCGCCATATTTTTAAAAATCTTGCATCGATCCATATTTTAGAGGCTTCTAGTTAACTTAAAGTATTTACTTGAGTGTCCAAACAGGCAATAGCCTAAGTAGGTCTGGATATAAACTTTTTAAAAAACCAAATGCATGCCCAATTTAGTTCCAACTGATGTTATGAGAAAAGGTGGCAACGAAGTACATTAGGTTTTAACTATATTTATCTTGAACATAAAATTAGAATAGGAAAAGGCAATTAAACTTGTGATATTTAGCGTCGTATAGGTTTGGGATGGGTAGTGTTTGGTAAGATACGACATATTGAAAAACGAACGCTACATTTTTGCTTAAATCAAAAGTTTACAATCCATTTATACTACTTATAATAACATGTGGTTCCAAAACATTAACATTGACCAAAAAATCTGCAAGTAAATTAAGAGTAACCCAAAGAGCAGTTAAAACAACAATACTGGGAATAACAATAAGAGATATTATACCCATAATAGAGGCCCAAAACCACATATATCATAGAGAAGATTGCGTTTATGTGTATATACTTCAATGGCTTAACAATTTTTCGTAAGAGTTTGTTGACAAATGACAAATTAAATACGTCGTCATTCTATTATGTATAGTACACAGCCATATAACAATCGAAAACTAGTTATCAACAACGAAAAATATAATAAACAGAAACGGGTCTCTTTCTGTCAATATATCAATCATGTTTCCTCAAATTAAATAAAATTGAAACACTGTAATTGCTAATATAATAATAATTTAATTTTTATAAGTTCAATATTTTGTGATGTTCAAAATTTATTGGATTAACCTCATGTTGTAGGCTGTTGTTCTTATTTTATACAATGTGTTTTCATTTTAATTTCATTGTATTTACTGATAAAATAATTATAACTATATTTTAGCATATCCTGAAAAAGCAAATAAATTTTGCGAAAGCTAGAGATAATAACAAAGAGTTTTACTTATCCTGACCTATTAATAACTGCAACCTCAAGATAAAACTTTAGTTAAGTAAAGAATATAATTTTTTTTTTCTTTATAACTTTATCAACTTTTTTATTTATAAAACATTATATAACTTATTTAAAATTGTATGTGTTATTTAGGAATGTGAGCTAAAAAAATCGCTTATAACATTAAAACTTGTAAAAACATGTCTACCGGCAACATCGCAAAACTCCTGTGACCTACGTCCACTCTTTTTGTTGTTGATCGAGAGGGTCATCTCTGGCGATGTTATTCTGACTTTTAGTGCAAGACGAGGACCCTTGTCCTTTACAAGTACATCAAGCTAATAAAATATTAATCTCAATCGAATTTATAACATTTTAACAATTTTAAATCAAAATTTATTAAATTATTTACTCAAGATAAAATTCAATAATGTGTATCACAGTGTACATTATCAGCTAATAGTATATATATATATATATATATATATATATATATATATATATATATATGTATATATATACGTATATATATATATAAATATATGTATATGTATATGGATATATATGTATATAAATCTACTTACAAGATCGAATTTGAATTTAATTTACACTGGTTGTCACTATTTCGTTTGTATTCTATCAGATCTCTAGCAATCACTGCTGTAGTTATCTCCTCTTTCGATATTTTTTGAGGATGTCATCCAATGGTCTTTGTCATGGACTAATACACACCCCGATGCACATCGCCCTGCCTTAAAACATCTTCCGGTTTTTCTATTGGCCGAGAGATCTGAAAAAGCCATATAGAAACATATAAATATGCGACATTTTCGACTCTTGGCCACAAGGTTCAGTGTTGGCTCCCATATTATACACAACAGTTGTTCGGTGTGTTTTTTCATAAAGATGAGTGAATTAAATGGGGGCAGCAAGCCCCCCGACCCTCCCCCTTATGATAAAGATGAAAATCAGGTTGGTATGATGGAATTTACAAATATGGAAACAATTTCACAAAAACAAGAGAACCAGAATGTAAGTACTAATTTAATGTCTAATTCTTTGGGAAAAAACGATAATGGTTCTAACGTTAATGAGAAGGTAAATAATAGACAGGTTTATTTATATACAAATAAAGATACCGGACCATATCATGTTTACGTAGAAAATTTCTCGGGATCTTTCACCGGTAAGTTAAATGCTTTAAGAGTTGGTGACATTATTCTTTCTGCGTTTCCTGAATTGGACTCAAAAATTACAAATATTGATTCTATTGGTCGTAATAGAATTAGGATTAAATTAACAGACTACAAAAATGCAAATTATTTAATAAATCAAAAAAATTCATCAGTATTTGTTAAAAATAACTTAGAATTGTATATACCTAAATTCATTCTGTTCCGACAAGGGATAATTAGAGATATTGATACCGAATTTTCTGAAGAATATGTAAAATCAAAAATTAAACAATATGATAGTCATTGTAACTTTGAAATTGTAAACGTTCGGCGAATTAAACGCAAACAGGAAGTAATTGAAAATGATTCAAAAAAAATAATTTACGTTCCCACAAAATCGTGTATTGTTTCCTTTAAATCTCAGATATTGCCGCGTTATATTTCAATAAATAAAGTTATTAAAGAGGTTGAACACTATACACAAAAAGTTTTAATATGTTTTAATTGCCTCAGATATGGGCATTTAGGTAGTCAGTGTAAAGGTCGCCCAAGATGTGGTAAATGCCAAGAGTCACATAATACAAAAGAATGCCAAATAAATGACTATATCCCAAAATGTTTCAGTTGCCAAGGAAATCACTATACAACAAATTTATCAGTGTGTCCAGAGTTTAAGAGACAAAAATTAATTAAGGAAGCTATGAGTTTTTCTAACATAAGCTTTTTTGATGCCAATAAACAGGTTCCCAAAACTTCCTATGCAGATATTTTAAATAAAAGCAATACGAGCCATCCATTTGACTTACTTGTTCAACCCACTTCTTCTACCTATTTACATTCTAGTTCTTCCTCTACTTCTGTTCAGAATATTCCAAAAGTCAACTCCTCTAGAAAACAATTTGCTTCCCATTTGCTTTATAACAGTAACTCAAACGAATTAAAAGATAAATCTAATAAAAGGCCAAGGCCAAATACTCCTGATCCATCTGAACAGATCAGAAAAGAGATTATTTCTCAGGTTAATGTTCCCAGTACTTCGGGAGGAATATTAAGTAGCCCTCAATACAAAAAAACAATTATCACAGATCGACAGTCAGAGGTCCTAGATCCTAGTATAATTAATGTAATTTTAGAATTGGTTATGAAAATTGTTAATTCTCTACAACAAACAAATAATTTAAATGTTTCTAAATCAGAAATCATCCAACTAATTAGTAAACATGTAAATCCAGATGTGTTATCAAATTCGCAGACCTAAACTCAAAATTAAATGTTTTGCAATGGAACTGTCGTTCGGCAGTTTCAAATAAATTAAATTTAGAATTTTTACTCCATCAAAATCAAATTCATATTGCCTTATTATCGGAGACATGGTTTAAGCCTGGTTTGTATTATAACTTTAAAAACTTTAATTGCTTTAGAACAGATCGTATAGATGGATATGGTGGGTCAGCTATTTTATTGAAAACAAATATTAAATGTCAAGAAATTAGATTTAACATAAATATTCCTATTACATACACATGTATTTCCTTTAAACTACCATCAACAAATAAAACCATTCATCTTGTATCCCTATATAATGAACCGAAAAACAAAACTACAACACAGCAATGGCTATCCTTTTTTAAAATTATACCAAAACCCTTTATTTTGGGAGGTGACTTTAACGCGCACAATGTCGCATGGGGCTGTGAAGTTGATGACACATCTGGAAAATCATTGTTGGATGCTATCGAGCAGTGTAACCTTGTATTTTTAAATGACGGTTCACCCACCCTTGTTCCTTTAACCACACATTCACGAGCATCTGCAATAGACCTCACAATATGTACTCAAGATATTATAGCGCTACTGAATTGGAATGTTTTACAAGATCCCCATGGATCAAACCACCTACCCATTATCTTTTCAATTTATCACCCAAAGGGAAAAGAAACCCAGAGACTACACAAAATCTGGAATTTCAACAAAGCAGATTGGAATTTGTATTCATCACTCTTTACATCTCTAAACCAACCCAGGACGTATGGTGATCTATTTGAAAACTTCTACTTCTCAGCCAATACAGCAATACCACAATACACGAATATTACCAACAAACATCACATTCCAAAACCTTGGTGGGACAAAACGTGCCAGGAAACAGCCCGACGCAGAAAATTAACTTATATTAAATATAAGCAAAATCCCACAATAAGTAACCTAATAGAATACAAAAAGATGGACGCATTAGCGAAGAAAACCTTTAAGGAGAAGAAAAGGAAAAACTGGAGGGAGTATTGTGAAAGTTTGAATCAAAATACTCCCATCAAGGAAGTATGGAGGAAAGTAAATTGCTTCAAAAATCGCAAACAATCCAATAAATTGCCTATTGACCCGGACGAACCATGGATAACAGAGTTTTACCAAAAAATTTCTCCAGATTGGGTTCCGAATGATATTACCAACTCCATAGCCACTGTTTCTAGAGATAACCTTTGCTTAGATCGTCCGTTCTATCTATGGGAACTAAGAAGGGTCCTCAAACAAAATAACAATACTGCTCCTGGTAAAGACAATATATCTTATTCTATGATTTCTAACCTGACAAATGAACATAAAATCCATCTACTTCATATTCTAAATAATATTTGGCAGAAACAAGCACCAATTCCAGAAAGCTGGAAGGAGTATATTATAATACCTATAAGAAAACCTGGCAAACGTGATGACGATTACAATTCATATCGCCCAATATCTCTAGCTTCTTGTCTTCTTAAAACCCTGGAAAGACTAATTAAAAATAGATTAGAGCATTGGTTAGAATTTAATGACATTCTCCCACACTCCCAATTTGGTTTTCGCAAGTTCAAATCCACGCAAGATGCCATAACTGCTCTCGTAACAACAGTTCAAGTCAATTTCACGGAAAACTCATCTACTGCAGCTGCATTTCTGGACGTATCATCTGCTTTTGATAATATAAATTTGGATATCCTTGAACAAAAGTTATTGTCAGTCGGGATACCTATAGGTATAACATCCTTTTTGAAAACTTTGTACTCAGAGAGATTGATTTACTTAAAAATCAATGAGAAATTTTTTTCTCCTCGACTGTCCAATATAGGCCTGCCGCAAGGAAGTATTTTAAGTCCACTTTTATATATTTTATATAATATAGATTTAGAAGTCATTGTTCCTATTAACACAAAAATACTACAATTTGCAGATGATGTGGTACTCTATTCATCAGACAAATCAATCGATGTTTCTAAAAATAATTTAACAACAGCTATATCAACAATACATGCATATTATCAATCAAATGGATTAACATTATCAGAATCCAAAACAGAAATCTGCTTCTTTTCTAGAAAACATAGAATTCCAGAAGGATATATAAGTTGTGGTCAATTCAAATTTCCAATTAAAAACTGTATCAAATACCTGGGAACTTATTTAGACAGAAAACTTTTGTGGAAAGGCCATATTCATCATATCATTAAAAAAACCGAAAAAACTATGAATATCCTAAGAGCTTTCTGTAAAACAAACTGGGGTGCAGATCCCAACATTAGTTTAATGTTTTATCGATCTATGATACGACCAGTTTTCGATTATAGCTGCCACTTGTATGGAAACGCATCGAACACCCATTTAACAAAAATTGAGGTACAGAAAAATAAGTGCCTACGCTTGTGCCTTGGGTATCTGAAATCTACACCAATTAATGTAATGGAAATTGAAGCTGTTGAACCGCCATTGAATTTACGGAGGCAGTATCTTACCGACAAATATATAGCTCGTACCATTAGCAGAGACCAAGTATTTCTTAAAGATATACACAATCTGGCTGTTTTAGATTTGACTAAAAGGTATTGGTTTAAGAAAAAATCTCCACTCGTGGCGGTAAGCTATAGAAATCTGTCTAAATTCAAAGAGGTACTTTATAAGGGTCATCTTCCACCAGTTTATACTGAAAAGCCTCATGTACTGTTCTCAATAAAAATCAAGACAGAATTTCTCAATGATGTCCAAGGCCCCATGTTTAACGCAGAAATTCAGAAGAAATGGCCTAATTATTATTATATATTTACTGATGGTTCAAAAAAAGGAAATAACACTGCTTGCGCAATATACCAACAGAATTCTGGACTACAGCATAAATATAAGTTACCTGATGAAACTACCATCTACACATCCGAAATGCTGGGTTTAAAGTTTGCTCTTTCTCACGCTTTGACAAACGAAATGAAGAACTGTGTAATATTTACAGACAGTAAAAGTGCAGTAGAAAGATTAGGTATAACAAATAAATCCAAGCAATTGACTCATCTAGATATAGAGATTTTAAAATTGTACTACGAGGTTTCAAAGCTCGGAGGAGAAGTTGTTATCGCATGGATCAAAGGCCATTCTGGGATAATGGGTAATATAATAGCAGATGCTCTGGCAAAAGAAGCATTATCAAGCGGAGAAACCATAGACAACAATATTTTACCGGTGTCAGATATAGATGTATATAATAAACATCGGCTTAAATTAAAATGGCAAGCCAATTATACGGAATCCGAAAGTCAGTCATCATTTAAATATTGGCAACCCACACTTCTTAAAAAAAGGTGGTTTCATTCAGAGTCCAACAGAAGTTTTATTAAAACTATTAATAGACTAAGGTCAAATCATGCTCTAACACCTTCAAGAATGTGCAAAATGAATTTAGTAGACACTCCAAACTGTACTTGTGGTAAATATGGAGATTTAACACATATCCTGTTAGAATGTGTAAACCAACAAGGAAATATTACGTGTTTATATGAAAATTTACGAAAACTAAATGTCTGTTTCCCATTTCACATAAATGAATTAATTTTCTCTGGAAACGTAGAAATCTATAATTGTATTCATCAGTTAATAAGAAATTGTAAATATAAACTTTAAACAATATAATTTACTAACCATAGAATTAAGATGAAACTTGTAAGCAATTTGCGAACTCCAATCATGTAATAAACCTTTTAATACGAAAAAAAAAATAAAAAAAATAAAAAAAAAAAAATATATAAAAAAAAAAAACAAAAAAAAAAAAATGTAAAAAAAATTATTACAAAGGATGACCAAAACAAAATAAAAAATATATATAAAGAAAAATAGGAAAATAAAAAGAAAAAATAAAAAAAAAATAATAAAAAAAAATAATAAAAATAAAAATAAAAAAAAAATAAAAATAAAAAGAAAAATTAAAACTCACATTTAGTACTAACTCGAACTCTGATTGTTGTTCTGTGAATACAAATTACAAAATAGTCTGGTCAATTGGCTATGCCAAGGCCATAAAAAAAAAAAAAAAAAAAAAAAAAAAAAAAAAAAAAAAAAAAAAATATTATACACAATTAACAGTAGTGACTTTCCCAATCCACAATACACTAACACAACCACTTTGCACTACGCAGACGATACAGCTCTCGTAACAACATCACGAGACATAGACTCGGTACTTAGGTTTACTCAAAATCACCTTAACCTGGTCGACAGGTTGTGTCGGAGATGGAGAGTAACACCTAACCCAAATAAAACACAAATGATTCTATTTAGACACCCCATGTTTAGCCAGTTCACCACACCCATCATATCCGAAAGACACAACCTCAGACTTTGGGGCGGCCGATTACAACTTCGCGACCGGATCGAGTACCTCGGTGTGGTGATTACACAAACACTAAACTGGAGGACCGATCTTAACATAGCCTGTAACAAGACTAGGAGCAGACTCGGTCTACTCAATGCTCTTTGTGGTACATTCGGAAGAACACATCCACGATCACATACACACATATAAAACATTTATCAGGCCGGTCATCGAGTATAGATCTAACATCTATATGACGATGCATGGCCATCTCACACAAAAACTGCTGGCACTGGAAAGGATAATCCTGCGTAGATTGAACAAGAAACGCGTATTTTGTTTCTATTAGTTCCTTTTCCTCCTCTTATAAAGCGCCACATTTTCTTTTACAGGCCATAAAAATTATATTTCATTTCTTTTGAAAAGCAATTCCAGTGATCATTTTTAAATTTTTCATACAATCGCATGTGTTTTATTTCTTATTGTCTTGTTAGCATGGTATGCCTCTGTTGTTTTGGTTGATATGTATTTCAGGTAAGCTTTTTTCTTTTCTTTACATTTTCTGTCTCTTCTGTTCAAAATCATGAAGTTCTTCGCCTTATAAATGATTCATATTTATTTATATTTCTTTTACCAAAAACTTAATTAGCTGAGGCTAAGATAATAGAGGTTTCTTCGACCCCATCACTTTCCGTGATATATGTGTTTCTGCTTATTTTGCTTTTTATATGTATATATATACTCTATCAGTGTTCAATGATATTTTTTGGGGGGTAAAACTCTAAAAATGCTTTTTAAGGAGACTAATAATTAAAAATCTTTAAATTCAAACTGACGGGGATAATTAACGACGTTTTTTATTTTATAATGTTTTAATTAATGCAGTAACCATATGGCCTTAATCTGCGCGTGTCAATATATCATTGACATTTTCAATGTTGGAATTTATCTAATTTAAAGTTTGATAATTAATATTGTTAGAACTCGATTGTGTAAAACTATATATAATTAAAGCCGATGTTTGATATTTGGAATTATACGAAATATTTGATGATAATTAATCCTGTTTCAATGCCTCAGAAGTTTTCGAAATTATTTGAATTTAAATTTTTAACAAAATACACATAAAAGTGGAAAATTATCGCAACAAAAAAATTGTATATTTTAAATACGCGGAGCTCTGCATTCATTTGGATATTATCAATACAGCAAGGAACAAAGACAATAATACAAAAAAACATATCAACAGATTAAGGAAAAATAGTCCAGATAATTATCATCACCATCCAGCCTTCATTTATCACGTCCACTGCTGGACATAGGCCTTCCTTAAACTCATGCATTCTTTGCGATTTTGTGCTCTTTGTTTCAATTTTTTGTTATACGCCTTATGTCGTCAGCCCAACGTGTAGGTGGTCATCTTCTACTAAGTTTGTCTGCTCTTGGATTCCAATGTGTAATTTTACTCGTCCATTGTGAGTCATGTATTATCGCTACATGGCCTGCCAAATTTCATTTGAGTTCCGCTATGTGTTCCACAATATCAGCAATACTCGTCCTTCTTCGCAGATCTTCGTAGATCGTTCCATTCGACTCTGTGCCACTTTCAACTTCGAAGCCATAGTCTTGGTTGGCGTCATATTTTTCACCCAATAGGTCATGACTGGTAATACGCATTGGTCAAATACTTTTTTTTGAGGCTAATTGGTATGTCGTGGCCCATATACGTATATTTGTCCACCAGTTCTACCACTTTGTTTTGAATAGTTTATTGGTTATTGGGGACCATATTTGTCATAAACTTAGTTTTGGATAAGTTCATTCTGAGTAGATACTATTTAAATGGGAATAAGCCACAATTAAAGATAAAAGTACGTTTATTGACGTTGCAATTTCCACTTCGGAAATCGTTCTCAAAATACAAACATTAGTTTGTATTTTGCATTTTTTTTACATCACTCTGTAAAATCTATTGATATAACATGCAGTTGAACAGTTCATTCCTCGGTACTTGCAGCAGATGTAACAATAGTTGTATCATCTGCATACATAAATATGTTAATTGAGCTGACATCTCTGGGCATATCATTAATATAGCATAGGAATATTAATGACCCCAATATTGAACCCTGAGGAACCCTATTATCAATATCACCATAATCTAATCGTGAGTCACTAAGTTTAACGAAGATCTGCCTAGAATAAAAATAAGATGACAGCCATAATCAAAACTGACCCCTAAAACCAAAATGTTTTAACTTCTCTATAGCAACACTTACGTTTATGGTATCAAATACTTTTGAGAGATCAAAGAAATAGATTTTTCAATGAACATCTTTACTGTATGGAGGTGATCATTAGTACCATAATTTGATCGGAATCCTGCCTGCTCTTTCGGTTGGTGGAAATCTAATTTTCTCTTCAATCTTGATGTCAATAACCTAGTGAAAAGCTTGTATATGTAGTTCAACTGGCTAATAGGTCTATAATTCTCTAAGTTCGTTTTATCTCCTTTTTTATGTAAAAGGATGGTTATAGCATTGTTCCATTCTTTGGGCACCTCTCTTTGCTGCAAACATAGATTAAACAGTTTCTTTAATTGATTTAATAGCATACCTCCTCCATTTACGATAGCTTCTATTACAATTCCATCCTCTCCTGAGGTTTTGTTATTTTTTATTTTTCTTAATGCTTGTCGAATCTCATCAACATTTATTTCTGGCATTAGGTCGGAACCTTGATTTATGATCTTCTTTGAAATGGCTGTTTTATTCCTGTTTGATCTTGTCGTTTACTTTCATATAATTCCTTGCAGAACTCTTCGACGACCTGTATTATTTCGTCTCTACTTGATATTATTTCATTTTGCTTGTTTCTTAATATATGAATTTCGCATTTCCCATTCGTTAGAACTTTTAAGCTGTTTAATTGCTGTATGGTACGTTTAATATTATCGGTTTTAAATTTTCTTAAATCTCTTCTGATTGCCTTTGAAACAGTTTTGTTCATTTCTCTTAGAGTGTGGCTGCCTGAATTCTCATAGCTTCTCATTTGTCTTCTTTGATCTAGCAGCGTTTCAGTATATGGACCTATTTTACTATCTGATTTTCTTTTAGGATAGTGCACGCGGTGACTTTCTTGTAAAGCGTTTATGATGCAATTATTCAAGTCGTTAAGATTGTTCTCAGGGGTTTCATGCATTAGTAGCCTATTATTGATATGTGCCTGATATTGGTTGATATCTAATGGGGGTGTCCAGATACCATGAGATTTATTTTTAATCATTATGTTTCTTTCTCTTTTTGTGTTAATTTGGACTTTCGTTTGTATCATTATGTGGTCACTGCTTGTGGTGAACTTGTTGAATACTGTTACATCTTTAATTATTTGTTTTTTGTCACTTATGATGTAGTCGATTTCGTTCCTTGTTCTACCGTTTGGACTTTTCCAGGTCCATCTTCTGTGCATTTTTTTTTTTGTAAAAGAAGTCCAGATAATAGATCAGATGAACTATGCGATACAGATAGAATAGAAATGAATCTAACAGCTCTGCCACTTATACCAAACATTTCAAGAAATAAAAACCATAAAAACAAACCCCATTTTTAATTTTAACAACAAGGTTAGGTTGTTATAATATATTCTCATGGATATTTATTGAATTAATTAAATTATACTAATAAACTAAATTTAATTAAACTCATATGCTGATTAAATTCATATATTTACAACAAATAAAATTAATTAATTACGTTTTGCAGAATAAAACAGAAATAACTGAATTTCGTAAAAATTACTATAAATGTAATTATTTATTGCTCATAATATATGCTAATAAGTTGCAAAATACAATAATACCAGTGAAAAATTTGCAGAATAAAAATGCTTTCAAGAATGACAACAATTTTATTTAAATGAATCTTTATAAGTAGTATATTTACGTCATAATACTTTTGATACCGATTCAAACACGGGAAGTTTAGCGAATTTGGCTCCTGCGCCATATATTTGACTTTTCAATTCATCAAAGCGACAGCAAGTTTTTGCTTAAATATGTATACTTTTGCACGGTTTGTTTGCCGCAAAGGAGAGATAACGATATTATTAAATCGTCTTTAAAATCGTCAATAAATTAGATGGCACCTTTGAACGCTAAGCGCTTGAAGTGGGAAATGCGCAGAAGACATTCGTTGGCCTATCCGTGTTCAATTTTTTATCTGCCCAAGCGTCTCCATTGTAAAATTCTCGTCCAACATTAGCCAGAACGCGTGGCGTTATTTTTGCACACTCTTTATTAATTCGCATTTTTAAGGCTTTGATATCTATAAATTTTTGGTCAGAATAGATTTTTGATTTAAGATGCCCCAGATAAAATAATCGTTTGGAGCTAGATCTCCCGATCCTGGGGACCACTGAATATTCCTAACCAGACACTTATTTTTCGACGATATTGGGTATGGCTTTTAATAATATCCTCAGGCTTTCAATTAGTATAACAATCTGCCCTTTGGGCATTAAGCATTTGGTATGGCAAAAATGCAGACATGTAGAGAGTTACTCCAGTGAGTAACGTCTTTACAATTCTAAAATTAACATTTTATTAGTTGAATTCACTTATTGTGTTCAGTTGTACGGCAATTGCCGTTTTAGTCTACGCACTTCTACGTCTCCGCACTTCTACGTCTACCTGCGTCTACGCATCAAACGCACTCGTTTACAGTATTTAGCACTAAAACGTTGTATGGTTTCTTTCACGGCTTCTAGGGGGATGTGGTGTTAAATCACCTCGTTAGAGGTCATAAATAAAACATTTTTATTATTGCTACTTTCTCCTTAACTTTAGAGAGCAGTTTTCGGCAATACTTTCTCTTGAAGCACTCAATGACTTGTTGATCCATTAACTGTTAAAGATTGGTTATATTGGGTGGCAAAAACATAGTTTAATTCTTTTTTCATCATCACACTAAAGACCTGTCTGGTAAATAGGCGCGTTGTCAAGAAGTAGCAGTGCTTTGATAGGCAGTTTTGATTCTGTCAAATGTTTTTCACTTTTGGAACAAATTCGCACACAAACTATTCCCTGAACAAATATGTGTCTATCCATGCTGATTTGTGCGACCGATAATACACTGGGAGAGTTATCATGTTTATGTTCCTAAACGCTCTTGATTTTGCTGCTGTGTCAATGACGAATAAGATTATCTAATGGTTCCCCGAGGCATTTGAACAAAAGCCGACCATTATCCTCTCTTTTCTGACTTTAAACCCTGCAGGAGACGTTTCTTGTGAGATAGTAAAGGTTTTTCTGGACACAAGTTTAAAATTAATGACGAAACCTAGTTTCGTCAATGTTGTATATTTGCTTTGGGCTTAAGTTTTGGTCGCCAACGATTTAAAAAAAATTGCAAGAAAATTCGTTGCTGGGTCTGCTGACGGTTTTTCGCCATAAACTCCAATAAAATGGACTCCGTGTCTCTTCTTCCATCAGGAGAGCTATCCCTTAATAGCTGAGAACGTCTCTTCTGGTTGCAGCTTGCAAGTGCAAGATCATAGCCTTTTCTTTTAGGATTGGTCCCCTTAACGGCGTTTCTTGTCTTATGTGGGACAACTACAACCACCGAGCATATTCCACCAATTCTTATTTTGCTTTTCTCAGTGTGCAGCGCTTTTGTGGAACTTTTTTCGGTTCAATTTTTGTACAAAAGCCTTTAATAGTTTTGCAATTGCGTCGCAATAGAGAATTCTTATGTTCTCCTTTGTCTTTAATCTTTCCAGAGCTTGTAGTCTCTCTTCCATTGACTTGTTGTTACGTTTACGTATTTTACTTATTTTAAAAACAGTTTAATGCACGATGCGAAATACTTGTTATTGTCAAAGAATACAATACTGCAAACAAGTTGAGACTTGCTACCTACTCGCGACTGGCTGGCGCTCGCCAAGTGCGTGACTTATGCTCAGAGAGGCCGGATCAAGCGGGGGCCGAACAGGAGTATACTGTAATTGCATTTGTTCGTTGTTTAATTTCTTTCACATCCACTCTTTGTATTTAATGATATTGCTCCCGGTGTTAATTTCTCTTTCTTAGCTAATATCTACTAAAGTTCCTTAAACTCTTCTATTTTATTTTTGTTTTATTTGCAGTTGGTTTATGCAACTGGTTTTTGCAATTTATATGATACCAAGGCTATTTAATATTGCTTTTTATGCTGACAACTATATTAATTATAATACGTAAAAATACGTTTTCCAACTAATGCTTAAGTTTTAAAATGTAAGTAACACAACAAAAACACTTTTTTAATTTGTATTTTGAGAACGATATCCAAAGTGGAAATCAAAACGTTAAAATTAATTTATTTTTAAGTAGAATCATGGTTCATTCCAATTAAAGTAGTTTTCATATTTTATATCTTTCATTTCACACGTAAATATTCTGTGATCAATTTGTAGAGTTGTCTGAACTATGTATTCAATTAGGGGTAATCCTTTATCATAGTTCAATAATTAAGATGATAGGTATTAATCAAATTAAGCAGTTTCCGTAAACATCCTGGTGAACAAATCTCGGTTTTGACAAGATCTCTTCAAATTCCAGCATCTAAGATGCCAAAAGGCGAGCAATACAAATCGCGTACCGAACTTCGTTGGTAAATCTGGACTTTGTTATAAAGTTTAAGTTATTAACACCACTTTAATACAAGGTTGAATTGTGTTTAATACTAGGTATTAATTATCATCAAGTTAATTAGTATTAACATCGTTAATTACTTCAAAGAAACTAGTCGAAACCGATAATAAAACTAATAAAATGAATTCAAACAACAATAATTCTACTAACAACTTTACTAAACACACTTAGGTGCTGTAAATTATTTTAAACCGCCTACTAAACAACAAACCATAGTCATGTCCAGTTTTGAATGTACAAATATTTATAATTACGTTGTAGCTGTTGGATTACTAGTTAACCCAATAAATGTGATTTTTGCCTCTAGAATTGCAGTAACGTTATAAACGTCACATCTCACATCATCATTATTATCATCATGATCACCATCATTTTAATCTTCGCTGGTCCATTGCTGGATAAAACTCCCTCGTAATTTCCATCTGTTTTGATCTTGTGCCTCTTGCATCCAATTTCTATGGCAACATTCTAGATCGTCGGTCCAACGTGTTGCTAGACAATCTCTTTCTACTTCGGTAGGCATGATTTCTTGGTTTTTATTCCAGTATCTGCTTTATTTATCTGTTATCTGTCATTCGTGTCAAGTGACCTGCCCAGTTCCACTTCAGTATTGCTATTTTCTCTATACCATCAGCCACTCCTGATCTTCTAACATGCAGTCTATGATCTTATCTTGCAGTGAAACATCCAACATAGTACGCTCCATCGCTCTTGCTTGCTTTCGCTGAGCCACACGGATCTTTTTCACTGTTTTCCTGGTCATAGTCAAGGTTTCTGCTTTGGAAGTCAATACTGGCAAAACACACTGATTAAAGGTTTTTCTTTTGATATATTGGTATGTAGGATGATTTAAAAATCTCGTTCAACTTGCTAAAGGCTACTCAAGGCATAAAATTCTAAGAGAACATAACTCCATGAATATACGTACAGATATTGACAATCTTAGTATTATAATTCTTACAACTGAAGAACACTGAAAAGAAAAATAAAATAAATATCAAGGGTAAGAAAGAAATTAAAACGCTAAAGAACTTGGTACAGACAGACGTTGAAGTAACATGGACTGCTCTAGAAATAAAAACAACAAAGATACAAGAAAACGACATCATGGATAACGCAAGAGATCATGGACCTTATGGACGTAAGACAAAAACATAAAACAAACCCAGCAGAATACAATCGAGTCAATAAAATTATTAGAAGTGCAAAGAAACTTAAGAAAACTGAATTTCAACCAAAAAACTTCAGGAAAGATACACCTTTAATGTTCATAAAAAAGTAAAACAAATGACAGGTAGACACAAAAGGTGACAAGAAACGATATTAAGAAATAATAATAGCGAGATAATTAAAGATACACAAGACAAACTTGAGAGATAAAAATAATACATTCAGAGACTTTTTGACGATGATAGACCTTTTCTCTGCGTTTTCTCTGCAGAAAAACGCAGAGATTAAGCGGAGAATGGGAGTGCAATCAGACATAATCGACTATATAGAGGAGAAGAGACTATCCTGGTACGGCCACGTCAGAAGAGCGGACAGAGTAGGCTGGATAAATAAAATCACAGAGTGGAGCCCGATTGGAAGAAGAAAGAGAGGAAGACCCCGAAGGTCATTCAGAGATGAAATCGACGAGGCTATGGAGAAAAGAACCCTGCGAGATGGAGACTGGAATGACAGGGAAAATTGGAGAAAACGGTTGAATGAAGGAAGACAGTGAAAACTGTGGAAATCCTTAGTAGTAGTAGACCTTTTCTCTACTATTTACGGATGATCGAATAAATGAAAAACGGTTCAAAAATAACAAAAAAGAAGTTATGTGTACAGTAAAATCTCAAAAGAACGAAGAAGCTAGTTCCAGACAATATTAATATCGAATACTTAAATTCATTGCAGACAACGAAAGTAAAAGCCTCGACTTAATAACAGCACTATTCAATAAGATATCGATGACGAGAGAATATTAAGCATGATGTCTCATGTCCTTAAAACTTTTTTCAGAATCATTCATTCACGAATTAAAAAAACGTGTGTGTTTCAGATGAGTGACACTCAATTCGGATTTCGAAACGGATTGGGAACACGAGAAGCTCTTTTTGCCTCAAATGTGTTAACACAACGATGACGAGACATAAATGTAGATGTATAAATGCATGTTTTATTGATTTTCGAGAAGCGTTTGACTGCGTTAACCATCAAAAGATGATCGAAATTCTGAGAACAACTAGAATTGACGAACAAGACTTGCAAATTATCTCAGAACTATATTGGAACCAAACGGCAACAATTGAACTACACACAACATCCGAAGATATAGTAATATGACTAGGAGTACGACAAGGTTGCGTCTTATCACCGCTATTATTTAATTTGTATTCGAAATCTATATTCAGAAAAGCATTAGACGAGGTTAAAGGTAAAATCAAGATTAATGGAACCAGCATAGACAACATCAGGTACGCTGATGATACCGTCCTAATAGCAACCAACTCACAAGACCTACAAAATATAATAAATCTGGTAGTTAGTCATAGCAAAAGGTTTGGTTTATACCTAAATGTATCCAAAACTAAAATTACATAACAGGTAACTTCCATAATATATTTGGGAGCAAATATCTACAGCCAGTGTAACTCACAAAAAGAAATCCTATCAAGAATCGAACAAGCGAGGAAAACACTTATGAACATGAAAACATTTTTTATAAGATCAGACCTTAATCTAGAGCTCAAAATTCGAATAATCAGATGTTACGTTTTCTCTGTTTTGCTGTATGGCTGTGAAATTTGGATAATGGACTTTAAAACATAAAAAAGAAATTTATATATACGGAAGAGTAAATTTGAGAAAAGAGAAGAGTGGAAGGTAAATTGCAGGGAAAAATATTAGTTGGAAGACGCCAGAACTCATCGCTGAAAGACCTGATGAGATGGTTTGACCGCTCATCCACAGAAATCTTTTGTGCAGCAGTTTTCGAAGCTACAATTGCCTTTTGGATTACCAACCTTCGAAAGGAGACGGCACAATAAGAATAAGAAGAAAATTATCAATGATACCAGGTGTTGATATACGTTAATCTAAATAAAAATGATCTATGTTGGAGTTTTTATGTGTCTACTTAAATTTTTTTTATAATTTTATTTAATTTTAAGTATATTTTTCAGTAGACTTCTCCTACATGTACGATACTGATTAGAGTTGGATAAATACTGAAATTATATAACTGAACAAGAGGCATATAAAAGTTTAATACATAACAATATAAAAAAACATATACAAGTCTTATCCAAATCGGATAACGAAGACATAAATAATGTTATTTATAAAGTAATCAAACAAACTTATTTAGTCTAATTTATTTATTAAAAAAACTGAGAAACAAATTACGGGGTTTCCGTTACAGAACATTTTTTTTATTCCGTTAAGGACACACTGTCTATTATAAAAATTATTATCTCCCAAATCATAGAGAAGCAAATGTCATACTGAAAAATGACACAAAATTAAGTTTTATTAAGATTTCTCGAAATACTTCAAGCTATTTCCTTATTGGACACCAAGCTTTCTCTCAAAACCTACACGGCTAAGTAAATTAACACAGATAGCGCCCACTTTCGGTATTTGATAAGGGTAGAAACATAGGAAGGTGTAACGTATACTCTCAAAGGGTCACGTACTCTATATACGTCTAGTTCATTTATACAAAGAAAAGGGTTAGGTACATTTTGACCCGGTATCTATAGGTTGAGAAATGTATAAAGATGGGAAACAACCGATAGCTTAGTTGTTACAAAATTTTGTCGTTTAGTAATCAGTCCAACATAACAAACTTGAATTGAGGCTTTTCATATGTTCTAAATAATGAATATAACATATTAAGTATAAAGATGGACACCGATGAAGCATACAATGATGCGCGAAAAAAAGTAACGTGTTAAAATGACGGTTTTTATATTTTGTCTATTTGTTTATTTTATTAAACTTTATAAAAACACCCTGTGTATAGGTTAAATTTTTGTAGGTATTTTCTCAAGAAATCATTTTTGGCGGTGCTAATAAATTCTTATTATATTAAGTAAAGTACTTACTAACTGTCCATTTACGGTTTGTTCGTAAGTGTTTGCAATTATTCAAAAATTTCTTGTAATTCATTTAAAAATGTACTATTATAAAGTGCCATTACGATCTCTTTGTTTTTATTTTATCCCTATAAATATTGCAGGGCAAAAGATCAGTTGGAAGACGCCAGAATTCATCGCTGAAAAACCTGGTGAGACGGTTTGACCGCTCATGCATAGAAATCTTTTGTGCAGCAGTTTTCGAAGCTACAATTGCTATTTGGATCACCAACTTTCGAAAGGAGACGGCACAATAAGAATAAGAAGAAAATTATCATACCACCCTTATTGCGACCACACAGAAAACACTAAGTAACAGTTCTTTTGTCTATTTAAATATATATATATATATATATATATATATATATATATATATATATATATATATATATATATCTTTATATATTGTATAAGCTATACGCTCTCGAAGAAGCTGAAGCTGTTGTTACTTGAAGATTCTCGTTGTGTGGGGGATCATCCCATTCTGGGTTTGGTTTTACAGTTACTGGTGTAGCTTCGCTATTTCCAAAACTTTTCTCCATTGTTCTCTTTTTTGATTTTCCTTTCTACATTTCTAATTTTCATACTTCTGAAGTCTTCTTTGAGTTGTTGTCTTCTTTGAGTTTTTGTCTTCGTCTCAGTATAAGTCCGGCTCTAATTTTTTTAACTAATGGGATTTATTTCTTTATAACTCTTAACGGATTGCTCTTCTCTCTTCTTGCTTTTATTGCTCTATGTTCCCTTGACCCATACGTTCTTGTATTTTGTGATTTATTCATTGTCTTGCAGTAGTCCCTCTTAGTTTTGTTTTTTCTCTTTGGTCCCAGTATTTTTCTGATAGTCTTCCTCTCAAAAACTTTTAGTTTAGTTGCTTTTCTTCTTTTGCTGTTAGTGTAAATGTTTCTGCATATACTACTGTTGGTCGTATGGTCATTTTGTAGATTTTTATTTTTGTGTTCAGCTAATCTTATCTCTGAACGATTTTTTATTTCTACAGAATGCTGTATTTCTCGCTTGAATTCTTCTTTTCATATCTACAATTTCATTTCTTTTGTTGACTAATACTCTAAAATATTTGAAAGTTTCAACCTCTTTGAAGCTGTGTGCGTCTATTGTCACTTCTGACACTTGTGTTTATTTTTTCTTGCGTACGTTTGTATATTTTGTTTTATTTCCATTTACTTTCAGTCCCTTAATTTTTGGCGTTGTTTTCTATCTCTTGAAAGGTTTTCCTTAATGCTCTTTTATCTGTTACTACTATGGTTATATCGTCAGCAAATCCCATTATTTGTACTGCATTCTTGTTTTAGTTTCTGCGTTTGACAGCTATTTTGTTATCTTGTCTAGTAATAGAATTATTAGTATCGTTAAAAGCGCATCTCCTTGTGTTATTTCATTTTTTTATTCTGTTTATATTTATTATTTATATATTATTTCTGCTTTTTCTCTTCCGGTGTCTATTGTTACTTGTTAACCAGGCGTCACCCAGGTGAAAAATGTGTGTATAATGACCCAAGTGGAGTATTATTGACCCCATTTAAAATTGATTTATTGATAAAATAAGAGAATTTCCAAAAAAGTTTTTTCAAAAGGTTCAAATAAAGATATAAAAAAGCAGGACATCCAGGACATTGGATATCCAAGCTTGTTAAAAGTTAGGAGTCCCGGAACTGGATTTATCGCAAATTCGATGAAGGTGAACTAAACAATAAAAATTTAACACCGTCCACGTCCCGTACGTTGCTTTTTAGCAACGCACGGGAGTTTGCGGGAGTACGGGAGTCTACTAGGGCCTGAATTTTTATTCCGTATTTCGCAGGCTTGTTCGGAATATACTGCCGGAATGAACAATTCCCACGAAAAGACTCTAACTTCTCGTCAATAGACACGTACTGTCCTGGTGAGTAAGCTTGTTAACAATTTGCGACAAATTTTTCAAAAACTGCCCTAATAGGAGCCAACTTATGAGACTGTTGCCTTTCTTGTCGATTGTCAACATTATCAAAACGTATGCACTGCAATAAAAATGTAAATCTATTGAGCGCCATCACTGAACGAAATATATCGATTCCTGTACCATTTGTTTGCCAAAGATCTTTAAGATTACGATGACCATTTCCATATACACTTGCTAGGTAGAGGAGGCCAAATAATGCCTTTATTTCAACAATATTGGTCCTGCTACAATATGCTTTACCTTTGTAGGCTAACGTTTTTTTATCTATCAATACAGTGGTGCAGACCGTGATACCTTAAAAAATTTCTTTATAAAAAAAAGAAGCCAGCAACTTAAAAAAGTCTTACCGTTTTTAGCATATGGTTGGGATCCTGGTAAGTTCGAAATTATGTTCTCTGCCCTCGTTCTAACTGCTTTATTACTATGTTGTTTTCCCCATTTGGTTTTGGAATCCCTACCTAAATAATTAGGATATTTTTTATCTTCTTTTCGCTTATTTTTAGATTCCAATACTTCTAGTTTCTTAATTTCTTTATTGTGTTCACCATCAGACTGATTACTTATGTGATCAATTTCGTTTTTATCGTCGGAGTTCATAATTTCGTACTCATCATCCTCGATTTATTGCCAAAGTGCCAATAGTTTGGCTTGTTCTTTTTCGTAATTTATTCTAAAGAAAAAAGCTTATATTTATGTACAACAAATAACGCCACGTATTAAAATTGTCTTAGTTACCTTGCGAATTAAAATTGTGTCTTCGTCACCCAGGTGGGGTCTAATCTGATTGCAGAGCACTGTACTCACTTTGACGATCAACTTACAACTGAAATTAGTTAAGAATACCCAACGACAACATGTTTTAGGAAGTTATAGGTAACCAATAAAACATCCGTGTATTAATCATAGAATTATGCTAGTTCTAAATGTGTGGAGGTACCATTAGACCCCACCTGGTTGACGCCGGGTTAATCTCGCATTGTCATTTCTATCATTTTTTCAACTTTATTTGGTATTCTACTCCCTTCTAAGTCATTTTTATTTTTCTTTTGTATTAAATGTTATTGTACCCGAAAATGAAGCGAATTTAAGCTCCAATGCTAAACCAACAAATTGTTCTACAAAGGAGCAGCCGGTTTTCTGCAAGAGCAGCTAGTGGAACAACAACCTACCTGCTTCAAATTTATTGACAAAGAGTCCATGAAACCATCGAACTTATGCTTTCACAAGACTTGTTCTAAATTTGTGTCAATTTTTAAAATACCGCCTACACCAATCTTGAAAGAACATTCACTAGTGGTCGAAAAGATTTCAAATCACAAATAATTATCTCTTTTCCCTACTAAGCTGACTTACAAGATTCTTTCGCTAAAACTTCAAGCAAAATACTTAATAACGTAAAAACAAATGCACTTGGAAATTCAGTAAACAAGGGTTCAACATTGCCGAAAAAAAGAAAAAGCCAGCAGAAATTAAAAACATCCGAAACCAACAGTGCAGTCGTTTCGCAGCATCTGAATGATTTTTCACAGTTGACGATGATGTTGACCTTGAGTCAAGACACAATAGACAACCAAGATGCAAAACGCATATTTTGTGAGAAGCGATTTCAAGCAGACAGAAAGGCATGCCTTATGTGTAAATTGTGGGCACATGAGATAAGTATAGGAGCTCAGAAAGACACTTACGTTGGAGATTTTTGCAAATAGTTACTATTATATTATACTGCAATACTAATTAACTTACTAAACTATATTTTTTATTTAAAGAAAACATTTTTGTTTTGTGAGATTTTTCTTAGGGGCCCATATTTCCAAACACCCAGCAATTTTGAAATTTGCAGCAAAATTATATTATATTTTTATTGTGTTTTTTCAAAAAAATTTTTAAATAGCTGTTAAGTATCATTAATAAATGTTTAATCGAAATATATTTGCAATTTTACATAACTATAATAAAAGAGAAAAATGATTTGAAAAAAAAAACAAAATGGGGGCCCAGATTAAAACCTTCTCCTTTACCTATAAGACAGACCTTAAAATTTGCACAAACGAAAAATGAACTGTAGTATTTAAAGGAGAGTACGTATATGAGCACAAATCCAAATTAAGCAACTGGAGGGTATATGTGTGTACGTCTGAACACATCAAAGTACATCAAAGTAAGGCACAAGCTCAATGTGCGCTCACTCTGAAACGAAACATGCCAGCCACATTCGATGTATCTTTAGGAACCTAGACTTCCCGTATCTTATGAAAATTATTCGTCCCTGGATTGAGTTATTTGTGTTAGTGTCTGTATGCGTACCCTCCCTAAAATGGTAAAAATACACAAATACAAATTTATATGAATGGCTTAAATGTACAAGCTCCATATTTTTAAAAAAATTAACGTTTTAAAAGCGGTAGCCATTATGGTTTAGAGCTTTACAATAAAATGTAGGGATAGTAGTATTTCAATGGCTATCAGAGCGGTTTTACGGTTACTGAAATTAAAAGGCACGCCACCCGCCGAAAGTGAGCCAACTAGGTCTTGACGAGGCCAATCTCACTCAAGATATATGACACTAGGGCAGCATAATTCAATATAGACTTTACCATATATAGATAAATCCCATGTAGGATTTTTGGCTGTACATTCTATTTAGCTCTAAAATCGGGTCTGTCCACGAAAGAGACTACAGCGGACTCCTTCAGTTTAGAGTCCAGACGTCCCTTTCACTCCCAGAGAAATCCACTCCCAGATATTTCACTGACTTAGATATATGCCTAACAAAAGAATAAAACTACCGACCAATTAGTCTATTAAACTATTTTTGCACAGTACGATGAATCGGCAATTTAAATAGATAGCAGAAACAATATATTTTTATGATATACGGTTTTGACATATAATGTGGTTTATTTAAGCAACAGATTTAAAAGCAGGGCCTGCGTAGCGCAAGCGGTAGGATGCTTGCCTCGCAAGCCGGTGGTCCGGAGTTCGAATCCTACCGCCGGCAAGAACATCTAGACATTTTAGAAATGTCTATAGGCTCCAGGTCGACTCAGCCTGAATAAAAATGAGTACCTTGGGTAAAACCAGGGGTAATAATAGACGGTTGAAGCGTAGCACTGGCCATGTTACCTTTCTTGTATACCGTAGGCCCTAGATATAGCAGGCTACCCTGCTATACTCCCAAAGCCGCGACAGCGGTATAAAACGGGAGACTATTATTATTATTTTAAAGCAATAACTTGCAGCAGTAATACCTAACTAACTAAGGCTTAAGATCAGTTCCTTATCGGTTGAGTCCACCTCTACATTTGACGCACCAACTTTCCTTTGAGGAGAAGATACGATGTAATTCTGTCTAAATTCAATATGAGATTAATTAAATTACTGGATAGCCCAACACGCTATTCAAGTTTATACCATATTTGCCTGGTAAAATGATAAAGTTTGTTATTCATGAAACAAAATATCTTCCTATGTATCATATTAAATGTATTTATTAATTAACATTGTATAATATGTATATATATATATATATATATATATATATATATATATATATATATATATATATATATATATATATATATATATATATATATATATATGTGTAAAAGATAAAATCTTTTAGCGAAAGCCGCTATCGCTTTATTAAATTAAATGGCCAAAAATATGGCCTAGGAGGACAAATTCGTTAAACTTCCCGTTCTCGAATCGGTATCAATAAAGTGTTATGATCATTTCGGCATATATATATATATATATATATATATTATAATTTTAAAAGTACTGTAATACCTCAAACTAGTAGTAACAACTGTCTTAATGTTAATTGTACAGACCTCAAATTATCACTAAGAAAGTTATTACGTTACTCATAAAATACATCACTTGAAAATTCCCTCAATCAACTATCCACACGAATTACTAACTTCAGTCAACAAATATTGCAATAATAAAATTATTATCAAAATCCCAATAGACAAACCATTAAAAAGGAATTTTTGTCTTCATAAATATTTAAGTAGTATAAATAGCAACACTCAAAATAGAGACTAAAGCCGCAGGCAAATATAAATTCTATCCTACGCCCAGACTGCTGATGCTTAAAGATTCGAGAATTAGAAACGTTATGGTGCAAATTGGAAATTGCATATAAATGACCAAAAATTTTGATATTAACGTCGTTTAATACTATTAACAAGGTTTAAATGCTATATTTTGCAATAGATCAGCTCACGTTAGAGCAGAAAAATACAAATTACATACAGAGATGCTATTGTACTGAAGAAAATATTAAAGCGATGATAGTGTTACAAAAATCATCCGATTTTTGTTATCAACCTTCAGCTATACATTAACCGCTGAAACCTGAACAATGCTTCCAAATTATGCAAATTTATTTTGAAAATTATGGTTCTGTTCAAAATATGTATCGCGCACTACGTCTATTTTATGGTAAATATAATCGTCCATCAGAGTATTTAATTCGAATAACCATGGAACATTTTTGCACCACGTTTACTCAAAATGATAATACGCATCCACAGAGACGTTGTACAATGCGTACAGTAGAAGTTGTTGCTGGTGTAGAGCGTAGCATAGACGAAGACCCGAATCAGTCTATCCGCCATCGTGCACAGCAGCTGGATATGTGTCCACTCACTTTATTTAAGATTTTGCAAACTTGTGCAAGAATTGAAGCTACACGATCACCTGCCAAGGCGTAAATTCTGTGAATGGGCCCAAAAGCGAGATTACCGTTGATGCTGATTTTCATAAGCAAATTTTGTTTAGCGATGAAGTTCACTTTTGGTTAAATGGCTATGTCAATAAATAAAACTGCTATATTTTGAGTGAAGATAATCCTCAAGTGTATGTTGAGACACTATTACATCCAGAAAAACTAAATGTTTGGTGTGTTTTGTGGGCTGGTAGAATCATTGGTCCGTACTTCTTCAAAAACGAAGCTGGATAGAACGTTATAGTCAATTGTGGCCGCTATAGAGCCATGATTACTGACTTTTGTATTTCTTATTTGAACAATCATAATGTACAGCGGCTGTGTTTTCAACAAGACGGCGCAAAATGTCAAACAGCTGGTGCCACAGTTGACTTATTGAAACAAACGTTTCATTTTACGTTTCGGATTCGTGAATTGGCCTCCAAGATCGTACGATTTAACACCGCCAGACTATTTTCTGTGGAAATATGTAAAGTCGCTAGTCTTAGCCGATAAGCTTAAAAAGATTGATCACTTGGAGAACAACATTCGCCGCTTTATTGCCGATATGCAGCCATAAATGTTGGAAAAAGTTATCGAAAATTGGACGTCTAGATAAGACTACGTCAGAGCCAGCCGTGGTGATTATATACCAGAAATCATATTTGAATTATAATGCCAAAAGGTTATCTTTTGAATAAAGTTAATTTTATATCAATTTAAAAAATCATCATTCTTTGATTACGTTTCCAAGTTCTACACCTCTAAAAAAACACCCATTATTATAAAAATATTTACAAAAGTTTCTCGAAATGTACTTTTTAAGAATTTTTAGGTAGGATAAGGCAGACGCGTATGGTTTAAAACCTTGCTTAGTTATGATCGGAACCGATAACGTTATAGTCGCGGTGAACTCTGAGTCGCAGAGGTTGCGTTGGTTAGACCAGATGGTTACAGTCCAACGCTGCCAACACTGGCGCCAATGTCACTAAGCCTTGAACTTGTTTAGTTAAGATCGGAACCAACGACCTTATAGTTGCCATGAACTTGTCGCCAGCGAATCGCTCTTTTTCTATTTCGTGTGTAAATGTATGTATCTCTGTTGATATCAATTCGATCGTGACATGCGAGGTGTCATGTGACAGCTTGTAGCAAATAGAGTACGATTATATGTAAAAAGCAAATATAGAATCATGCACAAATAGCACATGGACGTATCTTTGCTTCTATTGGTCTGACGGTAACGTGCTAAGTGTCACGTGAAAAGTGAAAATGACAGCTGAACAGGTCCTTCTAACGCAGGACATGTTTTTAGAATTTTTCTTAAAAGTAGTAGTGCTTCGTATTTGCATTAATTTAACGATCCTTCTGGTGTCGTACGCTATGCAGCGTGTAAGCGTTTATGCTGATTGGATTTTGCGTAAGGCTATAAGTTTTATCGTACCAGTTTCTCATATCTTTGAATTATGATTGTCGTTTGCAATCTGGTCCTCTCCGACTTTTAATTTTACTTATTAAAATGAGTTTATAAGATTATAAAAATGTCGCCTTTAACACTACTATCTAATATTTACCTAAAAGAATTGTTTAAAGAAGCACTCGAAATACTACAGCATGGCACTTATATAAACGGATATATATCTACGACATGCAGAAAACACAGTGTTATTTGTCTACACAGCTGAGAGTCTTTTAAGGTTAACAGATTGAGAGATTCATGTAAGCGAGATAAAATTTAGAATAAATATACAATAAAGACCACCAGAAACTTATGCGAACTGCATTACACCGCATGCAAATAGATGCCCTGAGGAGATTTCAAGACATTTGCTGCTACGTGTCTTCGATACGAAAACAAAGATTCTTACGGAGTTCACATGCAAATGAGTAAAGAGTTTTTTTTGTCGTAATATTAATAACCAGCTCTGAAGCTATTTTTTGTGGCGTTATTAATGTTTACTGTCTTTAAAGGAAATTAACTACAATTTTAGTTTAAAAACGAATATTTTGACGCTCCGATTTTTACTTTGGAAATCTTTTAAATATAACTCAAAATACAAATTAAACAAATTGTTTTGTTTTGTTATTTGGTAATACCATAATTCTTGTAGTAATTTAATTGTATCTGCATTGATCATATTGACAATTTAGAAATTTAAAATTTATTTTAAAGTAGATGACTTTAAGATAATGTTGTCAATACTTTTTCTAGGAGCATTTCTGGGACCACTTTATTAGAGAATAGTTCATTCGATTACATGAAGTGAACTTTAACTTAAGAATAGAAGCCAGAAAAATCATAGTATGTAATTTGTCTTTAAAAAGACGGCCACATCCAGTAATGATCATAAAATTCTCTGGTTTGTAATTCCATTGTAAATTATTAGTAAAAACCAGAAAAAACACATAATACCAGCTCGACACGGTAAGTATTTAGCCTTACATTTACTTTATTTAGTGTACTTTCAACATTAACACCAAACTCTTATTTTTTTATGTACAATTTGGAATAGATCAGTTGACATTAGATTAGTCAATTTCCTAAGATTGGCCAACCAGGATATACGTCTAGGTCCACGGCCTCTCTTGAACTTATAATACAAAATAATAATTTAGAGTAAAGACAGCTAGGGTAGAAAAATCACATGGCTTAAAAATCTTCAGTAGTGAACGCGAATTGGTTACGTGTTTAACAGGATCACCTGGAATAACGTGTAGCTAACATCCATGGCGACAAAAATTGAAAAATAACTCAGCACGCTTAAGTAAATTTAAAACAAAAAATAAAGCTAACTGATAAGAAATCATTTAAAATCGGTTCCTTGTTTTTTTTTGGGAAAATCATGGACTTGAATATTTTGTTCAATTTCACACATGTTGCTCTAGATGCTCCTGCACTAGCTGTGTTTGAAGGGTGAATAGAGTTAAGCTATGCATCAAAGAATAAGAGAACTGCCAGGAATGAAAAAAAACATTTTAATCTAGGCAACGAATAGATAAAATTGGTACACATATTATAGATATATACCAGAAAATGCAGAGATAGACAAAACATATAGCAAAGCTATTTGGAGACAAAGAGAGGACAAAAGTACCAAAAGAATTTAAAGATGATACTGGGCCTGACGGGATACCTTCCCATATAATATACGAGAAGAAGTCGAGTATGCAATGAAACAAGCTAAAAGTGGTAAATCTCCCGGGTCTGATGAAGTTCCCTTCAAATTACTCAAAATTGTGGATATTAAATCTATTAATCTTCTTTTAGATCTATTAAATTTTATATATAGAATAAGTATTATACCTAAAGAATAGCCTCAATGGACATTTATACTTCTTCACAAACAAGCCAATGCAAATGAACATCGCACCACAGTCTTAATGAGCATGTCTTAAAATTGTTTTTAAAAGTAATTCACAACAGAATGCATTAGAAATTAGATAAAGGCATGCCTGGGAATACAGGATGCACTGTTTGCAGTGAGTTTGTTTCGCAGAGATACCTAGATATAAATCAGAAAGTATATGCCTGTTTTATTGATGTTAGGAATGCATTTAACAGAGTGCAGTATAATCAGCTGAAAGAATGTTTTTAAATAAAAACATGGACAGTAGACGCATTAGAATTATATGTAACCTCTATTGGAATCAAACAGCTAAAGTGGAAGGTACAAATTTACTGACTGAGGACATCCACATTCGCCGCGGGGTGCGCCAAGGGTGTGTTTTATCACCATTGTTGTTTAATTTATGCAGTAAAGCCATCTCAGCATTAGCGTTGACCGCTAATCAATATCAATAAGGGCCTAATAATAAACAATGAGCCACTTAATAATATAAGATATGCTGACGATGTCGTCCTTCTGGCGGAAACACTACAAGAACTGTAACACCTTGCTTAACAACTAAATATGCATTGCAGCGATTATGGATTAAAAATTAATTTGAAGAAAACCAAGTTAATGGTATTTACAAAAGCACAAAAAATAAAGTTAAGCTATTAGTACTAAATAATACAGAAATTAAATAAATCTGTTGTTTGTGGGATATATCGTCAGTAAGAGTTCTTTCTCTTTCGAGCATTTATTTTTTAATTTCCATTTTTAATTTATTATTTCCAAGTCTTCTCTTTTATTGTTATTTTTTTTATTTTATTTAAAAAAAAAATTTCTATCATCAGCAGTTTGCTTTAAATCAAATCTTTAGGATGGCAATATAAATCTGCAGATTTTTTTATTTATTATGTTTTATATCAAATAATTCAATTTCCTCGTAATTTGTATTTTCGATTTTTATTTCTAGACTTATAGTTTGACAACCTAGACACATATATTTAATTTTACCAACATCAACTCTTATTTCCCAACTAATATAAACTTTAGATAACCTTTTTATAATTTTTTAAAACAAATTACGAGTTACTAATAAATTACGAGTGAAATTTACGTTTCTCTTGTTGTTCTAATACAAGTTTTACAAAAACCGAATATCGGACATACGTGACAATTTTGGTCGGATTAAAATCCGGCAGCTGACCTTCCTCCCATAGGACACAGCATGCCACGTTCACCTCCTTTACCCCTTTTTCCCGTATCAGATGGCTATCTACTTAATTAAATTCCACCCCAAAATAAAATATAGCAGAAACGCCTTGGCGTTTCGTACAGAGAACGAATATTTTCTTCATTCCCTTTGCATTTCTCTCACCTGAATTCTCAAGTGGTGCTTGTAAGAGTGGGACATTAAGATTTTTGTGAGAATTTGTTTTAAAGTTTAGGATACGGAATGTCTTGTTACGAAATAAATGAAAATATTTTAAATACTCTTAAACGAATTTTGTTGATATACAAAATGTACAAAATGCTCCAAAAATTATTCCAGTATTTTTGGCAATATTTGGAACGTAGAAAATTAGGTACCGCAATTTTTTTTATTGTGTGATTAAGCTAATTCAAAATGTTAATAAGTTTTATCATACGATCGCTCTCACAGTCTTGTGAATATTAGTAAGTCATTAGGTTCTACAAAGATTTTACTTACATAGCGACGCGCGACGACTACTGGATCTAGGATACACGCAAAACTGTTTTCAGGTCATCTTAATCGATTGATTCTTACTACAAAGTTATAAACCGAATCAAATTCTACTAGGAACTAATGATTTTACTTAACAATATTCCTAAGCTCTGCTCAACAAAAGCATTAACAACCACACACTCTCCGTACTGCTGCCTTAGCTTTACATATGTTTTTCTGTCGCCGATTTTGGAGCACCAGACTGGGAAAATTCTGCTCAAGCTAAAAACGTCGATGTTGCGTTAAATGAAACGGTTCGTATAATATTTGGTTGCTTGCAACCGACACCTATCGAAAACCCCATAGTTGGAATCGCTCTACCTGCCATCAAAAGACAGGTCACGTCAGAGATAGAACGAAAGAAGCAGGAGACAGATCGAAGATACACCTTGTATGACCACCAAGTTTAGCCAAGTAGATTAAGATCTCGCAAAAGCTTTCTGACAAAAACACCAATCACTTCCCGAACAGCCAAAGACGCGCCGAATACACTTATGGCCAGCGTCAGCTACAACACATTTTGCTCTCTCAGAGGAAATGGCCGCTAGACACAATTTGCCGTATTCCACATGGAAAGCGCTAAACAGACCAAGAACTGGTGTTTCACGTTGTGATAGTAACCTGAAGAAATGGGGACACCAAGAGGACGATACCTGCGACTGTGGGGCGGTTCAGAGTAGTCACCATCTACTATCATGCAGAGAGATGAGAGAGACCTGCATAGAAGAAGATCTATTTTTAGCAAATGACAGGACCATCTATGTAGCTAACCATTGGAAATACAAAATTTAAAGCTGTTGGTGTTCCGGACACGGAAAGTAAGTAAGAGCGTCTTGTTAAATCTATCGAGGTCTTTTAAAATAGACTGTAAATTTTAGAATGTTTACGTTTTTAATACTTTTTAAGTCTTTAACCTATTAAAAATTATTAGGTACATACAGGGTGAGTCTTTAGTATTACATCGGTCAATAATTGTGTGGAATTCTACAGGGTGATTAATAACTATGTGGTATGGAAAACATACAATTTTTTAATGGGACACGCTATATATTTTTTCAAATTTGTATTCTTCTAATAATTTTTTTTGGGTTTTGCATTACTATACGGAGTATTTAACAATTTTTGACTATTTTTATTTCGAAATCCCTATGATATCAACACCATGTATATAATGAAGTTATACTTAAAAAATTATTTATTTTATATAATAAGGTAAACAATATATCCTAGTTTTTAAATTAAGTTTAATTGAAATCATTTACTTAAATTTGTATACAGGGTGATTTACAAAAAAAATTACGATTTTCTCAATTTTTCTAAATTGATAACTCTATATTTTATTTTATTTTTTTTTTTCAATATTGTATGTATGATACTCTTTCATTTTTATGTAGAATTCTCGTTACCTAAACTCATTACTTTCCGAGATATTTTTAGTTTTGTTTAAATTTCGGAAATACATTCAATTTTCAAGTAGAAATAAGTATTGACTATTGAGTGATATTATAACAAAATTATTTTTATTTAATATGTAACTAAGAAAAAATATAAACCATAACAATATGCAATGAATGTATCAATTAAATTAATTATGTAAATATCATATTTCCTGAATGAAATACAAGATTCCTAAAATTCCTACAAGATAATATGTTTTGTATAATAATATTTTTTTTGTATAATAACATCTCATTTATTAACAATCTGTAATAAAGATTACAATAAGTAAATTGTTTAATTAGATTACAAGAGACTTGCAGGAGAGTGTCCAGTGACAATAACCTATTAAACCATAATTTAAGTAACAAAATTATTGGTCACTCTAATACAATGTTTACCAATACCAACAATGTTGGTATTGGTTGGTATATTGTTATGACAATATACCAACTGGATTAAATTCCAGTCTATTCTTGATGGCAGACTGGATCTAAATATCTCACTAAAATCTGATGGCGATATTGACGAAGCAGTAGACGAATGACGAATTAAATAGGTTAATTCAGGAAGCTGGCTGGCAGTCACCACCTACACAAACAAAAGCAATCGTACAAAAAGTCTTACTCAACGAAATAAAAGAAAAAATTGCAGAAAAACGAAGACTAAGAAAAATCTGGCAAAGAACCCGAGCACCTCAGGATAAAAATAGATTAAACCAAGGTACAGTTAGATTAAAAACATTGTTAAACAACAATAAAAACAATGACATAAAACGATATTTACAAAATCTATCTGCAACGGAAGCCTCCGAATACTCACTATGGAAAGCAACACGAAAAATTAATCTACCACAACTTTCTAACCCGCCAATTCGGGCCAGTAACGGACAATGGGCCAAAAGTAACAAAGAAAAAGGCACAATCTTTGCGAAATACCTGGAGAAAGTGTTCCAACCACATACTCAAAACAACAACCCCGATGGGTTGTTAGGTCTAACTGTTTGGCCACTGCAATCACCGGAATTATCCAAAATTGATTTTTTCTTATGGGGCTAAACAAAAAACCTTGTACACCAAAAGCCTCCAACAACGCCATATGATATAAAAAAATAGAATAAAAGCTTTTAATGATATTGACTTACAAATATTAAGAAATGTGGCTCGGTCATTTGAATATCAGTTACAAACTTGTATAGACATGGAAAGTAGACATTTTTAACATTTATTTTAGACTTATTTCCTTAATATCATATTAATTGTTACATTTATTATATTAATAATATGGTTTATATTTTTGTTAGTTACTTATTGAACAAAAATAATTTATATGTTATATTATCACTCAATACTCTAAAAAAAGTATTTTGTTTCTTTGTTTTTTGTACCAAAATGAAATCATCGACCGATGTTGCACTAAAAACTCACCCTGTATATATATTTCTTTTGGGACCTGTATAGTATAGTATATGGATATAAATAAATTATATGTACCTAGTATTAAGACAATTTCATGTCCGTCCTGCTTTTCGGCATCTATTTTTCTTTAATATCTTCTTTGTCCTTCTGCTTTGATATCTTTCCAACCGCATTATCCTATAACTGGTATTGCTAACTATTTCAAACCCACTGTAATTTCAAAGTAAGCAATTCTTCGGCAACAACAATGTCATGTCTATTTTTCCTCCTAGTTTCAAAGTTACCAGCCGTAAAATACCTTACTTTTGGGTTTTTGTTATGTTAAATAACTTTGTTGCAAAAAGACAATCGGTATATACCTTTTTACTTCTCTTTCCACCAGACAGGAGTATATATTTTTAGGTAATTACGACACTTTTGGGACTTGAGTGATTTATAAAAAAGGGTGTCAGGAGGCCGGATGCTTCGTTCCTTTGTTAGTGTTCCTCTGGGAAAATCACTTTCAATTTTAAATAGGTACAGGGAGTCTTCAGGATTTGGTTAATAATTTAAGGAAATCGGGTTTGGGATGATTTTTATCGGTTTTCGAGGGTTATTATTAAACGAAACGATAAAGTTTAACAAAATCTTTCAAAGAGTAACGATAAAATAGAAATGGCAATAAAATAGTTGTAATTTTTTCAGTTATGGTTAATTGTAAACATGTATTACTTATAACAATTACGTGCCACAAGATAAACAGTTTATATTTCTTTGGTTAGGTTAGGTTAGTTTCTAAAGCACTATATATGTGAGCATGTGAAGGACAAGCAGCTTCTTGGTAATTTATTTCTTCGTCATCACTGTCTCCCGCGTCATTAGCCGAAATTAGAATGCTCTTGCTCTTAAATATTTAGTTCACGATTTCGTCATCATTTAAATGCTGATATCCGAGATTATTAGTACCATTATTTTCAGACATCAAGTTTATTTTATTATTCTGTCACCAAGGTAACCCATCACGACAAAGATTGTTACTTTGGCTGGACAATCTCAGCGCATGTTATTACCTACGCTGTCATTGGCCTCTCGGCGGAAGATTGCTGCAAATTCTCAAACACAATGTGTATAAAAGAGCAGCACATCTTCCGATCGGGATCCGATAGCCTGCGTGTCGACTACAAAACGCTTTCTGGCAGTAGAACACGACTCTCTGAGATAGAAAAGACATTGGTCTTAGAACCATTTCAAATTGTGTCGAACTAACCACATCGTTATTTGGGCCTGTCACGGTAAAGAGCGAATGAAAGCCCCGACGGGGACTTGTAATTGCTTTTCCGATCAGGTCGAGCTGCGATAACACTTCGTCTCCAGAAACCTTATGCAAATAGTAACTATAGTAATTACTGTAGCGAAAGGTAGCAACACGAAGCGACAGGCAGCAGGAAGAGTCGACATTGCAGGCATTCTTGCACCTCTCTCGAGGAGAGGGAACGCGGCTATACGAAGTGAGAAGGCCGACATCTCTGTGGAATTTGAGACATACACTACGCATCAGAATCCTAACACAAATATTAAGTCATTGTAAGAATTTTGATTGCCGGTGTCCCCTCACCTACCACAGAGGCTCGGCGGAGCTTCTCACCCGTAGAGGCCAAAATCCCAATTTAACTCCACGAAACGATAATGGACTCTCGAAACTTGAGATCCTCTTCAAGAGCGGCGGTCGTAGATCGTCCAGAAACCCCTGAAAACTACGGCTAGATTACCGAATACAAAGCTACGGCTTTGTATTCGGTAATCTTTCTCCGTACTGTCAGTAATGGTCTCTTCTTGGCCTTAATTTTAAGCTAAAGAGTTTAGCCAAAATTTCTTTCACCAGTTTTTCAAATTGTTAACAGTAACAGTCTCACATACATTAGCTAGCATGTAAATTTTTTTCATTTTTCTTAGTTTATAAGAGTTGTCAAAGCATTTTGGCCGTGAAAACTGAAAAACTCCGAATTAATGATTGGTGTTGTAATAGCTGAAATAAATATCACATTGTCTCTTTTGCGTACTTCTTCGGCCAGTCCATCTTACTCCTTACACAGCAGTAATGTGTGCTTTATATTGAGTAGGTACGTGAAACCAAATTTACCATTGCTATATATAGCATATAACGAATTGTGCGAAAATCTACAAAGAGTTGATTAAGATTAAGTTCAAGTTTATTAAATTTGGTCTGTTGTAAATATTTGTCTGCAGAAGCCACACTGGTATTTTCCAATAAATTATCTTCTCTGCGTACGGTTGTAGTATTTAATGTACCACTTGACAAAATTTTACATTGAGCAGGGTAATTAGGCTTTTACCACCCTGCTTAATTAACTTTGATATAATACTATCTGCTCTGGTGATTTTCTATTCCTAAGATTGTTTATAGCATCTTTAAATTGTTGTGGTTTCTTCGTCTGTCTATCTTGCAACTTCCAGTTTCCTAAGATAAAATCTGCGTCAAGAGGAAGAATATTTGAGTGTGTTTAAAATGTGAAAGAGACTACAGTCTTGAAAGAGCTACTTAGCTGAGGGAGAAAGACGTCCAGCATGATTTCGAATGATGAAAGATTTGCCTAAAGCGTTTAAGAAATTAAGGTCAAGTGAATATTAAAGGGTAATGTAAGTAAACATGTATAATACCAAAACAAAAGGTTTTAAAGCATTCTCAAAATGTAATATATTTGATACCTTGTTAATAGAACTTTCTCTCCCTGTTTTTCAAATGTTAATTATAATTATAATACAAATATTAATCGCTACAAAAAGCTATTTAAACAGTGTAAGTAGTCAACTTTTGTACTTCAAACATTCTATCCCCAAATAAAACAACTAAAAAAGGATTTAAAATAACATAAAAACCATCTGTTTTATTAAATTTTCTACTTACTTGTACTATACAATCACTGATGAACGAACTAATGTATAAGCGACCGCTGTTTCCGCAATTAAAGATGTTTAATTGTTGTAAAAAGAAGTTTCAGCTCGACTTACCTGAAAATAAAATGAAATAAAATTATCTCTGAAGAAAGTAGTTAAAAGTTAAAATGACAGCGGTAGTTTTAATTAAATAGCACTTAATTAAAAGAAAAAACTAAGCGTTAAAAGCAACCACCAACGAGGGTTAACTCATTTAAACTAGTCCTAGACGAGTATAAAATAGATCTTAATGCTATTTTTAACGAAATTGTAAAGTGAAAATTAAAACGATTTTTTATAAGATTTAATTATGTTGTAATTACAGTTCCCTTTGCTGTAGTACAGTTTTATTTGACGTAGAGTTCTGCTGCATACAAAACAATTAGACAAAAGGAATATTTGGTTTTGTAGTTAATAAAATAAAAACTGACATAAAGGTTTCTTAAGAAAACTGTTGTATACGAGGCATTTCATAGAAAAACTGGTCGAATTCATATTAAATTGTTTTCTGGTACTGACAAATAGTCCACGAAACTACTTTTTTATGTTCGATAATATTTTTAATTATATTAAATTTTAAACAATTTCTTCTTCTTGACATGCCTTGTCCGCAACCCCTAATATACAAAATCATTTGGACCAATTACAAAACTGGCTTAAGCGATCGAAGATCAATATTAATACCAGTAAAACAGTATAACAAGAAAATATATATGGCTACGTTTCTGTTAATAATACTCCCCACTCCCATAAAATCAGTTGTTAAATACTTGGGATTGCATCTGGATGAAAAACTTACATGGAAAACGCACATTAATACTGAATGAAAACAATTAGATCTTAAAGTAAAAAATATGAACTGGCTATTTAACAAGAAATCTCAGTTATCTCTTGAAAGTAAACATCTTCTGTACGAAGCTATACTTGTACCAGTTTGGGCATATGAAATAGAACTATGGGGCTGTAGTCTCTATCTATATAAGGATTTTTACAGCTGTCGCCGCCTTCCTTTTTTCAGCCAACGTCTCCAGTCCTTTCTGTTTTGCCATTCTACATCTCTGAGGTTTTGTATTTCCATGGCCTCGTCCACTTCGTCCCTCCATGATCTTCGGGATCTACCTCTTTCCCTCCTTCATATTCCTCCTTCATTCCAAATTAAACGTTTTTCTTCGATGTAGCTGAGTGTTCTACTGTCATTCTTCGTTTCATCTCCTCATTTCTGATGTGATCCATTTTTGTCACTCTGCAGCTTTTTCCCATGAATTCCATTTCAGTTGCTGTGATTTTGGACCTGTTTCGTTTATTTATTACCCAATTTTTTCTCCATATTTCATTATACCGCGTACCAAGGTGTTATAAATTCTCTTCTTTGTATTTCTGGTAATCTGTCTATACCATAGTACCCCGTTCATTTATTTAATACATGTTCTTGTCTGTGCTAATCTGCTGGTTATCTTTTGCTCGGTGGTTCCTTTTTGTGAGAGTATGAATCCTAAATATTTGAATTTGTCAGTGCCGTTAATTTCCCTATTATCGTCCATTTCCAAGTTTCTCACTGGTTCTTGCTCTGTTGTTAAATATTCGGTCTTTTCTAGATTTATTTTCAGTCCATTTTTTGTGTATTTCTTTTCTAATTTTTGGAGCATATAGTACACATCTTCTTCATCTTGAGCCGTTACCACTTGGTCATCTACAAAGCTTAATGTGTACAAGAAGTTGTTTCGGATTGGTATTCCCATCCCTTCACATTTTCTTTTCCATGGTTTTATTATTTGTTCGAGGAATATCTTGAACAGTGTCGGAGATGAAGAGCATCCCTGCAATAAGCCTTTTGTGGTCTTAAATTCGTTGGAGTATTTATTGCCGGTTTTAACTCTTACATTGTTGTTGTAAAGGTTTTTTACGGCTTCTTTTAACCTCTGAGTTATTCCGATTTCCTTCATCGTGTTCCATAGTTGTTTTCTGGGGACCGTGTCATATGCCCTTCTATAAATGCCATGTGCCATGGGGCTTTAGTATACCTTCAAATACGAAGATACTTCAAACATTCCAATCCAAAATACTCCGTATGATAAGTAAAGCTCCACGGTATGTATCCAACCAAATACTTCATAATGATCTGGACATCTCCCTACTTAAGGACATAATAAAGAATCTTCCAATAAAATATAAAAATCGCACCACTGATCACAACAACGAACTGATAAATAATTTATTTATCCAACCTCTTACCAAAAGAAGATTGAAGAGAGTATGGCCAAAAGACTTACCGCAATAATACTTAAAGAACCATCACTGGGCGGTACCTAACTCACACTCATTTACTTACAGACTATTTACTTATTATTCTGGGTATAGAGTAGATTGTAAACATGCAATGTAATATTAAAAAAAAATTGTGAATGCGCTTTTTGCCTTTGCGATCGCCACTGCAACCAGAAGAAGGAACAGAAACAGTCCTGATAAAAGAGCTGTGAATGAATGAAAAATGATTATTGGTTAAACTCGCAAGCCACTACAACTAACAGTTTTCAAAGTCTAGACAATGATTTAGAGAGCGAAAATAATAGCAATTTACAAACATATGTTACTGAAAATTTTTAAACCTCCAAATCACCTTTAATATTTGTTAGTGGAGTTAAGAATATCCCTCCTTTAATATAATTGCTAAACGAAATCGCCAAAAACAGTTACGAAATAAAAGTTCTGAACTTAGATTAAGTCAAAGATTCTTTAGAGCTATCAGAAAATTATTATAGAATGATAACTAAAGCCCTAACAAGCATGAAAAATATACACCAGTCAGTCAACGTAAATAACATAAAAAAACTATAGAAAAGCATGGACACTAAAAATGTTTTATGTTAATCTTAAACCAGCACCAAATAACAAAACCATATATAATTTAGAGCTTCTACTTCACCACAACAAAAAAGTTGAACCATCGCGAGAGGGAAGACACATACCACAATGCACTAGATGCCAAAGATATGGACATACAAAAAAAATATTGCAATCACAGACCACACTGCGTCAAGTGCACCGAAAACCACGCGACAGATCAGTCAGCCAACTGCCCTTGTAATTCTTGTTCAGCATACAAAGAATTACAGCAAAAAAATATCCGTCACTTCGTCCAAAGCAAATTAACTTTACCAATATTAATTGTGAACTATATATACCACCCAGCGTCACATATACTCAGGTAACATCTAAGAAAGAAATGGAACTCACTAGTATAAGTGCGCAGCAACACCAATACCAGACATTACAAGAAACCAAATGATGAAAGGACTCATTGAACAAATGAGTTGGATGTTAAACATTTGACTACAGTGATCGCTACACTGTCTAAGTGACCAAGTTTCTTAAAGTGACACTGTGGGATACCAACGGGTTTATCCAAAACATCCAAGAAATCAAAGTATTTATAATCTGAAGCCCTCCTTACCGCAGTTATTTCAAATGTCTTAGTTATGTAATATGTAGCACTAAACATCCCGACGATACGGCACACGACGGATCTGCAATCATAGTTAAGAAATCAATAAGCATCACGAGCATAGCAAAACCACTAAAGATAATTGCAAGCCACTAGCATGTTCATTAAAGATTGGGATGGACCATTAACAATAACAGCCATCTATTGCTTACCACGACATTATTAAAAAGACTTCAGACCTTTTGGAAATAGATTCTTGGCAGGCAGAGACTACAACGCTAAACATACACATTGGTGATTCAGACTTCTCCAAAAGGAAGACAACTTTATATGTGTATGCAAGACAACAATCTTGGGTGAACCTACCTACTGGCCTACTGATGAAATAAAATACCAGATCTGGTAGATTTTGGTGTCACCATGAATTTACCCAACAGCCACTCGAGGGCTTTTTCTTGTTATAATCTATTCTCTGAGCATTTTTCTGTTTTATTAGAATTAGGTTCCGAAATCCTTAACAGAACGTCACCTGCTACATTAACTAACAAATTCACAAACTGGGAATAATTTATTTAGAGAATTATCAACTAATAAATTAAAATTAAATATCTCATTAAAAACAAATCTGAAAATTGACAATAAATTACCTTAACCAACTCATACAAGAAGCTGCAAGAAAATCAACAACAGTCTTGGAAATAAACAGTCCTACTCAATCTGAATAGAGCTGCAGCACACTATTAAGCGTTATTAAATAACCACAATAAAGTCCATTCTTATCTCATACATCTTTCGCCTACATAAGCTACCGAGTTTTAACTCGCCAAAAGCAACCGGGCAAATAGAACGTCCTCAATTTTCCAACCCTTTAATTTACACTGAAGATGGCACATGGACAAAAAGCAATAAAGAGAAAGCCTTAATTTTCACTGAACATCTTAAAACAGTTTTTTAGCCGCAGATGTTTTCTGCAGATGAATGTATTAATATAGATAGTAAAATCTAAATTTATCTAGAATCTCCCTATCAATTTGAAACTCCTCAAAAAAAAATTTCATTGACCGAAGGTAATATTATTCACACTAAATTAAAGCTCAAAAATTCACAGTGTAATAATATTACCATAAGAATCTTAAAAAAATTGTCAAGAAGAGTCCCCTTTATCTTAGACAACTGTATAATGCCGTATTAAAAACATAACAACTTTCTCTAGTTTGAAAATAAGCTTAAATAATATTAATGATAAAACCTGAAAAATCCTTGGAGGAAATAAAGTCCTAAACACTACATACCACATACTTATTAGCCTGATCCCTATTATGCCTACAATATTGAAAAAACTACTGCTATCGAAAATAGAGCCAATTTTAATTGACAAATTTTAGCCACAGCACGCTACCACTGAACAAATTCACCGGGTTTGCCAACAATTACTCCAATCATTGAAAAACAAAAAATATTGCTCCAAAATTTTCTTAGACATCTCCAAGGCATTTAAGAGAGTTTGGCATAATGGCCTTTTATACAAAATCAAAAAATGCTGTACCTGATCGGTATCTGTAGAGTAAGTTTCACAGCACTTAGACCACAATTGACCCATTGTCATCCTCTAAGAGAGCTGTCACCCTTAGTTCATTGTTCATCCTGTCATTTCTAGGAAGGTGGACAAGTCACCAGCAGACATCTTTATAATGTGGGCAGGTGTGGGCCAGGACTCCTCGAACGCGTACTCTCGTATTAACGATAACTCCGGGCATTCACATAGGACATGCTCTACAGCTTCGTCTTCTCGTTCACACTTCCTACATAGAGGTGTGTCTGCTAGCCCCAGTGTGTGGAGTTGTTTAGTTGACAATGACCAATTAAAAAAACAACTGTCAAACGTAGGTTTTTCCTGGTCATTCAGAAGTACTTATTTGATGTTGACTCTTCAAGGTTGCTTAGTGTTACGCTGCAAGTTTACATCCTTGCCCTTCTTCCCATCTTTTTGCGGTTTGCGTATGGGAGTGACATTTGACAGTTTCCGCGATTGTTGTAGTTGACCAACCAGAAATATTCCCAGGTCCTAAGAGTCTTAGGCCTGTCGCCTTCCTAGATAATTGGTCATCAATGCAGTTGCCTTTATTCGTATTGCGTCCTTTAACCCACCTCAGTATGATGGTATTACCATTTGAAGCTTGAGTTAGTGACTCGTGACACTTCATTACTAACCCTGATGTGACACGTGATCTATTCAAGTTTAGTAGCGCTTGTCTGCTATCTGTGCAGATCATTATAGTTTTTCCTGCTATACCTTTTGGAGTTATCTTTGCGGCTATGGAGATATCAGTCAGTTCTATCTGAACTACGCTGGCATTTTTGCCCATACCCCACTTTATTCTTAGGTTCAGTGATCTGAGTATATCCCGCATCCTGAGCCTTTTTTTATTTTGGAGCCATCGGTGTATATGCAATAGGCATTTGCCACTTTTGTCTCTCTTTACTGTATTGTTTTGATTTTGTAGGGTTTGTTAAAGACAAACTTTGGTTCAATTGAGTCGCAGCCTGCTTGTAGCAGTGGTAACGCATCCAGCTCTCCCCGCCAGAAACGAGTCCTCAATTGTCCTATCCCTACATCAAGATTTGCACCAGCTGAGCGCATTCGCATCATTGTCACTAGCGCCACCTCTTTGACATATATATTTAGAGGTGTGATGCCAATGATCAACTCCATTGCAGCAGTTGGTGTTGTTTTCATGGCACCTGTTATATTTATGCAAGCCATCCGCTGAATATGGTTTAGTTTGTTAATCGCTGTTGCCTGTAGCACTTTTGGTACCCAAGCAATAGCTCCGTAAGTTAACATTGGCTTAATGACAGCAGTGTAAACTCAAGCGATCACCCTGGGAGAAAGGGTTTGGTTTCGGATCTCTGGAGACCCCAGCCCTCTGTAGAGTCTTTCCTCTTCTAACAACTTTTTAAAACTGCACATTTTTACAACAATAGTTTATTAACTTCATCTACCCCCCTTAAGCTCATGACCTTATAACTTATCCTTTTTTATATTTCTCATGTACCTAGTGTTGCTGTATAACAGATAGGGCCTTTTCTTCTTAAGTTATAAGCTGAGCAATGTATGATCAACATATTACAAAACCACGTTCCACACATCAATTTTCCGTTCGTCTCATATAGTTGTCAACATACAAAAACAACTAATCAACTTTATCCGGTAACACATAATTAGTTATTTATGTTCATAAATTTTTATATTTACCAGGTACCAAATGTTGTTTTTAACATACAGGGCCTTCTAGGATTAAGTTGTAAGTTAAATACTACATGAACACTACATTACAAAAGTATTTTATTGTATTCACTTAATAGCACGTTCAAAAATATTATTTAATATAATCAACAATAAAGTTTCAAGAATTCAGCTTCCCACATATGTGTATTTTGAATTTTTCAAGTAAAAAAAGTTGCAAGACATAAAGGGCCTTTTATTTATTAGAATCCTTATTTCACACCAATTTATTAGACTTATGTATAGTTGGTTGTCTATCAGTACCCACACAACTCTTCACCAATTCATTCCACATACAATAATCAATAAAACACTTCTCTCTATGTTCTTAACATAAAATTAGGACAAATTCACAATTTAAAACTACAACATTGATGGTTGCTACTGTTATATTATTTTAATTTCAACTTATTCAATTTTTAAATATTGCTGGCTTCTGTCATATTTAGACATAGACATTAAGTTACACTGACTGCTTTGTTCGGACTTCCGTCCTAACATGTCAATTTTGTCATTTTAATCAGTTGCCATCATCAAGTGCTCGTAGACACTTTGTCTCAAGACCAGCAACTTCATGTGGAGTCGTAGGTTGCCATGTTATCAAATCCACTGGTAACTTTAACATCCTGATATATAAGACTAAATAATGTAGACCTAATTGTAATCAATAACTTTTAAAGGGTTTTTACCCATAAATTTAGTGGCTCAAAACATGTACACCTAGACACTGATGATGGAATATGTATTCCGAAAACGTTTTGTCTTCAGGACATAGCCCGATTGGGTTTTTAATTTATATACCTTTTATAAAGGATTTTAACACATTTTTTACAACAATAAATGTTTATTTCTCTAAACCATTTTGTTTTTTGATTTTAAAAAAGTTTATTTTTTGTGTTTTTGTGTTTTTTTTTTTTGTTTAGGAAGGAGGAGCCTTTTTCCTTCATCCAAAAGGAAGTTTCCTCGAAGCGACGTCCATTTTAAATAGCTAGGCTTGTCCAGGAGATTCATGTAAGTACCCATCTGTTTCATTTTTTGTGGTTGCCCCAATCCAATTCCATTTGTTCATTCTCTTATCCACGACTCCATCTCTCCAAATACACCCTGAGCACCGTTCGCATAAGTTTCAATTTGTTTTGCTTGCGCTATCTCCACCCAATAATTTCTGTCCAAAATTTTCAACCCCTTATAGTAATAACCTATGTGGTAGTCAAAATATTTCGTTACACTTTTACAAAAAGAAGTTGTCCGGGATAGATGAACCAGCACAGTATGAGCCTTCCGTAACGTGTTTTGCCATTAAACGCTCACATAAACATTCCTTATGCGTTTTAATACTGTAATTCATGACTGGATAAGAGTCAAATATTTAAACTTTACAAAACTAATTTAGTTTTGTCTCAAAAACTTAAAAAGAAATAACAAGTAAACTTAATAAAAACACAACAATGACCTACCGCTACCGCCATGACACATGGTACTGACGAAAGAGGCTTATGGCGGCTGGTTTCTGAACTATGCCACTGGTCCAACTTCGCGGTGGTTCATCTATACCGGAATTAACCTATTAAAATAAATTTTATTGCGTGTAATAAATTAGATATAAATATTGTATTCATTCTATTTGCTTTTAACAGAACAAAATTCAACATTCTTAGTGAACATAAAATTTGTTGATATTAAATAAGTTACTTTTCAATTGATTGGAAATTGTTTGATACCCACTGATCATCGCCTACTTACTAACCGGTCTTCTTATGTGGCTGTTACTTTACCCATGTCATTTATACTATTTTAATATGGATGCAACTAACATATTTAACTCTATTCTTAAGGATTAAATAACAACCTTGTATTACATCTGCCTTCTGTTTCTGAACTTTGCATATAATTTTTGGTTAGGGACAAAACCTCGTACAGGTCGTCTTAATTTAGACAATATCTACCTTTGTCGTCGACAAAACATAGAGCACAGGAAATTATGTACCCCGTTGGCGTTTGTGTAATAAGGAAACTTAATAAATTCCTTGCAGTGCGTTTACCCTCTTGTTCATTTCGGTTTGTTAGAGTTAGAGGCGCTAGGTGTCTGGGATAAATAACAGCATTAATACATAGACACATTGCGATCTAGTAAAATAAAAGTTTAATTTTATTACATTACCTTGAAGTTTTATTTAGTTTAGTTATGAAATTATTCAACGACATTGTTAGTTTAGTCCATTTTTGTTTATTATTTATGTAAACGATTTGCCTTTAACTCCGATAAAACACAAAACTTGGTTATATATGTAAGTAACTTACATAATGATCCAGATAACAAAAAGGTTGTTAAACTGTTGGGAATAACCATAGATAATCAACTGAACTGGTCAGCTTATATCTCACAACTAAATATAAAGCTATCAAGTTTATTATTTGTTATTAGTCAACTATCAAGGGTTGTCAACTTTAAAACATTAAAAATTAAATTCACTGTCAATTAAAAATGACATATTAAGTTTCTTTATTTCACTTATACCTTCTTCTTCTTCTTCTTCAGTGCCTTATCCGGTCCGGATGTTGGCGATCATCAAGGCTATCATGGTTTTGTTGACTGCTCTGCGAAACAGTTCCGCTGAGGTCATCCCAAACCATTGTCGGAGATTTTTCAACCACGAGATACGACGGCGTCCCGGTCCTCTTCTGCCAAATACTTTACCCTGCATAACAAGTTGAAGAATTCGATATTTTTCTTCGTTCCGCATCACGTGGCAGAGGTACTCAAGCTTACGTTGTTTAATTAAATTAAGCACTTCTTTTTCTTTTGTCATGCGCTGTAGGACCTCAACGTTGGTGACATGGTCCACATAAGATATTTTTAGTATCCTTCTGTATATCCACATCTCGAAGGCTTCGATTCGTTTTTCAGTGGCTTGCGTCAGTGTCCAGGCTTCAACTCCATATAGTAACACTGGAAGAACGTAGCACCTCACTATTCGCATCTTGGTTCCCACACTGAGATCACTGCAGTACAGCAAGGATCTCAACTTAATAAATGTAGACCGTGCCATTTCAATTCTGGATCTAATCTCATGAGCGTAGTCCCATTGTACGTTGAGGGTAGTTCCGAGGTAAGTGAATCTGTCGACTCTCTGGATCTCTTCGCTACCTGCCATTAGTGCCCCGGGATCTAAATTTGTACGGCTGACAACCATGAATTTAGTTTTCTTAATATTAAGGTTCAGTCCGTATGTTACGCTCACAGTTCGCACTCGGTCTAGTAAGGCCTGCAGATTGTTTAGGCTGGTTGCTAGTAATACAGTGTCATCGGCGTAGCGGATATTATTGATGTATTCACCGTTCACTCGGATTCCCATGTCTAGGTTTGTGAGGGCTTCATTAAAAATCTCCTCAGAGTATATATTGAAAAGAGTCGGCGATAGCACACATCCTTGTCTTACTCCTCGCATGATCTTCACTTGGTCGGTCAGCTGGTCTTCGACCTTGACTTGAGCACGCTGGTTCCAGTATAAATTCATGATGATACGAATGTCCTTCTCATCCAATCCAACTCTTTGTAGTGCGGTGACCATCTTCTGGTGCTGACAACGGTCAAATGCCTTGGCGTAGTCAATAAAACAAATATAGACATCACAACTGACATCGCGGCATCTCTGAAGTAGGACTTGTAAGGTAAAAAGTGCTTCACGTGTACCCATAGAATTGCGGAATCCGAATTGCATTTCACCGACATTTTCTTCGCATTTCTTGTAAATTCTGGCATGTATGATTTTAAGAAAAATTTTAAGTGCATGACTCATAAGACTGATAGTTCGGAAATCTTCGCACGTTTTCGCACGCAGATTGTTTTTTTGGTAACGTTACAAATGTTGACAATAGCCATTCCTCTGGCTATTGTCAACAATATTGTCAACACTTATACCTAGCTATGGATTAACACTATGGGGAAACTCAACAAACGCACTTTAAATTTTCAAAATAAAAAAGTAAGCTATCAGGATTTAGCTGGGCTTAGTTATCTAGAACAGTGGTTCTCAACCTTTTCACCACTGAGGACCACTTGTACCTTTCAGAATTCTTGGCGGACCACCTAGATATTATTATTAATATTTCCCAATAATAGGTAAAATGAGATGAACACTAAAGTTTTACTAATGAATTTAATATTTACAAAATAAAAAAAGAAAATACATAGTGAAAGACAAAAGAAATATAAAAAACAAAATAAAAAGTCATAGATAGCGCCAAATTAAGACGTTAATGACTCCCTTGGTATTGCTTCTCACTTGAAAGTTTCTCAATATTTGGAGCTCCTCAGATAATTTTTTGTTGTCTTTATCTATGAATCGTATATAAACAAGAAGAATAGGTTTATTGGTAATATCCGTAGATTCATCAAGTTGTACAGCAAAAATCTTTGAGGAATGAATTTTCTCTAGAAGTTTAGAATGGTGTCATTGGAAACAGGAATATTTTGCATTTGTTTAACGTATTTATCACCTAAAATTGTTTTAGTTGCATCTACGATACATGATAAAACTAATTCCTCACCAACTGTAAAGGGTTTTTTGGTTTTTGTGATTCTAAGTGAAAGTTGATATGGCGCCTTCAAAGTAGCTTTATCATAAGTTGAGTATGATATATATATACAAGGATTTCCACAGTTTTCACTGTTGTCCTTCACTCAACCGTTTTCTCTAATTTTTCCTGTTTAGCCAGTCCCCTTCCTGTAGGTTTCTTCTACTCATTGCTTCGTCCACCTCATCTCTGAAAGATCTTCGGGGTCTGCCTCTCTTTCTTCTTCCTATCGGGCTCCACTCTGTTATTCTATTTATCCACCGATTTTGGTCTGCTCTTCTGACATGTCCGTACCATGTTAATCTCTTTTGTTCGATGTAGTCTATTATTGAGTTGAGTATATAAGTTGAGTATGACTTAAGGATATTTTCTGACGATTTTAGTTCCGTCTCCTTCCTCGTAAAGAAATCTAGATGTTTTCCAGCAAAATTTGTATGCTTTGTTTCAAAGTGTCTAGGTAATTTTGCCGGCCTCATTACTTAATCATCATCATCATCAGTTGGCGGTACAGCCCTTCGTGAGCCTTGGCCTGCTTCAAAACATTCTTCCATCCTTTCCTATCGAGTGTCTGTCTTCTCCAGCCCCTCACTCCAATCTCTCTTAGATCTTCCTGTACATCGTCCAGATATCTGAGTTTAGGTCGCCCCCTTCTTCTTCTTCCGACCGGCCTGTTTAGCATAGTTATTTTAGTGGGATCACTCTCATCCATCCGCATAACGTGGCCCACCCACCTAAGGCGGTTTATTTTGATGGTCTTCACAATATTTGCATCACCAAAAAGTCTATAGAGTTCAAAGTTATATCGCCTTCTCCACAGATCCTGTTCGTTTACTCCGCCATATATGGTCCTCAATACTTTTCTTTCAAAGACTCGCAGTAACTCTTCATCTCGGGTCATCATTGCCCATGTTTCCGATCCGTATGTGAGCACTGGGCGTATTATTGTTTTATAAAGTTTGTACTTTCTTGCTATTGACATACTTCTTGCTCTTAGTTGAGGGCCCAGGCCAAAATAACAGCGGTTAGCCACGCATATTCTTTTTTTTTATCTCGTTGGATGTGTTATTTTTGTAGTCTACCAGTGATCCTAAGTAGCAGATTTCTTCTATCATTTCTATCGTTTCGTGTTGCACCTCTAAGTTATTTTGTTGAATTCTTGATATGGCCGGCATATATTTAGTTTTCTGGATGTTAATCAGAAGTCCGATGTTTTCTGCGGCATTTTTGATACGTGTGAAAGCCTCCACTGCTTCATTTTGGGTTCTTCCAATTATGACGATATCATCAGCGTATGCCATTATTTGTATACTACGGGTATATATCGTACCTTTTAAGTTTATTCCCGAATCTCTCATAACTTTTTCTAACGCTAGGTTGAACAGCGTGCATGATAGCGCATCTCCCTGGCGCAGTCCTCTGTTGGTTTTAAATGGTTTTGAAACATCCCCTTGTACGCGCACTTTACATTCGACTTTCATCATTGTCATTTTAATTAATTCTACCAATCCTTTTAGTATTCCTAATTCGATCATCGCCGAATATAATTGGGACCTTTCAATAGTATCGTACGCTGCCTTAAAGTCTACGAAGATGTAATGGCAGTCTATGTCGTACTCCGTCGTTTTTTCTAAAATTTGTCTGATGGATGATATGTGATCAATGGTAGATTTATTTTTCAAGGAGCCTCTTTGGTAGGATCCTATTATATTGTCAGTATATCGTGCCAGTCGTTCGTTAAGTATCATTACTTAATACCTCCACACAAATCAAATTACACATTGAGGTAACTGGACACCAAATTCTTCAATGAATGTAAATCCACATGCTGTGTAGTCGGGATTGTACTTACGATTAGCAGCCTTTCTTTTAGGACCAGTTTGAGTTAATATTGTGCTATCACTGGCAATATTACTGGTAGAACATCCTGCTTTAACGTTCTCACTATCCGTCTTCTTAAAAAAACCCGAAAGTTTCATCTGTTTGCTCATTTTAGTAAACTACAATCACCAAGCAAAAAACACGCACGCTCGTCACTTGACAGTTGAGTCAGCACTGAGTCACATCAAAGACGCAGTGTCCTGTGCGTACACGACAGCGGCCGAAACTAAAAGAAAGATAACGGAACTAACTATTCGGCGCGTGAGGGAAAATACGCGGAAGATTGAGGCGGATGAACCTGTGTTTAGGCGCGTTTGGTCGTCTGGAAACGTTTTGAGTTAAAAAAAATAGGTTGACGCATTAATTTACGTCTCAAGAGCCAAGATTTCATAAAAACCGTTCGCGGACTAGAGGTGGTCCGAGGACCACAGGTTGAGAATCACTGATCTAGAACATTGCGTACCTTTTTTTACCAAATTCAAAATTATGCCGCTACCTGCTCTGTTGATATTTCAAGTTCTGACTGAAATTCACAAAAAACTGGCCTTTTTAATAAAGCAGTCTGTTGTTCGCATTCACAATACGCGTGAATGTCACTACTTACAAACAAATCGCTGTAGATTGCGTCTTTCAGATAAAAAATTACCTTAACTATAACTATTAGAATATTTTACCAAAAAATATTAAAAATCCAAGCTGTATTGGTTTCAATGCTGAAACAGTGCTTTTACTGCTCAGAGGAATATACCTATAACCCATTGCAGAATATCCGCTGAACTGCTTAATTGCTTATCGAGAATTTGCCATTAATGTTTTTCTGTTTAATATGTGATCTTGATTGTGATATTTTAAGTTAAGTTTCATGTTCGTTTTTTATATACTATGTATTTTTGACTTGCTACAAACAATATTTCTATTTGTTAAGTAGTTGAATAAATAAATTAATCAATCAAACATATTTTCTTATGCGCTCGTAATGACCTCCAGCGCGTTCTTCTGGTTAATTTTGTTTAGTTGTGGGCGTAATTTCGGTAGATTCATTTCTTTATTTGTTTGTTAGTCCTAATCACGTGTTGAGTAACTGAAACCACTAACAGAATAAAATGGAGAAATATTATATATACAGCCCAATCAAAAAAATTGTATTGTATTACATTTCAAATTGAGACCTTTTTCACGTCAAAGTTTAAGTGAAAAAAATGATTTGTTTATCGTTATATTTCAGGTCTTTATAAGGGTTGATCAAATAGGTATGTTAAAATTAATACAAAATAATAGCTTTATTAAAACTTAGGATTACATTATGCTATTTATTGATTTTTAACAAGCATACGACTCCATAAATTGAACGATGCTATATGAGGTCATGAAAATATTAGAACTACTAGAAAAGCTTATAAGGATAGTGAGATTGACCTTTGGGAACACGATAAATAAGGTAACAATGGAAGAAAGCTTTTCAAGATAGTTCACAGGGAATAGAGGTTTAAAACAAGAGGATCCGCTATCAACGAATTTATTAAACCTAGTATATAATAATATGTAAATCGTAAGAAGATCAAATATAAGCACAAACAGGACTATTTTTTATAGCAGAGAAAGTGCATAGCGTCCGCGCATGATATAGTGATACTAGCGACAACAAAAAAACATCTCGAAAAAGTTTTCCAGAAAAATGAAGAAGCAAAAATGTACGAATTGACAATAAACAAAACCAAAAAGGGCAATACATGGAAATGAGAGGAGACATAACAAATAATAACAAATATATAAAAATGAAAGGGGCAGAGGCTGTTTATAGTTTTGAAAAAGTGTCAGAATTTAAATAGTTATAAGTACCTAACCAGAACAAACACGGGAAGAGACGAACAAGAGATAGACAAAAGATTAATGAAGAATCTTCAGAAATTCGAAAAGCTCTTTTTTTTTTAGGGAATTTAGTCTATTTTGTAGTCTATAAAATGTTTTAAAAACAGTTTTTGAGGCATAATAAAGAGAGTTAATAATACTTTTACGATGATCAAATTGGTTGTAGTGTCGACAATGTTCCCATATTTTCATATTCTTGAACCACATTTCGGTCACAATGGCTACATAGGCCTACAATAGATAGAAAGTAACAATACTTATTAAATAAAATGAAAACGTGCATTTTAAAATAATGAAGTAACAATATCAGTAGATATCTGTTTCATCTGCTACTCTAATAGAAATCGCAGTTTTCGGCTTTGTAGAGTTCTCCTGCATTTCCGTTTTAATACATTTATGATCATTTCCTTCATTTTAATGTCAAAATGTCCCTATACTGGTCATTTTTAAGGTGGACTGAGGGTTACATAAATCTCAAGGTGTTCGTCTGCTGTATTAGTGCTTGACATTTGGGGTAATTGAGTAAGAGAAAGTAAACATAGCCTAGATGAAAATATTATATTTTATAATACAGCATTATCGAAAGTATCGGCAAAGTTACGAAACTGCATTCTGTATACTTTTTCGAGTCCAGAGAAGGAAATAAAACTTTCCGAAACATCAATAATTTAAAATAATGGTTTCTCTTATCTTTACCCAAGTAATTACCACAAGCTAATTTTACTTTTAATGAATAAATACTTTGTTTTTTATACTAAAAGTTTAAAACATATAAAAAATAATACGACCAATAAATAACTCAACACTATTTATACGTGTTGTCATTTCAATCAGTTGCTTTTATAAAGTCCTCCTAGACATACCGTCTCCGGACTTGCAACTTAATGTAGAGTCATATGTCGCCATGTTACCAATCCAACGGTAACTTTACCATCTTAATTTTAAACTAGACATAATGTAAACTAAATGTCAATTAGTAATTTTTAAAGGGATTTTACCCCCATATTTAGTGGCTACATTCATGTATTAACCTGTAAGTATTAACCACATTTTACATTAACCTTAGTCAAAATTTAAATTATTTCATGTTCTTTTTAATTAAGTGGTTAAATACTTTTTAGGACACTGATGATGGAATATTTATTCCGAAAACGTTTTGTCTATTTAACATAGCCCGACTGGGTTTTTATATACCTTTTTATAAAGGATTTTATTAAAAAATTTTTAATATATGGTATACAGCCAACTACAGGAACTTAGTTTCCTTGTGGATTTGAAAAGACAAAAATCGTCGAAATACATGTAAGCCTCGACAATTTGTTTATGTTGGGAATTGGCAATATGAATAGAGTGTAGTCACAACTATTTATTAAATTTATTAATATTTTTAATGCAAATTAATGAATTTACACTTCCATTATTCATGATTTTTCGTTTCAATAAAAAATGCGTTTCAATGCTTTTTAAATGCATACATTTTTTTCAAATTCTGAAAAAACTAATAAGTATTTTTGAAAAATTTAAACTCAGAATGAAAGAATACATTATACCTGAGGGCAGAAAGTCCCTAAAAACTTCTTTAATGTTTATTTTAATAAGTTACAGGGGTGAAAAAGAAGAGAAAATTTAGTGTGATCTTTAATTTCAAATATCTCAGTTTAAAAAACTTTTTGTTTATTTTAATGGACTTTCGGCCCTTGGTAATAATGTAATCTTTCATTTTGCGTTTGAATTTTTTAAAAATATTTGTTATTTTTCTCAGGATTCGAACAAAATCAATGCATTTAAAAAACATTGGCCCGAAATTTTGCGCCTACGCTCTTAAGGTATAAATAGTTAGAGGTATGAATTTTTGTGTTGTATGTTTTTGACACTAAGTCTGTCAAAATGCTCGAGCGAACGGGCTATGTTAATAGGCTGTTTAATAAGTTTTTTAGAATTTCACAATATTCAGAATTTATTGTTCTGTTAAGGTTCTGAAGATTCACCAAGTTCTTTTCTTCTGCGTCGTTGCTTAACTTCAGTTGCGGAATTTAGGCTTTGTAAGTAACAATCTTGCTCATTTTTCCTAGTCAAGTCCCTAAATCATTGGAAAATCTGCATTTTTTAGTTGCTACTAAACAATAAAAAGTACTTTTTCCTGCAACTAAAAAATTAAGTACATATTAACAAATTAAGTATGATTAGTCAACAACAAATTATTTTCAATGAAAACTTTTTATTTGAAAAGAACAAATTTTCATCTTACTTGCAATCTTTGGAGGATGGAGAAGGAACTGCAGGACCATTCTTCTCCTTCCAATCGATGTATTAGTTTCCTTTGAGCTCGTTTTATTATTTCATTTCTATATTGGTAGGGTTTTTTATTTCTTTCTTTTTCTGATTAGGTGAATTAATACCATTATGATCACTGTCGCTGTTACTCATTTTAAAATATTTTTGTCAAGATATAATACAAATAAGTAATCCACAATATTATTACTACTGTATTCGTATTCACTACACATTTATTTATCTACATGAATTCACAATACAAGATTGAACTTGACTGAAAATTATTGGCATTATTGCGCCAAATTATAACGACATGCGCGCTGCATAGGAGAAACGTCTTTAGTCATGGACTTATAGTATTTCTCTAATACATCGCCAAATCATACCGCTGTTATAGGTTATGAATACACTGACTAAAGCCGTTTCTTCACAAAATTGTTTGTTTACAGTTTTTAAGTCCATTTTAGTGAAAAAACGATTTTGGTAAAATTATGACTCATGGGGTTTCTCAAATAAATATTTCAATTGTAAAAAATATGAAGAAATGATTTAAACAAATAAAACAAAATTTGTCAATTTCTTTATTTCGCTTTAGAGTAAATACTGACAATTAAATATATGCCAACATTTCTACCTGCATTTAGTTCTTCTTCTATCTTAAATAAAGAAAGGAATTTATTCCAGAGACGTTTCCAGTTTCAACATCCTTTTCCTTAATAAGTTCGTTCTTAATGAACTGGCTGAAGTTTTCATAGTGTTTTTTTAAAAAGAGGGCAATTAAGGAGGTGGGAGCCGTGTTACACTGGAGACAAGGAGGAGGAGACGGAAGATCAATATTATCTTACCGTAGATTGAGGTGATGATTTAATTTATTGTTTATTTTAATAAAGATATTTTCATAGTTTCTTATTATTTGAGTTTAAAATTGGACTTCATTTTTAAAGGGAAACTAATATTTTCCTTTTACAATGCTCATAATGAATTCAAGTTAATTTGAAGGTTTTTTAGTAGCAACTTACCTTAGGGTAAGGTTTTCTAATTTGGGCAACTTTTCAAATATTTATTACATTATTACACATGTTAATAAATATGGTAAAATTTTATTATAAAAATCAAGTACTAAATAATGTTTTTTCCATGGCTAATGTTATTAATGTTATTAATGTTAAAGTGTTGCTATAACAACTGTTTTAAGTAGATAAAGTGATAAAGTATCACTTTAAACGCAAGGGTAGATAAAATGTTTTAACTTTTTTTTATTCAATAAAATTTACAAATTCAAACACATTAAGGATTAAAAACAACTGAAATTTTACAATTAACATTATTAGAAATATCTATTTTTGGAGCATCACAACTTGTACTCGTTTGCTTAAACACTTGATTCGAGGTACTGGATTGATTTTCTGGTCCGCCAAGTATACACTTGGATACAGCAATATTATTGCTTATTGACTCTTCAATGTAAGATTCTGCAACAGATGATGATTTCCACCCACCTAATCGTTTAACTTTTACGAGATCAGCTCCAGAATTTGCGCACATAGTAGCTGAAGAACGACAGAAACAATGCCCCGTGTACATTTCTGAATTTGCAAGTTTAAAAAAATCTGCGATCTTCTTGGGGATATTATATATAGTGTTAATCCCCACCGGTTGAGTAGTGCACTTTTGCTGTCGGTAATTTACAAAAAACTTACTGTGAGGTACGTTTTTGGGGCGCAAGGCAATATACTTTCTCACAATTTCCAAGAAACTCAGTCCACTTTTCTTGTCAGTAATACAATGTATATGCGATATAAAATAGTATTTGATAATGTTCTATATAATGTAAAGTTTTCGTGAAATATGCTGCTGCGGGGTGTTTTAACTAAGAACGTTAAACTAACAAGCTAAGTTTAATACAACCCATCACATAACAAACTTTACAAAACTGCATAAGGTTTACCTATATACAAACAAGTTAAAACAGATTTATCTTTGAATAAAAAGTAAGTATAATATTTTGTTTTAAAATTAAATTAGCTTTATAGACCAGGGTGGCTAATTTTTGAGACAAAAAAAAATAGTAACAGGCGAAACCCATTGTAGAGGAAAAAATATACTTAAATTTAAGTAAAAATAATTTACGCGAAAAAAGTTACATAGCAAAGCAGTGAGTAGGTACCTAATAAAAAGATCTACAATTTTTGTATTTACACTCATTTCACATAATTTTAAAATTGATGGGAAAAATTCAAATTTTTGTCTTTTATTTTCAAAAATAAAAGAACATTTTCTACAAAATTTGTTATAAGCTTATCTATGTCCCTATGGGTCCCTATGTCCCTAGGGGTGTAGAGTTGTGTTATATAGGTAGCACCTTTTATCGGAACGACCACATCGAGCGTCATAGACGGGAGATGGTTCTTGATAACTGGTCCTCATAAGACAGATAACTTTCACTTATGGCTCCACGTGCCACACCCCGGGCAACTGCATTGGTCTGCAGGCTAAACTAAGTGAGGGTAGCCAGATATGGCGAAAATTCTACCGAGCGATTGCCGGTATAAGCGATCTCCCACTTGCTGACCAACGGCTTCGGGCGGATGAGTTGGTAAGTGGTAGGGCACTCTTTTGTCCTGAAGTTGAGAAATCGGCTTCAAAGGCGAATGAACCAAAATTTGGCCAACGTCATAAGGATTTAGAAGGCAAGGGGAAACCACTACAATAAAGATCCCTATGGATTTCCCCAGGAAAATTATCATGGCTTTCGGTAGTGATAAGGAATATGTTACTGATCATGGACTTCGGAAGTTAAGATCCGGCAAGGGAGGATACTTAAACTCAGAATGCAAGGCCTCCCAGGTCGACATCATGCGAAATCCTTGCAACAATGAAACAATTTTGAAGAGTAAAACACCTAAATTGAGATGCTTACAAATCGCCACCTGGAACGTTAAAAGTATGTACGAAAGTGGCAAAATACATAACATCGTAAAAGAAGTCAAGAGACTCAAAATCGATATAATGGGTATCAGTGAAACTCATTGGCCCAACTCGGGAGAATGTAATATCCTAGACCATGCAATGTACTATTCTGGTAACGATACCCCTAAACACAATCATGGGGTTGGAATAATCGTTGCACCTCGTTTAAAATCGTCAATAAAATCCTATACTGCACTATCAGACCGAATGATTCTTTTACAGCTGTATGCATCCCGATTTGATTTGAACATAATACAGATATACGCACCTACAGCTGACAAACAGGAAACAATAATGGAAGACTTCTACGAACAACTAGAAATCTTAATTAATGCAACCAAAAAGAATGAAATAACACTTATAATGGGAGATTTCAACGCAAAAGTAGGACGAGGCAAAACAGCAAAGGTAGTGGGAAATTTCGGACTTGGTGAAAGAAACGAAAGAGGAGATCGTCTAGGAGATCGAAACTCCATCAAACCCGTAAAAACTTACCCGGGTGCGGACGTAGCATCAGACCACAATCCGGTGTTATGTAAGTTTGAAGTAAAGTTAAAAAAGCCAAATGTAAAGAACAGGCCCGAAACGCTAGATATTAGGAAGCTTTCCAACAATAATATTAAACAACAGATGCAGGAAAATTTAAATACCGAAATATCAAAAATCCTTAAAAATAACAATGAACCACTGGAAAAGTGGAGCGAAATTAAAGAAGAGATTAGGACTTCAAGCACTTTACTACCTGATAAGAGAAAAAAGAAAGACTGGATGACTGCAGAAATCCTTGACATGATGGAAGAGAGACAGATATATAAAACTAAAGATACTGCCAAATACCGTGAAACCCATAGACGAATAAGAGCTGAGATAAGAAAAACTAAAAAGAAATGGTTCTCGGAGAGATGCGAAGAAATCGAACAGTGCAAAAAGGTATACGACTATCACAATATGCATAAAAAAATAAAGGAACTCACAACAAAGAAAGGTACAATACTTTATCGAAAGGGCTGTGCGATGATAATGGAAATCTACAACTAGACTCCGACAAAATAGTTAGAATCTGGAAAATTTATGTGGAACAACTGTTTAATGATGACCGTCCTAGTGGGTATACACTGAGAAATGATGATACTGGCCCTTCTATTCTAAAATCATAAGTGGAGAATGCTATAAGGGGTCTTAAAAATAACAAAAGACCAGGCAACAATAACGTATACGGGGAAGTATTGAAAATGCTGTGTGAAACAAACAGTCAATTTCTAGACTCACTCGTCAGACTCATTAACAATATTTATAACAGCGGGGAGTTTCCTGAAGACTGGCTAGAGTCAACTTTTGTTGCCATACCGAAAAAACCAAAAGCAAAGTCTTGTGATCAACATCGGATGATAAGTCTAATTAACCACATTTCGAAGGCATACACAAAGGTTATTTACAACAGAATAAGCAAAAAATGCGAGGATAACATTGGAGATTCGCAGTTTGGGTTTCGCGGTTTGGGTTCATCCAGCGCTGCAGAGATATGAACAAAGACGTGTAAATATGCTTTATAGACTACGCAAAAGCATTCGATAACGTAAAGCACGAAAAGATAATTGAAGTTCTCCATAAGATCGGAGTCGACTACAGAGACATTCGAACAATAGCGAGTCTCTATTGGGGTCAAACAGCTTAAGTGAAAGTAGGATCTACATTGACCAATAAAATTGAGATCAAGAAAGGGGTACGACAGGGCTGTATCTTGTCTCCTATTCTCTTTAATATATACTCAGAAGAAGTATTTAAGACAGCGCTGGAGGAAAGCACAGAAGGCATAAAGATAAATGGAGAAATAATTAATAACATAAGGTATGCTGATGACACTGTGATTCTAGCAAGTAGCATGGAGGAACTGAGTTGCCTAATGAGTAAGATACAAAAAACAAGTGCACAATACGGACTCAGACTAAATATCACAAAAATCAAATGGATGTTAGTAAGCAAAACCCAACAACCACCACAGCAACTGATATTAGACAATGAAAGAATTGAACACGTGAATTCGTACATCTACTTGGGAACAACAGTTAACTCAAATTGAGATCAAGCGAAGGAAATACGTATAAGAGTAGAAAAGGCAAGAGCATCGTTCACTAGCATGAAGCAAATTTTCACCTCTAAAAGCCTCACCCTACCTCTCAAAATTCGACTTCTGAAATGTTATGCATTCCCGGTTTTGTTATATGGAATGGAGGCGTGGACAATGACCGCAACATTGATGAAAAAAGTAGAGGCCTTCGAAATGTGGGCTTACCGACGTATATTACGTATATCCTGGACTGAGCACGTGACCAACGAAGAGGTACTACGCCGGATAGGTAAAGAGAGAGAGGTAGGAATAAGTATAAAGAAAAGAAAGTTGGAATACTTGGGTCATGTTATGAGACATAATAAATATAGAGTACTACAGCTGATCGTTCAAGGAAAAATAGACAGCAGAAGGGGTCCAGGGAGGAGAAGACACTCGTGGCTCCAAAACTTGCGGCAATGGTTCGGATTGTCATCTGCAGAACTATTCAGATCTGCCGTAAACAAAGTCAGAGTGGCCATGTTGATTGTCAACGTTCGGAACGGACAAGGCACATGAAGAAGAAGAATGTCCCTATGTTTATGTCCCTAGCACACTGTAATGCTTTTTTTAATCTTCTTCTTCTTCCTTCTTGTATGTAGACTTTAAAGCTTGTTTCTTCCTTAATATTAGCCTCATAAATTGTGTAAATTATCGCACCATATTTTTCTTGGTCTGCCAATACTTCTTCGTCCATTTGGTGACTTATCTCGTGCTATTCGTACTAACCTATCCCCTGCCATTCTACTAATTTGTTTGTTCCACTCCTGTTTCCGTTTTGTCACCCATCCATTTATGTCTTTTATATTGCATGCTTTTGTTGTTTTCTCGTTTTTTAAATACATATTTATTTTTCCTTACTTTAATTTAATTTTGACAAAGCACCTTAATTTTCAATCGAAAAATCTCACATCAAGATATCTCCACTTTTTAGATGTCAGTGTGATTTTTGTTCGTTAAAAGCTCTACTTCCTGATTGTTTAAAAAATATATACATAAATATCCCGAATTTTCTCAGAAAACAAAAGAACGAAAATACTCAAATTAAAAAGATTTTTTTTAATCATTATGTAAAATTTTGAGCTTTTGATTTTTTAAAATTTACCGTTTATTTACTCGAAAATGTAAAATTCCATGTTAAATAGATTAACAAAAAAATTGCAAATTCATGAAATATAAAGATTGCAAAAAACTCTGTTAAAATAGTTGTTTTTCTAAATATTAATGATAGGGTTTAAAGGAAATTTTGTCTAAAAAAGGTGACTGCTTCAATTTTTTCAGTAAAAAAGTAGATTTGTTAAATTCTAATTACATTTATGTTATATAAAATCTTATAATACGTAACGTAATACTTTTACTGTGACTTAATCAGGCACTTTTCTCAAAACAGCTGAAATGTGTTTATCAAAGTAATTTAATCTGTTTTGCTGTTAAATAAGCTTGTAATACATTATCTCTTGTATGGTTAATTTAAATAGATCGAATTTTTCTGCCGACGTCAATGATGGAAGTGGCACACCAGATTGCTTTTAGACTTGATTAGAAACAAATAAAATGGGACAGCAGCTATTCTGATTACCAGGTGAACAGTAAGAAATTTATTTCTGGACCGGTTCATTATTGGAGAACTATGAGTAAAGTGGAGCAGTCTAAATAGTTATTGCGATGAAAAAGACAATGGAAAACCACTTCATTATTTGCTCTCTTGTAAAATCAATCATCTCTGGTTTCTAGCAAGCCTTAGATAATCAGAGGATGCTAAGAATCTCCTAGTTAGCGACCTACAGCAGAAAATGAGGATAACGTGGTCTAAAAACAAATATTTTTTTTATTCTAATTTGTGACAGATATAAGAACTCAGCTGTGTCTATAAAAACGTACCTAGGAGTTGATGTTAACTTTGACCGTTAGCCGGTGGTATTTAGTACCAAATTATCCCTAAAATACCGTAAAGGACCAAACGGAAAATACACGTTAGATATGCTATTTGGCAAGAAGGTCAGCAGAAAATAATGGGAACCTTCAGCCCATGCCAGTCTGTTACTGTCCAAAATAAACAAATCATGGGCCGATATTAAGAATACCATAGTCATAGTAGGAGAAAATTTATTGGCAGAGCAACAAGCAACACATAACTGGATGACAGACGAAATATTAAACTTAATGGACGAAAAAAGTTTAAATAAGAAAGATCCACTGAAGTACAAGGGAAAAAACAAGAAACCAAAAGGGATATAAAACGTACCAGCGGGTTAAAAACCAAGAGATGCCAGTGGATAAAGCGGGCAAAGGAAGAGTGGATTCGCAGGAAATGTGAAGAGATTGAAGAATAAGAACAAAAGTATGACACCTTCAACCTTTACAAAAAGGTTAAAGAGGTAGCTGTATCAAGAGTTTACAGACAAACATCTGTAATTGAAGACAGCGATGATTTACTCATTTTCGGTGGCAAAGAACAACTTATCCTGCTGGTCAGAATAAATAAAAGAACTTTTTCCATAATAATAGACCACCAATGATCCCAAACCCTTCAGTCAGAAGGAACGGGACGACTGATTTTGCGGGAGGAAGTTATACAACCGATCAACTAAACAAAGGAGGACTAGGAAAATGGACCTGATGAGCTACCAATAGAGCTTCTTAAACTCATTGATGAAGATAACAACAAAATTTTAGTTGACTTTTTTAACTCAATTTATTTAACAAAAACTATTACAAAAGATTCTGTATTATTGGTATTCATAATACTGCCCTAAAAATAAAATACCAAAGAATGTTCATTGTACAATTTCCTTCAAAAGCCACAATCTAAAGATTTTTCTTAGAGTTATAGACATCAGAAAATTTGGAAAATTAGACTTTGAAATCAGCGAGAATAAAGTAGGGTAAAGGCGTTGTTTGGTATTAATATATTGGTGCAAAAGTATTGGGACATGAATTAGGACCTAGATGTATGCTTTTTGGACAATATACAGGTATCACAACAAAAATCATAAAAAGTTTTTAAGTTTATACTAATACAATGGAACTGCGCCTTAAACCCTCGCCTTAAACGCATTCAACAGTTCTTCTTCTTCATGTGCCTTGTCCATTCCGAACGTTGCCAATCAACATGACCACTCTGACTTTGTTTACGGCAGATCTTAATAGTTCAGCAGATGACAATCCGAACCATAGCCGCAAGTTTTGGAGCCACGAGTGTCTTCTCATCCCTGGACCCCTTCTGCTGTCTATTTTCCCTTGAACGATCAGCTGTAGTACTCTATATTTATTATGTCTCATAACGTGACCCAAGTATTCCAACTTTCTTTTCTTTATACTTATTCCTACCTCTCTCTCTTTACCTATCCGGCGTAGTACCTCTTCGTTGGTCACGTGCTCAGTCCAGGATATACGTAATATACGTCGGTAAGCCCACATTTCGAAGGCCTCTACTTTTTTCATCAATGTTGCGGTCATTGTCCACGCCTCCATTCCATATAACAAAACCGGGAATACATAACATTTCATAAGTCGAATTTTGAGAGGTAGGGTGAGGCTTTTAGAGGTGAAAATGTGCTTCATGCTAGTGAACGATGCTTTTGCCTTTTCTACATTTATACGTATTTCCTTCGCTTGATCCCAATTTGAGTTAACTGTTGTTCCCAAGTAGATGTACGAATAAAAGTGTTCAATTCTTTCATTGTCTAATAACAGTTGCTGTGGTGGTTGTTGGGTTTTGCTTACTAACATCCATTTGCTTTTTGTGATATTAGTCTGAGTCCGTATTGTGCACTTGTTTTTTATATCTTACTCATTAGGCAACTCAGTTCCTCCATGCTACTTGCTAGAATCACAGTGTCATCAGCATACCTTATGTTATTAATTATTTCTCCATTTATCTTTATGCCTTCTGTGCTTTCCTCCAGCGCTGTCTTAAATACTTCTTCTGAGTATATATTAAAGAGAATAGGAGACAAGATACAGCCCTGTCGTACCCCGTTCTTGATCTTAATTTTATCGGTCAAAGTAGATCCTACTTTCACTTTAGCTGTTTGACCCCAATAGAGACTCGCTATTGTTCGAATGTCTCTGTAGTCGACTCCGATCTTATGGAGAACTTCAATTATCTTTTCGTGCTTTACGTTAACGGTATTACATTATTTATTCTACAGTTAATAACTGAAATGTAAACTTACATAATTTGTCTGCAGAAGACAAATTTCAAGGAATCTTACATACGTGAAATTAAAAATTATATAGGATATCACTATTTAAGAAATAATTATCTGAGAGCAAGCGATTGATCCTCAATTTTCGTATCTAATAATGTCTACTCACAAGAATTTTCCTTAATATCTTCTTTAGTAGCAGTAGCTACTACTGTTTGGTGTCCCAATAAAATAATTTTTTGTAATACGTGTCTTCTTTTTCTTTATAAGCAATTCTGCTTGTTCATTGGCAGAATAATACCTCTATGGAAGGTGGTCACTCCATCTTTTGGTATCGTCTTTGCTTGCTGTATCTCTCCATTCCTTTTGACTGAAGCACCGACGTTAGTCCAAGACTTATCGGTATAAACAAAGTTTACATTATCCTTGTTCCTCAATGGTTTTATTTGTCTGAGGTACTTGTGTCTCCAGAATATGATATCTTTTCTTTCCATTAGTCCTTTTTCAAGACACTGTAATATAGACAAAAAAAATGTGTAAATGTTTACAAAATGTTTTATAAACATTTACACATTTTTTTTATCTATATGACAGTGTCATGAAAAAGGATTAAAACTATTCCGAAAGTTTGAAAAAAAGTCAAAAAAGTGTTTCTCTAACATGAACTAATCTAATAATCACCACTAATAAATTATACATTTGTATTATCTCCTAAATGTTTCGAATACACAAAAACTCATTTGTTCCCTGCCATAAGGGACAAAGTTAGTTTGACCATGTTGTAAGATATAATAGCCGGACTTGGGAAATATACTCGCGAGCATTAAAATATTTGTCCTTTTCATTCACAAGCAATTTGTCAAAGAGACAATGAGGCCGTTACCCAAAAACCAGATTTTATGTTCTACGTTTTCCTGGACAGTGGAGTAGAAAAGAATAAAAGAGTCACGTATTATTAAACAAAAAATAAAAAGTTTATCAAACACGAAAAGTACATATTAAAACCATTTCGCCGTCATGTTTCAAATCTGGAACAATATTGTTAGTTTCGTTGTTGGTTACAAGATGTCACTGTTGGTCTTAAATCTGATGAACTATTTGTAATCGGTAGTGTCAAAACAACACGTGCCTATTGAATTTACCTACCGATTTCGTGTTTGTTGTGTGATTCATATTAAAATTTCAAGGAAGGTGCAGTTTTGTTACTTCTAATTTGATCACAGCTATCTTCTGTTATATTGCGATCGAGGTAAATCATATAAGTAATATTATAGATCTATTCGCTCCGTGCGTGACTGACGCGACAACTACCGCCTTCATCTGACAGTTTTTTCAGGTTAAACATATGACATATGTTTGACATTGTTAAATACATGCGAATTGACAATTATTAATAATTAACTTTTTAATTCAATTTTTTTAGTTTATGTATAAAATAAATGTAGTATTAAAAACTGGGTTTCTCAAAATTCATCATAATATATATTTTCAACCACAAACGGAAAAAAGGAAAAAATCTAGTACTGGCAAATCAAGTTTTTCACGTGAAAGAGCATATATATTTAAAAACAGTAATAGTAAAAGTTATAATATAAAAGCTAAAGTCATCAGGCACTCTGCAGTTAGCTTGAAGCCTTATAAAATATCATTTAAGGTAAATTATTTAAATTTTTTTCTATTTCAATTGCATAAAAATGAAGTTATGTGATGTTTACTTATTCATATTAATAGCACGGATCCATCTCTTTCTTTTCTCTAATTTATATGTAATCTTGGGAACCTATAAAAACTATACTTACTATTTTTGCTATTATTAGCACAATTAAATACGCAATATGTATTTGCACACATTTTTTGATAAAATTTATGCGTAAAAAGATAGGGCCAATTTTGTCATATTTCGCCGCTACGCACGCTGGCATCATTTCAAAGTACCCCTACCATGGTTACGCACGGAGCGAATACAATATATTTTTATCGTTTAAATGCTTAACCTCAAATTAAATATACCGAGTAACCACTAGTTTTTATATGTTCCAAAAATGAAACTTGGCTTTATTTGTAGCTAATAGAGGTTTTTTTAGTTTGGAATTATGGATGTGAAAACATTTTATAGAAAGAAAACGAGTTGTTCAGCTAATACTCTGAACAATTTAATTGATGACCTAAATGAGAAGCAGTTTGATTCTTCAAAGATTCTGATGGAGTTTCTGAATCATCGAATGATGTGAATTTTTGATGAATATTCTGATAAATTTACATCAAAGATACTGAACGCCCCAGCTGAGGAAGATCTTATTACACAATGTGAGACACAAGAGGCAGATATGTTCTCGACGAGCGATGATTAACCTCTAATAAATGTTGGTCAATCTAATAAAAGAGCAAATAAATCAAATATTCTTTGCAATCCTACTAATTTCTGGTTATTCTCAAAGTCCCAAAAAAGATATGTACCGGAGTTTGGAAATGAAGCAATTGCCAACGCAATGTCGAGAAATAGGTTTAGAAAAAATTTGTAGAATTTACATTTTTCAGATACAGTCAGCTACAAAAAAATGATAAGTTTTCTGAAGTTGTAGCATTTGAATATTCCTTGTTATAGATTGAAATACCCTCGTATGTGTTAAAATACCAAAAAGTATTTTCAATCCTCTTTACGTCGCGAGTTGATATGAAAACACATTTTTAGAGTTTGTTTATATCACGGACGCATATTCTTTGATATTTTTCTTTGATTTAAGCCTCTCGATTCTGCGTTTGAAATAAACATCTATTTAGATCGCTGAGAAGGTTTCGCCGGAAAGATATTTGCGTCACTCTCGCTAAGATCCTTGTCATGAGCGGTTGACTTTAGCGTTTGTCCAAATTCTTCGTCGAATTTGTAATGTCTTCTGTTTTTTTTTGTCCCTTTTCATGGAAAATGTGTAGCAGTGTAAAGTTAATAGTAGCAGTTTAATGTGTAGTTGCAATCTGAGTGAAATTTTGAAGATAACCACATGTTGCCATTGTGTTCGGTTATACCTATTGCAGTCGTTTAAGGAGACGAGATTTCCAAGGTTTGTGTTCCAGTGCTAGCTTCCACCCTCATTTTCTTATTCTTGGTCGTTGTCTCAGTCTATAGATACAGTTTGTTTTGCGTGGCAGTGAAGGTCCAGTTTGCAACCTCAGAAAATATGTTAAGTAAATAAATTTAGTGCAGTCAAGGTAACTTTTTTGTTTTAAACTTTCAAAGTAACGAGAGACATTTTTTTAATAATAATAATTGCTTTCATAAGGATTTGTAAAGAATTTGTAACAATTAAAAATATATGTTTAGGGCGTGGTTAGCTGTCATTTTAATTGTTCTGTTTTAAAATTTTATGTTGACATATGACAGCTAGCTTTATTATTTTTGACATTAGTTTGTTTTGTTTTTAGAAGGTTAACCTCTATACATGGTTTCACTTAAAAAGTTAATTCTTTATTGGTAACAATTTTTTGTAAGTTTTGTAGCATCTCCCACTTGTAAACAGAGTTTGTAGACGGATAGGGCAAAGGAAGTGTTTCTTTGTTATTTTGGTATTTATCTCTGTAACTATCTATATAGTAATTTGTGCTATTTATTTTTGTAACTGTTTGTGGTGAGACAATAATAAATGTTTGATTTATTTCTCTAAACCATTTTTTTTATTTATTTAGAAAAAAAGTTTATAACCCCTTTTTTGAGTTTCATTTTAAAATATATATTTTACATTTCTAATAATTATTTCAATAGTTACTACAACAACTAGTTGTTGTAATCGTTACAATTTGTCCCCTCGAAGCGGCGTCCTTATTTTAAATAGCTAGAGGTTCTTCCTGTTGTTTTGTTTGTCCATTTGTTCCAGGAGATTCATGTAAGTACCCCTTTGTTTCATTTTTGTAGTTGCCCCAATCCAACCCCCTTGCCATTCAACTTATCCACCACCCAGCTACTTCAAATAAACCCTGAGTGCCGTTCAAATAAGTTTTGATTTATTTTGCTTGCCCTATCTCTGCCTCAATAGTTTCTGTCTCCAGTTCTCAACCCCCCATAGTAATACCCTATGTGGTGAGCAAAATATTTCGTTACAAAGAATGATCACTTATAGAATAGTTAAAGAATTTTGAATAGATGTATCTATTAATGAATCCCTGGTACATTACCACAGCCATCATAGCTGTAAACAGCGTATTCAAGGGAAGCCTACTAGATATGGGCTGAAATGCTGGTCTCAGAATGCATCAAATGGTTATCTTGAGGGTACCGAACCTTACCAAAAAAAAAGAGACTTACTAGGAGGGGGTAACTTGAGACAAGGTGGATCTGTAGTTACAACTTTTGCCTAAGGTGGAGATTAGTATTACCATCACCACAGCAAATAACCCAGGCAAGATATTAGCAAAAATAGCTAAACACATACAAAAAGGAATAACACTACCTTTTAAGACAAATAACTTAGGCAAATATATTAAGAACAACAACAACCAAAAGAAAAAGCACCAACACAGTAGTGTTGCAAAAAACTTACATCGGTCAAACTGGTAGAAATTTTAATAAACGAATAGCAGAACATAAAAGGGCTTTCAATGATATAAAAACAGATTCTACATACGCACTTTACTTTCTAGATCATAACCATTCTTTTAATAATGAATTTCAAATGCATTTCATTCAAAATAATGGCCTTAAGATATCTTTATAAGAATCTATGAAAATTAACAATTTAACAAACACAGAGATAATTCTAAATGACCAACTTGAGACAAACAATTCTCCCCTCTTCAACTTACTCAATTAAAGACTATAAAGTGTAAACGCATACCAAAAATAGATCACTTACGAAAGGCACTCTGCCAAAACAATTGTGAAAAAAAAATTATACTCAATTTTGTGAAAGTTTTGAAAACAAAAGTTTTTCAGTGTTTTTTATTAAGTATTATAAAACTTGTATTAGGCATAAATAAAAAACAACTATCGTTTATTATACGATTTTGTAATTTTGTTACTCCGCTACTGACGACATATGCGGGTAGATCCGAAAGTTGCGTCCCTAAAATAAGGCAGAATGGTCCCAAAAGTGGAAAATAAGTGACAAAGGACCAATCTGACCCGTAGCTTAAAGCAGAAAACCATTTCGGTGTTCCGGCGGATGGAAGATTATCCATTTTACGCTTGTCTTTCTCTCTTGTCTCTCAAATGTTTGCGGGTAGATGTATATTACACCGAGGTACATTTTGTGTATTTTCCGTAAGCATGAACACAAATAAAACTTCTCTAATCGAATTATCAGCAAGAATATTGCGAACGCATTTTCTGTCTTTGCATTTAGAATTAATTCCAATAATTTTTGATTCCGTAACATCTTCAGAGACACATTTTATTATTTTTATAAAATTGACGACTGCCACCGCCATCTATATTTATACGTACATTGGAGCGCGTAAAACATTTTTTGTTGTTTTAATTTTTTTTAAGTACTCTAAATATCGTATTCGAAAAATTGTTAAGCTATTATATCGCAACATTGCTTAAATTAATATCGCCACCATGTACAAATAAAGTGGCCTGTGATCAGTAGAAGCAGAATATTGTTTATAAATATCAATTAGGTAGGTTGAAATACATCAAAGCTCACAACCAATTAAGAAACAAAAATATAGCTAGAAGAACGAGGACCATATAAATACAGGGTGCTGCAGATAAACGGCCAATTAGAAATACCTCGAGAACTAAAGGAAACTGAATTCTGAAAATTTGAATTAAGGGGGTTTGGAAGAGTGATCTATTTAATGAAAATATTTTCATCTATTTGTTACTTCCGGTTATAGTTGGTTCCGAAAGTTACTTCGTTTTTTTAATGGGACACCCTGTATGTTTTTTAATTTTAAAAATATTCACATTATTTTAAACATTTTTTGTTAATACTTATCTATACCTATTGTGAACCGTTTTTAAGTTATAATGGTTTTTATATGAAAATTACACTTTTCTACCATGTATATAAAGTTCAATATCCTCTAATGAAATTTGAATGAAATATTTAAATTGCTTAAAAACTTATTACCCAGATACAGCCTTATCGTTTACAGTGTAAAGTTTCCTTTTTGCCTAAATTTTCGCCTAATTCCAATTTTTCAAGTGGGACACTCTGTATGTAATTGATTATTTTAAAAAAATATGTTTTTTACATTCCATCTGTATTAGTATTCTCTATACCTATCTCTTACAGTTTTCATGTAAATTAACTTTATACATTTTTGTCACAAAAAGTTTATTTATTAAGTAGCCTATGGAATATTCTGACAAAAATATGAGTTATTGTTAATGTTTAATTGTAACATTTTTGTATGCCATTGGGTGATAGTTATAATAATAAATTGCATATTTTTCTTGACAAGACAATAATGGCTTACTTAGGATATACAAATGACGGTTTTTTAAATTTAGTTATAATTTACGGTGAGTGTAACAGAATGGTATCCAGAACCTGTCGTACTTTTGCTGAGAGATATCCTAAGAAGCCTCGACCAAATCGTAAAACTGTAATACGTTTGTTGAACAATTGTTTCTAGTTTGGTCAGTGTATAACTAAAAAGACCCACGTCGATAATAAAGAGTTACAAACAGATGTCCTGGAATATTTTGCAGCTAATCCAAATTCATCCTCTTATGATTTATGACAAAAATTTAAACGGAGATCGTTACTGCAACATTTTACGGCAAGTAATTGTAGCAGCACTGCACGCTTTACATAATAATAAAGCTATCGAGGCTTGGTTTCAACAAGATAGAGCACCGGCTCACAATATTTGAGGAGCCGGCACATTGCTTGATGAAATATTTAGCAATAGACGGATAGCGAATAAAAATCCGTTTCTCTGGTCACCAAGATCCCGTTGTCATCGTTAGATTACTATATATGGATATGTAATAAAAATGATTAAAAGAGATCATAAATGATTGGATGTTAATGGGTAACATTTTGAACATTTATAACACAAATAAGTGAGTGCTTATTTTCTTCGATAGCATCTTTTTAATTGTTCAATGTTTAACCTAAAATATGAAACTTGTAAATTAACACAACATAGTCTAGGAAAAAAATTTTTTTTGTGAAAAAAATGTATAAAGTTAATCTATTTGAAAACTGCAAGAGATGGGTATAGGAAATACTAATACATATCGATACTGAAAAACATATTTTTATAAAATAATGAATCACATACATTGTGTGCCATTTGAAAAAAAGGAATTAGGCGAAAATTTAGGATGCCGGTTTTATGCCAATTTTGACAGTACCCTGTATAATAAAAAAGGCAACTCTATACTGTAAACGATAATGCTGTATCTGATTAATAAGTTCATAAGAAATTTAAACTATTATTCAAATTACATTAGTGAATATTGAATTACATTAGAGGATACATGGTAGAAAAGTGTATTTTCATATAAAAACCATTATAACTCAAAAACGGTTTTTAATAGGTATAGAAAAGTAAAAACAAAAAATGTTCAGAATAACGTGAATATTTCTAAAACAAAAAATATACAGGGTGTCCCATTAAAAAACGAAGTTATAATCAACTTTCGGTTACAAATAGATGAAAATATTTTCATTAAATAGGTTACCCTTCGAAATCCCTTCGTTCCAATTAGATAAGATAAGAGAAGATAACAAGAAATCAAGAGACCTTTCTTCGATTGCAAATTACTGGGAGACCGGGAGAATCAAAGAGATAGCCCAGTCTGGTTATACAAAAATCATCGATTTCACGGCAAAATGTTTCGCAGATATCTTAAGCTTTTAAGACATAGGTGGGGGTTACTAGATGATGAATAGATAAAAAGATTCTCCTATTTTTACCTTGCGTTTTTTTTTAAACAATAATTTATGGTCAGAATTTGATTTTTTATCTATAAGTTTTTTCCCTTATAATTTAAATAAACAATATTTATACCATTTTTTTTTATATCAAGAATATCTTTATTTTCCCGTTTTTTTCAATTAAAATTAATGAATAATTTACGGAGATATTTGCAAAAAAGCAGTTTTTTGCACTAATTTATAAATTTAATTAATTTTTTTTGTTGACAAAATAAAATGTTAATAATACATTTCAACATTGAGGAATTACCGTCCTTTAAATTTGTGCGAAATTTCCCCCCGATCGGTCAAATAGTTTAAAAGTTATTCAATTTGTTTATTCCTGGGACTAATTATTTAAACCATTGAACTTGCCCTATGAATGATGCTGGACACATTTAACAAATTTCATAGGATTCTTTAAGACTCTACAAAATAAACGTTTGAAAAAGGGGTATGTTTTTTACTTATAAACAATTGTAATAACTTCTACATTTTTCAAGCTACAGACTTGTATGTACAACCATTAGATAGCTGGTAAAAAAACTCACATTTAACAAAAAATAAACCTTCTATGAACAATAGGAACGAAGTTAGCGACAATTTTTTTGTTAATTATATCTCCATTGTTTATAAATAGTAAGAAGTAAAATTTGCACAAATTTTGAATGAAAATCTAAACTTTATATTGAATTTTATAGCTATAAAATTCATCCAATTTTTCAAAACTTAAAACCTTTCGAAACGAAGTTACTTTCGAAAGATCGACATAGGAAAGTGGAGGGGAAACTGTTTTAGCTCCTCGCTGCAAAATTTAATATTATGGTTATGGATTTATCATTCAAAAGCTACAACAGTTCTGTAAGAATTTCATCAGGTCCATTTGCTTTTCCATTTTTAGCGTTTCTTATTGCGTATTCTACTTCTTCTTTCAATATGTCTGGCCCAGTTGCATTGATTAACTGAGTTAAGTTGTTTCTATCGTCTTCAAATAATTCATTCAGGTATTCTGTCCATTTTTTTTATTTTATTCTCTAGATCTACAATAAGATTTCCATCTTTCTCTTTAAGTTTACCTATTTGGCATTTCTTTATGCTTCCTGTTATCTCTTTTACTTTTTTGTGCATATTGAACGCATCGTACTTTTTCGCATAGGTTTCCATTTCTTCACATTGTTCTTTAATCCACTCCTCTTTGGCTTCTTTTATTCTCTTTTTTATGTGTTTATTTATTTCTTTGTATTTGTCTGGGTAATTCTTCATCTTTCTTCTTTGTTCCATCAAGTCTAGTATATCTTGTGTCACCCACCCCTTATTCTTTGTTGTTATTTTTGTAAGATGTTTCTTTCCTGCTGTTTGTATAGCTGTATTTATGTACTTTAATTTTTGGTTAACGTTGTTTGTATCGTTAATTTGTTGCTGCACTGAACGGAGGTTTTCATATTTATTTCTTCTCCTGTTTCTTGTCGTATATTTTTGTTTCTAAGTTTATTTAAATCTAGTGCCTTTCTGTGTAGTCTTCTAATCTTTTTTAATCTCGCCTCTATCACAGTAACTACCAGGTTATGATCTGAGCCTATATCAGCTCCTGGCTACGTCTTAGTACATTTAACAGCATTATGATACCTCCTTGCTATCATAATGTAGTCTATTTGATTTCTCACTATTTTTTTTTTTGGTACGTTGTGGAGATGTCCATGTATATAACCGTCGAGGAGGTAATTTGAAACAGGTATTTGTTACTACGAAGTCTTCACTTTGGCAAAATTGAATCAATGGATCTCCTCTGTCATTTCTGTTTCCAAGCCCATATTTTCCTACTTGTTCTCCTACCTTACCTTGACCCACCTTGGCATTAAGATCGCTTATTAATATGGTAATGTATGGAAAGACTGACTTAATAAGTGAAGACAAACAACCTGCAACAAAAAGGTTTAGACGTGACAGTGAAGTCGAATAAATGAACCAAATTTTAACTTTTAAACCAATGTATGCAAAGAAAATAAAAAAAATAAAGTTCAATAAACATTGCAAAATTTAATAAGGCAAGTGATGACAAAATCGACTTATTTTATCAAAGTAGTAAGGCAGATTAGGATTAATATTGTATATCATATTTGTAAGAAAAATAGAATAAAAATCAATATTGTTAATTATAAAAATACAAACAATTATAATTAATATTAGGAATATAATAATAAAATGTGTTAAAAATTACCTGAAATTTATTTTATAAAATATATAAGTATTACATCATTGATATAAAATGAAAAAACATATGTTGATTTTCCGGGATTTTCCGAGATTTATGGGGGTGAAAATTATGTCATCATTATTAATACTGCGACAGACTATTCGAGCAAATTAAAAAAAAGTAAGTATTTAGGGTGAATTTCAAATGGACCCAATTTTTCCGAGTTTTCCCATATTTTCCGGCCAGTGAAAACTATGTAGTTATTCATATTTTGACGAGCTACCCTAGAATAAAAAAAAGAAGCTTGCATCTGCAAAGGAAGCCGAGATAATGTAAATTTTTCCTACGTGTTGCAATTTGAAATTCCAATGCCGAAAAAAAAAACGGAGCTGAAAGAGATATCCTCTCCACTTTCCTATGTCGATCTTTCGAAAGTACCGTCGTTTCAAAAAATTAGATAAATTTTATAGCTATAAGTTTCAATATAAAGTTTAGATTTTCATTCAAAATTTGTGCGAAGCATCAACATCTCCAGAAGATGCCAACCCCTAGTGTTGGCGAAACGTCGAGAACAAATCTCAACAGAAGACAACGGCCCAACAGCCCGAATAAACAGTTTAATAAGTTAGACGATGGCCGTGAAAGCCTAACGCAATTTAATAGAGATATGATTTTTTTAAAAATAGTCACTAACTTCGTTCCTATTGGTCATAGAAGGTTTTTTATTTTTTAATGTGAGCTTTTTTACCAGCTATCCAATTGTTGTACGTACAAGTCTGTAGCTTGAAAAATGTAGAAGTTATTACAATTGTTTATAAGTAAAAAACATACCCCTTTTTCAAACGTTTATTTTGTAAATAATTTCGATGAAAACTCAATATGCATTTAACTTCTGAGATAGTCTAAGTCTTAAAGAATCCTATGAAATTTGCTGAATGTGTCTAGCATCATGCATAGGGCAAGCTCAATAGTTTAAATAATTAGCCTCAGGGATAAACAAATTAAATAACTTATAAAATATTTGACTGATCGGGGGTAAATTTCGCACAAATATAAAAGATGGTAATTCCTTGATGTTTAAATGTATTAATACCATTTTATTTTGTTAATAAAAAAATTAATAAAATTTATAAATTAGTGCAAAAAAAACTGCTTTTTTGCAAATATCTCTGTAAGTTATTTATCAATTTTAATTAAAAAAACGGGAAAATAAAGATATTCTTGACATAAAAAAATGACATAAATATTGTTTATTTAAAATATAAGGGAAAAAATTTATAGACAAAAAATCAAATTGTGACCATAAATTATTGCTTAAAAAACGCAAGGTAAAACTAGGAGTATCTTTTCATCTATTCATCATCTAGTATCCCCCACCTATGTCTTAAAAGCTTCAGATATCTGCGAAACATTTTTCCACCTTTTTTTTAGCCAGACTGGGCTAAGAAGTCTCTCGACTTCATGTTGCTTCGTATGGATGTCGCTGCTAGCGTCCTCAGGCAGTTATTGTTACTACAAGTTTTACAAAATTTTATAGACAAATTGTGAAAACACTTCGCTTCTACCATTTTACGCTCTTTTATTAATTTGTGAAATATACTTTAGATACTGCTGTTAATATTTATTTTATTTTCTCTGGCAAGTTTCATGTAAAGTAGGTATACATATATGATTTCAAATTTAATTACATTTTTTTCTGTATTACCTGAAAACCTTGTTTATCAAAGAACATGTTCCCTTTATTTACATTTAAAACATATTTTAATTACAGAATTACTCTTTTTATTGTTAACTATATATGATACCTCACTCTTTGAACTACAAGTAGCCCATCATTTTCAAAACAAAGATGTGACAGCCGGAAAAGAAATAAAAAACTTATTTACCGCGTTTTAATTTTTTTAGACATTTGAATTTTGTTTGTATACATATTCTCATGTGTATATCATCATAAAACGTACAAACAGTGACCAGTAGAGATGTGTCGTTGCTATAGAAATGAATCAGTAAAAACGAATATTTAAAATAACGAGCCATCGGCCAAATAATTGAAGTGGGCTGTGAAATTTAAGTGTTTTCGATTAATAAATGCTTCAACCGTATGACTTTTAAATTGTTGTACAATAGTGTCCAGTTTTTAAAATTATCGATAAAAAAATTTCATTTGGGATAGACGGAAAAAAACAAGAATTACAAGTGTTTTAAATATCAAGATAGGAATATAAATTATCCACTCTACGCTTTAATATAGTATTAGTATTTATCATCAGAAACATTCATATTGTACGTTAAGTTTTAAATTAGATATACACACTATAAATGGCAACACTCGTGCCGTCGATTTTCCACGAACCTCCATAGCCCCGTCGCCAATAATTTGTTATTATACAGTGGTTGTTTAAAGCAATAAGAGCGTAGATTTTTAATTTATTTTTGTAAACAACAGGTCTGTTTATACGCCTGCAGAAAACGTTCAAATAATAAAATGGTTTTATGGTGGTAATTCTGGACAACAGTGTGTAGATTTATTTTCTGTGTTTTTTGAGGGGAGACAAATTTCTTGCGTACGGTTAGTTCATAATATTGTTAAAAATTTTAAGAGTTGTTATTGCCTCAAAATTGCAGAAAATGTCAGGCTCAAGAAGTTTCACCAGAAAAGGTTGAAGAAAGAGAATACCGGATACACAAATTTGTGCAACAATCGAGATAGATTCAACACGTTCAAGTAGAAACTGTTGCATTCACAGGTTATTTTATAGATGCAGCTTTTACACCTCTACTATGTGTTGTTAGGTCTGGTTTTAAACGGGATTGATCTGAGTATATTCATCATCATCCAGCCCCATTTTCACATCCATTGTTGGATATAGGCCTCCTCCAAACGTCTCCAGTTCTCTCTATCTCTAGTGCTGCAATCCAGTTTGTTTTTATTCTCCTCAGGTCGTCGGTACATCGGGTGGGTGGTCTACCTCGACTTCGCTTGTCGGGTCTTGGTCTCCACTCCAATAATTTCTTCGTCCATCTTCCGTCTTCCATTCTAGCACCATGTCCAGCCCACCTCCACTTTTGTTTATTGATTCGCAGTATAATATCGTCTACGCCAGTTCGTCGGCGTATCTCCTCATTTCTCACGCAATCTTTCAAGGTCAGGCCCAGCATTGATCTCTCCATTCGCCTTTGTGTTACCCTCAGTTTTTCGGCAGTAGCTTTCGTTAAAGTTAGGGTCTCTGCTCCGTAGGTCAAGACTGGTAAGATGCATTGGTTAAATACCTTCCTTTTCAGGTGAATTGGGGTATTTGTTTTAAAAATGTCTCTCATCCTTCCATATGCCGCCCATCCCAACGTGATTCGTCTATTTAGCTCGCAGGTTTGGTTGTCTCTGGTTATTCTAATTTCATGACCCAAGTATGTGTATTTATCGATTAATTCTACCTTGTTGTTATTGATCTGTATCTCTTCGCTGGGAACCATATTGGTCATCATTTTGGTTTTCTCGAAATTTATCCCCAGCTTAGTTTCTTGTAGTATGTCATTCAGTTCTTGGAGCATGTTTTTGATCTCTCCTAGATTATCTGACAAATCTTTCTCCATCGATGGATATTCCTTTCTGTTGCCATGTTAGTCTTTTAAGTGCATACTCAAGAACGGTAATGAACAGCTTTGGTGACATTGTATCACCTTGCCTGACTCCCCTTTTTATATTTATTTTATTAGTTGCTGAATGTAGACTTATGGTTGTTGTGGGATTTCCATATATATTTTTAACTATATTACAATATCTGTGGTCAACCCTGCAATCTTGTAGTGCTCTTAAGATGGACGGTAGTTCCACTGTATCAAACGCCTTTTTAAAGTCTACAAATATCAATGCCAAGGGACGGTTATATTCGTTAGTTTTTTCTATCAGGGTTTTTAGGCACTGCAGGTGATCGTTTGTGCCGTAATTAGGGCGGAAACCGGCTTGTTCCCGAGGTTGGTAAAAATCCAGCTTTGTCTCTAATCTGTTCGTTATTATTCGGGTGTATAATTTATAAAGATGGTTAAGGAGACTGATTGGTCTGTATCTTTCCAGGTATGCTATATCTCCCTTCTTGTGTAAGAGTACAGTTATTGAATTATTCCACTCTGTTGGGATATTTTGATTCCATAGGCATAGATTAAAGAGCTTTTGAATTTTGGCTATCAGTACTGAGCCTCCTATCTTTATCGCTTCCGTAACGACACCGTCCTCCGCCGGAGCTTTGTTATTCTTCATCTTTTTTAGAGCTTTGTAAATATCGTCCAAGGAGATTTCTGGGATATCTTCGGAACCCTGATTTTGAACCTTCCTCTGCTGATATTCAACTATATCTAGAGTCGATTGGTTGCTATATAATGTCTCATAGAATGATTCCACAATTTGTAACAAATATTCTCTGTTTGATGTGATGTTGCCATTTCTATCCTTGAGTTTGGCTATTTGTTTATTTCCATTTGTGAGTTTGCGTCTCATTATTTTCATACTCTTATTTTCTTCAATGGTTTTGATAATTTTTTCATCTTTGTATTTTCTTAGGTCTTTTCTGATTTCTCTTGATACTTCCTTGTTCATTTTATTTATATCGTCGTTACTAGAGTTTTCGTCGCTTCTCAGTATTCTTCTTTGTTCCATTTTTTTCTGTGTTTCCAGACTAATTTTTTCTTCCTTCACGCTTTTTGGGCAGCATTTCATTTGAGCTTCTGTTATTGCGTCTACTATTATGTCATTTAGGATGTTAATATCATTTGTTGATGATTTTTCTTGAAGGAATTTACCGATATGATCTTTAAAATTTTGTTCGTTGTTTGGATGTGTCCATATGTTTATTTGCTTCTTTTTTATCATATTGTGTCGTTCATAGTTGGTATTTAACCCAATGGTGGCTCTCACCATACGATGGTCGCTTGATTTCGCAAATTTATTTAGCACTGTCACATCTGTAAATATGTATCTTTTATCAGTGATAAAGTAATCGATCTCGTTTGTCGTCTTCCCATCTGGGCTTTTCCATGTCCATCTGTGGTATTAGTATATTGTTGTGATGTTCTTATTTCCTATTCTTTTTATTTTTCTTAAAGGCCATTTACCTATGGTATTGTTGTCATCTTTTAATCCCTTCTTGTGAGTTTTTCTGGATTTCTTGTGATGTTTTTTTGTTTATTTGCTTTAATCTTGTGAAAGTTTTTGTTTATAAATAACAATGGATAATTATTTTTCGTTAAAACTTGTGTTACCAGGTTTTTTTCTTTCTAAAATGCATAGAGTGATAATTACCTTTTCGATTTTTAGGTTGTGATGTGAATGGTAATTTAAATATGTGTTGGTATGGGTTGTTTTCCTTTTAACTTGTATAGGTTGCATAATATATATATCGCCTTTTGTGCTTAACACGTCTATCAAAGGAAGTGAATTGTTGTTTTCTTTTTCTATCCTAAATTTGATTGATTTCTCTTTATTGTCAATGTTTATCTGAAATTTATTTAATGTTTTTGATCAGTGAGGCCAAATGGAAAACATATTTATCACCTCTATATCTTCACCGTATTGTGGGTTGCTTTTCTTATTTATGTATAATGTTTTACTTAAGATCCTCCATAAATATATCTCTATTTTTATCTGATATGTTTAACTAAAACCATGACTATAGCCTACAAGATCGAGGCCAAGTAAATAAACCGTCAGTTTTAAAAAACATAACTCACTTAACAAATTTTTGAGTATACTTTTTGCACAATGTTTAAAAAATAATCTTTTTTGAAAACGATTTTCGAAGTGGAAATCAAAACGTAAACAGTAGTTAAAAATATAATTTTCATTACAATCAATTGTAGCTTTATCCGAAATAAACATAATATTTAACTTAGACATGTCACAAAAAGACAGTTTCAGAACATTTTTAAAGATATAAATCCTGTAGCTGATAATGGACAGAGAGAAAGAAAAGTGAAAGCAGAACTGGTCCTGGCAAACGTTAAATGACTTTTAAAGATTATACTTTAAAAGATTAACTGAAATCAAAGAAGCGAATTCCAGTAATATTAAATATTAATATAATAGTATAAGAAATTTAAATATTACTATTAAATTTTTTCTATGTTTAACAAAATCATACGACTCGTTTATTTTGGCACGCTGGTAATTTATACAAAATAGTCTAATATTTCGTCTAATTTGCGCTATCTCTGTGTTTTAGTTAATAAAATAACCAGCTTATTTATCGCTTTTTTGTAATTTAGCGATTAGAGCTCGTTGGAGACTACGTAAGCCTTATAAACGATTTGTTGTTTTCAGTTTCGGTAACTGATTTATTAGAACTGTGACATGATGATCCGATAATGGACATCTCTACCGGCCTCTAGTTACGTTCCGGCGTTAATTTTGTTTCACTGAGAGAACTCTCGACGTATACTCATTAATGTTTTTAATTAAGAAATAGAACAAAACACATGGAAGTTGATTACAAGCGGCGAGTCTGCAGGTTTATAGTTTATTTCAAAAGTCAGCGAAAGACAGACATACATAAAACATACTTAATCGTTTCCATCTATTTACTAAGGATTCGGCATAAAATGGAAGCTGCGAGCTCATTCCGAATTACCCCTTTGAATAGCGCTACACTTAAAATCGTTCCTAATTTTGATGATGAGATTATGAAAATGATGTGCATTTAGTACTCGCTAGAAAGATGGAAAATTTGTTATGTAATTTAATAAATGAACGTGTCGTGTTCAGCCAGTTCGTATGCGTTTTATTAATATAGAAGCTAGAAACCAGTTTGAATAGGAAAAAAAGATAATAAAATTAAAAAGTCTTTTCGACGAATTATATTTTATTTAGATGAACATATTAAAAGTGGAGGCGAAGATTTATTTTTAGATATTGTAATTCGTTATCTTTATCTTTTAAGAGTTTTTTTCTTAAGAGGTAATATTATTATAGTGTATTTTTATGTATGAGAGAGTAATAAAACAATAAATTATGTATGCAAATCCCTAAACTGTTGATACGGGTGACTCAATGGAAAACAGATATTTGTCAACAAGTTTACAGAAGTATATAGGGAAACAATTTTAAATTAAGTATGACCACCAGGTATAAAGGTTGGAGCAGAATAGAATACAATAGTTGTGAGGATTACTAATCCCTAAATAAGGTTGCCAGTGTCGGAGTGATGGAGGTTAACAGGTACTAATGAATTTGCAAGAAATGTAAGATGTTTATTTTATTTGTTATATATAACCAATAAAAGTTTAATAAGTACCTACCTATTTGCAAAATAAAGTTTAATTCTTTAGATAAAATAAAACGTTTTATTTTATCTATTTGCAAAATAAAGTTTAATTCTTTGCCTATTTGCAAAATAAAGTTTAATTCTTTAGATAAAATAAAACGTTTTATTTTATCTGAAATGAGTGCATTCCACGAAGTAAGGGTTTCAACAATCAAACATTTAATTCTTTAATTCCAGGAATCTACGACAGTAATTGACTAGATAATTACCTTCTAAACTTATTCCACAGAAAATGTGATAGTGGGTTTTTCCATTTTGTATATAGGAAGGTCCAAGTGGCGTATTCAAAATTCTTAACAGTTCACTAAATGTAGGTACTTCAGTTGCAAGGTGCAGTTTATTGTGTATACTAGTGTTATGGAAAATTTGGAAGTGCCGTGTAAACGCCGAAAAATTGGTCCTCTAACAGTTATTGAAAAAACATTAATATTTAATTGTTTTAAATCATTTACAGACAAACGTTTATGTGAAAGTGTTGATGAGACCGTTGAGTTAGTTAGCAGTACACTTGGTGTTGGGAAATCTACGATTTACAGAGTTATTAAAGAAGAGAAATGTGGTAGTTTTCAAATGCCACGTAATGCTCCAGGGAAACCAAAATTTCAAATAGAATATCATTTTAAAGAAGGACTTCGACGGAAAGTGCATGAATTCTTCTTTAGACAAGAATTTCCAACATTGGATAAAGTTCTTGTCTCAGTTCGAGATGATAAGGATTACCCAGAAATGAGTCGAAGTACGTTATGGAAACTTTTAAAAGAAATAGGCTTCCGCTGGAAAAAGAATCCCAGAAAGTCTATTTTATTAGAAAGAAGCGATATTGTCATATGGAGAAGACATTTTCTAAGAACCATAAAGGAAATGAGAAACCAAAAAAGAAAAATATTTTATCTTGATGAAACATGGATCAACGAGGGTCATACACCAAATAAATTTTGGCAGGATGAAACTGTTACAAGTCAAAGGCACGCTTTTGTAAATAACTTATCTACTGGTTTAAACCCACCATCAGGAAAGGGACGCAGGCTGATAATAGTACACATTGGCAGTTCAGACAGTTTTGTTGAAGGTGGTTTATTAACTTTTGAATCAACTCGTACCGGTGACTACCATGAAGACATGAACGCTGATGTCTTTCAAGAATGGTTCGAACAAATGATAGATCTTCTTCCTAAGAACTGTGTAATAGTAATGGATAATGCAAGTTATCACTCCAGACTTATAGAAGGACTGCCCACAACCAAGTGGTTAAAAAAAGACTTGCAGAATTGGCTGAGTTCAAAAAATATTACGTACCATCCCGGATCTATAAGAAAGGAACTTTATTCGTTGTGTGCCCTTCATAAAGAAAAATTTTAAAAATACGAAATTGATGAAATTGCCAAAAATCGTGGAATGACAGTACTTAGATCCCCACCATATCATTGTGAATTAAACCCGATTGAACTGGTATGGGCACAGATAAAGAGTGAAGTTTCAAGAAAAAATACCACTTTTAAAATTCATGATGTTAAACAGTTGTTTTTGGAGGCCGTAAATAATGTAAAACCTGAAAACTGGGAAAAGGCAGTAAATCACACTATTAAAGAAGAAGAAAAAATGTGGAAGCTGGACAATATTACTGATAAAATGATCGAGCCAGTTATTATAAATCTTGGTTCTGAAAGTTCATCTTCTGAATCTGATTTGTAACAAGTATCTGTAAGTTTTATATTAATATTTCTATTCATCTATTTAACATACCTTAGACGGTTTTAAAAACTCTTTTTCTCTTTTGTAATTTTTAAAAATTAAAAAAAAATGTGAATTTTTTAAAACCCTTTTTAATGTAGGCCAGTCAGTTCTAATATAGTGTGTGATAAAAGAGGTCACTTTTGTTTACATACACATAACACTTTATAACACTGAAATAATTCATTTATTTTTTACAATTATTCAAAGTAATTTTTCAATTAATCTTGAGCACGCCCATGGAGTGGTCGGAGCTACCAGTTAAAATTATGCTAATTACTCTCTCGTTCATAAAAATAAACTATAAGAGCCTTCTTACATCAGCTCAATGTTCAAGAAAGAGGATAAACGCAAATGCTCTAATTATAGGGGAATAACTGTTATCAGCTCAGTGGGGACGTTGTACGGTCGAATAATAAAAGAAAGAATAGAATCAGAATACGAAAACATAGACGAACAAAATGGATTTCATGCAGGAAGATCGTGCACTGATGGAATATTCGTTCTGCAGCAGGTAATCGAAAAACGGAAGGCAAGGAATCTATCTACCCACCTATTGTTTGTAGATTTAGAGAAGGCATACGATCCGGTACCTTTGATAAAACTGTTTTAAACATTGACGAAAGTAGGTCTCAGTATGTGAATGCTATTGCAAATATATACAAAAATGTAAGAAGTGTCGGTAAAGAAGGATACTTTATACCTGAATCATTTCCAATAACCAAAGGGCTTAAACAAGGATGTTGTCTATCTCCGGCCTTATTTAAAATATATATTCAATCATTGCTAGAGCAGTGGAGGAAACAAGTATCCGGAATGGGAATAGACGTAGGCGGTGGTAAATGTCTAACAACTTTATTTTTCGCAGATGATCAGGTAGTCGTAGCGAATGATGAGGAAGACATGGACTACATGTTTAAAAAACTAAAGAAAAATATGAAAAATGCGGCCTCAATATGAATATGTCAAAGACAGAGTATCTTAAAATAGGAGATGATAAAGAAGATCCAGAGTTAAAAATTAGAAACACAAAAACATGCAATGAATATAAATATCTCGAATTTATAATATCTAAAGAAGGCACTACCAAAGGAGACATGAGACGAAAACAGAACGCAGCACGGAAAAAAGCGGTAAACATTCTAAACTCTCTACTATGGTCTAAAGATATTAGACAAGAAACGAAATTGATAATCTATCGAACCTTGGTAGAGCCTATTATGACTCATGGGGTAGAAGTTTGGCAGATTACGAAAAAAGATAGAAAAATAATAGAAGTAGTAGAAATGGATTTTCTAAGAAGAGCCTGTGGCGTATCCAAAAAAGATCATATTAGGAATAAAGATATTAGAAGGAGGACAAATACTGTATATTCCAGTCTAGATAAAATTGAAACGAGACAACTAGTGTGGTTTGGTCACGTGAAGCGAATGAATGAAGATAGATGGCCAAAGAAAAGTTTAAATTACATACCACAACAAAGAAGAAGAAGGGGAGGGCCTTCAGTTCTAGCCTGGGAAAAAAATGTACATCACATAATGAGATATATATATATATATATATATATATATATATATATATATATATATATATATATACATATATATTTATATATATATATATATATATATATATATATATATATTTATATATTTATTATATATATATATATATATATATATATATATATATATAACAAATTTGTCCTCCTAGACCATATATTTGGCCATTTAATTCAACAAAGCTATTGCAGCTTATGCTAGATTTAATCTTTTACACATTTCGCATAGCCCAGAGGACAGAAAACGATATTATTGTATCGTTTTCGTTCATGGCCACCAAAGCAGGTGGCGCCTCTGTACGCTAACCACTGCAGTGATGAAACCTTAGGAGACATTTCTTGGACTTTCCGAGTTTGAATTTCAAGACGGTGGGTTGAGTGTGTGATCAAGAGTTGACTGTGAGACTAGCAACCAAGCGGAAGTATAGATATTCACAGCCTAGAACCGAACACCACGCTGAAGACCAAGCGACTGACAGAGTGCAGCTACCCTAACTCAAGTTGGTCGGACGAACTGAATGGTTCCAATCCGACCGTTGAATTTACGAATTCGTTAAATCAGGATATCTCTGATTTAGTCTTTTTCAAGACTAAAGAAGTAGATAAAACTGACTTAGTCAATAAAATAACCCGTATCATTTCAGATTTCAATCCATTCAGTAGGGAGTTTCCACTACACAGACGATCCTTCAAGACAAACGAAACCAGACCCACCTCACGAAGAGGTGGACCCACCCAGGACAAGGAGTTTCAAAGTAACGACTCCAGCAAACCATCCCCAGGAAGCGAGGTATTAGAAATAATGGCTGAAAACAACATCGAAATTATGGAAGAAGAACCTTTCCAGGACGTCAAATGCAGCAGGAGGAACTTCAGAGAAGATATCCAGGGAGCGAGACAAAGAGCATTCACAAGCGCGGGAACTTCAGGAACGGGAATCGTAACAAAGAACCGATACCAAGTTCTCGAATCCATTAGCACCTAGGAAAAAACCACCAACAAGAAGGAGAAGATCCCCCCGATTGTCATCGCCGGACAAATTAGCAGCTACTCCACCTTCATCAAAGAAATTAGGGAACTACTAGGCCACAGCAACTTCCAGATATCTCCAGCAGAAAAAACGGGAACAAGAGTCTTCACCAGATCAAACCAGGACTACGAGAAGCTAAAGCAAGATTTCATCTCTACAAGCACGGCTTTTCACACCTACACTAGAAAATAAGAAGTCACCAAGAAATTATTCATGAAGGCCGCCCCAGGAATGGACCTAGACGACATGGAAGCGGAACTAAGAGAACAAGGAATCGTAGCCAAGATAACGGAAATAAAAACAAGACAACAGGGAAAGATCAGCAGTTCCTACCTCCTGCAAGTGGACAAGCAACAGGACCTTAAAGAAGTTAAGAAGATAAATGGTATCCAAAACATTAGAGTGAAGTGGGATACGTACTCCAAACCAAGCAGGGCAACCCGATACTACAATTGTCAGGCTTTCGGTCACTCAGCCAGGAATTGCTACAGGACCCCAAAGTGCATGAAGTGTGCACAGTTATATCCAACCAGGAACTGCCTACTACCGAAAGGGACCATAAACAAAGTCAGATGCTGCAACTGCGGAGAGGAACACACATCCAATTACCCTATGTGCAAGAAGCACATCGAGTACCTAGACGCACAAGCACTCCACCTGAGCAGTGAGTGTAGTGTGCGTGATACACCACATGACACACGTTAATTCGAAATAAAAAAAAATACTAATAAATAAGACAAACCTGGATTAAACTAACTTGTTTATTGACAGAACTATGACTGACTGATTGACATAGGACAAAGTGTCTAAAACATAAGTAGTCTCTTTAACTAACGGTACTTCCATAACAGTTACAACGATTATTGTGTGGAAAGGGTCATTTATAGCAGTTTGGTTTCTAATAAAAAAAGTGCCCCCGAATATCAAGCTTATGTTTCGTTATTTTTGAAGTTCCAATATCAATATTAATTGACCTGAACAGTGTTTTCGTTTTAGCCAGAATGCGCTATATATAAATATTTTAAACTTCTGCAAAATCTTTACATTTTTACATCTTTACATCAAATTACAATTAAAAACAATTGAACATTTTTACAACGAAAGAGGTTTAAAGCGTTGTACAAACTTGGTGTAAAAGTGCACACCGTAGTTCCCATTCGACACCCTCCATTAGTGGCAATAATAATAAATTTTAGCGTTGATATCTGCTAACATTCAGCGTTCATCACACGTTGTGTAATCCAATAAACTGTTAAAATAACAGTAACCGGCCGGACGTGTATGTCCGTCCTGCTGGAACTTTATGCCGAGTTTGTTGATTCAGAAAATATCAAACGCGACACAGACGGCCAGATTGGATGTATATTAGAAAATTTTATCGGTTGTGGTCTTTATTCGAGCGGATCGATAGCAGCTGGTACAAAGTGAGGTAGGAAAACACAAACACAGATTCCAATAGATCAGAGTCAATAAAAACGTGCCTGGAAAATACAAGTAGCAGATTCTTAGATTGGAAGTTACTTTTAAAACTAAATGGGGGCGAAGACTGAACTTGCGGCGAGGGATTTATTGGTGGATGTAATACAAAGTCAATGCATAAATTAAATTTGTTTTGTTATTACGTGTTGTAAGAACTTTTTAATTATTTTATAGTTATCTACTCCTATTTTAAATTCACTTAAAAGAATATCGACTTAAATTTGAATTCCATGTTTCAAAGTGGCGATCTATAACATTCAAAATTATAACCATATGTATATCATCATCATCATCATCATTCTTTTGTATTTATCCCAAGCGAGGTAGGCTTTGCTAATTACATTTCTCCATAAGTTTCTATCTTGGGTTATATCAATATCAATCCCCTTTACCGATAAATCGTGTCTAAGCGTTTTCCCCCATATATCTTCTTTGGACTTCCTCTTCCCAGGAACTTGTAAACCAGCAATTCTTCATAGTGGGTGAATAATCTCTCGACTTTAATCATGTCCGAACCATCTCAACCTATACTCTCCCATTTTGGCATCAATTGGTGCCATACCTAGACTTCCCCTAATATTCTCATTCTTAATTTATCGTTTTTTGTCACACCACTCATACATCTAAGCATTCATTTCCGCCAAATATATTCGTTGGTACTCTTTTTTTTGTTATTATCTGATCCAACAATAATGAGAATAAATAAGGACTAAGCACCGACCCTGGTGCAATCCTTTTATCAAATGAAATTTATCAGTCTTTCCCACCCACTTCAATCTAACCAAAACAGAATACATAATACAAAAAAAAATAATAAAAAAAATTTAAAAAATTAAAAAAGAATTCCTCGAGAATGGAGATCAAGCATCTCTTTTCAAAAAGGGAGACAAATCGGACCAGGAAATTACAGAGGAATTAATTTATTAAACACAACACTAAAATTAACAACCAAAGTGATAACAAATAAATTGAATGAAATTATAACACTAGCAGAAGAACAACAAGGTTTTAGATCGGGAAGATCGTGCACCGACGCTATATTTATAATAAGGCAAGTGCAGGAGAAATCATTACAATACAACAAAAAGGCATCTCTTCTATGCGAATTTTGCAAGCACTAACTGATGGTGCCATTTGCTCCACATACTGGGGTATATAGGACCTAATGCCATTTCCACGTCAAATTTTGTAGTTTTTTTTTAACGTATCACTTGATTTGCATTTTTTATTAAGCTTATAATAAAAAACGTTATTCTAAACTATGGTTAGAGTGATGTTTTCTTTACTTAATAAGTTTGGCAGATGCAAGTAAAAAATGTTAGGCGGTTTTTTTTGACCCGGTCTCCCCTATTTTTTAAAGTTTTGACGCAAGTTAAACATTGTAACACTTAAACTAATTTTATATTAGTTATTCTATTGATAACAAATAAACTAAATGAAATTGTAACACTAGCAGAATATCCACTTATTGTACGCAAGCGACTTTTATGAATAACCAAAACGATTAAAAACATCTACCAAAATCACACAATAAAAGTAAAAGTAGAAGAAGAACTAACTGACCCTATTGAAGCTAGCAATTGGATAAGATAGGGAGATTCCCTGAGTCCTTTATTGTTCAACCTATAAGAACTAAAAAAGGATACCAAATGGGAGAAAAACAACTAAAAAGTATCTGCTGTGCAGACGACGCAATACTACTCTGTCAAAGTAAAGATAATTTACAACGTATGCTTCTTCTTCTTATTGCGCCGTCTCCTAACGAAGATTGGCAATCCAAATGGCAATTGTAGCTTTGGAATCTGTTGCACGAAAGATTTCTGTGGATGAGCGGTCAAACCATCTTCTCAGGTCTTTGAGCCACGGATTCTGGCGTCTTTCAACTGATCTTTTGCGCTGCAGTTTACCTTCCAATATGATTTAGAGTAATTCATATGTTTCACTTCTCAAAACATGACCCAAGTGTTATATTTTTCTCTCTCAGATTACATTGAGTAATTCTTTTTGTTTACACATGCGCCGAAGTACCTCACCATTAGTAACTTCTTGTATCGATGGAATTCTCAGCATCCGTCTGTATATATACACTTCAAAGGCATCTATTTTTTTTTAGCTGTTTCTGAGTCCATTGTCCAAATTTCACAGCCATGTGCAGCCAAACAGAGAAAGCGTAACATCTGATCATTCGAATTCTGAGCTCTAGACTTAGGTATGATCTTGTAAAAAATTTTTTCATGTTCATGAGTGTTTTCCTCGCTTATTAGATTCTTGACAAAATTTCTTTTTTTGGTTTACACTGGCTGTTGATATTTGCTCCCAAATATTTTATGGAAGTTACCTGTTCTATTATTTGTCCTTGACGTACAAATATTCGTTTGTTGGTATCTTTGAAAATACTAGAATTTTAGTTTTGGAAACATTTTTTAGATGTAAACCGAACGCTATGACGAACTACCGCATTTATTATATTTTGTAGTTCTTGTGCGTTGCTTGTTATTAGGACGATATCATTAGCGTACCTGATGTTGTCTATGCTGGTTCCGTCAATCTTGATTCCACCTTGAATCTCGTCTAATATTTTAGACCGAATTATCTGAATATAGATTCCGAATACAGATTCAATAATAGTGGTGAGAAGATGTGTGCTTTATTTTATATGTTGCCGTTTGGTGTCAATATAGTTCTGACAACAACGTACGCTGCACCAATTCAATTTAACCGCCCGAAAATTTAACATGTTAATTTCCCAAAAAAAAAAAGACAAAATGCATAGTTATAACAGCAAATTTTTTTGCTGTTATAATAGAAGTGGAAGATCGAGTAAAAAGAGCACACAGAGCCGCAGGTTGCCTGAATGAAACAATATGGAGAAATAAAAATATCGGAAAAGAAATGAAAGGCAGAATTTACAAAACAGTCATCAGACCAATAATGACATACGTGGCAGGAACATGATCTAACACAGAAGGGACAAAAAGGATGTCAGAAGCAGCAGAGGTGAAAACACTTAAAAAAATTAATGATAAAACACTATGGGACAGAGCTAGAAGTAGGTAGGTATAGATATACGACGTAGATGCAAGGTGAAGAACATCAAGGACTCGGTACGAAATAGAAGAGTAGAATGGAACGATCATAAGCCGAATGACAACAAAAAGAGTAGTAAACATGGCAAGAGAAAGTTCCCCAATAGGAAGACGATCAGTAAGAAGACCACAAAAACGATGGAACGACAACTTACTGGAGGCACGTTGAAAAACAGACAGAGTCATGTCTACATAAAAAGAAGAAGAGGAGGAGAAAAACAGAATACTTACGAATAAGGGAAAAACGAAGATCAAGACTTGCACTTAGGACAAGGTTGCATCTAAGGCTAATATGTAACACGATTGCACAGATTATAAATGTTTAGGCAGTATTATAGCTGGCAAAGGTTTTATCTGAGTGTGATATCCAAATCAGAGTTCAACAGTGTTTTGAAGTCTTTAGTTTGGTCCAATCGAATTATCATTACCCAATACAAAATTGACAATCCACAGAGTACAGAGCAATTGCAGAACCAATATTGACATATGGAACATAATGCTGCTAGATGACTGAAAAAAAAAAAATAAAAACGTAAGCCTAATATAAGACAACGAATTCGAAAAAAAATATATTATTCATGTATGAAAATATCCAAATCTTAAAAGGTGCAAAAATTTAAAGCTTTCTTTTTGCTGTAGACTTCATGAATTAAAGCAAGTATTAGGTACATTGTTGTGAATCATTTTTGAATTGTTTTATTATTAATTTTATTTATACATACAGATTCCACCGGCTGGTATCGTAATGTAATACTTAATCAATAAATAAATTATTATAAGAAAAATAAACTGGGATTTAATCCTACAGAGGCATACGATTATGTTTGTCGCGCCATCTCTATCACAATGTCGAATGTTCAAGGTGGAGAAATTTCTTCAACTGGTTATTTAACGTGGAAGTCTGTGTTTTAAACCAATAGATGGCGCGATTTTATATTTGATTTGTATTTTCATTCAACTTATCTTAATTTTTTAACTATAAACATTAGTAAATTAAATAATATTAAAAAAAAACAATCGAATGCATACCAAAAAGTCAGACAAAAAAGTAAAGAAAAATTAAAAATCTTCATGAGATGTTAGTAATATCGTTGATTGAAATATTATATCCAATATTTCAAACAGTGGTTATATGAAGAGTTCATTGTACTATTTGTGGCTTGTTCTCACGACAAGATAGTAAATTAAACAAGATCACAAAAAAATAAATACATATCAAAAAGATAGACAAAAAAGTAAAAAAAAAATTAAAAGGCTTCATCAAGATATTAGTAAGTTTATTTTACTATAATATAGCTTATTCTCAAAACAATATTAATATGCGACAATAGTAGTAGCTACCAATCATTTCAGTGTTAGGATCTTCTGCTTTTTGTATATATACAAAACTGTTACAATAAATAAAAGGAAACACCGAGAGAGCTGAGATATAAATATCGCCATAATATTGAAAAGCTTTTAGATGGTACATTTATGACTTTATGAAGTAGATGCCTAAACTCTCAAAGAGAACAACATAAGTAGGTATATTAAAAGTGTTAAAACTGGCATCTTAAGTTATAGGTCTAGACTATAAAAATAGGAAATCTTTAATCATTGGATCACCTTATCAGATACTTTGTATAAAAATATTACCTACAAGAAGAAATTGAAATGGCTTTAAAGAACAGCAGAAATGGCAAAGCAGTAGGCCCGGAGGACATACTGCTTACATACTGCTACATACAGGACATTTACCGAAACAATGGTCGTTCTTGATCTTTTGAGCTATCCCTAAAAATACAAACGCTAAAGACTGCAGTCAGTACAGAACAATATTATTAATCACTAAGGAGTAAATGTCTAGCGGTTTTCTTTGACATATATTAAGAGCTTTCGATACAGCCCGGCACGATTATATAATAAAAAAATTAAAGAGTTGGAACGGAACATCTAAGGTCACTACCTTTTCTTTATTAAAAACTTCCTTCAAAATAGAACTTTCAGAGTTAGGATAAAAAACAATAATGTATCCAGAAAATGGCATTCCGCAAGGCTGGATTATAAATCCTACCCTCTTCATAGTGGCAATCAATGATATTCTCAAAAACCTAAAATCAGTTGTTAAAATGTTACAAAAACAGGTTTCTGTTTTTCTACTAAAAAGACTGTCACAAACACCCCCAACCTAAGACTATGTGATGAGAACCTAAAACGTGTAACGTCAATAAACATCTTAAGCATGACATTCGAAGAAACTCTAAGCTGGAGACTTCATATAACAAATTTGATCTTATCTTGTCATAAGCGATTAAATCTTCTAAAAACTCTGGCCAATAAAGAATGGGGTGCCGATCGCCAAACACTTTTTATGTATACAGAATATTATTCATATCAATATTAGATTATGGATCTACTGTGTATTCTACAGTCAATAAGATACTGCTAAAAACTTGACAGTCTTGACCATCTCTCTTTCCGTATATCTGGAGCTTTTCGCACAACACCAATCGAAAGTATTTATTGTGAAGTTGGTGAACCGTCCTCAGAAGACAGAAGACTTTATTTAAGTGTAGCATACGCCGCAAAAACCAGGTGTAACTCAAAAAACCTAACAAATATGTTTTACAGAAAAGTTCCCAAATCTCTTCAAAAATAAGCCAAGAAGGCCAAACCCCTCTACGCAAGGATTAGAAGCTACTTAAATCATTTAACGATAATATGCTTTCCCTCCCAATCATCCTCAATTCCTCCATGGCAAATAAAGAACCCTCGGTGCCTAACCCGTCTCATTTCTTACGACAAACATTCAAAAAATTAACAGTTAATCCAAACACCTTCAATTATATGCTTCACAACTACAAGGATTATACACATATGCATCTAAATCAAATAAAGGTACTAAAGGTACTGGTGCTGCAGTCATAACCCCAACATCGACAAATAAATACAAACTCCCTTTAGAGTACTCAATTTACTCTGCTAAACTATACGCTCTATGCCAGGCCATCCTTGCTGTCAACGTATCCAATAATACCGATTATATTATACTCAGAAATTCAAGTTTCGTACAGTCAATCCAATATGTCTACCCAACTAATCCTTTTTTCATCAAGATTAAACAATAAGTCAACTGCAACCGCTCAACTGAATGGAAAAAATATTATATTTTCCATCCCATATTGGAATTCAAGGAAATGAATAAGCAGACAACGCTGCAACTAGTGATAGTGCAGAGTGTACTGAAACATTTACGTAAAAGCGGCAGTCAAATGTAAAGTGCGATATATGTGGGAAAAAAGTGGAAAGTGTCATCGGTCAAGCTACGCGATAGGTAGCTTGACCAGGTATTATTAACGCGACTTCGACTGGGTCATACGTGATTAAATAATAATCATGTGTTCTCTAACAAACAAGAACCAAGATGTGACAACTGTGAAGAAAAGTTAACAATTAAATATATATTAAAGAAACGTCCAGTATTAACGCCAAAGCACGTGTTGTACAATATACTCAACAAACTAAGTGATATTTTAGGTGTACAGTGCAATATGTCAAACCTAAAAATTTTCTTAACTCCAATTAACATTCTAAACGCTATCTAAACATATAATTGTAATACAAATTATTGTTCGCTACTATTGATTCATTAATACCTAATAGCCAATTTGGCTGATGCGATTTTTGTTAATAAAAAAAATATCATTAATAAGTCATCTTCTCAAATTATTCTTAAAAATAATACATGGTCGTCTAAATAAAAACTGGAAGAAGGAATAGATGATGACAGACACGGACTTGGATCCAGAGAGGTTTTGTTTGTTTTTAACGTGATAGCTCAGAGATGCATGAACATGAATATGGATGTGTATGTATATTACATTGATTTTAAAACAGCTTTCAACAAAGAAAGACATATTCTAAAGACACAAATTTTGTTGCTAAAATGAATCAGTAAGAGGCCCTTACCAAAGTGGATCCATCAGTAGGAGGAATATGCATTGACTATATGCAAAATCTATTTCTAGCAGTAACACCTATCCAAGATAGACTACCTGATTCAACTGACAGCCAGTGTGTTTAACATACGCGATCCTAAAACCGGTAAAAGAATGGAATATAAAAATGGAATGAAAAATACTTCCTGATGGATAATATATAAAAAATTAGTAAAAAGTAAAACACGTTCACATTTTCTTTGATAGAGCTGAAGGTTAAAACAAAGACACAGTTTTAAGGTTTGCCAGATCCTTAAAAGACCTCAGATTTGAAAGAGTGAACCATTATTACCCTATTCGTGGTCCCTCGTTCATGTCTTGTGACCCTAACCTTGCTGTAGCAAAGAAAACAATAAGAAAGGCAGATAGAATTTACACATTAAAAGAGTATGTATAACTCATTATAACTGCTAGTACTAAAAGAAATTTCACTGTCCATCTGGTTGAGAATGATAATCTCTCATTAACTTCGACTTGTATCAGGGAAAGAATCCATATAATGATGTTGATTATGCGAAATTATTTGGAAAAGCGTCAACACCATGGATTCTTATGTTTTTCTGCCTTCGTAATCAAGGATATGGACCGGTAAGCACGATATGAGAAAATTTTATATCCCAATCATAGATGTTGACCAGCAAAAATATGTAAAAAAGAGATCGAGAGGAGTATGAACAAGTGATTTAAAAAAATAATGGTATTCTACTAGTTCGTTGGATGAATAACTCAGTAGTGACAATGTGTTCTATAAATGCTGGTGTCCAACCATAACGAAAGTTCGGAGATACTTTTAGAAGGAAAAACATTGAGTCCTATAAATAATATTATGGGAAGGACTGATCTTGTGGACCAAGGAGTAGCTACTTACCGAATTGGGATTTGAGCAAAAAAATGATATTGGCCCATTTTTACCCCGCTTATAGACGTAGTTATAAAAAACTCATAGTATTTATACAGAAAAAAATCTAGATTTTAGACTCGAAATAGTACAGGTTTATTTGAACCAATATGGTACCGTTCCAAAAAGATCTAAAAGAATTTCTCTTAGAAAAAACATTTTTTGAGATGTACGGTTGGATGGTATAAATCATTCCGTAGTTTCTTGATGAAGAAGACGATGTGCAAGTACAGATTGTAAATCTTTTGGCTGAACAATATGCCAAAATTGTAAGCCGGATTTTGAGTTAATTGTTTTGCAGCATTCTATATAAAATAAATAATCAAATATGTTGTAATTTTTCCTTAATAACATTTAATTTTAGTTTTAAATTTTGCAATAAAATGAACCTAAACACCCACCTGATACCATATGATATTGGTATTTTTTTAGACCCTGTACATACATTTTAGAACATAAAGTCAGTTTTTACCAACATCTTTAAAATATATAAAAATTATCCAAAACTATCATCTTTTGATTATAAGTCCTGGTGGACTAGATATTACAAAAAAATGTCAAAACAATCACTAGGTAGGTATATTTCCATACAACAAAAAGTTCATGCACCCTTCTTGTAACTCGCAGGCAAAAGGTCAACTTATTGCTCATGAATTTATTGATGGAATTGTTGACCATACATTTGATGTTTCTACATGCACCAAAGTAGAGTCACTGTCTGTAAACTTGGTCTATCCTCAAATCAGTTACGATTGAGAAAAAGAAATTAGATTATCTATTGAAATTTGCACCCTACTCGGATGAGAACATTCCTGGATAAAAGATATTTTATGATTCCTTATTTACATGGAAAAAATAGAGAGGACAAAAAATAAATATTTTTATATATATTAGTAGCTTTCATCAAATTTTATATCAATATCCAGTCGTGTTCTAGTTCACCTACGAATCGGACGTGCCTATCGACAAAGCGAAACTAAATTAAACTGTATTCGTTTAAAAATTGTGTTTTTATAAATCGGCAGATTTGGTGTAAAAATAAAATCAGATTGTGCGTTAAGAACAATTAAATGGACCAGTTAGTCGGGGGGAAACCCCCAGACGACCCAGTGCCCCCAGATATACGTCAAAAAAATACAAATGATACACAAACAACAACAGCAATGAGCATCGATAACGATAACACATCGAAAGAAAGAGAGGAGTTTTTGTATGTAAGTACTGATTTAGGCCCGTATCATATTTATGTTGAGAATAATTCGGTCGAATTTAAAGGTAAATTAAATGCACTTAAAATCGGAGATATTATTCTTTCTAACTTTCCGGAGATAGACAATAAAATTATAAGTATTGATTCTATAGGTCGGAATAGGGTTAGGATCAAGTTAAAGGATTATAAATCAGCAAATTTTCTAATAAATAATAAAAACGAAAATATTTTTGTTAAAAATAACTTTGTATTGTATATCCCAAAATTCATTCTTCATAGACAAGGTGTTATTAGAGATATAGAAAAAGATTTTTCAGAGGCGTACATAAAAGATAAAATAAGACAATTTGATCAACATTGCACTTTTGAAGTATCTAATGTCAAAAGAATAAAACGTAAAGTAGAAAAAATTACGGATGAAGGTAAAATAGTAGAATATGTACCCACAAAGTCTTGCATTGTTATTTTCAAATCACAAATCTTACCAAAATATATTTCTATTAATAAAGTTATCAAGGAAGTAGAGCCGTATAACCAGAAAGTATTATTATGTTATAACTGCCTCCGTTTTGGTCATCTGGGAGGTCAGTGTCGAAGTAAACCAAGATGCAGCAAATGTCAGGAGTCCCATACCACACAAGATTGTAAAAATTCAGATTACATACCACGCTGCTTTAACTGTCAAGGAAATCATCTTACTACTAATTTGTCTGCTTGTCCAGAATTTAAAAGACAAAAAATTGTAAAGGAAACCATGAGCTCTTGCAATATTAATTTCTTTGATGCAAATAAACAGGTCCCAAAAAATACGTACGCAAACATAGTCGCTCATAATACTTCTGCCATGGAAAGTGGTCAAATATCCTCGACAAATTATTCCCAACGGCTTCAATCTGAACCTACCCCTTCTAGTACAATACAGTATCATTCCACTCAACCTCAGTACTCACAGTCCCACAATTTACAACCCAAATCCTATAATAACAATTTTACCAATTATATGTTTTCTTCCCCTACAACTTCAAACCCAAACAAAAGGCACAGACCAACCAGCCCTGATCCCATTGAAATTTCAAGAAAAGAAATACACAACCAAAAACCTCTTTTGTCTCAGGGGGAATTTTTAATAGTCAACATTATTTAAAAAACTCAGTCGGAGTAAAATTACAATCAGAGGAATTAAATGCAACAATAAGTTTAGTTTTAGAAGTAGTTCTCAATATTATAAGTAATATAAAACAAACAAACAATTTCGATGTATCAAAATCTGAAATTGTGGAATTAATTAGTAAACATGTAAACCATACCTTGTCTTCAAATTCGCAGACACAAACGCGAACATAAATTTGCTGCAATGGAACTGTCGTTCAGCAGTAGCTAATAAAGTAAATCTAGAATATCTGCTATATCAAAATAATATTTCCATAGCATTGCTTTCAGAAACTTGGTTTAAATCAAAATACTATTATAATTTTAAAGGTTACAATTGCTTTAGATCAGATCGGGCAGACGGATATGGTGGAACTGCCATTTTATTAAAATCAAACTTAAGATGCGAAGAAATAAATCTTAAAAATAGATATCCTTTCACTCACAAATGTATTTCAGTTAAAATTTTCCGAGGTAAAAATCCCATCAATATTGTGTCAGTTTACATTGAACCAAAGACCAAGATATCTGAAAGTCAATGGTTGGAATTCTTTAAAGACATACCTAAACCGTTTATTATTGGTGGGGATTTTAATTCCCACAGTATCGCATGGGGCTGTGAAATTGAAGACAGCTATGGTAAAAAACTTTTAGAATGTATTGATCAGTGTAATTTGATTTGCCTGAATGATGGATCGCCCACATTAGCAACTAGTAAGAGTCCATCCGCTATTGACTTAACCTTTTGTACACAAGATATTTCAAAATTTTTTACTTGGAGAGTCCTACAGGACCCTCATGGATCCAATCATCTTCCGATTATCATTAACATGGAAACAGATCATATAACTTCATTTACAGCTCAAAACTGTCACAAGATCTGGAATCTTAACAAGGCTGATTGGAAATTATACACATCTGTACTAGAAGCTGTAAATTCTCCTGGAAACTATCAAACTCTAATAGCAAACATTAATAAAGCAGCCAATTTAGCAATACCAAAGTTTTCATCTAAAGGAACACATAAGAGACGAATTTCGAACCAATGGTGGTGTGAAAGTTGCAAAACCGCCGCTGATAACCGAAAAATTGCATATGGAAAATATAAACAAGATCCTACAAGAAATAATTTAGTTGAATTTAAGAGACTGTCGCTGTCGCAAAAAAACTTTTCAAACAAAAGAAAAAACAGAATTGGGTAGAATACTGCGAAAGCCTAAATTCAAAAACACAAATCAGTGAAGTGTGGAAGAAAGTAAACGCTTTTAAAAACCGCAAACAGTCCAACAAGATTCCAATAGATCCAGAATCCAGCTGGCTAGATGAATTTCATAAGAAAATATCTCCACAGTGGGTACCTTCACAACATTTTCCAGAATACAGCGAAACAGTGTCAAGAGATAGGTTTGGCTTAGAAGAACCATTTAAAATGTGGGAGTTAGAGCGAGTACTTAGCCAACAAAATAGCAGTGCTCCAGGTAAAGACAATATTTCATATTCCATGATATACCATATTCCTCACCACTATAAAATATCATTATTAAATATTTTTAATGACATTTGGAATGATACGTCACAAATTCCAGACAGCTGGAAGGAATATATTCTAATACCTATTAAAAAACCTGGTAAGCCAGAAAATTGCAGTAGATCATATAGACCAATATCCTTAGCCTCTTGCTTCCTAAAGACGTTAGAAAGGTTAATAAAAAATAGAATTGAACATTGGTTAGAGCAAGAACATATTCTCCCAAAATCTCAGTATGGATTTCGAAAATCAAAATCAACCCAAGATGCCATAACTGCCTTAGTCTCATCCATACTAATAAGCTTTACTGATAATATGTATACTATGGCTGCTTTTATTGATGTCTCCTCTGCATTCGATACCGTTAACTTGGACATTATGCATAAAAAGCTATTAGACATCGGCTTCCCCATTACCATAGCTAGCTTTCTGAGGACATTGTACACTAATAGATCAACTTTCTTAAAAATCAACCATTCCATCTCTCCACCACGTCTTACAAATATAGGACTTCCACAGGGTAGCATATTAAGCCCAATACTATTTATTTTATATAATATGGATATAGAAAATTGTATTAATAGCCCAACAAAAATTATTCAATATGCTGATGATGTAGTAGTTTACACAGCCCACAAATCATTGGATATATGTAAAAATAATTTTGATCTCTCAATTAAAGCTGTTCTTAATCACTATGAAAATATTGGTTTAGAAATATCAGAATCTAAAACAGAAATTTGTATTTTCTCTAGAAAACATCAAATTCCACAAGGGCATCTGGAAGTAGGTCAAATTCAGTTCCCTATTAAAAATTGTATAAAATATCTCGGTACTTATTTAGACAGAAAACTCCTATGGAAGGATCAAATTCATCATGTCATAAAAAAGTCTGAAAATGCAATGAACAGTCTAAGAGCCTTTTGTAGAACTAACTGGGGCGCTGATCCAAATGTAGCACTTTTATTTTACCGTACTATGATTCGTCCCATTTTCGATTACAGTTGTCATTTATATGGAACTGCCGCAAACACACATTTAAATAAATTAGAAATACAAAAAAATAAATGCCTTCGGCTTTGTCTTGGATATTTGAATTCTACACCTGTTAATATAATGGAAGTTGAGGCGATAGAACCACCTCTGAAATTTCGACGGCAGTTTTTAAGTGATAAATTCATTACTAGAGCCATAGGGAAAAATACTAACTATCTCCAGGATATTCATATTTTATCAATTTTAGATCTAACTCATAAATATTGGACAAAGAAAAAATGTTCTCTTCTGGTAAATAGTTACCTGAGGATATCTCAATACCGACATACTTTCTATACGTATGAAAATCAAGTTTCACCTATGTATTCCCATATATTAGAAGAGCTTTTTTCAAAACATATTAATACCTTTTTTATGGACAGTAATTTAGATCCAGTCGCTTTTCAATCATTTACACGGCATAAATGGCCAAATTATCAGTTTTACTTTACAGACGGATCTAAAGTACAAAACAAAGTAGGATGTGCATTAATTAATGTTCAAAGTGGATTTAAAAAATTATTGAAATTGCCAGCTGAATCATCGATATACACTGCTGAAATGACAGCGATTCTTCTTGCATTAAGGCATATACATAATAACGAACCCTGCAGCTGCATAATATTTACAGACAGTAAGAGTGTCGTCGACAGACTAACAAACGTACATAGGTCCAAACAACTAAATCATATAGAACTAGAAATTATGACTATTTACAATAAAATTACAAATTATATCATGGATAAAGGGACACGCGGGCATTAAGGGCAATGAAATAGCAGATAGCCTAGCCAAATCTGCCCTAGACATAGGCGAAGAAGCTCCCTTGAACTTACTCCCCTTTTCAGACATTGATATAATTAGTAAACAGCATCAAAAAGAAAAATGGCAAACATATTATCGAAACACGAGAACTGGAAATAATTACAAACAAATGCAGCCTGAAATACCCATAAAAAGATGGTTTCATACTCTATCAAATCGCCATTTCATAAGGGTTATAAACAGATTAAGATCTAACCATGCTCTTACCCCCCTTCATATGTACAAGTTGGGTCTCGCGGAGTCACCTAATTGCAAGTGTGGAAAAGAAGGTAACTTATTACATATTTTTCTTGAATGTTCCCACGAATCAGTAAACATAAACAAATTTTATGATAATCTTATTATATTAAAACTTCCACTTCCCGTCTACCTGAACAATTTGATTTTCTCTAGAGATATCAATATATTAAAAACGATTTACGAACATATAAAAAACTGTAAATATAAATTGTAGTTTAAAACTAACTTATATTTAAGTAAATATTGTATTATAGCAAAAAAAAAAAAAAAAAAAAAAAAAATTTAAAAAAAATTTAAAAAATAAGTATTTATAAAATCATAAAGAATTAAACAAAAAAAAAAGGAAGATGTAAACCTCCGAGATGTTGAATCGGGTTATGTCAGCGCAGGAAAAAAAAAAAAAAAAATTAAAAAATAAGTTGTAATTTATTACTAATTGCATGTTAGATTGTACGGATGATTATATGTTTATTCCTCTAATTGTAAAAATTGTTTGTCTTTAAATTTGTCTGGCTAATTTTCTCGGCCAAGGCCATCAAACTAAATATAAAAAAATAAAAAAAAAATATATCAATATCTATCAGTGGTGGATTGTTCTATACAGTGGTAATTAAAATTGTGATAAATACCGGATAGTTTTCGATTAAGGAAGTTTTTTTATTTACTGCTAACTTACTTTTTCTGACGTTCGCTTTTTCTTCTAGTTCTAGTTTAAAATAAGTACAAAACAATTAAGCTTAGTTATTTATTATTTATAAAAATAAAAAGTAACACACTTTAAAATTAACACTAGCTTAAACTAGACAAAGGTGGAAATGGATTTTGTTTACTAACAACAACTTTTCGGTGCTGATGTGATATGTACCCTTTGATTTTACCCTCATATATTAAATTAGCTACTATACACTCCGTCTCATCCAGATCTACATCTTGGCCTAAATACTCCAGAGCATGTTGTAACGATTCAACCGGTATTTGATGAGTGTTTAGAATTAAATACACCTTCTTGAACAGATTCCTATAAGCTATGATCTTTAACTTATCTACTATAAGATAAATTCCGCTATTGATGAAAAACGTTTCATGCTTCTCCATTAAGTCGTCGAATAGCTTTAAGTTTCCCTGGCAAACAGCTTGGACCAAATCCCAAAATTCCACCACTATGTCGTATTTTTCGAGAACTTTCCGGCTTGGAATGTAGCCAAGTAGCATTTTTACCGGAACTAGATATATAAGGATTAGTCTCTTGTTTTTTCTGCTAGACTTGTGGCAATTTTCGAATGCATAGGTTAGATGTTTGTCTGCGGCTTTGTAGTTGCTGTCGTACATTGATTTTCGGCCAAAAAAATACCTAAAATAATAACATGTACTTAAGATTTAAATTATTACTATTTTAATTATACACTGTGGTGTCGAGATTTTTATTAGAAATTAATATAACAGAAAAAAATATATTTTCTTTATAAAATATATTACAAGATTGTAATATTGAACTCATATTCTCCTTCTGTTGACATATCGCATTTTGAGAAAGGCCAGATAAGAATACAAACAAGTGGAAAAATGGAAGATTCATATTTACTCGAACATTTATAAACAAACAATTCCATTTTAATACAGAGTGGAGCAAAATTAATTAAAATGGACACCTAAAGATTTAAAGTTTGATGATTGTAACATTGCTAGATTTTCTATTTTTCATATCATTAGTCACTTTGCTCACCTATCCGATGGTCAGATCAAGTACAGAAAGCCACTGGAGAGACGTTTTCCTAGTCCATGAGAGCAGCCCAAAATCGCAAGAGATGGAGAGAATTGACAGCCCGCATTGTAGGAAATCACGATCCTCAGCAATGAGGAAACGACAAGAGAGAGAGAGTCACTTTGGTGTCTTAAATACAACACCCTGTATATTGTACCTCTATTAAAATCTCTAGTTCAATGCCAGTTCAACCATACACAATCAGTTTCTCAAGTGTACCCAAGGAGAAGGTGAATCAATAGATCACTACGCCATTAGACTAAAAGGTTTGTCATTAGTCTGTGAACTGAGAAATCTTAGAAAGGGTATAACAAGGGATCTTCTCATCTGCGAAATAAAATAAAAAAAAATAAAAGCGAGATTGTTACAAGAGGATTTTAAAATCCTAAATGAAGTAATCAAACATGCCTTGTTGATCGGAAAAACCAAATAACAATTCAACATTATAGGTAACAGAGAAGAGTCACTTCAAGAATTAAGTGTAGACAAGATTCATAGAAAACATTCGGCAAAGAGAGAAGAAAGAAAACTGGACATAGAAAACTAAACAAAAAGTAAAAAAGACAGTGTGGAAAGTGCTCTTTCAAACATGGTTATACCAAAATGATATATATTTACCAGATACCAAGATACATGGTATCTGGTAAAATGTGTGGAAAGTGTGGTGGTCTAAATCATTTCTCATCCATGTGTAAAAATAGAAAAGTGTCTACAAGAAAAATGTGTGTTGTGTGGAACGTGAATATTCAGATGAGAAGTATTTATATGCAAATTGTGTCGATTGTAACAGATATGTCAATGAGATATCATGGGTTCAAGAACTGAAATTTCAAGGTAGATAGAAGGTAGATAAAGATTGTCAGTTAACACTTATATCATATACAAAAACTAAATTGCCAGTGGTTAGCAAACATGTATTAAATTGTACTTATAAAAATAAAATAAAATCTATTGCATTTTATGTAGTTGACCTGAAAACTAGTAATGTATTAGGGATAAAACATTGTGTAGAGTTTGATTGATTAAGGAGAATAGATTCAGTTGATGAAATTGAAAGTGTTGGTTCACTGGTTCAATATTATGCTATATTATTCAAGGGTATAGGTTGTTTGGAAAAACTTTATGATATTGAACTGAAAGAAGGTGCTACACCAGTAGTCTATCGTGCTAGAAAGGTCCAATTTTCTGTTAAAAAGAAATTTAAGGTTACCCTAGATCTAGATAATCTTGAAAAACATCAGATTATAGAAAAAGCAGCTGGGAGTGTAGGCTGGGTAAATGCATATTCTGGTAAGGAAACAAAATGGTGACTTAACATTATGCCTGGATCCTAAAGATTTGAACTTGGCAGTAAAAAGGCATTAATTTCAGCTGTCAATGCTTGAAGAACTAACAGAGAAATTGTCAGGTGCCAAACTATTTTTAAGATGATACACAAGGCATTTTGCAAGTAAAATTAAACAAAGAAAGTTCAAAACTTTGCACTTTTGCTACATATTGTGGTAAGTATTGATTTCTAAGAATGCCTTATGGTCTCATAAGTACACCAGGAATGAAGGGATGACTGAAATATTTAATGATATTGAAGGTGTTAGTATATTTTATAGATGACATTATAGTATCAGGCAGAAATGAACAGGAACACCTTGAGAGATTAAGAGCAGTTTTCAGAAGAGCTCAAAAATATAATATAAACTTTAACAAAAAGAAGTTACACTTACAGGTTGAGGAGGATAAATATATGGGTTTAGAATTTTATCGGGGGGTTGGGAACCTGACGAATCCAAAGTTGAGGCAATAAAAAATATGCCTTATCCAAAAAATGCAAGAGATATACAACGCTTCTAGAAATGGTGACATACTTAGGGAAATTTATAGACAACTTGTCAGAAAAGACAGCTCCCCTTAGGGCATTAATTAAAAAAGATTCTGTTTTTGAATGGTCAGACATACAAAGTAAATCTTTTGATAACTTAAAGGTTATTTTATGTAATAGCCCTTCTTTTAGAGTCTTCCATATCAATAAATTGACAACTATTTCAGTAGATAGTTCAAAAAACGGCATTGCTGCTATTCTGTTACAAGAAAATATGCCTTGTGCACATGCTTCTGCCTCATTTACTGATATGAATCGCTCCTTAAGAGATCTCTTACCACAACTATGGTACAGCATATTCATACAGCAAAAAATAAAAGAGAATATGATAAATTTGCAGATAAAAGTAGAAAAACAAGTATATTTTGATAAGAAAAGAGTAAATAGACTCTTCTGAAATAAAAAATAATATTGATGTGGTGATACAGTTAAGACCAGAAGATATAGTCTGGAAAAAAGGGAAAATTCTATCACAAGAACATAAAAGGACTTACAGAATCAAATTGGATAATAGGTCTGAAATAATCAGAAACAAAAAGTTCATCAGAATCCTACACAAAAATGTCTGCATAATTGACAATAAAAATAAAAAACAAAACAAGGATCAAGAAATTAATATATCAACAAATTATAGAAATATCCCAGTTACCTTAAATAATGATACCATTAGAGATGACTATACAGAAAGCGAAGATGAGTCATTACAAGGACCCTCTGAGAGGAGTTCACTATTTGCAGAGGAAGTAAATGATGATAATAAAGTTACACTCACTCGAACAGGTGAAGTATCTTGTAAACCACAAAACTTGGCAAGTTATAGTGCAATTAATTATTTAAGTACTTTTATAGTTTGACTAGGGTAGAGGAAATATAGGTATATACTTTATAATAATTAAAAAAAGGAAGGTATATGCAACACATATTACATGTTTAGAGTGCATATGTCATACAGCATCTATACTGTAAGGAAATTGAATAAACAGTTACTACCTAACTTGTTAATATATAACCTTACATTGACAACCTCGCTGTAAGATCTTTTTCTATCGCTTCTCAGTAAAAATTCACTCTTTTTCAATTACCATCTTTATTGTAGAAATTTATTGAGACAATTAGGCATTTCTAGGTGTTTTTTTATCATAAGAGTTTCCTGATTATATAAAATCGAAATGACTGTGTACAGTTGAACTCATATTAAAGTGAGTATTCCAATATTAATACAATATACAGAGTGTTGTATTTAAAAAACCAAAGTGACTAATGATATCAGCAAAATGATAAGTCTGGCAATATTGCAAGCATCAAATTTGAAATCTCCATACTGCATAATAGGCATATCCCGGTTTTTGTACAATTGATATCATCCATTTAAGAGAAAAATAGGTGTTTTCAGACTTTTGGTTCAATATGTAAATATTCAAATAAAAATAATACTTAAGTAACATACTAGATTTTCTAATAATTAGCTGAAGGAAGAAAAGATCTCAAATCACGAAATCAAAAAATAGACTAAATATGCCTAAATAAAAAGGCTAATAGTGAATTGCTAACAGCTAATTGTCTAACAGTAGCTGTAATCACGTGATGCAATAAACAAAAAGGTGCTTACTTATATGTAACTTGTTGTCCTAAGGGAAACACATCTTTATATTGTGATGCCTCAATGGCATTTATCAAGGGCTTGCACAAATGTAATTTGTTGATCCTAAAATAAACTTTAAACAGCTGATTAACTAATCCAAGCATTCCAATTCTCTTAGTATCTTCATCAGATGACCTAAAAGTAACAAGGGTTAGTTTTTGAGCTCATATTTCCATTCTACGTTTACCTGTTATCTGCAGCTAGTACTCTAAAACATCCGATCAAGCATTCAGCTGCTTTTTCTAATATTTCTCCAGGATTTTCAGTGTTACTAACTCTTTGTTTTTCCGCTTGCTGAGCTATTAACCTTAGATCTGATGATATTACGTACAATATTGGAAGAGACCAGTTTTCATCTACTTGTGACTAAAAATATAAAATAATTTAACTTAAATGTATAATATACAAATATGTACTAAGTAGTAATTTATTTTTTAACAAATGAAAAAACTGAAATATGTACATTATTGGTTAAAATATAGGTATATAATACAAATACATAACAACATATAGGTGCTGCAGTAGATAGTTCAACTGTCTTTATAGTCCAAAAAAGGCAGTCCGGATGATCTTAGGACTAAAGGCAGGAGAATCCTGTAGAGGCCGATTCAAATCTCACTTCAATATATTCACTGTCTCAGCCATCTATATATTTGAATGTATTATGTTCCTTTTTAAAAATTTTACTTTGTTTTATCACCTGCTTCCCAATCATGAATATAATACAAGAAGGCTTAATTTGAATTTCAAACTTCACAGATTGTCTCTACCAGAGAGAAGTCCTTTGTATGTGTTTGTTAAATTTCACAATAGTCTACCATCTGACATTAAACAGGAAACACACTATAGTGCTTTTAAAAGAAAGGTCTTTCAACACCTAGTTAACATTGAGCCGTATACTGTGGTGGAATATCTTTCTCCCTGATCAGCATATTTAATTTGTAATGTTAATATATTTTAATCTGTGATTAATAATGTGACATTATTTGCTCAATTATGTTAAAAAATTTATGCAAATAAAAATTTACTCTACTCTACTATAAAGAGAATATATAACCATAACAGCTGAGCATATCGACATAACAAAGAATGGATATAACTGTTAAGTAGTACTTTTAATTGAGATAAATTTTGAATATGAAACACATTGATAATAATTAAAGAAAATTTTTGATATAAAATAAATCAAATAATAAAGTAGAGAATGAAAACAAATATATTAGACATGATAGAAAAATGAACTTACCTTTAATATTTTGGCGAAACTTTGTACTAGGGTACTTTGAGATTTATAGGCTTCCAAGTAGTTTTGTTTTCCAATATGAAAGAGACATCTCAAATGATGACATATAAGTTCATCTAAAGGAGAGGTCAAGAATCTATCTACAATACCTTCAGGCTGCTCAACCTAAGAAAAACTGAATCATTAATTAAATTGTATATAAAATAAAAAATAAAGTAAACCAGTGCATTTTCCAAAATATCAGATTATGTACATATAGTTTCTTAAAATTATATTTTATTGCTCAAATTATGAATAAAATATTTAAAGGAGTTTTCTATCTTGACTCACTAATAGTCCCTCATAATGACAAAGATCCCAGCAAGAGATATGTTAAGGATGTTGAAAATATTTGTGTATTCTGGGGGTAAAAGCCAGGCCGAAGAAGCTAATTTATTTAGAGCCGCTATAAACAAAGTTATTATTGCCAATGTGATCGCCAACATTCGATAATCGGATAGGGTACTGAAAGAAGAAGAAGGGGGTAAAAGCATATGTACTTATAGGTAAGGACAGTGATGTGAAAGATAATTGAAGCTTTATATAGGAAACTCTTAAAGAAATTTAAGAGGATTAAGCATTTTAAGAGAATAAAGAAGAACTTTTACCAATAAAAAATACAGTCAGGGTAGGACTGTCAGTAAAATATACAGAGTAAGACAGTCCTAAACTAAATACACCTCAGGATAACCAGACTGATTTTCAGATAACAAAAATTAAACAGATAAAAACCATATCATAAGATAAGATAGATACCTGCTCTGGGAGCACACAAAAATCTAAACCTCTACAGACATAGAAAATCTTCAGAGAAAATTATGAACTCCTTCTCACAAAGACACAAAAACATCATCCTCATACTGCAGTAAAAAGAACAACATTATCACAGTATCTAGGACTAGGGGAAAGAGGACTTATGGATATAGGTATGCAATTAGAAAAAGATATTGCTAATTTAAGAATTTATTTTCACAAGTAGCCTGAGATTTTTTTAGCATCATGTTGTTTGTGTAGTAGATGACACAATACCTCTTAAACTGAGATGTTAAATGTCCATCAAGCATCTTCCTAAAAAAATGTGCACCTGGATAGTTAAAGTAGTCAGCCAAGTCTCTGTTGACTATTGGTTAACATCAGAAAAAATGTTCCATAAATGTTCCATTCAGGATCAGGTTACACCAAACAAAATGTGGATGGACGTATTTGACACAAGTGTATATAAAACTAGCATAACTCAGAATTGAACTATATTATCAATATGTTTCTGACAGTATGCTTGGGAATGACAACTATAAGATATAGGGGACTATACTGCCTCTAAATAAAACCTAGTGATTAGATAATTAATCAGCTACATCAGCTGACTACATCTAAACAGACGAGGTGTGCAACCAAGTCTAACAAAACAAGCAGAAAAAGGATGTTGGTCCTATCTGAAGTACATAGTAGGAGACCCTTATAGTTTACCAAAGTAATTTCCATTATTACTACATTAATAATATTTAAATAAATTACAATTACATGAATAAAATTGTGAAAAATATTTGCTATTGCAGAAAATATGTGACATTTAATGCTTGTCTTGCTCTACCAAAAAAGCAGCAATAGGGAAAAGTTTAATGTAAATAAAACGAACTTATTAATTACTAATAGCTGTAACCTCTGTAATCATCTTCTTTTTGTCATTGAAAGTATTAAGCTTTTTAGCTAATGAAAACAGAAGATAGGATGGAACAAAATGATCCAGATAGAAAATGCTCTTTGATAGACCCATTAGTCAGAGAAGAAGAGAAAGGCCCACAAGGTTCCTTGATAACATTGATGAAGACATGAGAAATATGGGAACCAGTGAACCCACGCAGGTTTGTAAAGCCAGAACGATGATGAAACAGAAGATAAAGAAAAATAAACATGAGACAAAATAAGGATTATCTTGGTAAAGCCATATGCCTTTTGAAATTAATCACTCAATGACACTTTAATAATATTTCTTGTAAATGGACGTTCTTGCAAAGGACTGTTCTTTTTAATAGAACATAGGAAACATATTGAATACGGAGTAAAGTAGGAGTAGAATAATCTAAACCTAATTATATTCGGTCTTATATAATTCATATAATAAGTGTACTTCAACAACTACATTGGTATATCTAAAGAACTATTGAAAGCAATACTATACCTGGTAATTTGGATATTTGGCATGATCATGTCTCAAAGAAATAAACTGTGCAACTTTGCTTCCGTCTTGATTTCTCCAACTTCTGTCTAAAATTTGCAGGTAATGAGCTACAGTCATAAAAGACATTATTCTAAAAAGTAAAACAATGAGTTAGAAATAAATATTGAAAAAAGTTTGGTTACATCTATAGATTTCATACACTTACCGCGATGGTTTTCTTCTCTATCCAACTATAAACACATAAATGTACTATTTGCTCTTTGTTGTTTAATACAAATTTACAGTCTACATTAACTTGATATTTAATAACTATGCCATAAAAATGCTTATTGAAACAATACCATTGAAAATTGAAATTGTTATTCTTAAAATAAAAAATATTTCCAAAATCAATGTGTTAATAAAGTGACATCTACCTACAGTTTACGAAACAATAATGTGAAACGCTTAAAACTGTAAAATGCACTGTAAAATGACCTTTGTCTTGGCTTTGCATGTACAGATGGCGCTAGCCGAAATTCTTTATTGATTTGCTTTAGTCCAGGAATTAAAGGAAATGTTATAAGTACCTACACGATTAAAAATTTATGCATTATACATATGAAATAAATAGCAAACATAGTGTGTTCAGTTATTGTGTAGGTTTTCTCACATAAACTGTTTGTTTGATGTTTAAATTTAAACTAGTCGTTGCACCAACAGGGATACCCATAGGGGAAAATATTTATCAACATCGGTCAATATTAATATAATTACTAAAAATGAGTCCGTTAATAAGAGAAGTATTTTTTGTTTTCAGTAAGGAATTGAAAAGAAGAGAAGTGAATAGCCATAACTAAAGAATGACTCGATGGTATTCAAAATAAGAAAGAAAGAAACAGATAATTCAAATAAATACCGATATAGGTATTATGTAAATTACTATATAAAAGGAATTTGGAGGAATCAAATCGAATATCTTCCAAATGAAGTCGCTGAAACACAAGAAACGAAGGAAAAAAAAAAGAAAATCTGTAAGTGGTAATTATTTTATATTGGTGTATATAGTGTACATCATACACATGGTTTGACTGCATAAATACATAATATACCAGAGTATACACAATATACGTAATATACCAGACCACAAGTTACAAATATGACTACAGCCTTAATATCATATATATATATATATATATATATATATATATATATATATATATATATATATATATATATATATATATATATATATTACAGGATCCACCTTGTAAATACAATACATTTTGGAGACAGCTATCGCCGTATTCCTGTTCTCCTCCAAAAAACCGCCCGGTCCAAGGCATGTTCCTCCTCCAAACCTGTCGATTCTATCGCTCTTCTAATTCCTTCATTCCATGAGCGTCGAGGTCTACTTCTTTTTCTTCTTCCAGGGGACTTCCATCTGTGAAGTTTTTGGGGCCAACGTTCGTCAAACATTCTCAATAGGTGTCCAAACCATTTTAAAGCTCTTCTTTCTATTCTGTCAATGAACGTTTCTGTAGCATTCATGTTATATCTTATAGATTCGTTGGTCTTCCTTTCCAGCCTTGACTTTCTAGCAGTTCTTCTCAAATAATCTATTTTAACTGCCAACAACCTTCTCTTCAGGTCTGCATTAATTGTCCATATTTCAGAGCCATAGCAAAAAACTGATTCCACCATGGTTTGCCCTATTCTTTTTTTGTTCCTTTTGGAAATGTTGCGATCCTACCATAAGGAGTTCAGACATCCCATAATTTTACATCCCTGATTAATTCGGTGTTTAATTTCGGTTCCTCCCAAGCCGTTCTTATCAATGAGTGCACCTAAATATTTAAATTTTTCCACTTGTTTGATTTCTGCGTCCTCGTCTATCAACACTTTAAACCTTGCATCTGAATTGATAACTAAATATTCTGTTTTCTTTATGCTGACTTGTAACCCTTATTTTACATACATATTCTCTGTATAGACGTTTATCATAAATTCTAGATCATAAGAGTCTGAACTAGGACGACTTGGTCATCCGCAAAGTTCAGGGAGTACAGTACGTCATTTCCTATGGGGATTCCCATTCCCTGGCAGTGCTTTTTCCAAAACAAGAACATACATTATATTAATACTATGAAAAAAATTTTAAATAAGCACAAAATTTGAAAATTCCATCATTTATCTATAATGGCGCCAAAAATATCAGTCATAGAAGAGACTACACGTCTCTTCATAAGAAGAAGCATCCAACGAGGACGTTTAATATCTATATACTTCTATTAAACCTCATTAAAACAGAAGCAAGTATAAGCAAATAAATGATAATTACATTAGTAATCTTCACTTACCGAATACATTATACCTTGGGCTGTCTTCTTTATTTACTCATCAAACATATTTAAATAATGAAAATATAATACGGTATATATAAGTTTCCCTTCCTGATGAATCCATTTCAGCTTAAATGTTTTAATTACCTATACCTATAGGGTTTACAACTTGTTCTAACTAATTGAAAAAGTTTCGGAACTTTTTAATGATAAACCACACACACGGACTTTTATTAACGAGGAAGTGTTAACTTTTTCAATATTCGGTTGTTTTTGCTATTAAACTGAGTGAAATGTATGGATTTAAAATTTTAATTTATATTTAAATGGGAATAAGCCACAATTAAAGGTTAAAATACGTTTATTGACGTTTCAATTTCCACTTCGGAAATCAATTGAAAAATTGAAACGTCAATAAACGTATTTTAACCTTTAATTGTGGCTTATTCCCATTTAAATATAAATTAATTTAAAATGCCACAAGAAAATAGCTTCAGAACAATTTTAAAATTTTATTTATAATGTGGAATGATACCTCGTAATTTCAAGTAAAATTATTTAAACACCTATTGAATTTTTGAATGTCCGAAATATAATAATGAAAGAACCAGCGAACGTTTTAATCCTTGTTGCTACTTTTGATAGAAATGTTTACGATTTATTGGTTAACTTTGTAATTTTTTTATATAACACCTATACCATGTTTGTATATTGCTATCTGGTCACAAATAACCAATTATCAGTTATTTTCTGACCTAACTTAATAAACAGCAAATACTTAAATCTAAGGGCTTACCCTATGTCTTACTTTTATTTTATCATAGCATAGCGCTATACTCTGCTTTTTACACTAAACTGTTATACATTTACTCTAACTCAAATGGTTTTATCATTATGAGTCTTATTTTTAGTTCAGTGTTGTCAAGAAGCTGGATTGCCTCGACATTCACATGACTAGGCAGCCTCTGCTCATGACTTGCTGTTGTTCTCTTGATTACTTTAATCACAGTTTCCATACCCAGGTCCTGGTAGAAATTGCTGTTTTAGATATACCAAGGAGCATCAACAATGTTCCTCAGTACTTTGTTTTGAAATATCTAGATAATGTGTAGATTACTAGCTTTGGTACAGCTCCAGAGTTGACACCCATATACCCTTTACTGGCCTCAGTACTTGCTTGTAAATAGATAGTTTATTATGAATGGATAATGTTGAATTTTTTCCAATTAGCCAATACATTTTGTTATATCCAATATCAAGCTCCCCTCTTTTCTTTTTGACATGGACTTTCCAGCGCAGCCTTGCATCTAGGGCGATGCCCAAGTATTTTGCTGGTGTGGCATAAGGAACTTGGGTACCATTTATTCTAATTGGGAAATTTTCTATTTTTTTATTTGTAAAGTTATGTGTGCAGATTTGGTCTCATTTAATTTTATTCGCCATTTTCTGGTCCAGGTATGTATTCTATTTACTGATAGTTGCAACTTATCAGTCGCTTGTTGACTGGTGTCTCATATCGCTAGTATGTCTGTATCATCCGCGAAGGTGGCAATAGTGTTTTGTTCTAGCTCTGGAATATCAAACGTGTACAATCTTGCAGCCCTGATCTCAATCCCATAGAGACTTTGTGGGATATTGTTGATTGCCAACTCAGGAGCCGACAACCTGTCTCTCTTTACGAAACAGAAGTTATGGTAAGAGAAGTTTGGGAGGCAATTGATCAAGACCAAATACGCCGCTTGATTTTAATTATGCCTCGTCGCTGTGAAGAAGTAATTAGATGTAGAGGTGCAAATACTCGTTACTAAGTGTTTTAGGGAGAGGGAATTGATAAAGATTATTTAGGTTATGTTTTCTTAGGCTTTATTTGTATTAAATATCAATAAAGCTTTGCTTTAAATGTTAATAAAAAATTTGTTACAGTTAAAGTTCTGTGAAATCTTTGATATTAAAGATATCGAGATAATTTTTTTACGAAAATCTTAACAAGGATGAATTTATCTCAAAATATTAATAAGATGTAGCGTTTCTTTTTAATAAATACCACAGAGTGTTGCAAAATACAATGAAAAAACACAACTTTATTTTTACACCCCGTATACGGGTAAAACGTTGATATTTTTTAGAAAACATTAATACAGTGATTTATTAGAAATAGACCTATAATATAAAAAAAATTATCAAAATCCAATCATTCCTTTAGAAGAGAAATAGCTTCAAACTTATGGTACATTTAAGGTGGTGCGGTAATTTTGGGCAGTAGTGTATAAATGAAGTCTGTTAACAGTATCGTACGCTGCTTTAAAATCTACGAAGATGTAATGACAGTTTATGTCGTACTCCGTCATTTATTCTATTTTGTCTGATGGATAATATGTGATTAATAATATGTCTGTTTTTCAAAAAACCCCTTTGGTATAATCCTATTATAATGTCAGTATGCTGCGCCAATTGATCTCTTTTTTATTAGTTGGTTTAAAAATTTTACCTCAATTTTCAAGGTATTTTAGTCATCTTAAAAAAATATTATTTAAAAATTTCTTTATAAAAGGTATAATAATGTAATAGTAAGGTATAATAGTACAATAATATAATAACTAGTCTTAAAAAGTTCTGTAACCTTCCCAATAATCTATTTTCTTCCACTCTATTATTTGCTTGTTCTTGTAAAATCCCTGTTTTTTTTTAAACTATCGAGCATCCTCAATAAGTTTATTTCTTCATATTATAAATCCAAATACTTATTATGTATTAAAAAATTATTAGATTACAAGACGATGAAGTAAAAAACCTTCAAGAGATCTTGAAACCTTATTAAAGTGTGTATTAAAGGTTATAAAGTAGAATTTCTTAGGGTAAACGATGAATACAAATGCTAAATATAGTAATGTGGACAAATAAGATAATATTATTTAATAAAATAATATATAAAGAGCAAAGTATATTCCATTTAGTAGAAATAAATAAAAGAAGCAATGATAGTTTATGAGGTCTCAAAACACTATCGTGAAACCCTTGTGGCTCCCATGATAGCCAGACAAATACTGTTCTTTCTAAAGCAAAACCACTACTTTGCTCACCTAGTAAAATTCCGTAAAGCACATTTAAACAACTAGATTATATAATAGGAATTTTTCAACAAACATCCGGTTATGTAAACGTTTGCATTAATTAAAATACAGTCTAGTAGGTCTATACAACCAGCATGCATCGTTATTTTTAAAAAAGAATGCTATTAGGAAGAGCAGCTGAGTTATGTATGTGCAGCCTAAAAATACCAGAAATTATTGCCAAATATTTTAGACGTGATTTTCTCATATGATAATAAAAAAGAGCCAATATTTCTAAAATTTGAATACTAATAAACTTGGTAAAAATAGGATACTTACTTTAAAAGGAATACGACCATTTTAAATAATACAAAAAACGTGGAATGAAAAATCTCATTGCAGATCTAGGTTATCACTACAACAATGTCAAGGTATACAATACATATATTTGTGCTAACAAACACCAAGAAAAAAGGTATAGGATCAGGATCAAAGTTGGGGAAAATATAATTACTTCTATAGTGTTAAAATAAAAAAAAATGTTACATTTGAAAAAAAAAATAAATAAAAATAACATGTTAACTTCCTCAAAAAATACAAAATGCATTGTTATAAAAGCAAATTTACTTAGATGTAAATTGGAGCTGGAAGTTCAGATAATAGAACAAGTAATGAAGTTTAAATATCTTGGTATCACATTTTCTAGCTAAGGAAAGCTCGAAACTGAAGTGAAAGATCAAGTGAATAGAGCAAACACAGCCGCAGGTTGCCCGAATAAAACAATATGAAGAAATAATAATATCGAAAAAGAAATGAAAGGAAGATATAATGTTAGAAATGGTATTTCTTTTCACGTTGGTTGGTTGGTTTCGTAACGTAATCAATGACAAGAAAGAGACACAAAACCTAAATAAAATATATTTCAATATGATTTAAATAATAATAAATATAACATCATAAATACTCTTAAAGTCATAACATATCTCCGCTTTACTTTTTTCGACAACATAAACGATACGCCCATATAAAAATAATTATATACTAATGACAGTAAACCATGAGATATCATCAATTTTATTTCAGTCAAATCATTATTGTCAGTGTCCCGTTTTACGTTTTGGTAAGTTTTTTATATATTTTTTAATAAGTTTTTGTTCCTAATCTTGTACATTTTAGAATCTTGATAAAAGCATGGGTTTCCTGCCGAAACGTCGATTGCAATGGATAATAAAATCTAGTTCAAAATTTAATAATACATATTGAACCTAAACCCAAGAAATACTAATTTTATATTAAATATAAGTTTTATATATATATATATATATATATATATATATATATATATATAAAATGTGAGTGAGATTAAAATCCTACTGAAATGAGGATATCGGTCAGGGAGAAATAAAAAATGAAAAAACTATTTCAATCTTTTAATAGAAAACGTTTCGTGCAGTATTTCTGCACTTCTTCAGTTCTAATGATTACAAAGTCATATATACAGTCAAATACATTTAATAAAAACAATAAAAGTTACAGTTAAGAAAAACACATTTAGAGTTTTTTAACATTTATACAAACATTAAACACAAAAATGTCACAATATGTTGACAAGAAGAGTATAAATATAATACAATAATTCTATTCTATCGTTGATGTAAAATTATTGAAACATGAAGTTATGAGAAAAAGTAACTTGTTTTAATTGAGCTTAGTGAACCAATTTGAACAAAATAAAAAATTATTTTTATTGAAAAAAGCATTTAAAGTTAACTTTATTGTTAGAGACACAAAAGTAATTAAAAAAAGCGCTTATTTTTGGCAGATAGGGATCTACTACTCCGAAGGGTAAAACAAAAAATAATATGGCTTGGGAAACAGTCTTTTTGCGAAGAATCAACTAGATAACAATTATGTGTTTACAGGACAGAATAGAAAAGTTGATTTATTTATAAATCTAATGAAAAACAAGGTTGGATGTAAAAAGTATCGATGACCATTGTTGGATAACATAGAAGTAGTGAATATTAATGAAAATATAATGTGATATGAATTTGTTTAACTCACCAACTGGTTCCTTTTGGAAAAGATTAAGGATTGGTGAGTTAAAAAAATTCATATCACATTATATTTCATTAATATTCACTATTTCTACTTTCCCCAACAATGGTCATCGGTACTTTTTATATCCAACCTTCTTTTTAACTAGATTTATAAATAAATTCACTTTTCTATTCTGTGATGTAAACATATAATTGTTATCTAGTTGATTTTTCGCAAAAAGACTGTTTCCCAAGCCATATTATTTTTTGTTTTTCCCTTCGGAGTAGTAGATCCCTATCTGCCAAAAATAGGTGCTTTTTTTAATTACTTTTGTGTCTCTAACAATAAAGTTAACTTTTCATGCTTTTTTCAATAAAAATAATTTTTTTTTTGTTCAAATTGGTTCACTAAGCTTAATTAAAACAAGTTAATTTTTCTCCTGGTTTCATGTTTCGATAATTTTACATCAACGATAGAATAGAATTATTGTATTATATTATACTGTTCTTGTTAACATATTGTGACATTTTTGAGACTTTTTAATGTTTGTATAAATTTTAACAAACTCTAAACGTGTTTTTTTTAACTGCAACTTTTATTGTTTTTATTAAATGTATTTTGTAACACCTCAACATATGCATTTGACATTGTTTGACATCTATATATGACTTTGCAATCATTAGAACTAAAAAAGTGCAGAAACACTGCACGAAACGTTTTCTATTAAAAGATTGAAATAGTTTTTTCATTTTTTATTTCTCCTTGACCGATATCCTCATTTCAGTGAGATTTTAACCTCACTCACATTGTGTATTTAAATTTAGACGGTCGTACTCCTTTTAATATATATATATATATATATATATATATATATATATATATATATATATATACACAAATTTGATTCTTAAACCGCTAATTGATATCCTGTTTAGTGTTCCACAATTAGAGTTTATTGTAATTAGTAGTAGTACCCACCACAAGAGCCGTTATTAATTCGATTTCTAATTTTACACCACAATGACAGACTACACTGATCACTTGATCTGTAGTTCCATTAAATTAATTGGGAACATCAATTTCTCGCGTTAAGGCTGTTTCAAATGTGAGTTAGATGGTTTACTGCAGGTCATATTCCAATTTTACACCGGGGATCGCTAATTTCGCGTAATTTCGGCAGTTGGGAGCTTCCAGCGGTGTCGCGAGTTCGGGGAATACAAAGAATCCCCAAGGATCGGATATATTTACATACAGGATTTATACAATCGAGTTTGCTGCTTTAAAGATTAAAAGAATACCCTTTGGAAGTCTAGGGTCTTAAAATATAGTCTAATAAATATATCTCTACTGTGTTGAATATTAAAAATTATAATTACAAAGGCTTGTTTTTGTTTTAACAATTATTGCTTTACAAATTTATTGTACTACTCAACAAAAGATAAAAACTTTAAATTTAAGAAAACAAAATGTAATTAAGAACATTTATACATGGTGATTACCAAAAGCATGATAATTATTCCCTTTATTGGTATATATTTTCTTGCAATATTATATCTGGATTCTTGCATTTTTGATTCTCTAGTACCCTGTCCGATTATCGAATGTTGGCGATCATATTGGCAATAATAACTTTGTTTACGGCGGCTCTAAATAAATTAGCGGTGGTCTCTTGATACCATTCTCGGAGATTTCGAAGCCAGGATGTTCTTCTTCGGCCTGGGCCTATCCTTCCGGTGATCTTACCCTGTATTATGAGGTGTAGAAGGTTATACCAGTTTGGATGTCTCATTACATGACTGAAATATTGTAACTTTCGAATTTTTATCGTTTTTGTTATTTCTGTTCTCTTTTTCATTCGACTTAAAACTATTTCATTTCTTATTCGATCAACCCAACTTATCCGCAATACTCGTCGATAAATCCACATCTCAAAGGCCTCCAATTTTTTCATTAGTCTCTGTAAGGGTCCAGCTCTTTATACCATACAGCAATGTGGAGAATATGTAGCAGCGTATTAATCTGATTTTAAGGTTTAACGGAATATCTCTATTAATTAGAATTTTCTTTAACTTATAGAAGGCGGCTCTGGCTTTTTCAATGCGTATTCTTATTTCCTTATTTATATCCCAGTTATCTTTAACGTTTTGCCCAAATAGGTTTTATTGTGGACTCTTTCTAACTCTATTCCATACGCTCTGATGTTCGTTGGTTGTAACTCTATTTTGCTGACAACCAAATGTTTTTTCTTAGAAGTATTAAGTTTCAGCCCATATTCATCACATACTTCGGTTACCCTGTCTATAAGTCGTTGCAGGTCTTCTTCATTGGAGGTAATAAGTACCGTGTCGTCTGCATATCTGAGATTGTTGACATTAATTCCGTTGATTTTAATGCCTGTATCTTCAACTAAGGCTTCTTTGAAAATAAATTCGGAGTAGTTATTAAAAAGTAGAGGCGATAGAACACATCCTTGCCTCACTCCACGTCGTATTTTCACTGCTTCCGTCGTGTTGTGTCCAATTATTATGTTTGCACATTGATACTAATACAAATTTTTGATAATACGGAGGTCTCGGTCATCAATTCCCACCTGTTGCAAAGACACCTATAAGTTTGTCATGGTTTACTCGGTCAAAGGCCTTTTCGAAGTCGATAAAACACGTATATACTGATTGTTCAATATCCCTACATCTGTGAACTATGAGCTGCACACTGAAGAGTGCTTCTCTGGTTGAAAGGTTGTTACAGAAACCAAATTGTGTTTCACTTAGTTGTACTTCTATTTTGTTGTAAATTCTCGAGTGCAGTATTCTTAGGAAAATTTTCAGTACATGACTTATCAGACTGATAGTTCAATGATCGATACACTGTTTGAAATATATTTTTTTTTTTGTATCATTACAAATGTTGACAGTAGCCAGTCTGTTGGTATATGTCCTGTTTCGTATATTTTATTGAAGAGGCTTAGAAGATAATGTTTACCCCTATCGTCGAGTAGTTTGATTATTTCGCTTGGAATTTCATTTAAACCGGTTGATTTCCTATTCTTTGATAGCTTTATAGCTTTTTCCATTTCATCGAGTGTTATGTTTCGACCAGTCGATATATTTTCAATTTGAATTTCTGTTCTATCGTCATCAAACAGCTCCTCAATATATTCTCTCCACCTCTTCCACCTCTTTAATCTGTCTTGATCATTGACTATCATATTTCCTTGTTTATCAAGAAAACTAGTTGCAGTTGATGTTTCAGTTATTTCTTTCACCTTTTTATACATATTAAATGTGTCAATCTTTTTTGAAGTTCTTCTATTTCAAGACATTTATTGCTGTACCATTTTTCTTTTGCATCTTGGATTTTCCTTCTGATTTCTTTATGGATTTAATTGTTTGACCTTCTTTGTAAACCTTTGATTACACAAAGTTAAGATTGGAGTTGCCATATGGATCCCATGCAGATATATCATCTCGGGGTCAGCAACCCCCGAATTGGGAGGATTAATTTGGCATATAGAGTATCTGTTAAAAAAGTTAATATCACACCCACTTATTAACAAAAATGTAATAAATAACAAATTTTGTCCCATTTTAGAGGTTTTTACTCAAATATTTAGTAGCTTTACTCTGTACACCTGGTAAATGCACTGACAATGGACTTGTTAGTCCAAAAACGTTCTGTGATGAGTCCTGAAAAAGTCTTTTTAATTATATACCTTTTATAAACAATTTTTAAATAACACTTTGGTAATTTATGGTCAACAGCCATGATTTATACAGCCAACTACAAGAATTTTATTTTCCTTCTGAATATTTATTAACTTTCAAGGCGCATAAACCCATGTGATGTTAGGGTTCGCAGTCACAAAACTAGAGAAGAAAACAAAGGATCTTGTTACTTCATCCTTAAATGAAAACGTTTCGTATATGAATTTGTATACATCATCAGTTTAAAGTAAATTAATAAGCTTTCTTTCTTTCTCTTTCAGCCCTGAAGAAGCGAAATTAATTATCTTTGGCGAAAACGTTCGGCGAAACAATTGATACTCATTAGAGTCTTTCTTGCAGATTTCCCCAATATTTAAGAGTTTACTATTTAACTTATCTGCAAAGATTAAATTTGTTTTATATATATATATATATATATATATATATATATATATATATATATATATATATATATACAAAGAGCACGTAAAGGTTGGAATAAATTCGGTAAACGCCATTGGTAAAGAAGCTGAGACAGGTCGATTTAATTTTTGAGTTCCACATTTTTTGCTAAACTTTTTGCTAATATTTCTGATGACGTCATTATTGTTCGAGTTATGACGTCATTATCATGAGGTAATACCTTATTTTGACACTATTATCGAAAAGAACGCATCCTTTTGTATACGAATGCCATATTTTTTCTGATGTCGCTCATGTCACATAACCATATTATGTTCGAGAAATAAAAGATATTTTACTCATATCTAAACGTAATTTATAAAAATATAAACAGGAGTAAATAAATCTACATACTATTAAATTAAATGCTCAAATTGCAAACCATTTGCCTCTTGACAATATACAAGACGATTTTGAACCTCTTGCAAAACATTAATAAGGGTATATAGCTATTAATTTAATTTTGGTCCTGATTCTTTCTTTAATTCCATTATTATTATTAGGTTATGCATTACCGTAAACTTTAAACTTAAGGTATACCCATAAAAAAAATATGTTGCGGACAAATCAGGACAACTAGCTGGCTACTCCAAGAAAATTCGTCTGGTATTCCATCTATTATTCATCAAATAATTAATTTCTGGAAATCTTATGTGACATAACTGACATAAGAAAAATATGATATTCATATACAAAAATATGCGCTCTTTTCGATAATAGTGGTAAAATAAGGTATTGCCATTAAAAAAAAAAGATAATAATGACTTCATAACTCGAGCAAGATGACATCATGAAAAATATGAGTTAAGCAAAAAATACGCAACTCAACACTGAATGCGACCTGTCTGACTTTTTTACCCAATGGCTAAATCAATCCTTTACCGAAATTTATTCCAACCTTTACTTTTTCTTTGTATATATATATATATATATATATATATATAGAAAAGAAATTTAATCTTTGCAGATTAGTTAAATAGTAAACTCTTAAATATTGGGGAAATCTGCAAGAAATACTCTAATGTGTATCAATTGTTTCGCCGAACGTTTTCGCCAAAGAGAATTAATTTGGCTTCTTCAGGGCTGAAAGAGAATAAATTATAATTAGCTACCATATATTATCTATTAAAACATTATTGATCTTACCGTAACTTAGAATTGTAGAGTTAGAATATTAAAAAACTTTGCTAGTAACATAGTGGTGTTTTTTGTTACTATGTGCAAAAAAAGTTTTTTATAAGAATTGAAATGTATGGTAGCTTCGAACTTGACACGTAAAGGCTTACCCAAGGTTAATCGAAAAACCCAATGCAACTACATTTAAAAGGAGGTAATTCTTTGAAATGTCGGCAATAACTAAATTTTGATTTTAAATAGTTAAAAGTGAGGTTCTGTTTAAGCCAGAACGCAAGCGCTGACAACTTCATTATAATTGGTATGAATCTTTATGTCTTTAAGGTTCATTGGTAAAAAACGAATAAATTTAAATCCCAGTAAAGGGAAATATTATTTTGATTTTCTTTATTTAATTATATTATATTGTTCATGTATTATTGAATCTTATTGAGACGTATCTAAGAAAAGCAAGGGAATGTTATATATTTTTTGTTAATGAAAATTAATTATAAAGGTATGTTAGTTGTTAATGGATATATCAGTCAAATTAGTAATCTGTGATATAGTATTGTTCTTGGTATCTGATTTAAGTAACAGGTGGTATATATCGCTTAGATTCTTGATGTCACTCTTAACATTAATGGAGAAATCGTTAAGAAAAATATAACACATTTTTAAATCTAAAAGAGAGTTCATTGAAATGTCTTATATTTTTCTTAACGATTTCTCCATTAATGTTAAGAGTGACATCAAGAATCTAAGCGATATATACCACCTGTTACTTAAATCAGATACCAAGAACAATACTATATCACAGATTACTAATTTGACTGATATATCCATTAACAACTAACATACCTTTATAATTAATTTTCATTAACAAAAAATATATAACATTCCCTTGCTTTTCTTAGATACGTCTCAATAAGATTCAATAATACATGAACAATATAATATAATTAAATAAAGAAAATCAAAATAATATTTCCCTTTACTGGGATTTAAATTTATTCGTTTTTTACCAATGAACCTTAACGACATAAAGATTCATACCAATTATAATGAAGTTGTCAGCGCTTGCGTTCTGGCTTAAACAGAACCTCACTTTTAACTATTTAAAATCAAAATTTAGTTATTGCCGACATTTCAAAGAATTACCTCCTTTTAAATGTAGTTGCATTGGGTTTTTCGATTAACCTTGGGTAAGCCTTTACGTGTCAAGTTCGAAGCTACCATACATTTCAATTCTTATAAAAAACTTTTTTTGCACATAGTAACAAAAAACACCACTATGTTACTAGCAAAGTTTTTTAATATTCTAACTCTACAATTCTAAGTTACGGTAAGATCAATAATGTTTTAATAGATAATATATGGTAGCTAATTATAATTTATTCTCTTTTAGCCCTGAAGAAGCCAAATTAATTCTCTTTGGCGAAAACGTTCGGCGAAACAATTGATACACATTAGAGTATTTCTTGCAGATTTCCCCAATATTTAAGAGTTTACTATATATATATATATATATATATATATATATATATATATATATATATATATATATATATATATATATAATGTATAATATATTATGTAAACTTTTTATTCTTTTTCCATATGATATGAAGCGTGCTACAGAAATTCATTCCGGAGAAGATTACGTGTGTTTTAACGATAAAAGAAAACCAATTTCTTTAGGTAAAAATGTAGATAAATAAATGTCTTAGATAATCATACAGTCAATAAAGAACGGAAAAATATGTAAGAAGCAACAGTTTTATTTACATTTCATAGTAAATCGTTATACGTGTATAAACTTGTTAACAGTCCTTTAAATGTCACGTCGATTTTTAGCCGAAAGATTTATAAATAAATACTAAATACCACATACAATGTATTCATGGTCATTAATAAGAAACTTATTACAAATAATTTAAAATAGTTTGTTAATTTTTTTCCGTATCTTTTTAATTTCGCTGTTGAATAAAAAACCGAAATGAAAATTACAAAATATACTAAATAAATTATAGCTAATTTGACAGATAGAGCTTTAACAACGTGGCCACTACCAACTGTCAAAGTTCGGAAGTTCCCATTGACGACTCTTTAAATTTTCCCGCATCCACCATTTTTTATAAAACTGATCATAATTCGTTTAATTTTAACTATTAATTTTGGATATTCGTTTATTTTCCAAAAGGGTATAAGGTCATAAGAACATACAAGATTTTTTTAAATTTATGACATCGATGAATTAAGTATTGTGTTATTGGTTAAAATTCCTGATACGAAAACCAAAATATGTAGATATTTCGTTATTTCCGGAAATTTCTATAAAATCTGCAAACAATATATAGAAATTCGACTACAGATTAGCGATCCGCAAATAAATCAATTTTTTCTTAATTATCAAAGAGGTAAATATACAAAACATGTGGTAGGATTAAACAAAATAGGCGGTGTTCCTAAACAACTAGCCGAATATTTAAAGTTACCAGATCCCAAAGTGAAGAACTTTTGCCACTATTTTGGTAGATACCGGTGGTGATTTAATGGCTCTTAAACGACATGGCGAATGGAAATCTTCAACAACACCCGAAGGATATGTCGAATATGTCGAATAAATAATAAGACGTCAACAACCAATAGAATTATAAATTCAATTGAAAGTAATTTACAGACCTTTACATTCACTGAAAATACCAATGTTCAAAAAGAACACACCGTACAGTTTACGTCATCTCACCATTCACCACGTATTATTGAACAACCGCCAAACTCGGATAAGGGTATAGTTATAAATATTAGCCAAAATTTTACAATTAATTGTTAATTTAAATTGTTCCCGAATTTTGTTAAATAAATAAAAGTTACTTGTTATACTTTTTATTTTTATAAATGAAAATAATCGTAGAAAAAGTATAGTACACAACTTGAGTTGTAAGCTTATTACATGCTTTTAAAATTACTGCGCTCCCCGCTACGCGGCTTGCGCGCAACTTTTTTACTCGAATGTAATAAGCGTCTTACAACTCTTGTTATGTAATATACTAATTTTGTTCCCGGCAACAAGGACAAATTTTATGTAGTAGTGGAATAATTACTTAAAATTTCGATAACTCGACTAAAATTACTTATCGTGTAATATAACTTCCCATAAACTAAAATAAACTTTACTACTACCACAGTTTAATTAACTTCGTTTCTTGTACCTAATCAGCTCCAAATAGAACTACTGTTAAAACTTTCCTCATGTATCTACAAATATTTAGAGGTATCAATAATTAGTACCTTCTTTGCATGTTCCTTACACGTTATGTGCTCTTTACATGCATGTTTTCCGTTTAATTACGTCACAACTGTCTGAAGCCCTTTAATTAGAAATTTCCTTAACAAAACAACCGCAAATCAATAAGGCGGAGCCGCCTGTTTCAGCTTCTCCCGATAAGCATGAAAACCGTAGGGTAAACTTAAACTTTAGTCTTACGAGAAATTTTAGATATATCTTCTCAAGCCAGTTAAGTTAAATGAAATGAACATATTTACTAAAAAGCATTAGGTCAAAAACTGCAATTCAAAAAAAGTGGTATAGTGGACGGTAGCTACTGTAGACTAGCGCAAAGCTTCATACGTTTTCAAATGTTTTTTGTATTTTTTAAAATTAAATAATATGTTTTAAATTTAAATAATATATATATATATAAACCAATTTTATTATTTATTTATTATTTTTATAAATTTTAATAAAATTTGTAAAATGTTTACGTTATAATAGGTTTACGTATGTTCTATAACGGTCACTCCTCGACACTTAAATAGACTTTTCCAACTGTTTACTGCGACTTCAATTTCTTAAAAAGCCATATTTAATGGGTCCTGATTTTGAGCTAATAATTGTAAAAATCCGACATTATATTTATATGAAATAATTTTGAAATAAGAAGAGTATAGGAAAAGAATTAAAGCCCGATGTCATAATGAAAACCTAAATTAAACCTTAACTAATGTTCACTTTAGACTAAACTACACTTTAGTGGTACACCCTGTTTTATAATACTTACAGCTCTTTTTATTATTAAAAGTAAATTTAGGTGTTTAAATTTGCAGGTTAACAATTGTGTTCCTATCAATTTTGCTTTATTTTTGTCGAAATATCCTTATTTTTCTTGTATATTATTGTGTGTAAAATTTTTAATTATTATTAATTATGTATATGTAAAATATTAATAATTGAATAATATTTAAAGCAAAAATATGCTATAAGAAAATTTATAATAACTATACTGTACAAAAACTGTTATTTATATTAATGTCATTTATATTAAATAGGTAAATTTAAAATATACACAAATTTTAAAAACACAGTACAGAAATTGCTGAGCTAATATATTTATAGCTCCGCCTACCGGAAAAAAAGCAGCAGGTAAAGACGGAATACCAAACGAATAACTGAAATATTGTGAAGCTGCAATTACAAATCAATTAACAACATTAATCAATAAAATTATAAAACACAATAATATATAGAAGAATGGAGAACGAGCGAACTAATTCTACTATTCAAAAAAGAAAATTAAAAACAGCCAGAAAACTACAGAGGTATAAACTTGTCAATTACTAAGCTAAAACTTACAATTAAAATTTTACAAGTGCTAATAAATCAGAGAATAAGTTTAGCAGATAAACAACAGGGTTTTCGTGGTAAAAGATCATGCACAGATGAAATATTTGTTATAAAACAAATTACTGAGGAATCACTAGAGTATAATAGTCCGGCATTTCTATGTCTGATTGACCTAAAGAAAGCGTTTGACAGAGTAAGACTCAAAGATATAATCCAGTTTCCCCAAATATTATAAAAAATATCGAAAACATCTACCAAAACAACAAAATTTAAGTCAGAATAGATGGACAACTTACAGACCCTATAGAAATAGGCAGCGGAATAAGACAAGGGGATTCATTGAGCCTCATGCCCTTTAATATGATCATGGATGAAATTATCAAAAGCGTTTACAAAGGAAAAAGATACAGAATGGAAAATGAAGAAATAAAAATACTCTGTTACGCAGACGACGCAATATTGATAGCCCAAGATGAAGATAGTCTGTAAAGACTGGTCCACAGATTTAACATACGAGCAAAAGAATTTAATATGACAAACTCATCTCAGAAAACTAAAACAATAGTAGTAAGAAAAGAACCAACCAGATGTATAATAACAATTGATGCCATCAGTATTGTAAGTAATGGAAATAAAATACCTATGAATTACACTGTCTATCTGTATATCTAGCTATGGAGACTTGGACAATAGAAGTGAGAGATCAAGTACAAAAAGCAAATAGACTGGCAGGATGCCTTAATGACACTATATGGCGAAACAGACACATTAACAGTGAGGTGACGTCAAGAATTTATAAAGCCAGTGTAAGACCAATCATGACATATGCCTCAAAAATCCGACACAGCCACAACGCAAAGGCTACTGTAAATTGCAGAGATAAGAGAACTAAAACGAATTACAGGAAATACGCTGAGAGATCGAAAGAGAAGTAAAGACATTACAAGAAAAATTTATAATGAATGAAAATGTATAAATGAATCGACACAAAATAGAAAAAGAATGAAATATTACTGAAATGAAATTGCTGAAATATAAGCATCATATTATTCTATGAAATTTATCTTTATAAAGTTAACAGTAAGTTTAAAACTTATATATTGTAAATTACATCAGAAACAAAATAATTGGTTTAAGAGAAAATATTTTTTTAGAAATTGAGTTCTGCAAAATGTCTAACACATGAGTCACAATAATGTTCCTAGAATTTCACCTTAAAATTAAGGGGAAATTGTCTTCTTTTATTTTCTTTTTATGGCTTTAACTAAATGGTTTTGTTGTTGATCTACATATATTATGATTTACGAGAAACAAGACTCCAGTTTCTTTGATGATATTATGAAATACTGCTGTTGCTACTATTAAATTCATAGTCACTTAAAGTTTAATTTTAATTGATTTTAAAAATTGGGAATCATCGTTTGCATACCCTGTATTGCCTTTTCACACATTCCTAGTTCGTATGAGAGATTCATTATAAAGATTCTCTGTCATATTGTCTAGCTGTGTCATCGAATATAACTTCAAACTTTAATCATACTAATCAACCATCGAGTTAGAATCTATGGAGAGGGCATCACGTGACTAAAAACGACCTCACTTCGGCCATATTGTTTTGCCACTTTTGACAGATCGTATATGTTTATTTACGTTTCTTGTTTTTCGAATATTTTTAGTTTTGTAATACTTTTATAGAAACTGTAATAATATATTGTGATAGTGCATAATAATGGTTTCTTGTTCTCAACGTAGTTGCAGTGGCAGAAGCAATGTTAATAAAAAATGTTCAGGAATAACGTTCTACAGGTTAGTGTACAAATATGTAAACAAAGTAATGGCCCGTACTTCAGAGAATAAATTAATAGTATTTGACTGTATTAATTTATCTTTATGTATAATATATCGTGTTTTTAGTGTTTACCGCGGGATAAATAAATCATAGTTTATTAACAATGTATTGCACTTTGTAGATTATGATTAAATCTTCTGAATAACTAGTCATATTTTTATAGTAGTTTTAATAATATTGAGTCCGGCCATGATCCCACCGCCATATTGATATCACAGTTAGCCACGCCTACCTACGCCGTTTTTAGTACATACGTTAATATGCTCATAGCTTCTCCATAGATTCTAACTCGATGTAATCAACTATAAAAAATAGTACAAACCTAACAAAGTTGCCAGCTTCAAATTTTTATATACTTATAATTTTTATATAATAGTGAACTGTAAATTACTAGTTAACTGATCCATTGTTAACTTATTATTTACTGGTAATCTAATGCACTGTAATTTATTTATTTATTGATTGTAACTTAACTTAAATTAAATTATTTAAATCTGAATTTATTTTGAAAATGAGTAAAACTTTTTTAAATCAACTAAAACTTTATCTGCATTAGCTTCTTCGATTGTAAACTTAAAAACATTGAAAATTATTTTTCGTGCTTGAGATCCCAAAGGTTTGCCATTTAATACACTTGCCATTTTAGTAAATATAAATAATAGTTTATAATATATGGGCCACTTTAAATAAAAATGTAAATGCTTGACAACACTGTCAAAAATCTAGCACTAATCGCTACGATCTGAACTCCTAGCCGACAGCAATAGAAATGAGCAATCCCTTCCACTTTTCAATTTGTTCTACGCGCAAACAGCCAGCTCTCGCTTGTCGGATTGTATATTGTTATTATTTAGATGGATGACATTTATGACTTTTTACATTAATGATGAATTTTGACGTTCGAGTCATTACGAATCGAATTTTAGCACTGATTTTCTGTTTGTTTTTGAATCTTTCTATAGATTGACAGATATACTTTTAATTTTTTTACTTTTCATTTAACGTCTGTATTTTGTTCATTATTTTTAAAGTGTTTTTAATTTAAAACTCCTTAGAGTAAATATATGATGACTAGAAACGAATTACTCGAGAGTAGTGAATCGATGTGAAGACCGGCTATTCCGTGACGCTACTTTTGTGGCAACTGCATTTTGTGGCGCTAGTTTCGTGACGCTCGCCTCAGCATTTTACAATAGGGAAAAAAGTAGAAGACGTAGAAGAAAAATACCATTTAAAAATGATCTTTAGAGAGAAACGTCCAAGCTAGCTAGTACTATAAGTGACATAAGTTCTTATCTCCGACACGACACATTCTAATAGCTAATAGGGAACGTTCTATGGGTATATAGAACTATATATACCGAAAACAACCTAAGCCATTTTTAACATATTTTCATAAAATAATATATTCTATTGCAAAATGTAAAAATTTACTAATTTTGTTTTTGTCCACCCTACTAATAATTTATTAGAAAGTTAATGCAAGGCTATGTAAGTTGAAATAAAAAAATCTTTTATTTCAACATACTTTCGGTTTTTAAAGTGTTTAAAATATCCTTTGTTATTGCCTCTTCAGTAACCTTTTTCTTTATTTGGGATCGGAATTCATCGTTCGAAGAAGATATAAATCAGTGTCTTTTCCAAAAATAATGAAAGACCGATTAATCAATATGGACTGCATATATAAAAAGCTTCCAGCTGAATCGGGAATTGGAGTTTAATCTTTTATAAAATCAAATAGTTTAAAACCATAGGCGACGTCTCGTTTTTAAAGAGAAGTTCAAGAAATTCATCTATACGTGTGATATGTTTGCGTGTCAGAGATTGTACTAAATTAATGAAAACTATTTTTATTTTGAGACGTTTTAAGTGCAGTTCTTTCTATTTCTACAATATAAGCAATACCCAAACTATGAATTTTTCAAGAGATAGATCAGGGAACTAACGGTGTTCATATGACACTCGTTGATACAGGTATCTAGCGACTGCTTTTGATAAATTTGGTGATAATATAAAATAAAACAAATATGCAAAAGATTTAACGACAATATACAAACAATGTTAGATCGCCATTTGATTTTAAATACCAAAGGTGAAGACCAGTAAATTATTTAAAAAAAAGTGACACAATTTTACTGAAAAAGTGTAGAAAATGCTTTAGAATAAGGGTTTGTAAAGTTATTTTTGTTATTTTGCTGCTTAACACTTAAACGGCCTTTGTATACCCAGATATACACTAGAAAAGGAAGTTTATAACGAAAAATTTGTTTACTGAATGATAAATTGATTCTTTACAAATAGAAGCAGGTAGCTCGGGAGAATCCAGTTTGTATTCAAGTAATACCAAAAATCAGTGTAGTTAGTGACATGGCATACACACAGTCTATTGATGAAGTAAATCAAACAATAATTAAAAAATAGTTATACTTTTGTTTTCATTATGAATAATAATGAATATGTTGGTAAATCTTATTTAGTTCAAGCAAATCGTTATTCGAAAACTGTGCCTAGTGGAATCAAATTATGATGTGATTGGATGTAAGATGTGATTTGGATGAATTATTGTATTTTTTATAATTCCAGATACCAGCCACTACTTTCTACGATCTACGAAATTTGAGGGTAATTGTAGTACTTCCTCCTGATAATCCATATTATATCTGCTATAGGAGAGTCATCAGACGAAGAGAGGATTTATGGTGATAGTGCTGATGATTTTGATTGGGACTATGAACCTCCTTCCTCTAAATCAAATACGCTTCCAATTGCTTCGTTTAGTGACACAGAAGATGACCAGCCGCTGCCTTCACGATAAAACTGTGAAAAAGAGATCTGAACAGTACAGATGTAAGCAAACTAACTTTCAGCATATTAAGTTTCCAAGAGAATGGTCTTTCTATGCACCCGATGACGAGTATACACCTCTAACTGACCCCTCTCGCAATCAGTATATTATTTGTTTCTATATCGTTTACCTTTACTACTGCTTTATGGTTCCAGTATATATATATATATATATATATATATATATATATATATCATAAGAAATGATTTAATGGGCAATGTATCTTGTGAGATACAAATGGTATGTTTTTTTTTTGCGTGTATTTAAATAAAAAATGTTGTTTTCTTGTGTTATTAAATAAATGTTTAAGATATATACGTTGAAATTTATTTCTAAAATTATATTCTTTTCTCTGCTGGTTTAAAGGTTAATTAGTGCAAAAACAGCTTCATAAGTTAATTTTTTGAAAATTAATAAAACTTTTCTATAAATTCACCAAAAAACTTTGATTTTACATGATAATGAGGACAATATCACAAATATTCAGCTTTAAGAATTTGAAAAAGATTCACTTAATAGTTATTGCAAAATTAAAATTGTTTATCCCATAAAGCTTTTATCTACAAATTACGAAAGCATCAAATTGAAGAAAAGGTCTATCAAGCTAAGTCATCGCGGTACAAGATTTTATAGATTTTATAGACCCTTGAGACATGATAATAAAAATCTAAAAAAAGTCGTATATCTTTAATTCACATTTATTATCGATGATATTCTAGATGTGGAGAATTTTCTGAGAATAAATCATATACCGAGCTTAAGGATATTGTTACAGATGAAACAGGGTATTAAGAATCATGAAAAACAAAATTATGAGACGAAACAACAGTGTTCTTTATATATACACAAATACAAAAACAACAGAAAACATACAATTTATTTGATAAAAAGATTGAATTTTCTTCTTAATAGCAAATAATGGATGTGGTAATCTAATCTGAAAAAGATGAGGTCTCAGATTCTGCATTTACATGTACATTCTGCATTTACATGTATATTTCAATGCACTGATTAGAAGTTGTTGGAGTTTGTTTTTCACGAGTCGCCAGCTCAGTCATGGATTGTTCTACGTCTAAGAAATTTAAATTGTAAGCAATAAAAGTTACCTTACCAGCCCGATTCAGCCCGTTCAGAAGTAAGCCGGTTTCTTTTAGAGGAGTGAATAAAACCATAAGTACTTAAACTTGTTTCAGTTGCTGCACTGGATGAAGGCATGCTTAATAAATCCACTGTATTTTAGTTAATTTTGTTCCGAAATATGTACCTTTTCACCATATGATTCGGTCTAGTTTTTCAATTGATCTTACAATTTATGGTTTTCAAAAAAATCCCTCCTTAGACCGAAAAAGTGCCAAATATGCCATTATTTCAGCCGAGTCATCACCATATTTTAAAGTGGCTAAATTATCTATAAGCTTAGTTCCCTCAACTTGTTCTTCTATGCCCTCATGAACACTATCAATCTTAGAATCCAATATATTCGCTGCCAAATGAATTAAATGTATTGCCATTTGCTTCGTTTTAGGGACAAACATTTTTGTTGCCTTTTCTTCTTGTTTCCATATCGAATTTGAAGATAGTTCTTTATCCATATGATTTCTAAGTTAAAAAATACTCAGCTACCTGACAGTCAAGGATTATCTGACTCTAATTTAGATATATAGTCAACAATAAGATTTAGGGAATGATATAATTTTGATACCCTTACCCAAAATACAAACGTTCTCATCCAAAATCAACTTTACAACTCTACTGGGAATATTTTCAACACTCTCAAAATCTGTTAAAACTTTTAAAGCATACTGTGTTTCAATGAGATTCTTTAAACTATAAATAATTGATCCTCAACGAGTTTTAACTGACAGTTTTAAAATAAATGCTACCTTTGTTTCACTTTTTTAAATCTGACTCCAGTCTTCAAGTCTTCAAAGCTCGTTTTAAAAATCAACAACTCTTACAAAATGTGAGAGTTGTTGATTTCTTTAATGATGGCTTTAATTCTTCTTCCAAAGAAGCCATTGTTTTTGTTTAAGAAATGTCAACAATCAACAAATTTACGATGTGTGCAATACACTTATAACCAGATAAATGTTTGTAATCCTCATAAATTAGGTTCCTGGCCTAAAACAACATATTTTTTCAGACATATATTCTGCTGTATGTCGATTAGTGTCTCTCCTCCTCCTCAGTCCTAATCCCTTTTGGGATGTGGTGACACCATCAGGCCTTTACAGTCTTTTTACGATTTCCTTCCATCCTTCCCTATCCTAGGCAAGTTGTTCGGCTTCATGTAACCCTTGGTTAATCAATATTTTTGTTTGATCTACCCAACGGCTTGGAGATCTTCCCCTAGGTCTCTTTTCTTCAACTCTACCCTCGACTATCAGTTTTTCCATCGTACCTGTTCTTCTAGCAATGTGTCCAAAATACTGCAAGCAAATATCTCTGTTGTATTTGTTTAAGCAATCTATCCTTTACTTTAAGTTGTTTGTAATCTGGTAAATTTGTACAATGCAAACATGGGAGGAGTAGACAGATGCGACCAAAATTTGAGCTTTTATAGAATTTCACTGAGGGGCAAGAAATAATATTTTCCGCTGGTGGCACACTGTATTGATGTAGCTCTGCAAAATGCTTGGCAGTTGTATAGCCAAAGAAGTGGAGACCTAGATCATTTAAAATTCCGAAGACGAGTAGCCACCGCGCTATTAATACAAAATAAAAAAAATGAAATACATTCGAAAGGTCATAAGTTATCCACCGAAGGTTTAGACATTAGATTTGATCATATGGATCATTTGGTAATTCCTCAAAGTAAGCAAACATGCAGTGCACATTGCCATGAAAAAACAACTACCAGATGTTCAAAATGCGACAAAGGACTCCACGTCAAATGTTTTTTGGCATACCATACAAAAAGTGTATAGTTAATGTAGGTACCCTTAAGTTTCCATCGTCCTACATATAGGACGCCCAAAATTTTGTATATTTATCAAAAAAATAAATTTTATTTTCGTCTAATGTATTTTAGTTTACCCTAAATTAAACCATTATAAGAAAAAAAAAATTAAAATCACAAGTAGACATAATGGGCATATCTGAACTACAACATTTTTGCCTCCGTAGAATTCTAACTTACCACCTCCAACTTAAGAATCAAATATACATTTCAATAAATTGGCAAGACCGGTAATATTTAATTTTTTAAGTCACATTTTATGTTTGCTTGGATTAGTGGTACTTTTAAAATTAACAATAAAAAGATAAAATCTGACCTTCAATAATAAAAACAAATACTAAAATACGTTTAAATATACTAAAATTTATTGGTAGCTTCAAAAATGTACCGTTTATTGATAGTAAAAGTTTTATTAAAGTTTAAAAAAAAAGCAATAAACAGGTATTAATGAATATCTTCCTCTTTTCCATAAAATTTATTTTGATATTAAAAGTCAAGTTACTGCTACCTTAGAATTTTAATAATGCAAATTTTTAGTGCAATAATTATTTTATAGTATACCTTAATAGGTGTTTACGATTAGTAGCTTACCACAAGACAATTAAAGAAGTTATTGGAAATAAAATTAAGAGGGATCCGGGTTATGAAAAGACGATCAGGATAAGGTAATGATTGACAGTGAAACAAAACTATATCACTAGTAAAAAACGTATTAACTTTTCAGTAACAAAACTCCAGATAATTTTAACACTACAGGTAAGGAGAAGTGCCCAGAAATAACAATCACAGTAGTTACTCAACATAGAGCACACAACATCCGAAGACATACAAATTCGACAAGGAGTGAGACAGGGTTGCGTCTTATCACCTACTCTTTAATTTGTATTCGGAGTCTATATTCAGAGAAGCATTAGGTTCAAGGCGGAATTAAGATTAACGGAATCAGCATAGACAACATCAGATATGCTGATGATACCGTCTTAATAGCAAGCAACGCACAAGAACTACAAAATATAATAAATGCGGTAGTTCACCACAGTGAAATGTTCGGTTTACATCTAAACGTTTCCAAAACTAAAACTTTAGTATTTTCAAAGACACCAATAAACGTACAGGTGTATGCCAAGGGTCAAATAATAGAACAGGTAAATTCCATAAAATATTTGGGAACAAATATCAATAGTCAGTGTAATCCAAAAAAAGAAATCCTATCAAGAATCGAACAAGCAAGGAAAACATTCATGAGCATGAAAACATTTTTTACAAGATCAGACCTTAGTCTACAGCTTAGAATCCGAATGATCAGATGTTACGTTTTTTCTGTCTTACAGTATGGCTGTGAAAGTTGGACAATGGACTCTGAAATAGAAAAAAGAATAGATGCCTTTGAGATGTATATATACAGACGAATGTTGAGGATTCCATGGGTACAAAGAGTTACTAATGTTGAGGTACTTCTTCGCATGTGTAAACAAAAAGAATTACTACGAATAATCAAAGAGAGGAAAATGCAATACTTGGGTCATGTGTTGAGAGGCGAAAGATATGAATTACTTCAAGTTATACTGGAAGGAAAAGTACAGGGCAAAAGATCAGTAGGAAGACGCCAGAACTCGTGGATGAAAGTCCTGAGGAGATGGTTCGACCGCTCATCCGCAGAGATCTTTCGCGCAGCAGTTTCCAAAACTACAATTGCCATTTGGATCGCCAACCTTCGAAAGGAGACGGCGCAATGAGAAGAAGTAGTTACTCATGCTATTCATATCGTAAAATCTGGTAAATTTTCTGAACCCCGGTAAGGTTTACCGTAAATTCCCAAAAATGGTTTGATGACACCGCCACGCAAGTTTTGTTAGGCCTGCTGAACTTCACATACAGCTTCACATATTGAGATCATATTACACGACTAGCTTGTTTTAACCTTTGTCTCCGCCCCTAAAACAACTCGACCTTTTAACCCGCCGTTACACGCACTATGAGCAAATCTCTCACAATATTTATTTATAAGCATTGACATTGTCTTAGCAAATATAATCTTAACCATCAAGGAATGCATGTAGCATAGTTCATAAGAACAGATGACAAAGTTTCGCAACCAAAGTTTCTTATCTTGTGTGGTTTTTAGCAGTTACTTCAAATGGGCATTAATTGAAAACATAATAAGACCCCCTTTACAGAAGAACCGTTGAACACTATAGGAGAAAAGTCATACAATATAGAACTACTCGAAGAACAATTACTGAGAGAACAATACGAACGACGTCTAGATAAAGAATTAATATAATTCAGATACGGCAACAGCGAAGAAATATAAGGGCATATAAAGGCGAGTATAAAACAAGCAGCATTCGAAGCTTTTAGAGAGAAAGAACATATAATAAATAAAAAGTACTATAATGAAAGAGAATAATTAAAGAAAAAAAAACTATACAGAAAATGGCTGACTATAAACAACGATAAAGTTAATAAAGAATATAGAGAAAAATATAGAGAAGTGAAAAAACAAATAACACAACAAAATAATGAAGAATGGAAAAGAACCTGGTTAAATATTGAAACATACATAGGAGGTACAAGAACTTCGGAGTCATGAAAAGTACTAAAAGAATTGAAACAAAACTCAAAACAAAAAAATTAATTGGGACACATACAGGATAAAGAATGGAAAAACTATTATAAGGAACTGTTAACAAAACAAAAAACACAATTCATTGGAAAAGAAAACAGGCGAAGACGAAGCAGATTCCCACAACAAGCAATAGAAATAACAGTTAGGGAAATAAGAACGGCCATAAAAGCAATCAAAAATAAGAAAGCACCGGGAAAATAAAGTAATATAAATATAAAGTACGGCTCAAGAAAAATTACACCGGATGATAAAATGGATATTTCAGAAAGCCATAAATATAGAACAGCTCCCAGAAAAATGGACGAAGACATAGGTATATAATATTCTTGTTTAAGAAAGGCGATGGAAAATGATGCGAAAACTACAGAGAAATAAGCGTAATATCATCAATAGGAAGATTGTATGGGAAGATACTGCTAGAAAAGATAGAAAACATTCCAACACCTTTAAACACTTGGAAAAGAAAAAGCAAAAAATAGAGATATATATTTGGCATTTGTGGAACTAAGAAAGGCGTATGACTCTGTACCAAGGTCTGAACTGTGGAAGGTAATGTACAAATTAGGAATACCGACGGAACTCTAAAAGCTACCAAAGGTCTGTATAAAGAAAATAAAGTGTCCATTAAAATGGTAACAAAAATCATAGGAGACTTCACCAAAACAAAAGGGCTCCTGCAAGGTTGTTCCACATCTCCAATCCTATTCAAAACATACTTTGAGTGCGATTGCACAAAACCAAGAACACCTCAGTTACACGAGGAACAAACTACAAAAAGAATATACCAAGGCTTGAATAGATATTAATCTCGCGAAAACAGAGTACCTATCTACAAGTAAAGAAGACATAGAAAATCTATAGATTGACGACAACGTAACAATCAAAGGAAAGGATAAATTCAAATACTTGGGATTTACAATCACGAAAAAGGCAACAACGGAGAAAGATATTAAGCAAAGATTAAGACAAACAAGAACAGCAATCCGACAACTTAACTCAGTATGGTGAGATAGACACCTAAATATGAAGACAAAAATACAGATTTATAAAAACATTAGTGCGAAGTATTATGACATATCGGGCTACAAATTGGATTATAAACAAGAAAAACAGGAATGAGATAGTAGCAACAGAGATGGAATGCCTGCGAATATGCTGCAGAGTAACAAGAACGGATAGGAGAAGTAATGACAAAATAAAGCAAAGAACATCAATAGAAACAGACATACTTATATAGAACAAAAAAGACTAAAGTGGTATGGACATGTAAGAAGAACTAGCGACAGCAGATGGATAAAGAAAATAACCGAATGGAGCCCCATAGGAGGGAGGAAAAGAGGACGAACTCGAAAATCGTGGAGGAATGAAGTAGACGACGCCATGAGTAAGAGCGGCCTAAACGATGGAGAATGGGACAATAGGAAGAGATGGAAACAGTTGAGCTAGGAAAGGCAGTGAATACTGTAGAATTCTTCAATATATGTATATACTTCATACTGTTCCATTTTTTAGTTGTCACTAACTTTTACATACCTTAGTGATCCTTATGACATTAATAGTTTGTATGGGTTATATTAAACAATATTAATCACCTTCTGTGGTTATATATCATCTAAGATATCGCTTATTTACCATTATTAAAATAATTTTTTGAATATCATCAAATAAAATTCCTTTGTATAGAGGTAATAATAGAAATATGTGTATACCATAAATAGTTAAAGTGATCATATTTTGTTTTTTGAATAATGATAATTTTTTAAATTAATTTATAAAGAAAACTTGATAAAAAAGGTTTGACATAAAACCTATTGGAAATAATCGGTTTATGAGTATAACTTAAAGGTGTTTATGAAAGACGTTTACGTTATATGATACACACAACATACGATACCGCACTTAACACTTACATGTACAAAATTGCATTAGTTAATAGCAACTCTTCTGACGATAACTGAATTAAGCCAATTCGATCTTTAAAGTGCTCATTTAGACACTATATTCGAATAAGTTAATAAGTTCTAATATTAAGAGGCTTCCTTTCTAAGTACCGTTTACGTCCCATATATGAGTGTACAATAGATTTTCTTTTCCTAAGACTCTTAGAATTATAAAAATTGAAGTTTTCATTTGACAATGTTTGCTTGAAAATAAGAAGTTTGGATTTAATTAAAAAAATATGGTAATTCTTCCCGAAATATTTTAGATGGTAATTTTTCACCATTTCCTGCTTATCTGATCCATTTACAAACAAAATCAGTACTTTATCTCCCCCAAGATCAATTACTCAATAAGTGGATGAAAATTAGTCCCCTGCCTTACATTTTGGCACGATTCCCTTCGTACTTTTGCATACTTTCTGCTCAGTATTCAGTTGTTTTCAAAAGCCCTCGTTGACCTATTTAGTTTGCGGCCTTGTGTTTAGAGTGGATCCTCTATCAGCGATATCGAGATGCTTTGCTATAAGGTAAGATCTTATATGCGGAAAGTTTTTTTACAGGGAAGATCAATCATGCTATGTGTAAAAAAGTTTTTTATATCTCTTAAGATAATATTCTGATATTCACATTAAAAGGATCTTTAATATATATATATATATATATACAGGAGTACGACCGTCTAACAATTATTCAATGAGTAAGTTCCAAAAGAACTAAATCTTTTGGTCACGACGATATCGATCAAAGATGAAATAATAAAAGAAAATCACAGTTCCATTCCTATATTTGAAGACGTTTCGCTTATTGTATTTACAAGCTTCATCAGTTCAATCTAAAAGAATACAATGGTGGTAGGCAAGAATATAAAACAAGGAAAAAGAACTTACGAATGGTGGGTGAAGAATGATAAGGTGTAAAACAAACACACCAAGAGAATGGTATATATATATATATATATATATATATATATATATATATATATATATATGTAGAGAGAGAGAGAGAAAAAAAAAAGAGAGAGAGAGAGGGAGAGAGCGGGTAGCGGGTAGGTCACGGATGAAGTCCACAACGGCAGCCACGGCGGAGAAGAATTCCTTCGGTACGGTGTGGATATCGGAAGTGGCAATCCCTTGATTTTAGGGATTATATAGAATCACTACATGTGATGAAGGGCAGCAGCGATCATCAGTACTAGCTCAAAGTGTAGAGGAAATAATCCTGGATCGGCTTAAAACTGGGCTATCACAAGCATGACTGGAGCAGTTTAAATGATTGTGATACTGCGATGGGGAAGGCGACGAGAAACCACCCCATTATTATTCCCTAGTTCAATCATAATGGCACTATCATATGATAAGAAAACGTATACTGATCGTGGTCATAGCACACCAAGATTCGGCAGGAGAAGACTAGCACACAGGGCTTCTCAGGCCGTTATCCAGCGAAATCCCAGTGATAAAGGAAAAGAAATCAGAATAAAATCAGGTATCAGAATAGACACATGAAATGTGAGAAGTCTATACGAGCCTGGTCAGATATGAAACACCATACGTGAGATGCTAAGGCTCAATATACCAGTTCTTGGGATAAGCGAAATGCGGTGGCCAGGGACTGGTAAATGTAACATAAACGACCACGATATATTCTATTCTGGAGAAGAAGGCACTAACCACCGGAATGGCGTCGCATTCATCGTATATAAAGAAATCTCTTCCTGTATTAAATCTGTAAGTTACATTTTGGACAGAGTCATCGTGATGCAATTAAACTCAAAACCAGGAGATATAAATCTGGTATAAGTTTATATGCGGCCACAGACAGCAGTATTGAAGATGACATAAAGAATTTTTATGATGGTATAAAGAAGGTAATGAGTCAGCTGAAAAACAAAGACATTACTATAATAATGGGGAACGTCAATGCCAAAGTAGGTAAAGGTAGACAAGGAAACATTGTAGGGAATTTTGCACTTGGACAACGTAATGACAGAGGAGACCGTTTTGTTTATAAATGTTATAAATTAATTGCGTTTTTAGTGTTGTCTTAGAAGACTTTAAATAAAATAAAATGAGTATTAGAAGATTGTAAATAAAACATTAAATCCTGTCATACTGTTGTGGTTGTACATTGTTTCAGTTTTACGTTTAGTTTTTTATAAAATGTATAGTTGCTATTTGGCATATCAACCTTTTAGTCGTTTTTATTATTTAGCCTAATAATTATTAGAATATTAACGCGTAACTAAAAAAAAAAGGATTAAGCAAATATTAAGTCCTGTATATATCAAATATCAAAACAACACAACAGAAATACTTTTATACTAAATACCCCACAAAAGTGAAACATTAGAAAGTAATAAATACGCTTAAATGATAAACGATGTTAAATAAATATATAAGTAATCAAGGAAACCAACGATATCAACGATATAAAATCAAGGCAATGACAGAGATCTAAAAAAAAGAAATAAAAAAGTTAATAAGATTTACTTAATTTAATCCCCAAAAGATAAACAGATCAGGACTGTACGAAATAAAAATGCACAAAATTAAAATACTCAAAACTCATTTTAAATATCAGCAAGATATAAGAAATATTTAGATAACTATATGTTACAATTGTAGTTTGTTGCTGTAGAGCACACACAAAAATAAATATTCCCCAAAAACTGTATGCTGGTAAAAATATTTATACATATATAAAGTTTTGCTGGAACATGGTGTATTATTCGCAGTTTTTACAACTCCCAATTTAGTGTACCATTCAGCGTCGAATTTTCAACCGAAAATAAGTCAACGGGGTTAGGTAACATCTTTTTCCAGTTCAGTCGATGGATGAGAGTGGAAGGTTTCAACATTTGCTCTATTTTCATTGCGAAGTGCGGTGCCATATTTAAAAGTAAATGGTCTGTGATATTTCGCAGCGAAAATGGGCTTAGGAGTGGGTTGAATAATGTCACTGAACGTGAAAGGAATATCGTCTTTTCTTGTAGAAAACCAGATTTGCAAGTTATTTGTAATGTACTTAAAAAAGGAAAAAAATTGTCAGAGAAAATAATATCGTTTATATTTATATAAGTATATGTGTTTTAGCAAGGAATAAACCGATAAAATGAATAAACTAATGATGCCACAAAATTCATTCATTTAGTGCTGCACAGCCTCCTTAAAATTTTTCTGTGCGCTTAGATTTTGTTTATTTTTTATGAAAAATGCTTTAAGAACAAGAAAGTAACGTGTCCATTTTTATTACAAAATTTCAAGTAGTTTAGGAGATAATGCAAAAAAACAATTTTTATTTTGTAACTTCAAAGGACTGTAACTTTTTTTGTGTACACTTTTGTACTAAGGTAAGGTGGATTCAATCAATTTATTTTTGTCCCCGAAATACGTAATTTAATTTATGACATACCTTTTTGAAACACCCAGTATTTTATGGTTTGCCAACAAATATTGTAACGATATATTTTGCCTACCATAGGGGTATTACTATTCGGGGTAGAAGATGGGGGATAGAAATTCTTGGGGCGAAGATAGGGTAAGCAAAATAAACAATACTTGTGCGAACGGGCACTCAGGCTTTGGTAGGAGAGCTGAGGTCGTGGATAAGTAAAAGACAAGGGGGTTTGGATTGGGTCTAGAAAAAGACAGAAAAATAAAATAAAGGGTCATAAATCTCTTGGGACAAACAAAAACAAAACGAAACAGGAAACACCTCAAGAAATTTAATATAGGGCGCCACTTGAGGTGCCTAATTATACCTATTACAACCAGCTAGTTGTAACTGGAGATATAATTATTAAACATAAAAACATATCTTTTTCAAATAAAGCTCAAAAAGAAAGGGTTTGTTAAAAAAAAAATAAACAAAATGTTGAAAAACAAAATTTAACATTTATTTTTGTGTCACCACAAACAGTTATAAAAATATAGAGAACACAAGAATGATCAAAAAAGGCAATACAAAATTATAATGACAATAGCTGCAAAATACAAAAAAGACTTACATGTGTCATCTGTTTACAATCTCCAGGAGTTGGAGATACTACAAAACTTGCAATTGTTAATGGGCGACAATTTGTAGCAGAAATAAATTATTACAAATAAAAAAAAATATCTTTTTAAGTGAAACTATGCATAGTGGTTAACCTTCTTTAAAACCCAAAACAAAATCTCAAATATGATTAGGTATTTACCAAATGTCAAAAATAGTGCTAACTGTCATATGTTAATACTAAATCTTAAAACTGAGAACAATTAAAATGACAGCAAGCTAACATCTACAATTTTAGTTATTACAATTTCTTAAACTTTTATGAAAGCAATTATTATTAGAAAATGTTTATTTTTCCTTTAAAAGTTCAAATAAAAAAATTACCTGGGTTTCACTAAAATTTCTGGGGTTAGGAACTTCACTTACACTGGAGATTTACTGCCACCCAAAAAACTGCATCTATAGTCTGGAACGACGACCAAGGACAAACAAAATTAAGGCTAAAAGTTGGCCGTGGACACAAACTTCGAAAATCTGCTTCTTTAAAAAACTGGAACCATGTGGGTATTTTTCAAATTTGTTGGAAACACCGCAAATCTCTTAGATACAAATCTTTTTTTTTTTCAACAAATTTGCCGGCTTCTTCAAACCACACACACCGACGTCTGCTCTCAATGACCAATCTTTTCAACCTCATTTTAACTTCACATACAACTGCTACTATACTATACATTTTCCCCTGAAAAAAGGCGAAAAACACAAAACATTACGAATTTGAAGGAAAATTCGGACCCCAATAAAACTAAACACGCCTTTAACAGCGGCCGGCCTTACCGAGAGTGACGAAATTATCTTAAAAAATTGATGGCATAAACTAGAGTAAGCAAAACGCCAACATAAACAAAACACAACGAAAATTAAGACGTAGATTAATTTAAAAACGCAATATCGGGCGGTTTGAACAAAGAAATATCGAAGAATTTGCGCCTGTGACATAAATAAACAATAAAATTATTCATTATCGACGGCGGCGACCTAAAAAAAGAACGAAAGATTATATTGGTTTTAAATTGAAGGATACGAACTAAGAAACATTGAAAAAATTTCTTCGTTATGATAATGCATATATAAGGGGATTTCAATTAACACATATACGAGGGGACTTCAAAATAAAATGCTACAATATGAGGCATTGAAATATGCCATAAAAACGCAGAATTTAAATTTATATATTAAAAACGACTGCAGTTCACGGAAAATGTTAGAAAAGAAGACAGTATTGGGTGAAATTTTTAAGTTCAGAGTTTTTCAGGCATATTTCAAATGCCTCAAATTTGTTGCCAAAACTCACAACCAAAATTTCATGCTATTGGTTTAAAAGATAGGGTTCTAACAAATGAAACTCTACTACAACCGGCCAATGAAAGTGAAATGTTTTATTGATACATATTTATGAGAATCGTAAAAAATGACAAACGTTTATTTATTAAACAGAATAACCGTTTCTGAAAAAACCGTTCATTCTACCCAATAAGTTCTAATAAATATTTTTATTGAAAATTATCTCAGCTAAATTTTCGATTTTTAATAAATTATTTTTTTCCGGTTTCGTCCCTCACGAGAGGAAGTTTTAGGGGGAATTCAGGGGTAGGAGTGGTTAACTTTTTTGCGTATTCTTTGTGGTCCTAAAATTGATATTCTTAGCAAAGCTCAACATGTTCGTATGATTTTTAGAGATTCAGTGGCACTCTCGTCTCTAACTACTGGAGAATATAATTTATTATGAAATGAAACCAAAGATTTATTTAATAGTTACTCACATTATATATTTTCTTTTCTGCGGTTAAATCGATTATGAACCATATAATTATTATTAGATGGGCGTCTACTGTAAATTTATTTTTAATTGATATAGTCGGATGCCGATAACTATTGGTATCTAAAAGAAATTAATTACCATAAAAAATATGATTTACGAGTTTTTAATTAAATTATACATATATACAAGTGATGCTATATGGGTAGACTATTTTTTGTTGTTAAAAGCAACAAATTATCTTGTTTTTTTTTAATATAATTTGTTAAACACTTAATAGTAAAAAATGTTACCTGAACATAAATAATTTACAAAAGATAAACCAAAGTGTATCATTGTCTACTCTTCATGCGATAGCGGAATTGCGATGGAGAAAACTTGAAAATTATAATAAATATTAGAATTAAATTTAAAGTAATAATTAAATCATTTTAAATATCATTTTAAAATCATTTTAAAATTGTAATATTTGTAAAAAAAGAAGCATAATAACAATTTAACCTGTCCGTTATCTTCTTAACGTGTAATACCAATTAAAAAAAACGGAAATAACTAAATATTTAGCTCAGAATTATAATAAAAGCACTATTATATAAACGTCCACTAGAATCATATCTATTATAAGGAGCCATATCTATTAGTGTTAATTTTAATTTGTTTTTTCGGTATTTTTAGTCCTAAACTCGAGACAAAAAATTGTTGAGAACGATAAAAGTACGCAAGACTGCATACCTTGGACACATACTAAGAAATAATAAATATAGTCTTCTGCAGGTCATCATGCAGGGTAGAGTCGATGGCAAAAAGGGAATAGGTAGAAAGAGGAAGTCATGGCTGCGAAATATTCGAGACTGGACAAACATGACTGTAGACGAATTATTCCACGTTGCAAAAGACAGAGAAGCTTTTAAAAATGTGGTCGCCAACCTCCGTTAATGGGGACGGCATAGGAAAAAGAAGTCCTAAACATATAAAAATCACTGCAAAATATTTCAATAACTGTTGATTTACCATATCTGTACAATAATTATTATAAGCGTACATTAAATTTGGCGTTTTTAAGCAGTTGGTAGCACTGATGAAGTGCCAGGTGATACATATTACCATATCTTGCGTGGCAGCTCTCGCTTTTTACTTTTACATATTATGTGTTCTTATACTTATTCTTACACACGTACTAGTATACAGATATCCTAAAAGTTACATAGTTAACGTGCGTTCTTTTCTCCTGATTCTATTTCAAATTATTATAAAAATTACATCATTTTGATATATAAATGTGGAGGTAAAACGAATGGCTTGTAATTTGGCATTTAAAAATTGTGTTGAGTCCAACTCAACGAATATGAAGTACGATGAAGAAAATCAATTATTTGATGCAGAAGACAATAAGAAAAAAAATAAATTATAATAATACGATTATATTTTTCAATAATTTTTTGGGAGAAATCATATTTTAACTCTTACTTGATACCATACTTTCATAAAAATCTCAAATAACAATTTAACCAAACAAGTGTCCACTATGGGCACCTCGAGTAACAAAATTAAACTCATTCTTTTCGATATTTTCAGAGTTTTTATTTGCTATTATTACGTTGAAAGTGAACGTTTGAATGCACGTTTTTTTTGCACAAAAACGCAATTCTCATTTTACTACCATGAATTTTGTTCACAAACTTTCCTGACACTTTCCCTAATCGATGTCAAAACCTCACAAACCCTGGACTACGAAAGGTATCCGCATATCAGCCAAGAATACGCGTTTACTACTATACATCAAGAAATTTACTACCAATGTCTTCGTCGCTGAATAAATCTCTAAGCACAGAGGAACCTATCTAAAACTCATCAAAAAGCTAAAAAAATGTACTATTTAAGTCATCTGGAAAGCTCTAAAAATGTTACAAGAGAAACTTGGTCCATAATAAATGATCTTCGAAATAAAACTAACTCAGCGTAAACATTTTCTCTTTAAAACCCGAAAATCTAAATGAATACTTCGTTAATGTGAGTAAAAAATAAATCTGAATTGATACAAACAATCAGTAGTATCAAAAGCAAATCTTCCTGCAGTACAGATGGACTATGCATAAAAATTTTCTTAAATCTTCCAAAAATGTGTTGAAATTTGTGGTATCACTAGTTAATGATTCCTTTGAAAACAGTAGATTTCCAGAGTGCCAAAAGATTCTGTACAATTTCTTGGTATTTTTATAGACAACAACCTTAAATGGCCCGTTCACATCGATTTGTTAAGTAAGAAACTAGCCTCAACCAGCTATGTAATAGATCTGTTTCTAAGGAAATCAATTTACGATCTTCGAAAATAACATATTTTTCTTTGTTCGAGTTTCATCTTCGATATAGTATTCTTTTTTGGGGTTTTAGTACAGCTTTCCAATCTGATCTCTTACCGATCCCGTCCACTGAGTGAGTAAAGAAATGTATACTATATTTGGCAAAAAAATTATACAATCATCTCCCTTTGCAACTTAAATCTAAAAATTGTTTCCTAAAGTTCCGCAAAATTATAAAAGCCTTTCTATCTAAACTATATTATTTAGTGGAAGAGTTTATTAACGAATAACTAAGAAATAAAAGTACGTTTATGTACAAGTAACTAAAGTATATATATATTTGGGTATCACATACAGCAACCTAAGCAATTTGCAATTTATTTAAATGTTGCAATGGATTGCATATTTTATAATCTTTTATTTTGTGATAATGATTTATATAATTTTAGTAAATTTTAAATTGTTTTTGTTATTTTTCTGACTTTTTGCAAGCTTTGTCCATAAAATTGTACAATTTTCAGTAATAATAAAGCCTATTTCTATTTCTAATGCAAAAGTTGCATAGCGATTATCTTATCATACTGCAGAAAATTGGTACGCTTAGCGCTTCGTTGTTTCGCTTGTATACAGATTCGCTGTCATTAATAACTTACCGTATTATAACGAAATAGCCCATCTCAGAAGCGTGTTACGTATCACAGTTCTTAGAAATATGGATCTAGAATATTCGATCGTTGGCATTTTTGATGCGCTTTCGACGGGAAGGATAGAGGTGGACTACTCCAGAATATTCTAGTACATAATAACTTGTATATATAAGCAGGCCTTTTATGAGTTAAAGTTTAGTTGATAAGATATAATCGTGCTGTAAACTTATAAATAAATATATTTATATAAATTAGAAGCACTCGTTTTATTTAAAAACGGTACAGGTGGTGTCACAATTTAAAGATAATTAATTTATTTAAAAATAAATTCAGCAATAACTTTTGAAAAAGACTTTTGAACTTTTGAAAAGTATTGTTCGTCGGAAACATCTACTTAGTTCGGAAGTGATCTTTGTATGAAAGAACATTTAAAAAAGTGGTGTTTGCTTGACCAAAGATGCTGCTAGTAGAACTTTCAGTAAAACAATTGCGTGAGTAACTAGAAGAACGCGATGAAGACTGCAGCGGGTCCAAGAAGATACTCCAAAAACAACTAAAGAGTGTTCTCAACAAGAATGGAGACGACCCAGAGACATTCCAGTTTCAATCAGCAGAAGAAGCAGTTTTAACGAAAATAATTGATGGAAAATTTGAAAATGTCTCGCAAATGATCGAAGAGAGTGCTAGAAAGAATAATGAAAGATTCGATAAAACGTCTCAAATTATTAAAGAAGCAGCTAGACAAAACGACGAGAAATTCGAAAATGTTTCTTTAGAAGATTTAGAAGTATGTTGTCAGAACAATGAGAAATTTGAAGAAGTTTAGAAGTCAGAACATTCGATAAGGTACAGAAAAATGTAAACGACAAGATAGAAGACATAGAAGAGAAGATCAAACAATTAGAGATCATATTAACATAATAAATACGAAAGTGCTACCACCAGTTAATGCAGTAGTTTTAGATCCGGTAGTATAAGAAGAATCACCTAAAGATGAAACGACACATCATATGCAATTCAAATTGCCCCCATTTGATATAAAGTCTTTTTGGTTCATATACCTTAGACAATTTGAAGCTACTGCGACAGCCAACCATTGGACAGAACAGGAAAAGGCTGTTTCCTTGACTGCTGCCTTACGAGCTGATGCTGCGGATATCCTAAGATCGATTACTAAGGGTCAAGAAAAATGTTACCAGACCTTGTTCACTCTACTAGACAAACCTTACGTAGATGCCCATCTACAGCAAGACTACAAAGCACAACTAAGAAGTAGAATCCAACGAGCAAGTGAAACTTTGCAAGGGTTTGAAGCAAATGTTGCTCGTATAGTGCGATTAGCTTATCCAGAGGTACCAGAAAACATTTTGGAAGAAATAGCTGTAGATATCTTCGTCAATGGATTAAAAGACAATGAATTACACAAAGCTTTACCACTAACAAGACTGAAAATTCTAGATGAAGCGCTCGCTATTGCCTTGGAACATGAAACAGCTAGTCAAACTTAACGGATCCATCGAGTAAGAATCATTAAAGAAGGCGACAAACCAAACGATGAACGTCTAGAAGAAATGGTACGAAAAGTAGTTCGTAACACAATGCCATAGAGACGAGGGCCCAGATGTTGGAATTGTGATGACATAGGTCACATTCGCCGTAATTGCAGGAAAATAATACAACAGTCGAAAAATTAGAACTAGTTGACACCAAGGGGCAACTGCCGACTTCGCGAAACACTGCCCCAATAGTAACTTTTACCATAACGTCCTCCGGTGGAATTCATAGTTGTACATCGAGGGTCATATCAATAATAAACATAGATCGTTTTTTGTAGATACAGGTGCAGCAAGAACTATTGCACGTCCAGAAGTAGTATGAGGCCATCTTAAATTATCGCCTGCAGCAGTAAAGCTTAGAGCAGCAACTGGTGAGATAATTAATACATATGGCGAGGCTAATATGTCAGTATTTATTGACCAGACCACAGTAAAATGCAGAGTATTAATTGTAGAGATCTCCGACGAGTTCATATTGGCGATGGATTTACTACGAAAAGTTGGGGCTGTATTGAATGTCAAAAATGGAGTTCTCGAGATCAGTGGTAAAGAGTTGTCATTTCATAAAGACAAAGAAGATGTTATCAGTTTAATAACTACTTGTGACGTAACAATACCCGGTAATAGTGAGAAAATTTTGATGACCAGACCTAATGGTTACTGCCGAGAGGAAATTTTAAGGATGATCGAAGATGTGGACAATGCCGAGTTCCCAAACGGCAAAAGCTTTGGTGAGAATTCGAGATGTCAATCCCGTAAGAGTTATGAATCAGCTCACATGAACGATGTCCATGGACATCACCAGTAGTTCTAGTCAAGAAGAAAGATAGTTTAACGAGTTTTTGTATTGACTAACGCCAGCTCAATGCAGTAACTAAGAAAGATAGTTATCCTTTTCCCAGAATAGATGATACATTAGATACTCTCTCTGATTCATTAGCTTTCCACACTCGATCCAAAAAGTGGATATTGGTAAGTGGACATGGAGCCAGTTGATCGGGAAAAAACCGCATTCTCGATAGGATCAGGGCTTTGGCAGTTCACGGTGATGCCCCTTGGTTTATGTAATGCCCCTCCCACGGTATAAAAAACAAATTTTATTCACCAAATTCAGGTTTAAAGTTTAATATTATGGTAATGATATTGCTGGAGCCATCAAACGTTGTCATTCTACATAATGAAAAACCGATTTAGTATAACAACAAAACTGTCTTTTAGCAGTGTTATTAAATAATAAAGAAAACAATTACAGCAAGAATAATATTCCTTTATAATCACCAAAATATTTAACAGCTATATTACGAGTATATTATTGTATGGCGCAAAATCTTGGAGACAGAAAGCAACAATTACCAAAAAATTATAAACATTTATAAATAAATCGTCGAGAATCCTAATCCTAAAAATATACTGGTTTGATAAAATAACAAACGAAGAACTATGGAAAAGAACAAAACTAGATAAAATGACAGTCACGATTAAAAGAACCAATTTGAAATGGAACGGACATACACTAACGAGAGACAAAAATAATATAACCCGATATGCCCTTGGATACCGACCAGACGGAAGAATAAGAAGAGGAATACCGGATAATAACTGGAGAAGAAGTTTCACAAAGGGATCATAAAAGAATTGGCCTAAGATGGAAAGAGGTCAAACAAAGACCGAGAAGTATCGAGAAATGAAAAAGAAAAAGAAATGTAGAAGAAACTTCCAAAGAATAAAACAGAAAAGGATGCGCTGATCTAGTCAATCAACTAACTTTCGCAAGAGCGTCCAATATTCCACAAGGAGGAAAAGAGGTAGAAAGAGAAAAAGAGAGAAAGATAACAACCAAACAACGCCTTGCACATAGACACCTGATTAACTCCAACAATAAGATTTTATATAATTACTGCAATTCCGCGATTTCAGTAAAACACGTACTTCTTATCTTCTTCGTTTCTTGTAAACAATACTTAAATTTAGAAGAAAATATAGCTTTAAGAAAAATCTAAAAGACGCGAATAATATAATCCTTAAAAAAACATTTTAAAATCAAAACAGATATACTTAACTAACTTTATATTTATGTCTATAAAAATAAAAATAAAAATCATCTGTTTTCGCAGAGAAACGTGAGCTAATTAAAGTAATAAAATATTTTATTTCATACAATTTGTTCGATTGTCTCTTAAATATTTTTTGAAAATGAATTAACTCATTATAAAATATTATTTAAACATCAAGCATGACAATCACCTCCAGCATTGACTATAATTGTAATTATGTTTTTAATTACCTTCTTCTTTTAGCTTTCTGAAAATTGAAAGCCTGTGTCAATATACTGAAAGAGCTTAAATATATATCTTTAAGTGAAAAAAGCTGCTGTTTTTATTACGTACAAATGAAAGAAAGACAATTATGTTTCAAGTTAAATAATCAAAAACATACCTCCTCTTTGTGAGTTATTTTCTATTCAGGCATTTAGGACGATGTCAAGTTGAGCAAAATTATACGTACCTGAAAAAAAGCATAAAATCAATAATAAATAGTGGAAATTACTTTTACAATAAAACTCTCAAATAGTGATAGAAAAAGTCAACGAATAAAATCTCGCACTGCATGTAGTCTTCATGGACTGTGAAGAAGCTTTAGATACGATATAACTGTGAGAAGGGAACAAACCAATTGACTTCGGAATTCACAATATCAGACAGCGATTGTTTATCCCGTTAACAGGCATTTTTTTGCATAGGACAGGTGTAGGACTCCGATTTATTTTGAATTTCCGGTAAGGTTTCTCGTTTCGAGACGGGTTTCGTTTCTCGCAGAGATTAAGAATAATCTAGATCTAATTCTCCGTCAGCATTACGAAGATTGCTATAAAATCTTTACAGATCCATCTAAGTATGATAAAGGAGTAGGTGCTGCATTCGTTACTCCAAGCGATACATATCAATTTCGTCTTCCAACCTTCTTTTCGATTTTTTCCGCTGAGCTCTATGCAATGTTTGAAGCTATCATGCATATAAATTTTAATAACATTCCTAACTCTGTTATCTTAAGTGACTCACTAAGCGCCCTTCAAAACCTTAAACAGATCTTTCCTAAAGGTCCCCTTGAGAAACTGATAAAACTAGAACTCATGAAGGCTAAAGAAAATTCTACGAGTATCAAATTTATATGGATTCCATCCCACATTGGCATTGCAACGAAAGTGCGGACCAGTGCGCGAGTGAATGCTAAATGTGCCGATATAGAAAAAGCTTTTATAAAAAATCGACTTTTGTGCAAGCGGAAAAACGAATGGCAATCTTCTCAAACATCACTGAAGCAAATTAAAAATGACGTTACAGCTTGGGAACCCTCAACCAGGAACAGAAGAGAACAATTGGTGATGACGAGATTACGAATTGGACACACGAGACTGACTCACTCATATTTACTGTCCAAAAGTGATCCACCTATTTGTGAAACATGTAATGTACATGTACGTCTTACATTTAACATACCTAACAGTTTAAGTAATTTATTAGGCACTAATTTTTCAGTTCTTAAAATCTATCTCTAATTTTGTAATTCTGTAGCCGCCGCTAATAACCATTATGGTGGATGCGGCTGTAATTTATAAATAAAACAAAATTAATAGGGAAGGCAAATAGTTGTGATTTGAGATTGTCAAAATTGTTTGTATAATATACTTAAATATTGTCATACTCATAGTTATATGGACATAAAAATATCAAGTTTTCATTTAGCATTCTGATGGTATTCTATTATGTTTAAACTCGTTTCGTATACTGATACTGATTTCTTTACAATCTCGTTCATTTTATTACATATATCCTTTTGTATAGAACTACAAGCAGCTAGGGCGCTCGTGCTCACATTCTCAAAAATAACAATTCATTTTCTAAACAACTTTTTTACTTTTTTTTTTGTATTGTTGAGGTCGAGCTCCGTGACCAAATCGCTTTTTTACATTGTGATTTATCTTGCCTTACTCTTCTGTGTACGCCGGCAAGGATATCATGGAAATATTCCTTTATTGTTGGCCGTAGAACGAAATTGCATGAAATAAGTGGAAAGTGGTGTCACATGGCGCTAGACTTTAAGTAACACTACACCGTTTATACAGAGGCGTAACATGCAAATTTTAACATAATATGATAAATAAAATGAAAATGGAAGAATTGAAGAATACGATCAAAAAGAACAAAAATTTGTAAAAAAAAGGTGACAGGAGTGAACAAGTATGGAAGAGTATTTAAAATTTTGTTTGTTTTCGAGTACTGTCTCGATTTAATAAAGATTGGGTACGGCGGCGAACATCTGATCTTCTTCTTATCCTTCTATAGTTCATTCTTGAAGATAGGCCTTTTCCAACTTCTTCCGAGCAACATATTTTCAAACTCAAACTCTTCCGGCTATTATTTTGATGTCTTTCACCCTACTCATCTGTGGTCTTCCTCTTGTTCATCTATCTTTGTAATATCTCCAATGTTATATTGTGGTGCTCCATTGTTCTTTTTGTTAAAAGTGTAGCTTGCAAAGCTTAATTTGAGATTGAAAATTTTTGTTGTGATATTCTGAACTTTTGTTTTTGATCTTACACAGTCGTTTTTCTTTTATCTTTCAGTGGTAAAACTAAGATTGTCCTTTCCAATGTCCTTTCTATTGTAACTATTTTGTTCATATTTGCTTTAGTAAGGGTCAATGTTTCATATCCATGTGTCATGATGGGAAGGATCTTCTTCTTCATGTACTATGTCCTTTCAGAGCGTTGGTTACCATAATAGCTCTCTTGATTTTATTCACTGCCACCCTAAATAGTATGCTTGTATCCATACGATACAAATCTTGCAAGTTCTTTAACCATTAAGTCCTACTTCGTTCTGTACTTTGTTAGCCTGCTATTTTTACTTGCATAATATTTTGTTTAAACTTAGCAACTTAGAAAAATTTTCGGACCTCACCATGACATCACCACAAACCGGTATAAGATCAGAACCAATACAGAATTAAAAGCATTCTACAATGACGCCGATATTGTCCAAGAAATTAAATCACAGCGATTAAGATGGGCAGGCCACGTGCACAGACTGCATAATGAGAGACTTGTAAAACTGGTATGGGAGGAGATTCCCACAGGCAAAAGACCACTCGGACGTCCCAGAATGCAATGGAGAGATAACATCCAAGCAGATCTCCGGAAAATGAACATTCCATTTGTCCCAAGGTTGATGGAAGACCAAACAAATTGGAAAAAAGTTGTACAGTCAGCCAAGACCCACCCAGGGTTGTAGGACTACGTGATGATGATGATGAATATTTTGTAGAAACCTTTATCTTTTAATAATCTCGGTAGTTTCGTTGAGACGATCTCGTATTGTAAAGTTTTGAATCTTTTTCAACTAAGGAACTTACATTTTTCTATAACACCATATTTCGAAAGCTTCAAGGCGATTTAGATAACTTTTATGCACATTCCAAGACTCGACATCATAAAGTAAGACCCATAATAAGCAGCAGCGAAGTAGGCGGATCTGCAATGCTACTTTTAGGTCTTTGTTACATATTACCTTGCACATCCTTCCAAACGCATCTCTGGCCTGCTCAATTCTAGATCTAATTTTACCATGACTATCTGCGTTCCAGTTTAACTGATATCCAAGGTAAACAATTTAATCAACTTGCTCAAGTTTGGTACTATTTACATATATAGGCGGTTTTATATTCTGTTGTTTATTTATTACCAGTATTTTGGTTTTTCGTGTAAGCAGATCAAAGCCTGCTTACTTACAGCTCTAAAAAGGAAGGATGCACTGGTTGAACACCTTGCTCCTCAAGTATTAAAACATTTTGTAACTGTAACAATAAAACACTGAAAACTTTGTTTTCAGTGTTTTATTGTTACATAAAATGAATTTCCATCAAGTAACGGTCAAATCCATCAATCATTTTGTAACTCTTTAGTATTCAACTCTTGCCCATGCCCGTCTTGCTCTTCTAGTGATTTTTGCAATTTGTTTGTCTTTGTCAAGTGTCAAAATTTGGCATATATAATCTTGAACTTTATTCTGTTCTATTTTATTGCCATTTATAGTTATACATCTGGGATTTCTGTGGTTTGTCATGGTTTTTATTTTGTCATATTCATGTTTATCTGAAAGCTCAATATTAAGAGCAATCTACAAGTTTCCTGTTTATGGTTTGTAGTTCCTCAAATGGCAATTAAGTTGACCAATTTGTAGTTTTGAAGAAGTATTTTAGAGCTAGATTAAACAGCCTTGTCGATATTACCTTGCCTTCTCGAACTCTCCTCTTAATGGGGATGTAATTTGTGTTTTCTTTTAGTTTTAGTTCATAGTTCTGTTTTAATATATATTATGTATGAGTTGCCTATATCTCGAATCTATTCTATTATTAATAGCTTGTTCTACAGCCCACATTTTAATACTGTCAAATGCCTTTTCATAGTCTACGAAGGCAAGAAACATGGGTAGTTGGTATTCATTTGCCTTCTCTATCAATGTTCTTATTATCAGCACATGGTCTGATGTACCGTATCTGATGTACTATATTGTTGAGCTAATATTGATCAAATGGCCAATATCTTTTAGCAATAAGTAGTGTTGACAATACTTTGGTAATTCTTTTATTAATTTTATTATGCCATAATTATATGCCTATTAGCCATTTTACCCGTATGCGACGGGGGATCCAATTACCATCTACAGTCACTCATAAAATTTTTAACATAATAACCTTCTTGCATGTAAACCACGTAAATGTAAAGTATAATGTGGTGCACTTCTGATCTGACATCATATTTTTTCACTGTACCCTGTAGATATATATATATATATATATATATATATATATATATATATATATATATATATATATATAGGAAACATTGGAAAAGGAAAAACAAAAGGACGTGGAAACATTAAATTGACCTGTATTTACACTCTTCATTTAGGACCCTAACCAACTTAAATTAATTTACAAATAAGAAATAGATAAATAATACAAAACGCTAATACTAAATACTAATAAATATTAATCTTTTTTCACAGCGTCAAGACATAAAAAGAAATTGTTACTTAATGGTATATTTAATTAATTAATTAAATTAATTCCCAATTAATTATGATGGATAATGCTTCATATCACAGTGTTATTTTAGAAAAGTAACCTTTCACTTTCTCAACTAAAGTAGAAATTATCACCTGGTTGACAAAAAACAAGATCAAGTATGCTATAAAACTTACATGATCAAAATTATTACAAATTACAAAAATGAGCAGAAAAGAGGATGTGTATTTAATTAATGAGCTATTAAGAGAACACGGCCATGTAGTATTGAGACTACCGGACCACTGCAAATTTAACTCTGTTTGCTATATGCAATGAAAACACTTTTATTTCTGATTACTATGATTTAAATAGTTATTTACTGTACATGTAGAACAACCTGTAAGTTTCCAAAATTGAAAAATCTCGTTCATAAATGTAAACCCAGTTTTCAACATGCAATAAATAAAATAAAAGGAAAGTATAAAAACTTTTATTGAAATATTAGCCATTTTCTAATTCTTATAACCGACGTGAATGCGGCTTATATGTTTTGGTTTATTTCCTATAACACGAATAATGACAATGTGCACAGGTCCAGAAGATCTACTCTATAATATGTATATTATACTGCAAGCGTCTCGTTACGGGTGAGATTGATTCGAGCTCGTGCAAAAACATATAAACATACCGAACGATAAGACCCTCCTACAGTTTGTTGTTAAAAAAAAACAGTAGCGGGATTGCTTGCAGAGGCTATTGTAACTGACGTATTTGTTAAGTAACATAATATGTGCTTCTTTATGACATGTAATCATCATATTTATTTATCAGTGAGGATATCAGTTTATTATAAAACATTTGCAAGAAAATGTAATTCAGATTTGTTATTAACAATATTAAACCACCCACAGAGTGCCAGAGGTAACTACTACACTATTAATAGTCCCGACAATAAAGACTTTAGTTTACTTGAAAAGATTTATTAATTATAATATAATTTAATTTACATAGCAAACGTACTTGTTGAAATTTATAAATATTTTATTGTAGGTCATCGGGTAATCATAATTTAATGGTGGATACACTAATAAGGATTTGCATTTTTTAGTTAACCATGTATAAATAAAATAAACTGACATGTTTAACATATGGCAGCGTTTTTAATTAAAATCGTAATAAAGCAATTATATGAATTTAATCATATTTTTATGCATAATCGAGTCATATATTGTCAGTATAATTAGTGGCACGATACATACAGTGTCATGTTATTAGGAAAATTCCATTTGTGTAATAATATGTATTATATCATGTTTATTTTGTACTAAGACAAATCACAGAAAAGGTCATCGAGTATAATAAACCATCATGTCTGTTTTATCGACCTGACAAAGGCTTTCGATTGCGTCCAACTCGAAGACGTCTTACACCTACTATATAAAAGAAACATACCAATCAATATTATACAAACCACAAAAAGATCTACTTCCATAATCAAATACAGGCAAAGATAGATGAAAAACTACAACAGTGCATACCATTACAAAGCGGAGTCAGATATGGTGACCTGTTAAGCCCACTTCTCTTTAATATAATAATGGACGAAATATTACAAGCAGTACGTAAAGGTCATGGTTGCAGAATTGGAAGCAAAGAATTCCAAATATTATGTTATGCAGACGCCGCCGCATTAATCACCGACACATAAGACGAGCTCCGAAGGATAACAGACATCTTCAATAAGACAGCCAAGAAATATAATATGATAATATCAAGAGAAAAAGCCAAATGTATGACAACATATAAATACCCACTACGATGTAAAATCGAAATTGATGGAAAAATAATAAAGCAGGAAGTAAGATTTAGATATCTGGAAATAGATATAACTAGTAACGGAGATGTTAAAGAAGAAGTACGACAATAAAGCTTAAAAGCAAGTAAAACGGCGGGATCACTTAATGACGCAATACGGAAGAACAAAAACCTAAGACAAGACGCAAAAACAAGAATCTATAAAGCAGCAATTAGACCTATATTAACATACACGGCGGAGATAAGACATGACACATCTAATACGACCACGACTACTAGAAACAACAGAGATGAAAATACTTTGATGAATATCAGGAGGACCATATATGGCGGAGTAAACGAACAGGGTCTATGGAGAAGGCGATATACCTTTGAACTCTATAGACTTTTTGTGATGCAGATATTGTGAAGACCATCAAAATAAACCGCCTAAGGTGAGTGGGCTACGTTATGCGGATGGATGAGAGTGATGCCACTAAAATAACTGTGCTAAACAGGCCGGTCGGAAGAAGAAGAAGGGGGCGACCTAAACTCAGATATCTGGACGATGAACAGGAAGATCTGAGGGAGATTGGAGTGAGGGGCTGGAGAAGACAGACACTCAATAGGGAAGGATGAAAGAATGTTTTGAAGCAGGTTAAGGCTCATGAAGGGCTGTAGCGCCAACTGATGATGATGATGATGATAATGAGTATCAGGGAAGTCTGTTGGATAGGGAGAGAAGCGAAAACATGGGAATAGCATGCAATATAGAAGACATAAATGGATGGGTGACAAAATGGAAACAGGAGTGGAAAGAACAATTTAGTGGAATGACAGAGGATGGAATAGTACGAATAGCACGAAATAAGTCACCAAATGGACGAATAACTAGTGGTAGACCAAGAATAAGATGGTGCAATAATTTAAACAATTTAGAAGGCGAATATTGAAGAAGAAACGGGATTAAAACCCTACATACAAGAAGGAAGAAGAAGAAGAAGAATATCAGTTTATAAAAAAGGAAAATGAAAATAAGTGGGCCCTTTGTATCATGGCAAATTTTTTACAAAAAAACTGTTTTGCTTACCGTCACACTATAGTTTGTGCGTAGGGTATTGTACGGAAACAACTGCATCATTATCTATATCAATATCGATTAAAATTATTAAAATTAGATTATTTAAATTTATTAAAAAAATTCAGCATGCTAAAACAGCTTCAACACATACCACATCAATAATTCACATTCAAATTTGCAAAGATTTAAAAATAGAAACACACAGATTCACACGGAGATTATAGCAAGCCCACTGTATCCTTTTCTTTACATCCTTGCGTGTAATCCAGCCCCCATTATATAAGCCATAATACACGGGACCAACAAACTACCTAGACAAGACCTTACAATTATACGAATAATCTGTATAGGCCAAACCAAACTAACACACAGCTTCCTGATGACATCAGATGTCCGCCCTATCTGTCAAACATGCCAGTGCCAACTAACAGTGAAACACATTCTTACCGAATGTTATCAATACAGTAAAGTAAGACTACAGCTAAATCTTAAACTGCAGCTAGGCGATATTCTCAGTGATTCCAACCAGATAGACACAGTTTTTTAGAAAAATGTCATTGTATCATAAACTCTAAAATATTTTTAAATGACATAACTTTATTCCTATTATACCTCTTGTAATGCTGTTTGCAATCGCTTCTGTGTGAGTGGCCATAGATGCGGAGCATGTAAACGTAAATAAAACAAATTATTAGGGTTACAACCTTTTTATTTCTCTAATTGTGTGTTAACAATAATGCTAATTTAACGTTGGTATAATATGTGGCAAATAAAACTTTTCTTATAATTTGATTAAGTTTCTAAAATTTGAATGGTGTAAAACATGTTGTTGTATTCAATATTTTTTACAAGATATCTAAGCAACGCAGGCAATCGTCCAGCATTCGCTTCATTACCGAAATGCTTTCGTGCAGTGGTTCCCAAAGTATGGGTCCCCGTGGGGAGTCGTGTTAAAGAACTGAGGGACCCTAATTATCATAATATTGTTGTTGTTTATTTAGGAACATAAACTATCTTGTAAAACATAAATAATAATTAAACATTTTACATAAAAATATATTACAAAGCAAAAAAATACACATTAAAGCGATGTATGGTCTTGTTTGTCAGAAACTAGCTTTTTAAAAGAAGGTCTGTATTTGATATGCAAACAGCGATATCATTTTCATGTTCTAATCGATTTTTTTTTTGTTTTAATAGTAGTCATTGAAGTAAAACTCTACTCCATCACTTAATAATTCAAAAAGTTTTTCTTTCATTTTTGTTGGAATGTTTTGTTGAAAACAATTGTCCAAAAATGAATTCAGTACTTGCTTGCCATGGCTGGCTTGAAGTTCTTTGGGAAAATATTCACAAAGCTTTTGTTTAAATTTTACTTAACTTAAGTGTTAACTATCAACAAGATGCAGTCAACATAAATATCGTTTTTTTTTTATTGGCTCTGCATATCTATCGTCACAGCTTGTTGTTTTAAAAAAGCACATTTCCCAGATTAGGATAAAATTACGTTTCTGTTTCTGTAATACTATAAAATATACTATAAAAGTTTTAAGGTTAAGTATCCATAAACCACAAATGTTTCTATTTGTTTAAACTAGTTTTGTTGCATTTTCTAAATTAGAATATCAATTTATAACATCCTTATTGAAAGTGAATAACAAATAACCTACTTAGCATTTAGATAACTTACCTATCAAGATAATTCTCACATAAAATAAATACTTAATATATTTCTACCTAGAAATATTTGTGGGCACTAAAATATTTAAATATATCCATATTTAATATGTGTAGTTTATAATAAAATTAAAACTAAAATATAATACATATATTGCACTCATTATGTAATCTTTAAGGAAAATATAAGAAAGATAATCATTTTAAATCACTAAACTTGATTTGACGAAGACATTAATATATGATCTGTAAATTTTTTGGAAAGATTGGCATATTTAAAAAAATATGAGTGCCCTATATACTAGTAATCATTATTCTCTTTGATTTTATTCCTATGCGGGCTCAGCTTCTCTAACTATATAAGTCAATTACTAATATTAAAGTTATCACACAACTTTTTCCCCAAAAATGAGATTTTTTTTATTTGAATTAACGTCTCTCGACGACGATGTCATTAACACGGTAAAAGTATAATACAATATAAGTGTATTACCAATATAGTTTTACATTTGACAATACATAATACATAATACGTATTTTTTTAAAATTTAACTTAACATAACATAAGAAATTACTAACAAATAAAACATCTAGCAATAGAGTAATATATCAAAGAAAGAACGGAGAAGTACGCAATCAAATAAAAGAAGCAAAAAACAATTTCTGGGGACAAAAATGTGTCCAAGTTAAAAATTTAATTGGTGGTTCTCAGACTACGGAAGCATAGAGAACTATCACTAATCTAAAGAAAAACAACTCTAACATAATTAAGCAACTTAATTCCCTTAGAAAAGGGGAAAAATCACTATTAAAATTTATTCCAAGAGTCCAGATTGGAATATATGGGAGAGGAATACAGTATGGAGAGACAAACAAATAGTACATTAATACTACTAACAACGAGGTCGTACTGCGTTAATTAAAATGAAAAACGGGCAATCTCCAGGACCCAGCAATATAGCTGTAGAGTTACTTAAAGCAGGAGGTCCACTCTTAATAGAACGAATATCTTTTCTAATGAATCAAAGCTGCCAACAAATTAAAGTACCATCTGAATGGAAAACCGCTCACCAAGTGTCCTTCTTTAAAAAGGGTAATCGAAAAGATCCTAACTGCTACAGAGGATTAAGTGTCCTACCTACTTTTGGGAGATTGTTTGGATATAATAAATGGAAAAATATAAGATGATGTAGGACATCTAGTTAGCGAAGACCAAAATGGATTTACGTCTGGAATATCTTGCACTGATAACTTGTTTATACTCCAACAATTAAAAGAAAAAAAAAATAGCGGTTGGTACCGAAGTACATATAGCCTTTATCGACCTAGAAAAGGCGTAAGATACAGTTCCAAGACTTAAATTGTGGCAAGCTTTACAACAACTCGGCATTAGTTAATATCTTTTAGGAATAATCACAGAAGTATACAGGGATAATACTACTTACCTAAAAATCGGTAATGGACTATCAGATCCAATAAAGGTAACTAAAGGACTAAGACAAGGATTTTAGTATATCATCCTTACTGTTTAATTTATATGTTAAGAGCGTAGGCGCAAAATTTCGAGCCAATGCTTTTTAAATGCATTCATTTTTTTCGAATCCTGAGAAAACTAATAAGTATTTTTGAAAAATTTAAACGCAGAATGAAAGATTACATTATTACCGAGGGCCGAAAGAAGTCCCTGAAAACTTCTATAATGTTAATGTAAGTAAGTTATACGGGTGAAAAAGAAGAGAAAAATAAGTGTTTTAAGTGTAAGATTTTTAATTTCAAATATCTTATTAAAAAAAAGTTTGTTGATTCTAAGGGACTTTCAGCCCTCGGTAATAATGTAATCTTTTATTCTGCGTTTAAACGTTTCAAAAAGATTTGTTAGTTTTCTCAGTATTCGAAAAAAATAAATGCATTTAAAAAGCATTGGCCCGAAATTTTGCGCCTACGCTCTTAAGGCAGCCCTCTAAAATTAAAAAAACCACTGCCAGGGAATGGGAATCCCCATAAGATATGACGTACTGTTCTACATGAACTTTGCGGATGACCAAGTCGTCCCAACTCAAGATTCTTATGATCTAGAATTTATGATAAAACGTCTATACAGGGAATATGTAAAAGGGGGTATAGGTCAGCATGAAGAAAACAGAATATTTAGTTATCAATTCAGATGTAAGGTTTGAGGTGTTGATAGACGAGGACGTAGAAATCAAACTAGTGAAAAAATTTAAATATTTAGGTGCACTCGTTAATAAGAACGGCTTGGGAGAAACCGAAATAAACACCGAATTAATCAAGGACGTAAAATTGTAGGATGTCTGAATTCTTTATGGTGAGTTCGCAACATTTCCAAAAGGAACAAAAAAAGAATGGGTTAAATAATGATTGAATCAGCTCTTTGTTATGGCTCTGAAGTATGGAAAATTAATGCAGATCTAAAGAGAAGATTGTTGGCAGTTAAAATGGATTATTTGAGAAGAAGTGCTAGAACATCACGGCTGGGAAGGAAGACCAGAGATCTCTCTCTGGTCTTCCAGAGAAAACTAACATAAATGCTACAGAATCTCTAAGAAATAACATAAATGCTACAGAAACGGTCATTGACAGAATAGAAAGAAGAGGTTTAAAATGATTTGGACACCTATTGAGAATGCCAGACGAACGTTGGTCCCAAAAACTTCACAGATCGAAGCCCCCTGGAAGAAGAAAAAGAGGTAGACCTCGACGCTCATGGAATGAAGGAATTAGAAGAGCGATGGAATTGAGAGGTTTGGAGGAGGAGCATGCCTTGGACCAGGAGGATTGGCGGAGGAGAACGGGAATATGGCGATAGCCGTCTCCAAAATGTATTGTATTTACAAGTTGGATCCTGTTTTATCCTCAGTTGTATTCAAAATTTCTTGTATATTATCTCCCAACTGATGTTGTTTTCTTTTAATAGAAATGTGGACATTCTCTAAGGAAATGCTTGATAGTTAAGGGACTGCTGCAATGGCCGCATGCAGGTGAATCGGAAAATGCTAGGACAAACGATATGTAAGCCGAGTGTGTCCAATTTATAATCTTTTTAGAATAACGTTGTGTCTTCTGGGCATAGGTGGTAGTTCTAAGAAAGGTATAACTGGTTGTATGTCGTGTAAATGGCTTGAAGTTGTATTCAAATTCCAAATGTCATTATACAGATGGATATCTGATATACGTACATCCACAGTAGAAGATTCTTTTGCGGCTACATCTGCAGCCTCATTTCCTATAAGTTCTACATGTGAAGGTACCCAGACAATAGTGACAATTACTTCATGGTCCGTAAGTTTATTATATATGTAATGTATTAAATTTATCACAGGATGATCTGAGAACACGTTTTTAATTACTTGTATTAATGATAAGAAGTCTGTGCAAATCTCTACATTGCGGTCAGTTGGTTCCAACATACGAAAAGCCTTGAAGATACCATATAGTTCTCCAGTATGTACATTATAAACGGCAGAAAGTTTGAGTAGTTTTGTAGTACTGAAAGAGAACAACAGCACTACCCACTCCTATATCATTTTTATAGGCATCTATATAATGAACTTTATAAAACTTATTTCAATTAAGTACGTCTAGGAACGATTGGTTAATTCTAGCTTTAGGAGTATCAGGTTTATTAAAATAGCAAAGGGGGGTATTGATATGCGGAAGGTGCTTATGCCACGGCGGATGTGTTAAAATATGAAAGTGTAAAGTTGTAGTAGGATCCAAACTATCGAGGAGAGCCTTTAGTATACAAGAGACAGGTTGGGCAACTCTAGTGGTTTGAAAATGATGAATGGGATTATGAATGAGATTAGTAGATTGAATAAGTAGTTGGTAGATTGGATTTTGTGGATTGGTTCATAAGCTAGCTGCATATGACAAAAGAAGGTATCTCATCAACCAGAGTGGCGGATCGTTAGCTTTATAGTACATGCTTTGAGCTGCCCTAGATCTGAAAGCACCTAAGTAGATCCTAAGACTCGTATTATGTACGGAGTCAAGAGCTTTTAGATGTGACTTGGAGGCAGATATATAGACAAAACCATAATCTATTTTGGAGCGAATAATGGATCTGTAAACTCTTTGTCAGCTCCCCACTGGAAAAGTGCTAGACTTTTTAGGATATTAGTATTATTTTTTGAGCAGTTGCCTTTTGTTTCCTCGATGTGTGTATTCTAAGTAAGTCTGGAGTCTAAGGTCAGTCCTAAGAATTTATGATAATTAATAACATCTAGTAATACTCCGTTGTATGTCAAAGTTGGATTATCTATTGTCTACTAAATAAAAATCAATGAGAATAACACCTCCCACATCTACCTCAAAACAGATCCGCCCTACACACATGTCCAAAAGTTTGGAATACGTACAAGTAATATATCTACGCCTATGGTGGTTTTAACCTTGTTGTTGATATTCATTCTAGAGCGTTTTTAAATGAAAATGATAAAAAAATTGAATCGTTTTTGTATGATTTTGGTCACATTCAACTGATTAGCGTATTTACACATTATTTCAGTCTTTGTTTAAATTTGAATTGAGCCGTTTAAAAATGCCTAGAAACGTGATATCTTATTTTGACAGATCTATAGTAATTGCTTTGTTACAACAGGGCTTTAGTCAAAGTTATATCGCGAATATTGTTGATGTTACTCAGAGTGCTGTATCAAAAATTAAAAAAAAATTCCAAGATACAAATGACGTCAAGGATCGACCCAGAAGTGGTAGAAGTCGATGTACAACAGCAGTACAAGACCGGCAAATAACATTGATAGCTCGTAGAAATCATCTGGAATCTACAAGTGGTATATCCAGAGAAATTTCTAGGCTTCAAGGACTGAATATTTCACGGCAAACAATAACACGTAGACTAAATGCGATAAATTTGTATCGTAGAAGACCGCTACGTGTTCCCAAACTAACCTACCACCATAAAATAGTAAGGTTGCAATGGGCTAGAGAAATGGTACATCATGGTCCTAACTGGAATAACGTGATGTTCTCTGATGAGTCAAAAATTGGCTTGGTATCTGATTCGCGAATAACACTGGTTTGGAGGGCTCCAGGACGACAAGCCCGACTAGAAACAGCCCAACTGCGTGTCCCATTTGAAGGTGGCAGTATTATGGTTTGGGATTGTATTATGAGTGGTACACGGACGCCACTGCTGGTTCTGGAGAGAAGAGTAACTGGTGCTGTGTACATCTAGAAAGTTTTAAATCCTGTCGTACGTCTATTCCGAGGAGCAGTAGGTGATGAATTTGTGTTTATGCATGACAACGCACCTCCTCATCGAACAGCAGCAGTACAAAATTTTCTGGAAGAAGAAGGAATATCTACATTACAGTGGCCTTCGAATTTCCCCGACATGAACGTTATTGAATATGCTTGGGACATTCTCAAAACACGCATCAAGAAGCGAAACAATCCTCCTATTACACTTCGAGAACTAAAAGATGCTACTCGTGAAGAATGGGAGAGAATTCCGCAAGCCCAGCTCGACCAGTTAATGGGCAGCATGCCAAATCGCCTACAGGCATACATACAGGCCAATGGAGGAAATACTAATTATTTGTTGTATTAAAAATTATTTTTTTCTACACTAATTTATTTTTAAATAAGTTGTACATTGTAAGTTTTTCACTCCAATAGAATAAAGAATTTTTTTGCATATCGTTTATCTGGTTTTAAGATTTATTTAGTATTGTTAAGTATTAAAACAAAATAATGTTTAACTATTCAGAAGATTTTATATATAAAAATCAATAAAAAGCTAAAATATTCCAACATTCCAAACTTTTGGACATTTACTACTATACTTATACGAATACCAACAAACATTTTTTCATTGTGATATTATTATCGCAAAGTTAAGTATGACCAATCTAATAATATTTTATTAGGTTTTTTTCACTTTTATAAAAACTCATTTGGTTAGTCGGTTATATATTTACTCTAAATAACACATCTGTTCCAGTTAGCGAGTACCAGACGTAAACTAGTCCAACAAAACAAATGAATAATAAATTTAATTTGATTTTAATTACGAAATAAAAAACAGCCTACATATTTGGGAGACTATACGACGTTAATAGCAGTTTTTATGTGGCTACGCATTCGATAGTTTTATTCATTTAAAAATTGCAATTTATTAGTTTTGGAATGGCGCATAATACGGAATGCACAGTGCAATTTCATATTTTGTGCATTGGATATTGGATCGTTTTAGATTTTTTCTCAGTATTACATCGTACATACCACCGGGATGTAGCTTGCCTGCCGTCAACAAAATTACTATAGCCAATTTGATAGCCAACGCTCGATAATCGAGCTCGGCACATGAAGAAGAAGATTTATTTTTAATATAATATCATAATAATATGGAAAATATTCTTATCAAAATTAGACGTTTTCTCTACGATACTTTCGTATAATTCCAAAACATTCACAGATCAAAGTTACACTTGAATCTATTTCATCAACAAACCGGTTAGGAATCCCCGTGTCAGTAGTAACAAGTTGTCAAGTCCATAGACTTGGACACTTTTTGACACTTAAGAACTTCTTGCACTGAAATTATGATTGATTAAAATTTTAAGATATGGGATTTTTTTTATTAAAAATCTGACTTTGCCAGCTTATAGTACACATAATTGTATATAGATGTCGCTACCTAACTCAATTCTAGAAAAATATGGACTTAGCTACTTTTTGAACTGACCACTTCAATTATTTAAAGTACATATTAGCCTTTCCGATAAAATCAGTGTAAGTGCAGTTACAAGATTATTCGATTAAGCATTATATTTATATTAAAATCTGTAGCTAAGACAGTTCAAAAAACTATCAAATAAATTGGTATCTTTTCTGAAGAATATCTTAAATGTTGGTTACAACGCTATTCTTTTCAGGGGTCGATATATTATAAGATATAAATTATAACTTAACTTTTTACTGAATGATTTCACAAATCATTGCAGTTTATTTTTTTATAATAAAGTTTGAATAGGCAAAACCAAACATAAATACTAAAATCCAAATGATGTGTTTAAAACAACTCAAGAGGAAAACAATTTGCAAACGGTTTTATATCCGATGAGAATTACTTTCGTGTCAGAATCAGGATCGATTAATCACAGTTCGATTAAATTCAGTTTAGGACCGTATTAAGTAAGATAATAAGGATTGCAATATAAAATTTTGCTTCACTTTTGTAACTTTTTCAGGCATCTGAGAAAAACGTCAGTTGTTGATCATATTATTATTGTTTAATAAGTTTAATATTATAGTGTGCAGAAAGGGAAACTAATATTCAATCAAAAGACCAAATGGTACTGCTTCGTTACGGTTACTTAATTTGACAAAAATAATTTACCAAAAAACAACAATCAGATTATTTTGGGTAGATGAACGCACTTAGACAAGGCGAAAAGCTTGTACAACAAAGAAGCAGCTGCCTTATTAATAATTGGTGAATGCAGAGACAATGCCTATGCAGTTCAGTTAGTGTTCAAGATGCCAAACGATCTAGTCGACCAACAATTAGTGATGACAAAAATTGCGGAATCTGTGGAATCAGTCACAGGACAGTACAACAAGTGTTGTCTAAAAACAAATGTCATCCATACAAATTAATAATTATTCATCAATTTTCAGATGTTGAAGACGAAATTTTTAAAAAATGTCTAATCAAATTCATTTACAGTCAGATTACATAAGAACAATTTATTGTAGTGACGAAAGTACTTTTTCTCTCAATGGCAATGTTAACACACACAATGCGAGGTATTAGAGTGACACAATTCCTCACGTCTCTCGATAAACACACTCAAATTTCCAGAAAAAGTAAATATTTGGACAAGAAAATGTGAAAAGTGAGCTAGATATAATGGAAATAATGAATGTAATAAAGAAAGTTGCAGAACCATTAGAATGTTTTAGTTATATGTTGGTGGTAAAGAAGCCAGACAACTCATCATCATCATCACGTAGCGCTACAACCCTGGGTGGGTCTTGGCTGACTGTACAACTTTTTTCCAATTTGTTCGGTCTTCCATCAACCTAGGGTCAAATGGAATGTTCATTTTTCCAGATACCTCACTCACCCTCATTTCCTCACTTTAGATATTTCACCCTCCATACAGACTTTGGTCATCCGAATGAGTTTCTTTGGTATTGAGAGCTCCGCCATGGCATTCCATACTTATCTTCTTTCTACGCTATCATATGCATGTCGAAAGTCTATAAAAAGATTGTGAATGGGTCTGTTATACTCCCAACCCTTTTCTAGAAGTTATCTCAGCGTGAATAGTTGATCTATTATTGATCTGTTTGCCCTAAAACCGGCTTGATATTCGCCTAGGGCATTTTCAGCATAAGGGATTAGTCTACTAAGAATGATGTTTGAGAGGGTTTTATATGCCGTGTTTAGCAGTGAAATTCCTCTATAATTCGCGCATTTTGTTTTGTCCCCTTTATTGTGGATGGGGACTATTATGTTTTCCTTCCATCGTGCTGGTATCCTTTCTTCTAACCATATGTGCATTATTAGCTGGTGGATTTGGTGAATCTGTAGTGCGTCTCCCCCATATTTCAGAAGTTCTGCTGGTATATCGTCCGTACCAGACAACTCATTAAGAATTCATTTGTATCCCCAAATAAATTAACAACAAGATTGTAAGAGAACGTTTACAATTGCCTACATTTGTAGAAATTGCAAGTAGAATGGCCGGTACAGGTTCGTTGGGATAAATGTTCCCATGAGATTTTTTTACATAATCACCTTGATGAGTGAGATACCCTAAAATAAGGTTTAAGAAGTCCCCCTAGTCAAAAAGTTGTTCAAAATTTTTTAAATAATTTCTTTGAACAAATTTTAACAATCTTAAACTTTCTACTAGAAATAAATCAATTATTTTTCTGTTTTTAAATGCAAAGTTCTCGCGTTCTCTGTCTTTCTGTGAATAGAACCCCAGACCGCAAGAGTTCTCACTGGCCGCCAAGTTCTTACCTCTGGCAGTGTGTGTTATTAGATTGGGACGTAACAACTACAAAAAATGCAGAACTCAAAACACTTGGTCACTGTTGGTTTGCACACGGGTTTAAGGCGGGTTTACACGATCCAAGAATGCTTGGATTCCAACTTGGACCAAGTCGACTTGTATAAATATACTTGTACCAAGTTGGTTGCCACAGTTAAATGACTTGGATGTCAAATAACCATTGTAAATATGGCGAAAGTGATTGTGAAAGGTGTTCTAGTGGTTGCTGATATATTGATATATGAGTTTGAAATCCAGAAAAAAAGGATAAAAAAGAAAAAATGCCGCACGTCTAGCATCTAGCATTTTTATATTCCTTTATCTGTACATTCCATATTGCTTCCTCAGCTTCGTATAACTCCATGAATCTAACACTCTTCCTTTCAGACCATTTTCTTTTTGTGTTTATTTCTCGTTTTCAATTTTTTGACACCGACGCCAGTTTAATTTTACAATATCACACTACTTGGATCCAAGGTAGTTGGCCAGTGTCCTACTTAACTTGGATAGAACCTGTTGATACAAGTGCACTTGAATGAACAGGTGACACGATCAAAGTAGCATCCAAGAGCTGCGCGCGCAACGTTCAAGCAGACTTTAACCAAGTACACTTGGATCGTGTCAACTCGCCTTTAGCGATTAAAAAACGATGTTTTAAAAAAAAATAAGCTCAAAATAGGTACTTATCGAAAATTATAGAACAAGATTTAAACTTGAATTAAGTTCCTTGGTGAATTTAAAAATATTATTTTGTACTTCAAAGTTTTTTGAGCCTTGAAAATCGTAATTCTGAAAAATTACAAGAACCTGTTTTGTTCAGAATGATCCATAAAATTAAAAAAAAAATTGTCCGAGCCGAAAAAATTGGTTGTTACAATTTGCTTAAAAAAAACTACTTTGGCCTGGGCGATCTTTTAAACCTTATTTTATGGTACTTATCTTATAAAAGTGATTCTGCAAAATGGCGTCCGAAGTGGTCTAGAAAACTTTATGTGATGTAAGTAGTTTAAGTGGCCTTGTCGTTTCAAGCACATTCTAGTCAGATTTTTTTAAACGCAGCAGTGTATTGAATTATGAGGTTGTGAGTTAAAATTCGCGAGTAAATTAAGTAGCACTATGGTCCGTTGATTCCTACCGGAATGCCTATCTAAAATCTATATTTATCCAATGCGGACATATAATTATTTATATGTCATATTTTTATTATATTTTACAAGTACTAAATTATGTAAAATAATTATTCAAATTTAACATCAAATATTCTGTATAAAGATAAATCATCGACAAACAATTCTCAACACCTGAATGTCCAAGCCACATTATAAATTTAGGCTGCAATTTAGAAAATTATTATTAAACTCTTTGTGGTAAATTATAATAATTAACTAACATTATAGGTAAATAAAGGTGGTATCAGATTTAATTTAAAATATCAATATTATTTAAATCCCTGTTTTATTGGTATACATATGCGTTTTAGCGGAACTATTTAATATGAAACAGAGATTTTAAAATACAATATTATGGACGAAAGTATCGACTTAATCATCAATATGGTTTTAATTGGATATATTAAATGGCTATCGAGCAGTAAATAATGCTGTGAAAAATGTTTATTTACAGATAGATGGACGAGAATATAGTTATGGAAGCCACATGGACGAAACTTAGTCTTCAGAAGAATTGGCAAAGGGTGTGCCAGTTATAATCACATACACAGACCGTTATTTTAGGTAATGATGGAATAGTGCTATGAGGCGTTATTGCTTGGAAAGGACATCCCGAACTTTTCAGCTTGTGACAGCTGATATATTAATGCTAATGTATGATAATGTACGTCCTAATGTTGCTAGAATATTGAATAATTACCTCGACGAAGTTCAATTTGAAAGATAAAAGTAGAATTTGAATAAGTTGGGCCCATAACGGTTTCTTAATATTGTTCTGAAGCTATTTTCTTGTAGCATTTTAAAATAATTACTATTTAAATGGGAATAAGCCACAATCAAAGGTTAACGTACGTTTATTGACGTTTCAATTTCCACTTCGGAAATCGTTCTCAAAATACAAACATTAGTAAATTTAATTTAACCTTTAATTGTGGCTTATTCGCTTATACATATTAATTACTTTAACATGCCACAAGAAAATAGCTTAAGAACAATAGAATTTGAATTTGAAAAATATAAATAAAGTTTTGTTTTTAGAAAAAAGTATTCTGATATATTTATGATATTTTAAAAATATTCCATGTTTTTGTCCATGAGTGTATAAACGATTTTTGATCAAACCAGAATATTAGTTATCAATGAACGGTTAAAAGTAATTAAAAATTGGATGGTCAAGCGGATTATATTTTCTTTATGAAAGGTATCGATGTTGAAGGACCCAGGAAGCCGTCGTATCTTTTATTAAGACAATTTGGTCTTTTTTTTTAATTTCTATGGCTTGTCGGATAATTCTTGGTTCTGGAGTTTTCAAAATCAATTTTGTGACCTATATAAAGATGGTGTTGATCTAGAGCTGAAATTAATGCAAAATTGTGAACATAAATAAAATGTTCATAAATTATATTTTGGATTTTTTGATTTGTTGGGTCTATGTAAGTATTTTAATTGATGAAGAGATGAAAGTTTTTGTTGTGTGGTAAATATTTTCTTTATTCCTCTTAATTTAAAATTTTTTCCGATTTTGTCAGTGACACCTTTGATGTAAGGAACAAAAGCTTTCGTCTGATGAGAGTCTAAGTTGAGATTGATTAAGAGATTGATGTCTGTGGATGCTTCTATTGATGTGATTTTCGCGTTAACTATTTTGGATGAGGGCTTGTTTTAAACTAGAGAGCTCAGAGGGTTTACCTGCATCATCGCAAAGACGTATTGATCTGAAAACAAGGGTAACATTGACTGAATAAATTAGTGAAGGTAGATGATGAGAGCTGCCAAGTAAGTAACGACTGGTATGGGTGTGTTTTTGATAAACAAAGTGATGAAAAGCTTGAAGAGCATTATTTGAGCGCTACAGTATTGCAGCCAAATTCCTTCATAATAAATTCCTTCATTAAATTACAAGAATTAAATCGGGAATTGACGATAAACTTGCACACGATTAACGAACTTAGAAAAAACAACACATTTTTTGACCACAAAGATCAACACAAATATATATTCAATAACACCCGTGGACAAAGATCTATGATAGACTATTTTAAAACTAACAGAGATATACATCTGTTAAAACTCAAAAAATTAAGAAATAAAAGGATACCAAAAGAGAGAAAAACAACTTAAAATAATCTGCTAGGCAGGCAACGCAATACTATTCTCTCAAAGTAAAGATGATTTACAACGTATGCTGCACCAATTTAATGTAACCCACAAAATTAAACATGTTTATTTCCCAAAAAAAGACAAAATGCATAGTTTTAACAGTAAATTTACTAAGATGTAAATTTAGAGCTGGAAGGTCAGATAATAGAAAAAGTGATGGAGTTTAAATATCAAGACATTACTTATCTAGCTAGAAAAAGCTCGAAACTAAAATGAAAGATCAAGTGAATAGAGCAAACAGAGCCGGAGGCTGCCTGAATGAAACAATATGGAGAAGTTAAAATATCGGGAAAGAAATGAAAGGCAGAATTTACAAAACACTCGTTAGATCAATAATAACATACGCTGCAGAAACACGACCTATCTCAGAGAGTACAAAAAGGTTGTTAGAAACAGCAGAGATGCAAATATTTAAATTTATGGTAAAACACTATGGATAGAGCTAGAAGTACAGATATACGACATAGATGCAAGGTGGAGAACATCAAGGACTGGGTAAAAAATAGAAAAAAAGAATGGAAAGATCATATAAGCCAAATGACAACAAATAGAGTAGTAAAAACGAAAATAGTCGGTTCCCCAATAGGAAGACAATCAGTAGGAAGACCACGAAAACTATGGAATGACAACTTACTGGAAGCACATTAAAAAACAGGCAGATTCATGTCTACATAAAAGAAGAAGAAGCAGAAAAAGGACAGACTTTAAATCTTAATTAAAAATTAAATGTGTAACTGTGTTTCATCCGTCTACAACCAAACTGGCAGGCAACAAAATTCAAAGATATTCGTTTTGTTTAAATGACCGATAATTAAAAAATATATAAAACTAGATAAAAAATAATTTTTTTTTAAATTTTCCATACTCTAACAACAGAAATATTTAAGCAACCTTTGATCGTTTATTGACAAAAATTTAAAATTATAATAAGCGAGAGTTTTTCAATAAAATAAACAACTTTTTTCTACGATAGCTAAAAATATACACAATTCTTTATCGATAGTACTAATAATTTTCATATAAAATGCTGTAAAAGGTGTCCAAGTATTAATGTAAGGACAATCATTAAAATCTTGGAATTTCCGTTAGTTCTCTTTTAACTTGAATTGACCGTTAAACATTCAAACAATAAATTTCCAAAAATATTTTTAGAAAAAAAAATATAGAAACAGGTAGTGCGTATATATTAATTTAAATGAGCAACCAACAAGCAAAGATGATAAAAAATGGTTTTTAAGTATATTTATATTTAAAGGCATATCAATAAAACGATACAAAAATACAAGTTACTCTAGCAACGAATAAAAATCATATTACTGTTTACACATCAAATACGAAGAAATATATAACATTACATAATATTAACAGTTAACAAGACAATGAAAAACTATTATAGCAAAAATGTCGCCATCAAAATATGTTCAGATTTGTTTAATATATTTTAATAGTAGTTTAAATTTATATATATTTTTTGTCAACACCTAGTTAAAAAAAACTATTGATAATAATAAACGTAGTATTTAGAAAATATTAATAGAAACTCATTTTTCTTTCTCTAATGTAATTATTTTACAGATCAAGTATAATATACCAACTAATGAACTATATAGAAACTCAATCAAGGGAACTGAAATACTAACCGCAGCAAATGTCCTCTCAGAACACAACTTGTTGATCACTGAGTTGAAACTCAATATATCAAGGCTATTAATAAATGGAAACAATGGATGGAAATATTATGATGATAGAAAAAAGAAAATAAAAACTTAAACAGGCTAAGAAATAATATATAAAAGGTATAAAAATCAATTAAAAAAAATGAGAATTAATATTTCAAATGGCAAAATAAATTCGATTTAAAAATAAATTGGAAATAAAGAACTAAAAGAAGATTGACAGTAGTTGTCAGGTCCAGGTAATATCCCACCAGAACTACTAAAATACGTAACCCGACAAATTATACAGGCAGCTAACCAACATGTATCAAAAATGTATAAATGGAAAGAATATACCGGAAGAGTAAAGAACTTCAGTTAATTTAACCATACATAAAAACGGAGCTATATATAAAGCGGAAATATTTCGAGATTTTACGAAAAATTAATAAAACAGAGAATAGAGGAAGAATACAGTGACGACTATTGACCATCTCATTACAATTACAACTCGTAGAAAAAACCAAACGAACCAAAATCAAACAATACACCTCCTATATGTAGATCTTCGAAAAGCATATGACAGTGTACCACATATGCCTTCGATTAGGTAAAAAAATTGAATATTTAGACAACTGGATATTTGCATCTTAAAAATCTTCCATTAAAAACTTTAAGTACATCCATAAATACATTAATCAACAAAGACTTAAATCTAATCCTAATAAAACCCGGATTAGGTAGTTTTACTAAAACAACAAAATGGCCCACAAACAAATTGACAGCCAACAGCTTAAGCACAATTAATTCTTAAATAGCTGGATTCTGACTAGAATACTTTTGTTGAACAAAGATCTAGAAACTATACTTCGATGCTCAGATCGTGGACTAAAACCACCAACTAAAGATGCAATAAACCAACAATTTCCTAAAACACGTTCTTTACTTGCTTACTTTACTTTACTTGTCACGACTAAAAATAACGTGGTATTGATAACTTTTGATTATAAAATGATTGTAAAAAATAATAGTTTTAGATATCTAGGATTAGTATTATATGCAAAAGGAAGAAATATATGCAGATACATGCAGCAGAGTAAGAACAAGATAAATGAAATGGAAGGACAATAGGTATGACAATTTAAACGAGAGAAAGATTCCACTGATACTATAAAGTAAATTATGAGACTGCTCTGAGACTAGATCTCATACGAGTATTGTTGCTTTCTGCACATAAGATGACCTCTATTATAACATACGAGGCCATCAGAAAGGAAGGATAATATATTATACGTTTAATCTAGAACTCGCTGGTTTCTTCCTTTTACTTATGTCGCCAATAGCTTAATTCCGGCTTTACGATTGGTCAAATTGCAGCCAATGGTATTGTCGAAAATTGAGCATTGGCTGTCGTGCAAGCCCCAATGACAGAGCGTCATGGAGCACTTAACTTACTTAATTTCATATAAGTATAGGTGCACGACGGCCAAAAGTTCGTTTTGGTCTGAATAGGGTTCTGCAGAACCAGCCTTCTTGACATTAGAGACCTTCTGGTTGATTTAGTTCCCAGAAACTCTGCTTTTTATTGCACCTAACCGCTATCCTTTTATTTCAGGATTTTTCTAAGTTTTCTAGCAAGACTTAGTCTAATTTATATTTAAATTGTATTTATTTCAGCTTTTTTGACTTAGGATATTTCTCATGAAATATTTTATTTCGAATTAAATCGTATTTTCGACTTAGTACGATTTCATACATTTCTTCTATTTTCAAGGTATTTTCGGCTTAGAAAATTTTGGTAAGATATTTATTTCTGATTTAATAACTTAGGATAATTTGAATTATCTGGTTATTTCTTTCAGGATTTTTCTATGTTCTTAAACGAACTCTTTTAACTTAGCATAATTTCGTAAATTATTGTTATTTTAATTTCTCTTTCAGATTTTTTCTAAGTTCATAAACGAACTTATTTATTTGGCATTTTTCGACGAATTTAGACTTGGGGGATAATTTTGTAAAATTATTTCTCTTTTAGATTTTCTAAGTTCTTGAACGGAACTTGAAAGAATTTTGTAATATTTCTTTCAGCGACTTGGGATAATTTCTGACAAATTATTTCTTTTTCTTTAGGGACTTTGAAATATTTTTAATATTTTACTTCTCTTTTAGTGACTTTGAAATATTTTTGTTATAACTTAACTTTTGTTTATACTTTTATTATAACTTAGAATATTTTTCTACATTTTAGGTCTCATCGACTTGGGAAATTTTCGATAGTCGAAAACTTCCAATAACTTGCTTTGTGTTGATATTTCGTTACATGTGTTTATTGATTCGTCCCGAAGTCACCACGACGAACACTTCTATCACATTTTTCGAAATTTTTGGGACTTTCAAAATTTTTACTTTTTTACATACATTCGTCATTTGGCCCCACGGCAGGGATGTTTTGGTGTCATTTCAAACCCATCTGAATGGTAAATATCATAGTATCCAATTCACGATGAAGGGGAAAGCTCATTCATACCTACTGTTTCTCGACGTTATTAGAAAGTATTGTTCTGAACCTATTTTCTTGTGGCAGTTTAAAGTAATTACTATTTAAATGGGAATAAGCCACAATTTAAAGTTAAAATAAGTTTATTGACGTTTCAATTTCTCCTTCGGAAATCGTTCTCAAAATACAAATATTAATGTTTAAAGCGTACCAAGCAGGAAAATTGGGTGAAGAGAATTCAAAAAAGTTTATCCTATGAAGATGTTATCGTTGCTGCATTTTTAGACAGGGAAGTTGCCTTATATATCTATCGATTCAATACATAGTGCACTGATGAGGAAGGAAATCAACAATACAACATGCAAATGGATTATTCAGATGCTTCGGAGCAGAATAATATCCACAGATGCTGTAAACAAGAGTGCAACTTAAGAATGCTCTCAAGGAAGTGTATTGTCATTAATATTATGGAATACAGGCATTGATAACCTGATTAATGGACTAAACAGCTAAGAAATCTGAGTCCAGGGATTTACAGAACAATATTTTAACAGACTAAAGTAAAAATTTTACGGTACTGTTGCGTATCAGATGCGATTTTACATAAATAATTGTTACCTGAAAGAGAACCTATCTATGAACTTTTCTAAAACTAAACTAGTAAAATTTGCTAATAAGAGGAAGCTTACTAAATTAACTAAGCTGAAAATATTTAAAGAGAAACTAGAAAAATAACCAATGAGGTCAAGTATTTAAGGGATAACCTTGGATTCAAATATCAATTGGGGCATTAATAATAACAACATAACCAGCATGGTTACGTGACACATCTGGGACCGCAGACGTGTTGTAGGTAGAACCTGCGGGCTGAAACCAAAGGTATTATGTTGGTTATCCACATCAGTAATAAGACCGACAGTTATATGTGATTCAGTACTTCGGCGGAAACAGGCGGCTCTACAATCTTGTGCGACCTCTTTCACAAACCTACAAGACAAGTACCTTTTTAATATGATAAGAGCCTTGAATAGTACGGGAACGGATCTTTAGAGCCTATCACAGATATTTCCCACTGGAATTATATTTTTGGCGGTAGTCTTTATTACCATTCTGAGACTTAAAGAAAACAATACTAGCACTTAATTATGTATTGACTATTCACACAAATAGTACTGAAACAATACTTAAGAAATGTATCTTTCAAATGAACTTAGATATGATGATACCAGCACTATTCTTCACTGAGAACATTAAAACAATTATACTATCTAGAGAAGTACCAAACATTAATGGGGAATTAATATAGTTTATCGATTGATTTGAAACTACTAAAATCTTATCGTGTCCCAAGCTTAAGTTTTTGATTGTGTGATTCCAAAAAAAAGAGTATCAATATTTATATGTTGAGGTCTTACGATCCTGCCCCAGTGACTTAAGTGTCTAGTCTGAACTAAAAAGTCGAAGAGATTATATGGGACTTAAGTGTCTAGTCTGAACTAAAAAGTCGAAGAGATTATATGGGTCTTATTGGAAACTAATTAAATAAAGACAAAAATACATCGATTTGGAAAAATGGAACAGGACCTACAATTTTAAACCTCAAATACGATATGCTAAAAAATAGCATAATTGAAAAAAAAAAGCACTGGGAATAAATTATTTCAAATAAAAATATAAACAAAAAACACAAAAGAGTTATTTATACTATGGTTTGTTTTTTAACCAGAAGGGTGATTCAAATTAACCGCGCCGTAATGCTTGTTTGTAATTGGTCCAACCGCAAGCAAGTTTCGCCACTAAATTATGACATTTTGAAACTAATGACATTTATGAAATTTTTAAATTCAAAATTAATATTGGCGATTTTTGTGCGTTATTCCTTTAATTTTTAGATTTTTCGTTTGCATTTATATAAAAAACAGTTCTTTTCAGAACTATTGAGCGACGTATTAGTGTTATTAACATAACAATATGGATTCAATGCCAAGTACTAGTGGTAATTATCCTTCTCCACCTAAAAAACGCCGAGTAAATTTGGGTCATATATCATCAAATGAAAAAAAAATGCATTATAAATATTGTTCTAAAGCTATTTTCTTGTGTCATTTTAAAGTAATTACTATTTAAATGGGAATAAGCCATAATTAAAGGTTAAAGTAAGTTTATTGACGTTTCAATGTCCACTTTGGAAATCGTTCTCAAAATACAAACATTGACGTTTCAATTTTCACTTCGGTAATAGTTCTCAAAATACAAACATTTACAAAAATGTTTGTATTGTGAAAACGATTTCCGAAGTGGAAATTGAAATGTCAATAAACTTAATTTATTCTTTAATTGTGGCTTGTTCCCATTTAAATAGTGATTACGTTATAAACATGTACAAACAAATAAAAATTGATAATCCTGGAATGAAAATAACAGCCATGGTCGCAAAATTGAAACAGGCAACAGGTTAGTTTTGCAGAATATTTATTGTTAAGATCAAGACTTACTAAATTACTGTGCTAATTTTAGGTGTTGAGAATTCAACTATTTACAGAACAATTAAAGAATATAAGCATACTGGAACAATAAGATGTCCTAACAATATTGGTGGTCGACCTTCTATCCTTGCAACAAACGATGAAAGAGTTAAAACAAAAAATATATTGGTAATGAATTAGAAAAAATTATTATTCAAACATAAACAAACAAAGTTAGGTTAAAATCAACGTGTGAGGTTGTCCGATACTAATTACTGGATTAGGGCAAGGCCGAGATAATCAACCAAAAAGAACATTTATTTGGTGATTTTACTAGTAACTTTGTTGGGTTGAATCTGTGTTTTTAGTTTACTACTCCTGGTTAAAAAACAAACCATAGACATATACTAGAGCATGCCTACAATAATAGACATTAATAAAACTAAACAACCAAAAAGGTGTGCCGACTTTAAAACATTAATTAACCTTTACAAATCACTTATTAGAAGTTAATTAGATTACGGTTGCATATCTTACGGTGCTGCAAGCAAAACTGCTTTTAAAAAAACTAAATAGCATACAATCTACAGCTTTGAGATTAGCACTAGGTGCCTTCAGAACTAGTCCTATTAGTAGCTTACAAGTTTTAGCGAGAGAACCACCTCTATATATTAGACGCCAACAACTATCCCCAGTATTCTCCCAAATTTGCCATCCGAATATTGGTTCTACAAAACCAACTAAAAACAGTACTCCCCTTATAGAACGAATAAGTCTTCTAATTTTGATATGGATAAGCTAAATTGATCTCTACAAGTCAGTGTAAATTTTCCTCCATGGATAATCCAACTACTTACCATTGATTTAACCCTCACAAAATACCCCAAATCAACTACAAATCCGATTTTCATTAAACACTTGTACTCCGAAGTGATATCTCATTATCCTAATTATCTCCAAATTTTCAGGGATGCCTCTAAAGCTCATGGCGGACAGGCTGCTGCATACTACTGTAAATACACTACTCACACTATATCCTTACCTACAAACTGCTGCATCCTCACAGGCGAGGCCACAGCCATTTTGGAAGCCTTAATTTTCTTTAAAACGCGTAGTGAGAATAAATGTGTCATTATCACTGACTCATTAAATGCTCTATTAGGTGTAAAACAAATATACCCTACAAATCCAATATTTCGGGCTATAAAAAATGAGATAAATGTAATTAAATCAACTCGAAAAGAAGTAGCATTTATCTGGGTACCGTCGCATGTAGTAATAGCTGGAAATGAGAAAGTGGACAACCTAGCAAACACAAGTCGAATAAACTCACAATACACAACCAAAACCATAAATTACCCATATTCCGATCTCAAAAACCTAATTAAAGACCACTGTATGAACATATGGCAAGACTACTGGAAATATTCAGGAACCAAACTATATGAGATTTATCCCCTTGTGAAGACCATCTTAAATAATCCATCCAATAGAAGGGATCAAATAATAATTAACCGACTAAGAATTGGATACACTGCACTGACCCATAGATTCTTAATCAACAAAGAACCTTCTCCAACCTGCAGAAACTGTTCTCTCCCATTGACGGTGAAGCATATTCTGATTGACTGCCAGCACCACGAAGAAACAAGAAAATATGGAATCTCAGATGACATCAAAACCACTTTAACCATAAACACTGACCATGTTATAAATTATTTAAAAGATTTACGTTTATATACATCTATTTAATGTAAATAAAATGAACTTTTGTGTACGTTACTCCACTAATAACCCTTCGTGGTTGATGTGGATTATATGTTTTTTCTAAAAAAAAAAACTAAAAAGGTATAGTCAGATTAAAAGAATGACGAATACAGAAATATCTAAATAAATCCTGATGTCAAAACCTACAGAATATTAAAAGAGGAAACAGAATCAAGAAAAAAATCTGAAAAAAAGCAGAATTAAAGGCTAAAATCTATATACATTTAAGCCTTTACATTTCATTTAAGCCTTAACATACCATAGTCTTATTATTTTGATTGGTTTCAAACGCAATGAGGTTGCATATACACTCTCAATACTTTATAATCCATTTTATACGCTATTTTTGCGTGTTATTTTAGTTGTAATTATTGGGTTGTTGCCATTAATTAAAACAAGTTGTTTTCAGTCGTTTAGTTTTATAACTATTTTTTACTTTCTGACAGACTGGAGCGTTTTTTATGGGTTTTTATTTTTTTGTGGTAGTTTTAATCGGTTTTATAATTTAATTAGATAAACACGTAATGTTGAGGTAGGTTGATAGCAGTTTGATTAATTTGTAAAACATGATCTTTAAATCGTCAATATAAAAAAAGTTTTATAAAATAATTTATAATTAAAAAAATTATAAAAGGAGGCAACACCTATTTTATTGAGTTTAGGTTAGAACTGTGCGTATGGCAACCATGTGTTTGAGCTCTGATCTTGTGTTGTATATTTGGAGGATATGTACTAACATCAATAAGTATATATTGGGAAAAACTCTGTTTTAGATATACAGTTTTTATGTTTTTTCAACTGCTGGAGCTTTTAGGCTTACTTTAGTCTCATCGGAGAAAAGAACTAGTATCCAATCATCGATGGTCCAATTTTGATGCAATCTTGCAAAGTTCAATCTCTGAACCCTGTGTTCTATGGTAAGCAAGGGTTTTTTGGCCGGTTTCCTGTTGCTCAATTCTGCTTCATGTAAACGTCTTCTAACTATTCGACACGATATCGCGACATTTCGAATATCTGCTAGTTCATTTTTTAGCAAATTGCTGGTGACTTTCCTATCTCTAAGAGCACGTTGTCTCAAAAAACGATCATCAATTTGATTAGTCCAACGTTTTTGCCCTTGACCTGGTCTTCGATGGTACGACTCATCGAACGGACAGTTTGATTAATTTGTAAAACATGATCTTTAAATCGTCAATATAAAAAAAGTTTTATAAGATAATTTATAATTAAAAAAATAATAAAAGGAGGCAACACCTATTTTCTTGAGTTTAAGTTAGAACTGTGCGTATGGCAACCATGTGTTTGAGCTCTGATCTTGTGTTGTATATTTGGAGGATATGTACCAACATCAATAAGTATATATTGGGACAAACTCTGTTTTAGATATAAAGTTTTTATGTTTTCTCAACTGCTACCCTTTTAATAACAAAATCTACTGTTTCATTGTGTACTTACAATATTTAAAATACATTTATAATTTACTAGATTTGTATTAAATATGTTTTCTATAACCTTTAGTTGTGGCTTATTCCCATTTAAATAGTAATTCTTTATTGTTATCTTTAAACCAGATAAACCACCCGATAGTCCCAAGGGCTTCAGAACAATATCTCTGTTGTCTTCAACGTACAAGATACTAGAACGGTCAATCTATAACTGAATCAGCATGCATCTCTTCTAAATGATTTCAGTTGACAAAGCTGGGTTTAGATCCAAAAAGGAGGTTCTATCACTCACCACCCCCATCGACACACGATTTCAAATAAAACTCAAAACTTCAGCTGTATTTATTAACTTATCAGCGACCTATGCTACAGTTTGAAGAGAGGGTATGATATAAAAAATTCTTTATATAAGTCGTCACGCTTATCAGCTTTGTATCAGCTTCCCAAGAAATCTAAAGAACGGGCTACCACAAGACTACACATTTAAAATATGCCAGAAACAAGATCAAGAACATTTGGCTATGGACAAAAGGTTCACTAATTTACAAAATTCTGTAGGTCTGACATAATCTTTAGGATGTAAATATTGAGCTAGTGTATACGAATAAGGGGCCTAATGATGTTTTTTAAAAAATTCTGTAAATTTTTTACTCGGTACATGTAACAGTTACTCACATTCCCGTAATAATGGACTTGGATTAGCTGTAAAAATCCCAGATATGTATTTGTAAGTCTTCATTACCGACGTGGGTTTTGAGTTTGCTCCTTTTACGTATAAACTGATTAAACTGGAAACTGGAAACAGTTGTTCAACAAACGTTTTATAATTTGCTCGAGGCGTGTCAGGATATCTCTCAGCAAAAACAGAGCAAGTTCTAGATACTATTCTGTTACACTCACCGTAAATTATAATTAAATTTAAAAATCTATCATTTGTATATTTTAAATGAGCCATTATTGTTTTGCCAAGAAAATTAGGCAAATTGTTATCATAACTGTCATCCAACGGCATACAATAAAGTTACTAAACAGTGTGTAAAAGCCAAATGGAATAAATTCATTATTTAGGTTACTGTACATATTTATAAAAAATCCCGAAACACGTCAAATTTAAATTATAACTTGACATTCTTTAACGTGAAAATGCAACCCCTACCTTCAACCCCCTTCGAATGACAGGTACAACCCCCAATTTTTAAAATAGGAAGTATAGGCTTGTGATATATCGTTTGAAAGGTCTTTTTATTATCCATTCAAAAATGTTGTCGCTTTTAAGTTTATTAAGATTAATTAAGATAAAATAAATTAAAATCATGTGGTTACCGAAATTCGCTAAAATATACTCAAAACTTATTTCCCGTTTAGGTCTTGATAATGAGAAAGTGAACAAAAACCATAGCAATGTGGTTTTTAGATGGTAACCATTAAAAAACTTTAAAGAATTTCCGTGGTAACGTTATTTTAACACGAATTAGTAAATTGTTTTATTTAAGTTGTCAGTATTTTAATTTAAGTAAAAAGTTCGTTCAATTCAATTCTGAAAAATGGTTAGATTAACGGAAATGCATAAAATAACAGTTTTACAAATAATTGGTTACGGAGATAACACCTGAACACAACAGGAAGTAACTCGCCTATTTCATGAGAAATTTCCTAATTTACCGCCTATATCCCAAGGAACAATAAGTAAAATAGAGAAGCAGTTTCGCGAGTTTGGTCATGTAAGGCAGATAAAAAAAGCAGCTGCCAATGCACTGAGTGATGAACTCAAATTTGATGTGTTGCTTGAGTTTCAGGAAAATCCACATACATCGAGTAGACAGGCATCCACTACATTCAATGCTAGCCATACATCGATAGTAAACATATTAAAAGAAAATAAATTGCATCCCTATAAGATGATACCTACTCAGGAGCTCATGAAAGACGATTTTGATAGGAGAACTTTTTTTTGTGAGCAAATGACGGACATGTTGGATAACAATATTATCCAATTAGAAGACGTTATGTTTTCTGATGAGTGTACTTTTTCACTTAACGGTCATGCTAATCGGCAAAATTGCTGCTACTGGGCCACGGAAGGCACGCTGCTACTGAGAAGAACACACTCATTCCCCTTAAAAGGTTAATGTTTAGGCAGGGATTGTAAGAAACAATATCATTGGTCCATTTTTCATTGAGGGCAACTTGAGTGGCAACAATTATTTGGCACTACTTTAAAATGATGTCATTCCAACGTTGGTCCTGGATATCCAGGAAGCCCTCAAGTTCCAGCGAATACGATATGGTTTCAGCAGGATGGAGCACCACCACATTACCAACTTAATGTCCGGCAGTACCTCGATACAATATTTCCCAATCGGTGGATAGGGAGGCGAGGATCGATTGAATGGCCAGCGCGATCACCTGATCTTACATTATTAGATTTCTTTTTATGGGGATATGTGAAGAGATATGTGTACAAAACTAAACCTTTTGATTTAAATGACTTAAAAGAACGAATAACGCTTGCGATTAGGTCGATCACGCTTGTTATGTTAAATAATGTTAGAAGTCAGTTTTATTTGAGATTAGGATGTTGCCAAGACGTTCGCGGTGAACATTTTGAACATCTACTTCATTAGCATTCATAGTTCTTTTTCGTGTTCTACATTTTACTACGTTTTGCATTACATTTTAGTTTTTGATTGTATTGTATTGAATTTCGGTAACCACATGATTTTAATTTATTTTATCTTAATTAATCTTAATAAACTTGAAAGCGACAACATTTTTTAATAGAGAATGAAAAGACCTTTCAAACGATATATCACAAACCTATACATCCTATTTTAAAAATTGGGGGTTGTACCTGTCATTCTAAGGGGGTTGAAGGTAGGGGTTGCATTTTCACGTTAAAGAATGTCAAGTTATAATTTAAATTTGACGTGTTTCGGGATTTTTTATAAATATGTACAGTAACCTAAATAATGAATTTATTCCATTTGGCTTTTACACACTGTATATTAAACAATAACTGATATTTGTCAGAATATTCTATAGGCAACTTGATAAATAAATTTTTTGTGACAACAATGTAATAAAGTTAATTTAAATTACATTAGAGGATATTGAACTTTATATACATAGCAGAAAAGTGTAATTTTTATTTCAAAACTATTATAACTCAAAAACGGTCCACAATAGGTATATTATTAACAACAAATATTCAGAATAACCTGAGTATTTCTAAAATTAAAAAATATATAGCGTGTTTCATGAAAAAAAAAATGAAGTTATAAGCAACTTCCGGTATAACCGAAAGTAGCGAATGGACGAAAATATTTTCATTAAACCGTTTATTATTCAAAACCCCTTCTATCCAATTTATATAAGCATTAAAATGCCGAGTGTACATCTTAAGATGAAATTTTCCGGCATAACCATTTAAATTTTAAAGATTTTCATTTGAAATTGCATAATATAAAAGCCAGAAATAAAATAACTATTTTAAATCTAAAATAATTGTTATTAGAATACTAGAATTAGTAAATTAGAATAGAAAATATTAGAATTTAGCATATCACAAAGTTAGAAACAAAAAGAAAACTCTAACTTGAAACGGCAGCGACCGGCCTTGATAGGGAAAGCTTTCAAAATATACTACATATTCACACATACATAATATGTACATACATATAAATAGCAAGTTACATTCATGACTTGCATCGAATCATCTAGTGGTTGAGGAGCTGAAAACATGAAGGCGTTTTTGGTGGTAAGTTTAAAAACAATATTTTTAAAATATAAGAAATTGTAGACGGATAATAGAGAAAAACTGTCTCTTCAATAATAAGGTTTTCAAAATTTGCAAACATAAGTATTCTTCTTAATCTTTTCTTCTTCTTATGTACTTGATCGATTTGAGTATGTTCCATCTTTGGATACATTCTTCTTAAAGTTGAGGATTATCACACTATATTTTATTACTCTTCCTGTACTTCTTTGGCGATTTGATAATTTATCTCCTACTATGTTTTTAAATATGTGCTCTTTTAGTGACTTATGGCGTTGATACATCTCTTTTTTTATTTATTCTCCTGTCGTTTAGGTATTCTGTAATACCTCATTGCATGATAATTATGTTACGTTGTAAGTCCCATAGTGTCTTTCATCTGATATTCCGCACATTTTCACTTTATCAGTACTTTATCTATCTATCTTTGTTTCCAGTATTTTTTTTGTACACCCACGGATGTGGATATTTGAAGCCTTATTAATATTTTCGTCCAGACTGATGTCAAACAGAAGAATGTTTAATGAATCTCACCGTCGACCTTTCTTGACTGGTATAGGCTCTGTTATTTAGTTGTTAGTTTTAGCCTAGATGCTGTTTCTGCTGTAATATGTTTGGATGTTGTTTTATTGTGATTTTTTCTCATTACTCTGATAAAATCTGATAGTATATTTCGCTTGTTTAACAGATGAGTTACGTCATTAAGCTCGATATAGTCAAATCTCTTTTGCAGATTTATACGGCAACAGTTGGCCAAAACGCCTTTTCCAATATTTTCTCCATGATTTGACTGTCGTCAAAAATCGCATCCTTATAGAATTTTTCAGATCTGAAACCTTGTTGTTTATCCATTAGTTTAATTTATATGACTCTTTTGTTAATTAAAATTGTTGATAGTCAGTTTCATAACAATTGTTCCTCTATAACTTTCAGGTACTCTTTCATCGTTCTCTTTAAATATTAAAATTATCATATTTCAATAGTACCCCAACTGGAAGATATTGTGTGACATAGAGCAACTTTTTGTCTTTTGTGTATTCTTAAATGTTTAGTGAGTATATTTCTACAATACTTTAACAATTCGTTTTTGATTTTATACTGGGGGCTTTTGATTTTTAATTTCTCTGACGCTTTATTGATCTATTCTTGACAATTTCTTAACAATTTAGTCAAGTAAGGAGTCCAGATACTAACGTCTGTTTTACTTGAATGTTAGCACAATTATTTTTAATTAGTGTTTTAATAAATTTTCATATCTGCATTCGTAGTCTATAAAAGTCCGATCCCATTCTTTGTTGTATGCTTTATTTTTTGTTTTGTTTTATGTAGTGACTAGTTTTGTTTCTGTTTTGCTGCTTTTGTTAGTTTTTGGTATTTTTTTTGTATCTGTAATTTCAACAAGATTCTTATTATACTTTACCTTATATGATTTTCTGTGGATATTTCTCGTCTTGTCATTTAAGCAATTCTCCCAATTACATCTTTCACCTTCGCCCTGCTTCTCTTTCTAGTTTTGTATATGTTTCCTTAGATAAACTCTTAACATAGCTCGTTCGATGGTCCTCTGTTTGGTTTTTAATTTATTGCCTAATAACTCTGTAAGTATCACGATCTTTATTCCTTAGGTTATAACTGAAGGAATACAACTGTTGAATATCATTTTCTTTAAATTTATTGATATCTTTTTGTTTTTCAACACAACATTTAGTTTTTCCTCTACTGCCCACGTCATTTCGATTCTTCTATACATTTAACAAATATCCAACCAACGACATAAGAGAAAATTACTTAAATTTAAGTAAGTTGAAAATGATTCTTCTTTTAAAACTTTGCATTTTAAGAAAAGTCGACATAACTCAGAACACTCTGGACTTAGGTATAGGAAATTTTTATAAAACTATATTTTATTTTTTGACAATTAGAAAATCCAATAAAATACAGGATGTCCCATAAGAAAAACTATAACTTTGACATGCTGCAATTTATTGGGACACCCTATATATTTTAAAATTATTTTAAAATGTAGCTTTTATTAACCATTTCGCTGTAATCTTCCGTCGCGTTAGTGATGACTCACCCTGTATATATATTTGACCTTTTCGATCTCACAACAATTTAATTTTATTGTGATTTGACATGCCTTTTTTTTTAAATTCATTTTTAAACCGATTTTCGCAGATTCTTGTTTACACTCCTTTGTAAAACTACGTTTATTTGTATAGTTGCATTATTGTATATATATTTTAGGAGAATTCTACATCTGGAATTAATCCTTACATTACTCATTCCTTCTAACACGGTCCAGAGTTCTATGGAATCGAACGCCTTGTAATCTACAAATGTTAAATGAAGAGGTTCATTGTATTCGTTACATGGTACTACTACTTTATGGTACTACAAGCAAAATCTCACTTGTTTATCAGGCTGGTAAATATTAAATTTAGTTGATAATCTGCTGGTAATTGGTTACTGGTCTGTATTGTTCGAGTTTGTGCTGGTCTCCATTCTTGTCCAGTAAAAGTACTTGAGTATTTTACCAAGAGGTTGGAATAGCACCCCCAAAGAGGCACTTGTTCATTAGGATTTTAACTGTCTCCAAAGTAGTTTGACCTCTAGCTGCAATCATTTCTTTTGATATTCCGTCGTTTCCAGAAGCTTTTTCATTTTTGATCTATTTTAAGGCATTTTAACTTCCTGGTTAGTAATTTCTAGTATTGTTTCAGATCCTACATTTAGTATTATTTGTTTTATATTATGATATTAAAGATTTGCTGCGCTGGACGACTATAATTCTGTATAATAATCTTTAACAATATTAATTATAGGGTTTTTGTCGTTTATACTGATTCCATTTGCTAGTCTTTGCTATTTAGAGTTTTTAACACTTTCATGCTCATGTTTTTCTCTATGATATTTTTGATTCTTTGATATTGTTGTCCATGATCCACTGTCTTATTTATTTACATATTGCCTATAATTTCCTATATTCTAGTAAATTTCGATCCAATCAGCTTCTGTCTTTAATCATGTGTTTCTGTCTGTAATTAATTATTTGTCGGTTTTTGCTTCGTATGGCCAAATTATTTGTCTTTTTCTTTTAATTAATCTCTTGGTTTTAGGTTTCTGGTAATTAGTACTATTTGGCATAAATTATTTATTAGTTAGGATTTTTTTTGCAAAACTAGTTTTGATTTTTTTTTAATTTTGCATTGATTGTGACTTTATTATCGAACCTCAAAAGTACACTGCTGAACATTGGCTTCTTCCTCGTATTTCCAACCTTGTCTATCTTGCGGCACTATCATTCAGTCTCATCCATTTTGATCTTATAAATTTTTAAATAAACGTGTTTCTAATTATTTTCCTTAGCCTAAACTGAATATTTTATAAGCTGTATCTACAATATTAAAATAGGTTTGTACAATATAATATTTAATTTATTTTTATAAACATACATACTTCTCATATCGTCACTATTTTTGCGTTTAGAAATACTAACAGTCGTTAGAAAGAGAACCCATTAGAAGCATTAATTTGAATACATTTAGTAATAGCCTATATTCACGACCTGCCTCTCTAATAAAAATTTAAAATGATACATAACTAATTTATTTTTTAGTTCCAACCCTCAAGTTATTAAATAATTCGAATATTTAGTTATAACTCCTATTGATACTCACCTGGTACTTTCGCTATTAGTCGATTATCTTTAGTTTTTAATTAATACATTTTATTTTTATATTTACCCGATTTGTATATTTTATAAACAAAATATTATTTCTATATTCATTTTTTTCAAAAGTATCCTCAATATGACATTCCTTACACAATTTTGCATACATTAGATATAACCGTTAACATTATAACCTTTCATGCTGCAACCATTTCCAGATTTCTTTAAGAAAAGTGCTTGAACGAATTCGCCTTCGTCAAAAATTGAAACAGCGAAATACCGCCGTTTCCGAGATATTGGGTAAATTCGCGATGCATTGCAATCCAAGTCTTTATTTTTTCTTTGTACCTTGCCAGGATATAAATTTGTTTCAAAAGTATGTAGTGGCTTAAAGGATGATCTATACTTTGCGAAATTTTTACTTTGATATATGAAGATTCCTAGAGATACATCATGCATACAGCTGTTTAGCAATCCATCATTGTTTATTTCAAGAAAAATATTTTTAGAGCATAATACATATTTTCATAAAAAAATTCTATATAGATATTCTTTTCCTAATCATAAAGTTTTGTAACATAGTAACATCTTTATGTTTTTGTTATGTTATTTTCTTTTATCTTTAAGCATCTGTTATTTATTATATTGCATTAAGCCTATTAAGAGTACCAAACTGGAAAGCTAATGTTGAAAATAGACAGGAAAGCAGATTGATCCTAAGGCAGGCTTACATACCCAGTGGTTTCAACACTATCTTTTTTCATTTTTAGTCTTCATTCATACTGTTCTAGATTAAGTCCATGTCCAATTATCTTCACGTCTTTTTTTGCGAAACCTGAATTGAATTCTTTTTGTTATACTTTGGATATCACGTGGCTATCTCTTCACGTAGCTTTCACCTTTCTTCAGGACGCTAAACCAACAGTTTATCTTCTTATTTCGGTGACATATTTAGTGTTCATTGTTTATGATATTAAGCTAATTGAAAAAGTTATTTGGAACTGTATATTTATGTCAAATCACGAATGTTATTGAGGTCATGACTTTCTGCGTTCTGCTCTTTTTTAATTAATTTCTCTGTGGCCTTGATCTTACCTTTTATGATAATCTAAAGGATTTTCTACCGGTCTCCTCTAAGAATATGCCCTAGGTATAGGTCTAAAATCTTTCTTATTGTAATAGTTTTAAAGAATGCACTAACGGCATTTGCTTTATCTAACACAGCTTTGTTAGTCAGCATCGCTGTCCTGGGCATTCAGAGCATTCCTTATGTATCCTTATCTTAAACGCCTTTCAGTGATTATTCGCGTTAACGTATTAGCCTTTAGAGTCCAGATATCGGTACCATATAACAGTATTGACCAAATATAACATTTGATCATTAATTGTGGTAGTTTAACAAATATATAGGGTCAACAACATCAAGAAAAACATGGAAAACAGTTTAAAACCTCATAACAAACAGAAAAGAAGTGAGTAGCATGCGGACCACAAGGTATACCGAACAAATTACTAAAACACAGCCCACAATATTACGGGAATTACTGTAGTATGTTTTCACCTTGACAGATGTAGAAGAACAAAATGGCTTTTATGTAGGTAGATTCCGTATAAACAGCATAAATTCTCTAAAGCGGGTTATTGTGACAACCTTTTAATTCATGTAGTCTTTATAGATCTGATAAAGGCATATGATAGTGTACCACTTTAATGCTCTGGGTAGCAATAAAAAAGCAAGGAATAAATAAAAAATATAAGTAAAAAAGCAGTACAATAGCTTTACACAAATATGACGGTAAACAATAAAACTGAAAACAAATTAACCAGAGCAATTACTAATGGTAACGGTCTAAAGCAAGGCTACTGCATAGAACTTACACCCTTCAAAATATATTTGAATGAGTCGCTCTCAGTGTGGAGAAGACAATGCTGCAATATAAGCATCCCAATCAAATCGAGAGATTGTACACAATACACTTCGCTGACCACCAAGCTATTCTAGCTAAAGACTATATGCCTAGAAAACTGGAAGAGGTGTACACCAAGTTACACCAAGTATACACCAAGTTACATTAAATATATAAAAAACCGAGTACTTAGTTGCAAGAGAAAAACCAGAAAGCCTACAAATTAAAATGGGAACTAAAAAATCAATTGAAATCTTTAATTACATAGGAGTCCAAATAACGTCAAAAGCAGGGACTAACGAAGCAATAAATTCAAGCCACTTAATAATTACACTGACTATTGTGAAATAATAAAATAACAAAATAAAATAAAAAAAGAATTTATAAAACCATAATAGAAAGTATTTGGTTGTACGGCGCCCAACTTTGGGAAATAAATCTAAGAAACAAATAAAAAATTAACGCTTTGGAAATGGACTATTGGGGACGATATTGCCGGCTTACTAGACTTGATAGATTGAGAAACGTAGACATTAGGAGAGAAATGGACTCCGCCCACTAAAAGAAAACGAACAATCATGGAAAGAAGATGTTGAAGATGCAATAACCGCCAAAGATATTTAAAAATTGAAGATTGCTTTGACAGAAAACGCTGGAACGTAGCAGAAAAACTATTATATTATATATAGTTACGGTTATAGAAGAATGATTTCATTTTAAGAAACGTTGAGCGAGCTGCTTCAATTCTACACTCGTTATTTTCACTTGGATCTGGTTAATCCGTTCTTTTGTAATCCTAGAATCTTTTCTAGAATGCTAGAAAGTGAATAACTATCTCAATGTTTTGTTGATCTATCTGTAAGGAAGCATTGAGGCGCTGTTGGCGACTGAATATTATAAATTTTGTCTTAAAGACATTAATTTTTTTTCTGTCGTGTTTATCCAATCTAGTATCTGTTTAAGGCGCTGGAGACTATCGTATATTATGGCAGTGTCGTACGTTTTAAAATAATTTTATATAAATACAATTATAACTTTTAAACTTTTTATTTATTTTTTATAATAATTAAATTTACTATCAAATGATATTTCATTTGAATTTGACAGGTCTATCAGAAGTCAAGAACGTATACTTTGTTTATTTGATAGCAGGTGGCGTTAGGGGCCAACATAATAATTTATTGAATTATTTTAATACTAGCGGACCAACTCGACATCGAGTTTTTTAAATGAAATTTTTATTTTGCGAGAAAAATATACAATATATACAATGACCGGAAGTAAAAATATTTTTATCAATAACTCAAAAACTATAAATGATAATTTCGTGAACTTACATTTTTGAACTCTACGTTGAATTCTCTATTGATTTGACTAATAAAAACGAAACCGGAAGTCGACCTCAAAACCGGAATGCAATTTTTAGTTCATCAAATGTCGATATGGATATCATTTAGCAGTTAATTTTGCAAGCTGATCACGAATCCGGTGTCATATTTGCTCTATCTTGACGTTTTATGCGCGTTTCGGGTCACTTCCGGTGTCGGATCGCAACCGGAAGTACATATTTAGATTCGTCTCGACGAGACCTTTCGATCCATATATACATTGTGGGGTCTAAAACTTAAAGTAAATTTTAACTTCCGGTCATCTCAAAACCGGAAGTGAATTTTTGTACCAAAAGTATATCTTGACAATCTCATACGTAATACTAATAATATTCCGAAAAAATATTTTAATTATCTAATATGGTTTTTGAGTAAAGTGGTGGACAAGAAAAGGGCTTAGCGTTTTACTATATAAATAATAAATATAAATAAATAATAAGTATAAAGCTTCGCGCTAGTATACTGTACTGCCTACTGTACCATTTTTTGTTGTGTTTACTCCACCGGGCAGTTCGCTTTTTATTATTTGTTCTTTTACCTACTCCATATACTTTTTTTAGACTTTTAATTAGTTTTTGAACACAATCCACAATTCTTTTACATCTTTACTTCAAAAGACTCTTATTTGTGATTTCATGATATGTTATTGATTTCTTTCCTCTAAATCTAGTATCGGATTATCTTTATATATTTTTCTGAATTAAAATATAATTAATCATTGATTTTTCTCTTGTTCTAATTATAACTTTGCTTTCGCTTATAAAATTTACTCGTTTTTATAATATTATGTATCCTTCAATATTATAACATTTTCTGATATTAAAATCACCCAGTACATAAAAGTACCTTTTACTTTCATCTTTTATTTCCGTTAACTTCTTTTAAAAGTTGTCTTTTTTGACCACTGCCTCGTCTTTATTAGGTGCATAGACAAGTGTGCAAAACATTTCCTTAGACTGTGGTTTCCATTTTTGGATCATACTTCATAATTTTTTATGACCTTTTTACTTATTTAAACTTTTGTTTTTTTTCCAGTTTGTAGTCTCCTTGAGCTTGGCTGTCGCCAGTACTACCGACACTAAAAACAAGAAAATCGAAGTCAATGATAAGAAAAATTTAAAACGTCATCTTGACCACCATAGCATAGGAGGAGATCTTTCAGAACACAGCCATTTAGGCTTTGGTGGTGGATTCTCGAGTTACGGCAGCGGCATCTCAGGTATCGGCGGAGGCATCTCAGATATTGGCAGCGGTATCTCAGGTATCGGCGGAGGCATCTCAGGTATTGACAGCGGCATCTCAGGTATTGGAGGTGGCTTCTCAGGTATTGACAGCGGTATCTCAGGTATCGGAGGCGGCATCTCAGGTATCGGCGGCGGCATCTCAGGTATTGGTAGCCTCTCTGGCAGTAGTGGTTTTTCTGGATACGGCAGTGGTGCTTCAGGATTCCTCGGTGGAGTTTCTGGACTTAATGGCGGTATTTCGGGATACAGCAGTGGCTTAAACGGAGGCCTATTGGGAGGTGCAGGTTATTCTTATGGATATCAGTCAGGAGGTAAGTAGTGTTCCGCAAATTGATATTTATTAAATAAATTTCTACCTATATTAGCTTCGTTTGTCCAGTAAACTATTAATATTATAGCCTACACTAGCAAGTGTTCTTAATTTAATTTTTGTCTTATTTTTATTACGTATTGTGATTAACTTTACCATATATACAAATATAGTTGTTTACCTATTTTATAACATATTAGTATCAAGTTTATTACTTGTGGTATTGTTTTTTCTACACACTATCGTCTTTCTTTTGATATAATTTACTATAAGCACTACACTTAGTAGTTTGGTTTTCAAGTTCTTAGATTATTATTTGATGAGTCACTAATATGGGTACAATAAGTTGATTTTCGTTCTTTCTAAATTATTATTTTTACTATATATTACACCTTATTTTCTTTGATCTATCTTCTTTCGGTTCTATTGTAACAACAGTAATTTTGTGTAATTTCAGGTCCACTAGTCCGTAACCTTCAAAATAGTCACGAAGTTCGTCGCATAACTCAGAAAGTACCGGTACCAGTACCTCAACCTTACCCTGTTACCGTTACCAAAACCGTTTCGGTTCCACAACCCGTACCAGTGTCAGTTCCAAAACCATACCCTGTTCCCGTCAAAGTTCCAGTACCATACGAAGTACCCAAGCCATACCAGGTCAGAGTTCCCCAACCAGTAGCAGTCCCTGTTAAAGTTCCCGTACCTGTGGTAGTACCAAAGCCATATCCAGTTCAGATTACCAAACCCGTACCAGTGCCAGTAGAAAAGAAAGTATTTGTTAAGGTACGGAAGCCAAAAATGATCTTTTTTTGAATTTCTATATGCATATATCTATTATATAGAAAACGATATAATTTTTGCTGTTATTTTAGCAATTGGTAAAAGTACCACAACCAGTACCACAACCCTACCCTGTACCAGTAACCAAATATGAACAAGTAAGGATACCTACTCCTGTCTACGTAAAAGACCGTAAAGTATTACACACTTACTCTAAGTCGTTCCAACCTTTACCTGGAAAGCAAATCGTACTTAGACCTGACGTAGCTCCTCAAATTCCAAAATATGTAAATGGAGGTTATGGCGGTTTATCATACGGCAACTCACTTGGAGGCTATGGAGCCGGTTATGGTAAATACTTTCATTTAATTACTTATGCAATTCTAAAATTTTACAAATTTTAATACTAAGCGCATTTTTTCATTTACTTCAATTTTATTGATTCGACATTCGACATTTGACATTTAAAAATAGTTTGGCGTTTGCTAAATTTCTTTTCTATATAAATAAAATGGTATGATAATAATATATATTTAAATGAATAATGATACTAAAGCTCTTAGAAATGTAAATAAGATTTATAATTTATTTCTTTATTATAAACATCCATATCGTTATCTGAATATGAAATGTTGAAAAGAAGATACAGAACAAGGTATCAATGTCAATATCAGTTAGTTATGACTCAAGTTTTCAATTAAAATTAAAAAAGCAGAAAGAGCGGTACTAAAAAATTAAATAATCGACCTGCAGTTTAAATGAAACGTAAAGTGTAAACAGTGACATGAACGGAAGCTCCAGGCTAGATTGTTAAATATTATGTTTACATGGAATTAGGCGACAATTGATTATAATGAAAATTACCTTTTTAAACCTTACCTTCTAATAACTTGTCGGTTACATATATTTCGCAGAATTAAAAAAAAATAAAAACGATTTTTGGAGTAGAAATCGAAACGTCAAATAAAAATTTTAAAATATATTTTTTATTACATTCAATTGTGGCTTAATTCTATATAAATATAATATTTAACTTGGACATTCAAGATATTTGCCCGATCAACAAAAATGGGATAAGGAGATCTAGATATAACCACGAACTTTATCAACTGCCCAAACATATATCTTAGAATGTAATATATAATCGACATATTGACTAAAAGAGCATCATTCAATCTTCGCTTTTCAGTGCTGGACATAGATATACCTCATAATTTTCTATCTGTTTCGATTTTGTGCATCTTGCATCCAATTCTTAGTGCAACGACCTCTGCTTTGGTAGGTATCATATCTTGGCCTCCATTACTGTATCCGCTTTGTCCATCTGTTATCTGTCATTCGAGCCACGTGATCTGCCCAGTTCTTCTTCAGTGTTACTACTTTCTAAAAAGCATCAGCCACTCCTGAAATCATCGTAGCTGGCGGTTTGGGATCTTGTCTCGCATTGAAACGCCCAACGTGGCACGCTCCATCGCTCTTTGAGCCACCCAGATCTTTTGTACTGTTCTGCTTGTCATGGTCAAAGTTTCCACTAATGGAAGGTTTTTCTTTTAACCTTTTAACGCTCACATTGTTTTCTAATAGCGGAATGTTTAGTGGCTAAATATGTAGCCACCCATATGAAGGTTGAAACAAGCAATGACAGTATGCTTAAACGTTGGAGTCCACATTTTTAGCCACATTTACTCCACGTGCCTACATCGTGGTTTGTAAATGTTGTTGAAGAAAATGTTGTTGTTATTAGAAAATAGTATGAGCATTCGGAGCATTTTTAGTGGATAAAAATGTAGCCACTAAGCGTTAAAGGGTTAAGACATATTGATATGTCGAACGATTTGAAAATGTGGTTCAACTTGCCGAAGGTTGCTCAAGTCAGTTTTATAATACAGAGAAGCTCAACGGTTTGGTTAACCTTTTATATGCGAATTTCTTCTCCTAGGTATTTATTATATTACCTGGTCTATGGATCTTGTTCCTAGGCATATGCCTTCGTTGACTACAAGATTTGTCATCATCTGAGTTTAAGATATATTTATTTTCAATCCCCCTTCTAGCGAGGAAAGGTAGAGTTGATTAAAAAATCTCTACTATTAGCTATTAGCACACTATCATCTGCAAACCTCAGGTGGCTAAGCTTTTCTCCGTTTATGTTGATACCTTTGTTGGTCAGTTTTGCCCCTTTACATATATATTTCAAAATCACAGTCAACAGTTTCGGTGCTATGGTGTTCTGCTCACGTAATCCAAGTTGTATCGGAAATTTTTGACTTTGACAATCACCCACTCTAAAACTAGCTGTTGTGTTTAGGTATTTATGTTTAATCATGTTAATATACCGACAGTCAATACAGCCTACTGTCAAGGTTTCCACCATTGTTTGTTAGTTGATGATGTCAAAAGCCTTTTCGTAATCCACAAAGATTAAATCTAGTGGTTTATTATATTCAATGCATTTTTCTATTTCAAGATTTTTTATTACCAATAAGTGATCGTTTATTACGTAGCCTTTTCTAAAACGCTCCTGTTCTATGGACTGATAAAATTTATTTTATAATTGTTTATACTACTAAGTAGAATAATTTCTGCGTTATGCCACTGAATTGGTGATACTGCTTCCTGCAGACATCTAGTTTGACAAGGACATACCATTTCTTAAGGCATCTGCTATTTCACTAATTCATCGCTTCCGAAAAACTTATTGTTTTTCATTTCTTGCACTGACCTTCAAACTTCTTTGGGTGTTATATCTGGTGACATTTTAGATCCCCGATTTATTATCTTTGGTAATGATCCACTCCGGATACATTGATGTTCTTTGTATAGTTGGCTATAAAACTTTCTATAGTCTTCATAATTTAATCTCGATTTGCAATGACTTGCCCCTGTTCGTGTCTTAATTTGTGGATGTTTTTTTCTTCCACTGCACATGTTCTGTCTTAGTACTATTAGGCTTACTTAAAATATTTTGTTTTTTAAATAAACAAAAATAAAATAAAGAATTTATCATGAGAAAAAAAATAGTCTTTTGAAATAATTAACAGTTAACCATTTACCATTCTTCAGGAAATTTAAAATTTTAATGAATTTTAGGTTTTGGAGGTCTTGGCGGCTCCGGCTCCAGCATCTTAGGAAGCTCCAGCTATGGCGGCTACAGTTCTTTAGGTAGTTCTGGCGTCAACGGTCTATCAGCTTCTGGATACAACAGTTTAGGAAGCGCAGGAGTAGGGATTTTGGGAGGTTCTGGTTCAGGCGTACACGGTCTGTTACATTCTGGATACAGCAGTTTAGGAAGCGCAGGAGAAGGCATTTTGGGAGGTTCCGGTTCTGGCATACACGGTCTATTACATTCTGAACACAACAGTTTAGGAAGCGCAGGAGTAGGCATTTTGGGAGGTTCCGGTTCTGGCATACACGGTCTGTTACATTCTGGATACAGCAGTTTGGGGAGCACAGGAGTAGGCGTTTTGGGAGGTTCCAATTTAGAACACGTCCATAGCCACCCATTATAATAAATCCAGAATTCTTTTCGAAGCATACATTTCCAGAGATTTAGGCGGTTACAAAAAATGGTGAAATTGTATATAACTTTTAAATAAAACAAATTTTTAATTTATTTAAAGTTTTTTTTGTTAAGCACTTTCTTTACATTTAAAAGATATTTTTTCATTTTATAAAGAAGAATGTTTTAAGCTACTCATGTGTTTTTGAATGATGGTATTTGGCGAGCCAGCTATTAGACTATAATATGTGATTATACAACATAGATGAAGGTATCCTACTTTATGTCATTTTAAATATAACTATCTGCTGTGTTAATAAATAATATAAACTAGATACATTAAATACAGACTATAATAAACAATTTGTTAGCTCAACGATTGGTATTAGGTGAAACTCAAGTTATATTAGCCTTCTCCGCATATATGGGCCTCTGCTAGGAGTGACAAATAATTCCCAAATTTTTCTTGTGATAAGAACGAAGTACGAAAAAACAAATAAAATAGTCTAAGTGATTCGAAAACTATGGAACAGGATCCCGGTAAAGATTATAATTGCAAAGATGCAGCTATTGACAAGCCGCGAAAGAAACCGCCATGAAATTCATTAATAATCTGTATAAAGAGGTTTATGTATCTGTATAAAAAAAGCATCGATCTAGAAGAGGCTCAACCTCTAAAACGTGACAGAATCTCACATAGATGTAGAATGAATTACTATTTAAATGGGAATAAACCACAATTAAAGGTTAAAGTTAGTTTATTGACGTTTTAATTTCCACTTCGGAAATACAGTATTTTAAAAAAGATTTCCGAAGTGGAAATTGAAACGTCAATAAAGTAACTTTAACCTTTAATTGTGGCTTATTCCCATTTAAATAATAATTAATTTAAAATGTCACAACAAAATAGCTTCAGAACAATAAATAGATGTAGAATGTATCCACTTATTTGGATACGTGACTAATTTATTAGATTTTTTGTGTATTTCATTAGCAGGCTTCATCTTTTCAGTCATTACTGTGCCTTTACGATTTTATTATTATTTAAGAAGCATCAAAAGCTTGTAAGGGCTTCCAAATTTTATTGTAAGAAGTATCTCAGGGCGAAAACCATTAGAGTATGACTACTTTAGTACAGTTTTCCAATCTTTATTTTCTATTATACATTCAAAGGCGTGTCTCTTTTAACTATAACCTTTTTTTTTGTTTTTAGCCTTCTTGCCTTACTTACTTTAGACAGTCCTTATTCAGTCTTCGTTTATCTTCATTCTTTTTATTTTTCATGCCAGCGCATCTCCCTATTGCAGCGCAACATGCGTTTCAAACGCCTGTGATTATTCGCCCTGTATTTCGACTTTGCAAACAACTTTATGCATTGTAGCCTTAACCAACCTTATCAGTTTATCGGGGATGTGAAATTCATCCATGGCTTCATACAATTTATTTCTTGGGACACTATCATAGGCCGATTTAAAATCTACGAAAAGATGGTATGTGTCGATATTAAATTTATTGGTTTTTTCCAGTATTTCCCTTAGCACAAAGATCTGGTCTATTGTTGATCGACCGGACCTAAAACAACTTTGATATTCGCCAAGAAGTTCTTCTGAATCCTCTTTTAAAACAAATACACAAATATATTTATGAAACATACATAAACAAATTTAAAATATTATGGAAATGTCATGACTTACAGTAAATGAGAAAAGCATGGAGAAAATGTATAACAATATACAAAATAAATCATTACAGTGCAGAGCATAGGTTTTACAAAGGAAATGTATTTGAGGATTTACATTTTTATCTTTATTTGATTTTTATTAGTATTATTATAGCTCCTTTTAAGATTTTGTGAATAACTTTAATGGAATTTATAACAGATTACAGCTTTTTTGATATTTGGCATTTACAAGAGCATAATATAACGGATATAAATAATGACATAACAAAAAAAAAGCGTTACTAACAATTAAAAATTCAAAAAGCATAATAAATTGTGTATCTAAACATTAGGATTTACCATATAATTATAACGCCTTGATATATGGAAATTAGTAAAAAATGGTCTTAAAAGAGCCCGAACTTGACCCGGCAGCGACCGGCCTTGGTAGCGAAATATTTCTGAATTTTATACTATATATAAATAGCAAGTTACATTCATGGTTGGGTCGAATCATCCAGTGGTTGAGAAGGCAGAAACATGAAGGCGTTTTTGGTGGTAAGTTTGAAAACTGTAATTCTTCTAAATCGATATGTAGGACAATTAGGTTTTGTAAGCAGGTCAAGAACAGGCGTTTACTTTGTAATCGGTGAAGTTTTCATTACAATCGTTGAAGTTACATTTTTCTCTGTTTTTTTTTGTTTTTGTGGTTTAACTACCATTAATGGGATTCACAAAATATAAAATATAATATTTATTTACATAAGTATAATCAACTATTAAAATATTTGTAAAATAATCAATTGTTTGTACTAAATTCTTGTCTAACATAATATGATTTTCTATTAATTTTATACCTTATTATTTCTTTTTGTATTGTAAATATATTATTTTCAGCTCTATTTGTTATATTATTAATAATTTTTCCGTATCAACTTTTTTTTATTTAATTTTTCCATGTTATTATTTAAAGTAACATTAACTTCACTTTGATTTTTTTTTATTATAAAGGCTGAGTTTTCATTTTTGTCATTTCATTATTTTTCTTTATTTACAAATATTATTTTTTTTTTGACCAAAATTAACAATATTTTTTATTTTGACTGCTATCTAACGTAGTTATAAGGCTCTATTACATCCATTATTGGATCCAGAACTCTCATTTTTCTCCCACTGGTTTTTATCTCGTATTTTTACCACTTATGTCTTCCAGCGTTTTTACAAATCGTCGTTAAATCTCTTCCATTGTACTGACACGTAGATGCAATATTATCTACTTATTGAAACGCTTATCATTTTGTATAATAGCAAAATTTTATTAAGTTATTCGTTTACTCTGAATTTAGTAGCTTCTCTATTACATCAGTTACTTTTTTGGTCACGGTAAATGTTTGATGCAAATCAAATATAAATCTAAATTTCTAATTGATCTCTGAAAATTTGCTGTTTTAATAATGTTTACCTTTGTATTAATGCAGAATTGTGAATAATAAATGAATAGAGTAAGTAAACATTAGTTAAATATTCTCGGTTTAACGTATTGTAGATATCTTTTGTTTTTTGAATGGTATCCAAGCAAATACTGACTTTTAGTATTAAGCTTTACAAAATTTTTAAAACGTTTGTTTTGTATTAACTGTTAGAACTAGATCGTCGATGTATCGAAGATGATTCAAATGTTCTTATTTATTCAGTGATTTTCCCAGCCCGCGTTTAAACATAAGCCTCTTTAATTTATTTTTTTTACGTCTGAGAGTCATTTTTTTCTCTCACAGCTTCTACTTCATCTGAAGTTAAAGATTCAAGCGATATTTTCTTAACCCATCTATTACTGTTAATTCATGCTTTAAGGGCGTTCCACATCTATTTATTTTTCATTATGTTTATATTAGTGTCTATTATTTTAATTAAGTAATGATTTTGACAAAAAATGATGAATTAGATTTAAAAGAAAGGAATAACACCAGCTTTTAGAACAAACAACAACTTAGGCAAATATATTAAGAACAACAACAAAAGAGTCAAAAGAAAAAACATTTAAACAGCGATGGATGCAAACTTAAACTTGGCGAGTGTCCAAAAACTTACATCGGTCAAACTGGTAGAACTTTTATCAAACGTATAGCACAACATAAAAGGACTTTTAATAATAGAAAAACAGACTTTACGTACGCTCTTTACCTTCTAGGCCCTAATCATTCTTTTAATGACGTATTTCAAATTCTCCACATTCAAAATAAAGGCCTTAAGCTATCTTTATTAAAATCTATGGGAATTAACAAATTAAAAAATACAGACATAATTCTGAATGACCAACTTGAGATAAACAGTTTTCATCTCCTCAACTTAATCAGTTTATAAAGTGTACCTAAAAACATACCAAAAATGGATCACTTGAGAAAGGCACTCTTGCCGAAACAGCTCTAGTGTTAATTTAAAATAAATTTGAAAATAAAAGTTTTCAATGTTTTATTGTCTATTATTTTGGTTATTCTATTAATGCATGTTATGGTTTTCTTTTTGTTTAGTTTGATATTTAAAATTGCTCTGTTTCTTTCTCGTTGTGTAACTTTGTGAAGACTGTGGGTTGTTTGCTGTTTTTGTTGCGTATGGTTAATTTGCTTATAATAATAGTTAACCCTTTATTCTCGCTTGTGTTATTTAATTACATTAACGCGAACTATAATTATTATTTCATCGACTTCCTATTCCAAGTAGTTACTTCATTATACAAAGAAATATTCGTCACGACGATTGTCAACCCCCAATGGGGTAAATGGCTCTATAAGAAGAAGAAATTCCGGTTATAATAAATTAAAATTTATCTTAGAAATTAAAAGATACTCCCAATAGTAATTTACGATATTCAATACCTTTCTATCTAATAATATTTTTATCATACCACTTATCGTATGCTAAATCTTTCTCTGAAACCAGTATTCTTTGATTGGAATAATATCTGTGAAAATGTTAAATAAATATCTTTCTCTTTATTACCTCCTGAATAGTAACATTTTAATAATTATTTTGATAAAAAAATATTTTTCCAATTAATTATTTATCCATTTCTGACACCCTACAGATCACCCCTTGCAACTTTTTCCTGAATAATGGGTCGCTGGAGTAGGTATTACGTCCTCTGACGTTATAACCTATATAATTTGTTTTTATTCTTTTGATTATATTTATAAGTACCTCCTTATTGATAGTGTGTTTTGTCCACGATATTTTTAAAATAGGTAGTACTACAATTCAAATCTCCATCCACTTCCTTTATTGTTATTGCTTTTAAAGTCCAGGTCTCACATACGTAAAGTTAGACTGACCAAATATAACATTTGGAAGTTCTTTCGAGAAAGTGCAAAAAGATTTTTTTCCGCAAATTTTCCGAAAACTTTACGGACATACGTTACTTGTTCAATTTTGACGCCGTTAATTTCTAATTCAATGTTGGTTGTTTATTTACTAATTACCATTCTATGTCAAGTAGGTATGATCTTTAAAAACCTCTTTTTTAGCAAAATATAGCCTCTAATTTCTTATATTTATTTTTTCTTTTATCAAAAATTATCCTTAATATAAAATGTCTTACACCATCTTGCATACAGTACATAAAACCGTTAATATTACAACCTTTTATGTTGCAATAATTTCAAAAACCCCTTTAAGAAAATATTTTTAAAAGAATTCGCCCTTCGTAAAAATTGAAAAGCGAAATAGCGGCGTTTTCGAGATAGTGGAAAAATTTGCGATGCATCACGATCCAAGTCTTTATTTTTTCTTTACACTTTGTCAGGATATAAATTTGTTTGTGAAGTATCTAGTAGCTTAAAGGAAGATATATTTTTAGCGCAATTCTTGCTTGAATGTACGAAGATTTCCAGAGGTATATCACACAGATATAGCTGTTTATCCAGTTGATTTTATTAAAATTTATTCAACTGTAATATTTTTAGATGGTATTTACTATTATTCTTGAAATTCTTATAAAAAGTAACAGTTTTATAGGATTACTATTTTTAAACTTTAAGTTTTGAACTATATCTTTAATAAATACATTGTTTAACTGTGATTAAGCCACAATTGATTGTAATGGTAATTACATTTTTAAGTATAAAAAATTTGACGTTTTGATTTCCACTCCAGGAATCGTTCTTTAAAAAATTATTTATATCACATCATATTTTTAAGAATTTTGTTGAAAGAGTGTATAACCGCCAAAGTTGTTAAGGAGGTTATGTCATTTAAATGGGAGGGGCATTAAATATAATAATAAATATCCATGTAATCCATAATATTTTCTTGTTTATGATTTTGTGGAAATTCCGAAATTTATCCGCTTCCGACAAAAATTTTCTGCTTCCACTGCTATCTTGTAGTTAGTGGTTTTTATTGATGTTTCTAATTTACTAATTGTTGTAACTGTAACTGGAGATTTAGTATTACAAATTACATTAGATTTTACTATGTTTCTTTTATTGTTAAATGTTTCCTCTACATAATTATTCCAGAGTTTATTTTTTTTTCATTTCTCTTATGGGACTGCTGCAAGAATGGCAGTTGTTGATAAAACACCGGTTTTTTTACTTACGATTTAACCTCGCGGTTATAATCGGTCAAAAAACCAGTTATTTTAAAAACCGGTGTTTGGTTTTTTAATCAATACCCAATACCCAATAGGTTACAATGTTATATTTACACTGCTCTTTAGTTTGCGATAGTCCATTCGAATCGATAACAATATTATCGATATCGATATGTGAACAGCAACTTTTTTTTTTCAGCAAAGTTTACAACCTGCTGACGCCATAATAAAGTCTGATTGTAGCAAAGGCTGCTGCATGTAAATAGTGATTTCATTTGAATCTGAATTTAAGAATTTTGAATCTGTATTTCCAGGGAACCTGAACTGGAACTACTATTCACCAACTCCAACTCGTGTGTAGACCAAAGAGGGTTTAATTTTAAACCCACTTTGGCCTCTTTAGTCTGAAAAGTTGGATGTGGCTTTGTCCGTCATTAACGGATTCATAAATAATTGTTTGAGCCTTGGTTCCATGTGTCTAGCATTAAACAGTAGAGGGATTTGAAAAACTTCTTGCCTCCCTCTCTCTTGAAGGCTAGTTACAAGTTTTGGCATGGCCTTTGGGCTGTACTATGTTGTGGGGAAAAGTGGGCGGTTTATTTTGATGATTTTCACGATATCTGTATCATGAAAAAGTCTATAAAGTTCAAAATTATATTGTCTTCTTTGCAGATCCTGCTTGTTAGCTATTTCTCTATATATGGTCCTATATTCTTTTATTTTAAAGATTTATGATAACTCTTCATCTCGGGTCATCACTGCCCATGTTTACGATCCGTAACTAAGCACTGGACATATAATTGTTTATTAATTTTGCACTTTGTTGCACTGGACATACTATTTGCCTTTAGTTGAGGTCTTAGACCAAAATATCAGCAATTAGCCATCTGTTTCTTATTTCTTTGGATGCGTTGTATTTGCCGTCCACCAGTTACCCTAAGTAGCAAAATTATTTTACCGCTTCTATAGTTTAATGTTTAATCATGCTCCAATATTTCCATTTCTTCACATTTTTTACTTATCCATTTATTTTTGGCTTGTCCAATAGCTTTTGGCCTTATATCTATCTGTTCTACCTATTAGATAATATTCTTTCCTACCGCAGCATCTTTCAGAGGGTTTATTTATGGTAATGGTCTATTTATCCTAGTAAGGTTTCTTAAAGATTATTTTCAACTATTAATTTAGCAATTTTGGAGATATTTTGTCATTTTTTTGGAATTAAGACAAATGCCAAAGCCGCACTTCATGCCAATCCAAGGGATTTTACACAGTAATTACACTCTTCCTGTGAATTGCCAATCAAGACATTTAAATAAATATTTAAATAAATGTTTTTTCAGAGCTTCTAGATCTCCCATCTAGAAAATCTTGTCACATTTGTTTTTGTGTAGCTCTCAGCGATAACTCTTAGTGATGTTAGCTTTATTAAGCTTTATAATTATGGTCTACTTTAGGTCTTCAAACCTGTCATTATGATTGCCTTTGTATATAATTCATTTATTATGAATTATTTTGCTGGTTTTTAACCCCTATAAACACAATATCTTTTTATTTTAACTATTTTTAATTTTGTCTTTATTTTTTACAGTTTGTAGCTTGTCTGGGCTTGGCTGTTGCCAGTACTGCAGACGCTAATAACAAGAAAGTCGAAGTTAATGAAAAGAAAAACTTAAAACGTCATATTAACCACTACAGCGGCCTTGGCAGCTACGGAGGAGATCTTTCCAGTCACAGCCTTTCCAGCTATGGTGGTGACCTCTCCAGTCATAGCAGTGGTCTCTCTGGGTACGGTAGCGGTCTTTCAGGATATAGCAGTGGATACTCATCTGAATACAGCAGCGGATCCCATGGATACGGTGGCGATCTTTCTGGATACAGCAGCGGATCCCATGGATACGGTGGCGATCTGTCTAGTTACAGCAGCGGATCCTATGGATACGGTGGGGATGTATCAGGATACAACAGCAACTTAAACGGAGGTCTATTAGGTGGTTCAGGTTCTTTATCCTATGGATATCAACAATCAGTAGGTAAGTAATCTTTATTTACAGATATTTGTGTAATTTATTAAATTTGTTTAAAAATCAGCTAGTTTATTTTTAAATAAATAGATATTTCTACATTTTTCTATTTACAATATATTTAATCATATATTGGTCATTACCTTCGTTGATCTAATTTTCTGTTTTTCAGCTCCAGTAGTCCACAACGTTCACAGCACCCACGAAGTTCGCCGAGTCACCCAAAAAGTTCCAGTACCAGTCCCTCAACCTTACCCTGTTACCGTTACCAAAACCGTTCAGGTTCCACACGCAGTGCCCGTGGAAGTTCCAAGACCATACCCTGTACCTGTCAAGGTTCCCGTACCATACGAAGTACCCAAACCATACGAAGTTAAAGTTCCCCAACCGGTAGCAGTCCCTGTTAAAGTTCACGTACCCGTGGAAGTACCAAAACCATATCCTGTTCATGTTACCAAAACCATACCTGTTCCAGTAGAAAAGAAAGTATACGTCAAGGTAAGGAAGACACAAAAATAATTTACTTTTGTTTTTATACACCCCAAATACATAAACTGTTTAAATATAGTATTTAATTGTTGATTAGGAATTGGTACGAGTACCACACCCAGTACCACAACCCTACCCTGTGCAAGTAACCAAGTATGAACAGGTACAAGTACCTACTCCTGTTTACGTAAAAGAGCGAAAAGTAGTACACACTTACTCTAACCAAAATGCGGGGCAAATCCCACAATATTCAAATGGTGGCTACGATGCTTCATCATTTGGTAGCTCTCTTGGAAGTTATGGATCTGGTTATGGATCTGGTTATGGATCTGGTTATGGATCTGGTTACGGATCTGCTTATGGTAAGTATTTCTATAATAATTCTCAATATAATTCGGTCAATTTATAAAGTTTTGTTTTTTTTTTTAATATTTTTTAATCATTGTTAGTTTTGTACAATGTCAATTTAAGAGAAAATATTAGAGTGTACCTCTACTATTCTTCTTCTTTTCTGATCTATGTCCTTGACAATTTACCCAAATCTCTACTATTCATAATCAATAACAACGTGCTAGAACAGCTTAAAAAAATAAAATATAAACATTTATTACGTTGCAATAAAGATTTAAAACTAGAATAGAAAAGCAAAATATAAAAAAGAAAAACATTTACAAATTGTTTAAATATCTACTACTAACAAATACAATCAATATAACGATATTTAAGCTTTAGATCTCAGAACAAATGGTCACAATAAGAAGGAATTTAATATTAAGAAATAAAAAATGTTTATTGTAATAAATAAAATAGCTTCAAAACATATTAATTTCGGTACTTAAATTCTTTGAGAAATTAAAAACATAATTTAATTTTAGGTTATGGAGGTCTTGGCAGCTCAAGCTACAACAACTTAGGAGGCTATGGCGGTAGCTATAGTTCTTTAAGTAGTTCTGGTGTAAACGGTTTAGGATATGGCAGCTTCGGAAGTTCCAGCTTGGGTAGTTTTGGTGGTTCCAGCGGTCACTTGTTAGGTGGTCATGGAGATTGTCATCATGGAGTGCAGTCCTACGGTTTAGGCGACCAAAGCTCTCACTACAGCCATAGCTACGGTCAGAGCCAAGCATTCGGTCACGGTGAAGACTATAGTGGCGTTTTGAAATCATACGTTCCAAGCAAATTAGGTGGTTACAACAACAAATGGTGAAATTGTATATAATTTTTTAATAAAATAAATTTTTAAATTCTACAACGCATGTTTTTTAATATGGTTTTTTGCGTTTAAAATGACATTTTTGTACCAAACTTTGTTTGATCAATAAACTCTACTAAGAGATCCCAAATTGGGACCTCTTAGTGGAGTTTATTGTTGTGTTATATTACCTATTAGAGTTGGGATACCAAATACATAATTTGGTTTTATAAATGCTATAAGAACTAGGGAGGCAATTTTTGCGCCAAATATCCTATTACAAAAATTCCGTGTTTTAAGAAAAGATGTATTTGCATGATTCGTTGAATTTGAAAAGGCATTCGATATAGTACAGCATGTGAAATTATTGCATATGCTAAAGAATATAGAAATAGATGACAAAAGATATTTGTGTCATTAAAAACCTGTACTGAAATTAAACTGCTATCGTAAAAATTGGAGTCAGTTACACCAGTAAAATCTTTATACAACAAGGAGTCACACAATGTTGCATTTTTTTCCCAACATTGTTCAATATTTACTTGGACCAACTGTTTAAAAAAAGCACTTGAGAAAGTCATTTAGAAACAAAATCAACGGGGAACTACTTAATGTAATTAGATACGTTGACGATACAGTAATTCTATCAGATACAGAGCTTCAATTAAATGAAGTCCAAGTTAAAAAGTTCATAACATTACATATGTATCCTGATCCTGTCATAACGGACCAACTTCATCAAGACATAGAAATAAAACGAAGAATAGCAATTAATTAAACTACTTTTATGAAAATGAAGACTTTTTTGCAATAACCCTATAAGTGTAGAAATACAACAAATAATGAGTAAGTGCTATATTTGGTCTGTACTTTTGTATGGAGCAGAAGTGTGGACAATAAAAGTAACAAATATGAACCGAATTCAAGCATTGAAAACAGGAGGTGTAGGAAAAAGACAGGTTTCTTGGTGACAGCGGCGGTGCTTGCTTCTAGAGACATATGAAGGCTCTCGACTTCCCTTTAAACAAAAACAGCAAAGACATCTTCGTGTTTGCCCTACTCGGCAAGCGGCATATAGCCACTTAGATGATTGCTTACATTGCTATTTCCCTAAACACTCTCGCGAAAAATGAGGGGCCATTCTTGAAGAGGCAGATCGCCTAAACGAGGTTCATAACGTTCGACATTCGAATAACGTTCGGCTGCATAACTTATATATTTCTCTTCTCCTTTCTGTTAAAATGCTTCACAAAACTTAAAGAATCGATTTTGAAGATATTACATGCAAATTGTTGCCATAGATTTATCATTCTATCGTATTAAAAAATTTTTTAGTTCTCTATGAAAAACCATATAATTTGTATCATATGCACATCATTCCTTTTTACCGACACTTTCCTATTTTTAAGTAAACAATAATTTGCTCTGATTTTGCGAATTATTCATAAAACAAACATGATATATTGACCTAATTTTTTTATTTTCATTAAGACTTTATATTAAAGAACGTTATATGAAATTAGTCTGCATTTTTTTTGTTAGAAGTTCATAAGAAGTACATTAGAAGTACATATCTACAGACTAGATACTATTAGTCATGTATATGGACTTGAAATTAATGTACAGAAGACCAAGGTAATGATAATCGATCAAATTAGAAATAACCAGACGGGTTTGAAGTGGTAAGCCGTTTTAATTACTTGGGTTTTGTTATCACAAACAATGGTGGATGCGAAGAAGAGATACGTCGACGCCTTAAAATGGCCAGATCAGCAATGGTCAAACTTCAAAATCTGGAAAGATAAGGACATAACCATAAACACGAAACTGCGCCTAGTACGGACGCTTATCTTTCTTATCGCTACCTATGCGTCAGAAACTTGGACCATTAAAAAGTCCGACTCACGACGTATAATGGCCTTTGAAATGTGGGTATATCGTAGAATGATGCGCATACCCTGGACATCACATCGCACAAATGTCTCAATATTGACAGAACTCTACATCAATTCCAGGCTTACCATAATCATCAACCAAAATATATTGAGGTACTTTGGACACATTACCAGATGAATGGCAGGCATGAAGAGGTTGGTGGTTGAAGACAAGGTAGATGGGAAAAGAACCCGAGGAAGATCGCCACTCCGATGGTCAGACCAAATAAAGTGCGCTACCGGTTACTCTCTGTCTGAGGCAGCACATCGCGTCCAGGAGAGAGAAGAATGGATGGCAACCATTCCTCAAATACCATAACGTCACCACATCGTTACGAAAGATAAAGTATAGAGGAGGAGGACATAACAAGAAATCAAACTTGTAGTAAAAATGTGATATTTCGGAATATTGTTGTTAAGAAAATATTGCAAAGTAATTGATTTTAAAACGCACCATCGGGAAAAAATGAGTTAATATTGCAATGACAATAAATTATATAATCAAAAAAACATACCTTTAACAATAAAGCATTTTGATTGAGCAGCTGACTTACCTGAAAAAGAAAAAATTAATTACAAATTACAAAGTATATTGTAACATAATTTAAATATAAGGTTTATTTTCTAAAAAACTCTGAGAAAAACAAAATTATAAAGTCCTCAGTAGTAAGCGCTAATAAGACATATACACAGACTGCTACAGGTACTAAGACTAGAAGGAAAACAGAATCCAATAATCAAAAAGACTTGACTATAGAAAGCAGTTTTCAAGTGATTATGGAAAACTGACTGACCAGGAAAGTTATTTAAAAGAATTGCGGAAACATTGACTGCTCTATAATATGGCAATAAAGTAGCTATCCCAAAAAAAAATCTAAATGGCTAGAGTTCCTTAAATAATAAGTTCGAATATTAACGGATTATTATCTGAAACACACCTTAACAAACAATCATTAATTAGATTTAGGGGATACAAAGTTTATCACACTATATATCCTAAAAATAATACAAGTGGAGGTAGAGCAGTTATAATAAGAGAACATCTTCAACAAAACAAAGAAGTCAAATTTGAAGCTGAAGATATTCAGGTAACGGTGGTAAACATTAGGACCAAGAACTGTGACCTGGCAGTTATTGCTCTATATAGTTTTCCCAAGAAAAAAAGAAAGGAAAACGGAGTCCAGGCCGTAGAAGAATGTCATGGTTGCGTAATTTGAGAGAGTGGTTTGGCTGTACCCCTAATAAACTCTTTAGGTCAGCTGTAAACAAAGTCAGGATAGCCTTGATGATTTCCAATCTCTGATAGGAGTGGTACAAGAAGAAGAAGAAGAAGTCCCCCAAAACATAATATCAAAGCTGAATTTTTTGGATTCGCAGGTGGTCGGTATATGGTGGGAGGAGCTTTTAACGCGAAACACACACAATGGGGTTGAAGACTCCTAACTACAAAGGGTAAAGAATGGCTCAAAGCGATAAACGAGAACAAGTGTAAAGCAATCAATGGGAAAGTCTGCGTATTGGTCCACACACCCTATGAAAATTCCTGATTTAATAGACTTTTACATCATTAAGAACATATCGAGAAACTATATACAATAAAAGAGAACTTAGAAGTCAACTTGAATCATAATCCCATTATATTAACTATTAGTGGAAACATTATTCAAAAGACTAACAACCCTGTGTTATTCAACAATCAAACGTACTGAAACAGCTTTAAAATTACACAGAGGAAAGAATTAATTTGGCAGTATCATTGAAAACTAAAAATGAATCTAAGGTAAAAAAATTAAATACCGATATTTAACAAGCTACCTAGGAAAATACCCCCTAACTACTAAGAAAACCAAGCAAACCGCCGCGCCACATCAAACGACCTCGTATCGGCCAATATCCTTGCTACCGATTATGTCAAAACTGTTCAAAAAGCTTTTGCTCTAAAGGCTGAAACCTATTATCGAAGAAAGACGCCTCATCCCCGATCACCAATTTGGATTCCAAAATCAGTACTCTGCAATTGATTAAGTCCACCGTATCACGGACGTGATCGAAAGACCACTTGAAAAAAAAAGACTTACTTAGCATTATTTTTGGATATAGCACAGGCCTTCGACAAGGTATGACACGAAGGATTGGAGCATAAGATAAAAATGGCTCTTCTTGTCGAATATTTAAAGATTTTAATTACATATTTGTCACAGAGATACTTCAGGATTAAACAGGAAGATGCTTATTTCTGCACTAAGGAAAATTAGTACAGGTTTACCACAGGGAACTATACTGAGACTTCTTCTATATCTCCTGTAAAATAAAGACCTGCCAGTTTCAGAGCAAAATGTTGTAGCTGCGTTTGCTGATGATACTTCAATTATGGCTGTTGGTGACAACGTAATTGAACCAACAGATAATTTACAGAATTAAATTGTCGAAGAAGAGAAGTGGATAAACAAATGGTGTAATACCCATATATATATATATATATATATATATATATATATATATATATTAATCATTATATAGTTCCTTATGTCAAATAGGTTAAATACTTGGATATGATACTATGGGTATGGTACTAAATTGAGATGGAAAATACATGTTAAGAAAAAGCAAGATGAACTCAAGTTAAAACACAAAAAAATGTATTGGATATTAGTCGATATTCAACCTTATTAGTATATAATAAGCTTCTGATCTATCAACAAGTACTCAAACCGGTGTGGATTTACGGTATCCAATTATGGGGATGAACCAGTGCAAGCCATGTAAGTCTCATATAAAGTTTCCAGAATAACGTACTTTGAGGCATAGTCGATGCCCTCTGGTGTGTTTATAACGATAACCTCCATAAAGACCTAAATGTAGAAACCGTCACTGGGGTAATAAAAAAAAACTAAGGGCCATGAAAAAAAGCTTCATCAGTACGTAAATCTAGAGGTTCTGTTATGAACCCCTTAGTAAGAAGTAAGAAGTAAGAAGTAAGAAGTAAGAAGTAAGAAGTAAGAAGTAAGAAGTAAGAAGTAAGAAGTAAGAAGTAAGAAGTAAGAAGTAAGAAGTAAGAAGTAAGAAGTAAGAAGTAAGAAGTAAGAAGTAAGAAGTAAGAAGTAAGAAGTAAGAAGTAAGAAGTAAGAAGTAAGAAGTAAGAAGTAAGAAGTAAGAAGTAAGAAGTAAGAAGTAAGAAGTAAGAAGTAAGTTATGTAACCCTGTCAGGTCAGATAAATATTAAAAACTGTTGATGTTGCTATGGCTGATAAGATTGGTTAAGGCTACAATGCGTAAAGTTGTTTGCAAAGTCGAAATACAGGGCGAACAATCACAGGAATTTGAAACGCATGTTGGGCTGCGACAGGGAGATGCGCTGGCGTGTCTCCTTTTCAACATAGCTTTGGAAAAGGCGGTCAGGGATGCCCAAATAGACAGCAGAGGAAACATTTTTAATAAATCATCCCAAATTTTGGCATATGCAGATGATGTTGATCTAGTTACCCGCACAACACGCAAGCTAGAAGAAATGTATACCACCTTGTCACACGCCTCAAAAAATATTGGCCTGCAGGTAAATGAAAATAAAACTAAGATAATGGCATCTCTTTGTCAACCATTTTCCATCCACTGCTGAATGTAGGTCTCTCCCAATTGCTTCCATCTTTCTCTATCTTGCGCCCATCTAATCCACTGTTTGCCTGCCACTGTTCTTATGTCATCTACCCATCTTTTTTGAGGTCTTCCCGTGCTTCTTGTTGTCGTCCTTGGTCTCCATTCTAGAATTCTCCGTGTCCACCTGTTGTCATTATATCGGGCTACGTGACCTGCCCAGCGCCATTTAATTTTTGCAATTTCTTCCACAATATCCCTAATCTTCGTTCTACGTCTTATCTCGGTGTTTCTAATCTTGTCTCTTAGTGATATTCCAAGCATGATTCGTTCCATTGCTCTTTGCGTTGTTTCTAATGTTTTAGCAGATTTTTTTGTAAGGGCTACTGTCTCCAAGCCGTAAGTACAAACTGGTAGTATGCATGTGTTATACACCTTTTTCTTTAAGTTTACAGGAATGGAGGTGTTTTTCAAGATATATGCTAATTTGTCGAAAGCGCCCCATGCCAGTTGTGTTCTTCTTTTAATTTCAGCATCTTGATTTGGTTTTCCTAGTTTGATAACATGACCTAGATATACATAATGTTCAACATTTTCTATGGTATGATTTTTTGTATTGTTATATTTGTCTGGTCTCGGCTCGAATCCAGCCTGCTCGATAGGTTGATAGAAATCGAGCTTATGTGTTAGGCGGTTGGTATATTGGTCGGTAATTCTCGATGTTTGCTTTGTCTCCTTTCTTGAATAGTAAAATGACTTCGGAGTTGTACCATTCTTGAGGAATCTTTCCTTCATCAATTACTTTATTAAATAAAATATTTAATACCTGTTCTATTTTTCTTCCACCGATTTTCAACATTTCGACTGTAATTTTATCCTCTCCCGGACATTTATTCGTTTTTAGTTGATTTAGGGCCATTCTTATTTCATAGTCGGTTATGTCCGGTATTTCTTCTGAGCCAGTGTTAATTATTGTTCGTTCAGTACGTCGTTGTTGTGGTTGTGTATTTGCCGAGTATAATTTAGTGTAAAATTTTTCAATGGCCTCGCTTATTTCCTTTCTGTTTCGGACGGTGACGTTTTTCTCATTTTTTATTTCTATGATTTTTCTTGTGCCGTTTGAGTTTTTTGCTTTGAGTACTTTCATATTGCAGTTATCTTGTATTATATTTTTTATTAGATTGTTAGTATAGTTTCTATGATCGTTCCTAATTTCTTTCTTCACGTTTTTGTTTAAACTTTTGAAGCTGTCCGAAGTTCGATCTGTTCTGTTTCGTCTTTCTTTTAGTAATTTAATTGTATTAGGTTAAAGTTTAGATGTTTTGGCTGTTTTCGTGTTTGAGCATATTTTCTTAACCGATGTTGTTACAGTTGCTTTTAAAAGTAACTTTTAAAGCAACTGATAATGGCATCAACACCCAACAATAGAGCCAGAAACATCGGCCACCAATTCACGGTTGATAATTCTACCTTTGAAGTGGTGGACAAATTCACATACTTAGCCTGATCACCAAGGAGAACGTCATGACGGAAGAAATCAAGCGAAGAATAATCCTAGCAAACAAATGCTATTTTGGACTGAGTAGACATATGAGAAGCAAAAACTTAAGCTAAAAAACAAAAATAACCATATACAAAACTCTTATACAACCAGTGTTGACATATGGGTCGGAGGCATGGACCATTTCCAAGGCAGATGAAAATCTCCTGCTTATATTTGAACGAAGGATCCTGAGAAGAATATTTGGTGGCATCTGTGAAAATGGTGTTTGGAGAAGGAGGTACAACTACGAGATATATCACAGATATAAACATATATTTGGTGGTAAAGACGTAGTATCCTTTATAAAAATCCTTCCTAAAGTAGTATCCTTCCTTTATAGGAAGACTAAGATGGGCAGGACATCTGGCAAGATCACAGCAGAACAACCCTCCTAGAAGAATCCTTTTGTCACAACCTGTGGGAAGTAGAAAAAGGGGTAGACCAAAACTCAGATGGAGGGATGGTGTAGATGAGGATGGTAGACAAATAGGCGCAGCAAACTGGCAAGAGTTAGCAATGGATAGAACTGACTGGCGTAATAGACTTGGGAAGGTCGAGGCTCTTTTATAGGGCTGTAGCACCAATGATGATGATGATGATGTTGCTATGGTAACTTTAAAACACGCGCGTTTTTGAAAGTTAAATTTAAATACGCTAAGGCGTACTTTAAACAAGCAAAATGGAGCACCAATAAAAAAAATATTATATGTAGTAATTAAGAGAGTGTCAATATTATAGAAATGACATTATATTTTCTAACTAAAATTATGTAAAGCTTCTTAAAGGAATGTTTATAATCAACATAATCCTCAGGAATAATTTACGTGGCGTCTATATTAAAATGCTGAGAACTTAACAAAAGTTTATAAACATATAGTGAAATAAGAAAAAAAAATACATATTATTAAAAAAATATTTTATTAAGACATTTTGGTCCAAATAACTTGAGTTTAGTCTACGTTCCAATAATAATGACTCATATTATATATTTGTTCAATAAAAAGCTCCCTATAGTATACTTATAATATTTTAAAACAAATGCAACTCTTTTGAGTTGGACAGCACGTAACAAACTTTCTTTTTTTCGATTCTTTTTTTAAGCGACCCCATTTTTCCAGTCTGAAATTTGGATACCCTTATTTATTTGATCGAAGTTCTCACCCCTTACTAGAATTGAATCAATTTGAGACGTTCCTCTCGAGAATTTTACAAGGTTACTGACACGAAAGATGAAAATGGATTTGAGACATTTCCCATTCGTTTTCTTTATTTGTATAAAATATGTATTCAAAATGTATTAAAATGCATCAGAACATTTTGTTGATTGCTTCTATTCTACTGGAGATAATTAAAAATTTAAATAAAATATATTTTTTAAATATATGTAAAAGATAAAATAAAATTAAAATGTACACCTATACTTTACATGCTTGATTTAATTACGTTCTATAGTTTTTTTAAATCTTTTAAATTTGTAAAATTTTTATATACAAATGGTGTGTATTAGGAAAAGTGATAATAATTTAAACAAAAGATCAGAAATTCAAAATCTAAGCAAAATTTATAATTATATTATTTCTTTATAATTTATATATGAAACTTGAAAAATATCACATTTTTATTTGATTTTCCATATATCTGTTACATTTTTTCAGACATCTATCAATGGTGAATAAATCTTCTTCTTTTTTGTTACTAAACAAAAAATAATTTTTAAACAAAATTTTATTTTTGACAATATAATTGTCAAAGGTAAACATTTTAAGTTGGCATTTATGACATTGAGGCTTATTTGTAATTGGTTGCTACTTTAAACTATTTATAAATTCAATTATTTTTTTTTGTTAAGAAAATGTTTTCCAAATTATTAAAATTTCAGGGAAGAATTTATTAGATAAGGGCATTTTCGTATTAATTCTTTTTGACATGTATTTGCAGCAATTTTTATTAACGAAACTAATTTTATTTGGTGAGTTAACAAAAAATGTTTTTCTTTATAGTTCAACTTTGTAAGATATTTTGTCTTTTTTAGCAGCTCTTGATAAGAATTGTAAACACAGTTGAAAGCTCGAGATATTAAATAGTTAACCAATAGCCCCTTTTATTGACTCCAACCCATCAAAAACATTTATATATATATATATATATATATATATATATATATATATATATATATATATATATATATATATATATATATATATATTATCTAACAGGTCTCTTAGAATTCTGTCGTTGTTGGTTAATGTAGTTTTTATAGGGAGCAATTCCTTATAAACGAGTAACGTCATTTTGTCGTTAGATATACGTATGGTACCTTCTTCGTGATAGAAGATTCCGACTGTGTTATTTATGGGAGAGAGGTGAAATTAAGATTGGGCGATTGAAAGAAGTCCATAGAATATTAACAGAAGCATCGAGGTCGTCTTGTATTCAATCAGGGTCTGCTACGAGGGGCTTCACTGGGTGTTCCTTTCGTAGAATCCTGTTGAATAAAGACGGCTCGTATTGCTAGTTAGTTTCCTTGTTCTATCAATGTTAACCGAATCCTATTGACTGCGCCATTTGTTATATCACTTATTTCTTCTATGACTTTTTAAAAAAACACTTTATTAAAAATTTTTATTACAATTATTTTTTATGAGTTAAACTGACAAGGTACAAAAATAAAATAACAATAACTACGTAGCGACGTTGTATTGAGCTTGACAAGATTTTGACGAGTGTCCTAAAATGCTATTGATCCTCTATTTATAATATCGCTAAAAGTAATGATTTGGCATTCCCACGGTGGCTAACGGCTGCTTCGAGTTTGTGGAGTTGAATGACTCAGCTATTTCTATGGTAACTGCTGTTGTAGGTATGATGCAATATAAATTGCTGGTTGTACGTCTGGTCTTCTTTTAAAAGTTAACCCTTTGAGTTTTTGTTTAATGGAATTTCGGCGCAGTAGTGCAGATGGAGGTGTGTTTTGTGGATGGTTGACTGCAATTCTCTGGAATATTTTGCATCGACATCTACAGCAAATGTAAATCAAAGCTAAAATGAAAGTTAGTAATAAAGACAATACGATGTACAAATTCAACTGTTTGTCAATCAATGGTTGGTTCATAATTTGGTCGAGTTCTTCTGAATATTGGCCCAGCTTGTGTTGTGCGATGTTTAAATCGTCTGCTGTGATTTTATTGAGTTTAATGGTTTTAGTTTTAGTATGCGGTTTTTTCCTTCGAAATTACACACATGGTCACAGCATTTGTATGGGACATTAACTGGATGACTTCTGTAGATGATGTTTGAGTATTTATCTGTTTGGTCTCTGGCATGGACTCTACTACTTCCAATAAATGCTGTACAATCGGGTAATATTCTTAAAATTGAGTTTAATTTAATGATCTGAGTATTGACGTCTTTTCTTCCACACTTAATAGTAATTGGTAATGGATTGGAAACTGTTATTAACCATAAATTTCGATTAATTTCTTGGACATTGTAACCTTGTCTAAGATTCCAATGTGTCTAAAAAGAAAAGTATTTAATCAGTGTATTTTGCCAGTGACGACCTACGGCGCAGAACCCTAACACTTACAAGAACAACAGTGAGTAAACTACAAGTTGCGGAAAGGGCAATGGAGAGAATAATGTTAGAGATTTCTCTACTTGATAGAATACCAACTTAGAAAGGATAACAACACTAAAGTGGAACTGGGCAGGTCATGTAGCAAGACCAGTTGATGACCGGTGGACAAAAGGAATTTTGGAATGGAGACCCCGAATACAAGCTAACAGAAATAGAGGTCGACCCCCAACGAGATGAACAGATGACATAGAAAGAGTGACTATAAATTGGATTCAGATGATGCAAAATCGAACTAAGTGGAAAAGCATGCGAGAGGCCTATGTTCAGCAGTGGACGTTAGAGGCTAGTAGTTAATAATGGATTTACTTACTAATAGTTCTATTTTATTTTTATTAATTTCCTCTTTTAATATGGGTAACCAGATCCAACTGCATTCTGCCGAGAAATTTTCGACGCGATTAATTTCATTTAATATAATTAAAACCGCTTCATTGATTTTTCGTTTTTTACCATCTGTTTCTCTTAAATCTATACTTGAATATTTCCATTGAATTCTAGGTTCATTTTCCCATGCATGTTTACAGATTTGAGATCTATCAAATTCTCTATTTTTAATATAAGATTGATGTTCACTTACTCTAATGGTTTGTTATTTTTTCTTGTTTATTGTTAGGTTTAGTTTTAGATAGAATAGATCTTAATGTGTTTGTTGTTTTAAATGTTGTTGAAACATTGTATTTATTTTCTACAGTTTTAAGTTTTTCCGATAATCCTCTTGTGTGGTATTGTTATTATTCTCATATTATTTGCTGTGAATATTAAAGGATTCCGTTCTAAGTCGTCTGTTCCATTTTTTCTATTCTTGAAAATTAGTTTTTTTTATATATATAACAAAGGTTACTTATTTTTTAATAAAATAGATGTTAACAAATGTTTTTCCTCAAATTTTTTGACTGATTCTTGACAGATATGTGAAAATTAAGTTATAGTCTAAAAGTAAATTATAAAAATAATCATTTATTTGGTGTATTTTTTTAGTATTTTCTTATATGGTGTAAGTGTTATAAAAATAATTTTTATTAAGTTGTTATATCCGGCAGATTTGTCTGCTTAAATGTCAAAAGTATAATCAAAAACAATATTTCGCTTAAACAACTCCAATGAATGTAAATATCTATGAATAGAAACCTTCTACGAAAAGTAGCTCTGAATTCTAAGAAATATTCTTAACAACTATTTCAAAACTGCTTAAAAGCTCACGGTAAATCCAGCATGTACGTTTAAGACAAACATTTTCCATTTGATAAAATTCCCATTTCCATCCAGCCCGAGGTACATACCAAGACGAGACAAGGAACGATAATAATGGAAAATAATAGTTCGCTCTAGTTTATCTTCATTTTAGAAAAGTAAAAAGCATTGCCAGTTATAACTTTACTTTGATGTAGAATGTCTCTTTTACTGATTATTAATGACTTCTGAAAATGAGGGTTGCCATATTCTGTACAAAACGGGACGAATCCGAGAAAGACATAAAGACGTCGGTTTTTAATCAGGATGCTTTTCTTGGAAAATTACACTTACTATAAGTTGACATGATTATTTATGACAATCTCTTAAACCTATCTTTAGAACATTAGTATCAGATTATTGTACAGTGGCGTATACATAGAGTAAAAATAACTATTTTTTAAATGCTGTTATACTTATTTTCAATTACTTTTATTCAAAACAGCTAACAATATTACAATAAGTGATGGATTCGACTTATAAATGATAAAAGTTCATTTTATTTAACAATACAACACTAAAAACTTTTGTTTTTACAAAAGCAACCGTATATCTAAAAAGCATTTTATGAAATGCATTAAATTTTTAAAATTTTAAATATTTTATTTTACTCGTATAATATAACGCAATATAATCAGTATGTAAGTATATAGGTTTATGTATGTATTCATATTAAAGCACCCAAGGCGAGCATCAATATATCTCCGATACGAAATATAGCAAATCCTCTAGACGCAAATCCTTTATTTCTCGTTTTACAGCTAGGATCAATAAGCAAACAAGCCAAATTGAATTTACATTACCTTACAAACCGATTTATAAAAGATATTCAATGCCATCTCGTTAAAATGGCAAATACTTTTTACGAGTCACATTCGGGTAACAAGATAGAGGTTGAGATGGTTGACTGTATCAAATATAGTTTTAAACATGCATAATGCATAATAATGCTTTATATTCATAAATAAGAAAATATAGATAATATTATTTATTATCTTATTATTATTATTATGTAGGAACAGAAAAGTAAAAGTAGAAGAAGAACTAACCGACCCTATTAAAGCTGGCAATGGTATAAGACAGGGAGATTCCCTGAGTTCTCTACTGTTCAACCTGATTATGGATGAAATAATAAAAAAAGCAAGAACTCAAAAAGGATACCAAATGGGAGAAAAACAACTTAAAATAATCTGCTATGCAGACGACGCAATACTACTCTCTCAAAGTGAAGATGATTTACAACGTATGCTGCACCAATTTAATATAACCGCCAGAAAATTTAACATGTTAATTTCCCCAACAAAGACAAAATCCATGGTTATAACAGCAAATTTACTAAGATGTAAATTGGAGCTGGAAGGTCAGATCTTAGAACAAGTGATGGAGTTTAAATATCTAGGCATCACATTATCTAGCTACGGAAAGCTCGAAACCGAAGTGGAAGATCAAGTGAATAGAGCAAACAGAGCCACAGACTGCCTAAACGAAACAATATGGAGAAATAAAAATATCGGGAAAGAAACGAAAGGCAGAATTTACAAAACAGTCATCAGACCAATAATGACATACGCGGCAGAAACAAGACCTGACACAGAGAGAACAAAAAGGATGTTAGAAACAGCAAAGATGAAAACACTTGGAAAAATTGATGGTAAGACACTATGAGACAGAGCTAGAAGTACAGATATACGACATAGATGCAAGGTGGAGAACATCAAAAACTGGGTAAGAAATAGAATAGTAGAATGGAACGATCATATAAGCCGAATGACAACAAATAGAGTAGTAAAGACGGCAAGAGACGGTTCCCCAATAGGAAGACGATCAGTAGGAAGACCACGCAAACGATGGAATGACAACTTACTGGAGGCACATTGAAAAACAGACAGAGTCATATCTATATAAAAAAAAGAAGAAGATGTAGGAACAGAACAAAATACCAATTTTCTTCTCAAGCTCCTATGTTATTTCAATTTTCTTCTTTAGTCCAGGATATGAGAGTAAAAATAAAAGAAAACCTTTAAATTTTTTTATATGCATCGATTTCCTTGCAATTTTGACAGTTGAAAAAAAAAATAACTCAAAAATCAAAATGTATTCTATGGCAATATGTGCTTCTCCTCTGTGGGTGGTTACCATCCCAATTCTGGGGTAAAAACTGTTTATCAAAAAAAAAACTATAACGGTTTATAGTTTACAGTTAAAAACTATAGAAGGTAGTCGCTAGAATAGTAAATTCTGAGACATGAATGTTATTTAGAGTTTTTTCGAAAAGTCAATGTTTTTGGAGATATTCGTGACTAAAATTTCACAAATTACACGTCAAAAAAGCACGTTTTTAACCCTAACCGGTCAGGTGCAATTTGATTTACATTGAGCGTGATGTGGAGTCTCACGGACTTCTTTTTAAAAAATAAAAAAAAGGTTTAGGTATTTGAAAAATTTCACTGAAATAAGTTACAAGCTTTTTTTTTCATCTTTATAGAGGGGAGTCTGGAATCTTCACAAGACATATCAGTCCAGGATGCCGCCTGACTAACTTTAGTGCAGAATTCATTCTTCGTACTCCCGGCGATAGTTCCCGAGGTACTTTAAAATGCCCTCTCGTCACCGAGTCTACGCCGAACACCTACCTGCTAAACCAGACCCTTTTCTGTCATCCAGCGATACGGAAGCGGAATGGCCACTGTAAGACCGGCATCACTGCCGAAGTACTATCTTTATTCATTCATTCTTCATTTATACACATCCATACTCTATTCATCAGCAAGGAGGCTCCCTGTCTCGTTCCAGGTAGCGCGTAGAAGACACTCATCGTTCCTAGTTCGGCATCATTTCCAGATGGACATTTCCTTCTTCCCCACAGTCTGACTCACGCATTCTAACTAATACAGTGTGACCCACTTTTCTAGCTTCACCTTTCAGCATCATTCACTCTTACCTTTAGCGTTGGTCTAGCTGTCTTTCTTCCTCTTCCTTTTTCTTGATCACTGCACGGATATAGCTGTGTATGATAGTCCCACCTAATTTATTATCAATCGTTCTCTCAATCATTTCTCTCACTGTAACAAAATTCACACCTGTCTCTCTTTCCATTCTGTTCCTTTCCACTATCCATCTGCTGCAATCTAACATCGTATGTGTCGCAGTGTCCGAGTATCCACAGTATAGGCATTCATCTGTATCAGCCTTTCTGATCCTATAGAGGTAGGCCCTAAAACACCCGTGTCCTGTGAGCACCTGCGTCAGGCAATAATCCAGTCACCTGTGGCCACAGTCCACCCAATCTCTTATGTTCGGGATCAGCATTTTCGTCCACTGTGCCACATCTTCCGTGTTGTTCCATTCTTCTTGCCATCTTTGTACTGACCTTTCCCTTTCCTGTCTTCTCTCGGCCACAGTAAGATTTGGGCCTCTTCTCTCATAAAGCTCTTTTCTTTCCACCGCCAAAACATGCAACGGAACACATCCAGTGATGGTTCATAAGGCTGCCGCAGACAGCTCACTCGTGTCGTAAGACTCCTATAGGCCGTTATCGCTACCGCCTCGCTCTAGACTGATGCCGCGTAGAAGACGATCGACTGTACAACACTGTGTAAGACCCTCCTCCTTTCGGATTTGAGTCCTCCAATGTTCGGCATCAACCTCCCCAACGCAGCCGCACTATTAGCAGCCTTCCGGACCACCTCCCGCACGTGTTCCCTTCATTTTCCTTTCTGGTGCAATGTCACTCCTAGATACTTTGCTTGTTTCTTATGTGTTAGACATGCTCCTGCACATTTTAATTCAATATTTTGCCTGTTCCTTGTCCCCTTTAGAATAATGGCTTCGGTTTTCTCTGTCGTAAGTTTTAGTCCGTGCTGCGTCATCCATTTCTTTACGACGTCGCCTGCGTTTCGAACCCGGTATTTGAGATCTGGCTCATCCCGGGCCACTACCAGTACAGCGAGGTCATCCGCGAATGCGAAGGGGGTTGTACCCTCTCCGTATTCACAGTGCATAACCCCGTCATATGCCAGATTCCAGAGCGTCGGGCCCAAGACAGATCCCTGGGGTACGTCGGCCGTCACGTCCACGATCGTGCCCTTTTCCACCATAATCCTTCTCTCGGACAGGTACTCCACCACCACATGTATCAGGTAACCAGGACATTCTCTCTCCTCCATTGCCTTCATTACCTCGTTCCACTGCAACGTATTGAATGCATTCTTAACATACAACAACAGCAGGGCCGACCAGCGATGTTCATCCCCTCTGTTGCTCAATGCTTCGGGTACACTCATGATTACATCAATCGTGCTTTTTCCTTTGCAAAAACCAAATTGCAAAAATAAGTTACAGCTAGATGAAACTTATTTGATCATAGGTATATTAATTATTATATAAAAAAAATTCTTAAAATACCTTTATTTTACAATAGTACTGAAATTTATCCTTATTATAACAAGTACGTTTATTGACTTTTAATTTCCACTTCGAAAATCGTTCTCTAAATACAAACATTAGCAAATTAAACAAATTTTGTTTTTTTGTTACTTGGTAAAAAATTCTTCTAATAATTTAATTTTATCCTACTCATTTTTATTGACAATTCAGACATATATTATACATTTTAAAGTAGATGACTTGAAAATGATATTGCCAATATTTTTGAGTTGCGTTCCTAGGACGACTTTACTTGTAAGATAGTTCATTCGATTACATGAAATCAACTTTAACTTGAGAATATCCGACAGAAAAAATCATAGCCTGTAATTCGTCTTTAAAAAGACAAACACATGCCATGATGACAGTAAAAACCTCCTGTTAGTGATTCCATAGTAAATTATGAGGGAAAGACCAGGAAAAAAACCTCATAATACTATCCCGACATGGTAAGTATTTGGTCGTGCATTTAGTTTACTTTCAATAAACACCAAATTATGATTTTATATGTTTGTTATTTAAAAAACATACATAATGTTACTCTACATGTTACCGACTTACTAATACTGATATTTTCCTTTTAATAACTTCCTCTTTTAATGTGGATAACCGGATCCTAATACATGAGAGGAGAAATTATCCACTGATAACACTACCAATGCTAACACTAACAAATTAAATTAATGTAGGATTATAATTTGAAACTAAAATTGAAATGAAAACTAAAATTAAAATTAAAATTAGTGAATAAAGTGTGTTGGTCACTGTCTCTTCAATCTTCGTCTGACTTCTGGTTGGAGATGTAGTTGTCTTGGTTCTGTCAGCGAAATGAGTTTCCGATATGAGTAAAACATCAATTTTGTTAGGTTCAAGAAAGTTAGAAACTTCTGTGTTATGGTTGTTTAGGCCATTGGCATTCCATTCTGCAATTCGTAGTGACTCAAGTTCCATTACTGGTTTTATTTATTACTGTGGAAAGCATGTTTAAGATCACGCTATTTTGATTTATTAGTTGTGAAAACATAGCTTTGAATTCATTAAGGAAACTCTTCATCATCTCTCCAATGTCACTGTTTGTATTACTTACAGGTATTCCACTTGTTATTTGATTATTTGAGCGTAAGTTGCACGATTTTGGTTGTATAAATTTGTATTATTATGTTCCTAATAATATTTACATTTGTTCCTCATGTCGCTTGTGTGTAAGTCGCGTAATTTTGATTGCTTAAGTTTGGATTATTCTGTACTGTATTTCAACGGTTGAGCGAGGGAGGGCAGTGAATAATGTAGAATCCCTATATATATATATATATATATATATATATATATATATATATATATATATATATATATATATATATATATATATATATATATATATGTATATATAGGGATTCTACATTATTATACATATACATTACTATACATATATATATATATATATATATATATATATATATATATATATATATATATATATATATATATATATATATATATGTACTATGCATCCTTTGTAATTCTCGGTGTGTGTTCCATTACAGAGAGCGCATATGGCAGGTGTATCCCTAGGTTTTTTACAATCGGCTGACACATTCTTGCCTCCACATTTGACACAGTGATAAGGTCTATTACAGTATGTCTTAGAGTATCCATACAATTAGCATCTGGTACACTGGACAATATTATTCTTGTTACAAGGTGACACAATAACTATTTTCGCGTTGTTTATAAATTGAATTTCATATATTTACTCTGTGTTTTATATTTACAATATTGCGCACTAAAGGCCCATGTTTTTCTATTTCACTTTTTATTATTAATAAGTACTGTATGATGTAGATTACGAATTATAACTCTGTATGCTCTATCCTCTTTCATTTGGTACGTATGATGCACAATTTTTTTGCTGTTTGAATGTCTTACCAGTATTCGGTATGTTTCAGAGTTACGGGAATTTATTTTTATTGTGTTGTTTTGTAATTCTGTACAATAGTATGTCTCTGTTTTTGTTACTTCCGATAGGTTATTAACCATTTTATTGTATTCAGTATCACCATATATAAAAATTGGTGGGGGTTTAGAGGTTGCTGGAGTTTCTTTGATATTTTCTGTACTGTTATTATTGTCATTTTCGTTTTCATTTTGTAGAATCTGAAATTTTTTGCTGATTACTACCGTGTCTTCGTTTTCTGTCGGTGTCGAAGAATTAATTTTACGTTTTTTGTTACTATGTTATATAGTTTGCCATACGTGGATATCCGATGACTCAATGTTGCTGATTTTTCCTGAAGATACTTCACTTTGTAATGTTTGTGTCATCTCAATAGTATCAGAAGCTTCATTTTTAGGTGTAGATAATGTGGGATGTATTTTAGGATTGTATTGACAGTTTGAGGAAGATTGTGATAGTACTTGGTTAGGAACATAATATATTGTTGTTGGTGTGTTGTTTAAAATTTGTGCTGAATTTGGTTGTAAATTTTGTGGAAAAAGGACATTTGGGCATTCTGGTTAAATTTGTTTTTGCTGATATTGAGTATTTATAGGTTGACCATTAACAGTAGCAGTATAAAAAGGAACGCTCACCGATAAATCTGGTGGAGCACTCATTTTAATTGTTAAAACTATAGTAACTTTTAGACAAAAAGGTGTTAATTAAGATTTTCAAATTCTAAAGATTTTGAAAATCAAAAGAAGGGTCAGATTCAGTGTTAATTTACCTTAAAATCACCAATTGTGATTAGTTTTTAACTAGTAAATAATAATGTAGTTAGTGCTAGTCCCAAGTTCGAGGTCTTCAGTAATTTATTCGGTACATTTTGAGCCATATGTTTTTTTTTATTTTTTAATTTTTTGGTTTTATTATTTATCTGTTCTTCTTTAATTTTTACTTTGCTTGGTGTCTTGTAACTTATTTGCTCTCTATGTCGTCAGTATTATGCCGATATTTGTTATCTCCATTTCATATTTTATTATTCCCAAAATGATTTATAATTAAGAAAAAATAAATTTAAATCAAGAATTAGCAACTAAAGAAATTTACAGTCTAACCTGAACATAAATTTTTGCATCATTAGACAATAACGACCCGAGAATGCCATTAGTTAAAAATTGCAATAACTTTTTTTATCAACTTTTTTTATAAAAATCCAAGCACACAAGTCTCCAAATATCGATGAAAACAAGCCGACTAATAATTTATATCCGTTTCAAGACCTTCGACAAGATTAATTCTTCTCTGATTACAATTTTCTAGAAACAAATATCACTGTAAGCGCGACAAATATTTTGGTATAAATCACTTTCATTTCCACCGAGTCGTTGAACTTTTTTATATAAAATTACTAAATTACTTGACCGAGACCGAGAACAGTGACAGTAAAAATTTAAATAAGAAAGATATTTTAGTTGACCAATTAAAATGAGTTTTAGACAAGAAAGTTTAGTCTTTAATATTTATTTATTTTTATTTATGTATGAAACTATTTTTTGGTTAATTAGAACATATTTTGAACCACATCTGAGTAATGATTTGAATTAAACTTTAGAAAAGTTTTCTATTCTTATTTAACTTTTTCTGCTGTCGATTAAACTTTCTAACGCCTATTTTTTAATTAATCAGTTAATTTGTCTTATTTTAACTAAATTGCACTTAGTACTATGAGAATAAGTGACACATATTCATGTAAATTTATTTTTTTATTATCGATTAACTATTTTTATTGTAGTATTTAAATGGCTAGTTTGTCTGATACTAAATATTGTTTAACCTTAGAGACAGAGTTTCAAATCAAATATTTAGAAAAAAAAACTGGTATTACGGACATAATTACAAGAATTACAACGCTGAAATGGAACTGAGCAGGACATATTGCCAGAGTCAGAGATAAAATATGGATCAAGAAAATTTCAGAATGAAGATCTAGACACGATGCTTATCGTTATCTTAAGATCGAATGGAATGGAATTATTTACAAGAGGTCTATATTCAATGTTTCCCAATTCAATATATAGTTCAGCTCAATAGGCCTCAAAGGCCTAAGGCTTCAACGGTTTTCTTCCATTTCTTTCTATCTTGTGCTAAGTTTTTCCAATCTTGTACCCGCAGCGACTTCAGATCTTCTTTTGCCGACTCCAGCCATTTTCTTCGGGGGCGGCCTCTTTTTCTTTTTGTACAAGCCTCCGTGTTTATTAATTCATTGGGAACTCTTCCTTCGTTCATTCTTGCCATATGTCCGAGCCATCTTAATCTTTGAATTTTAGCGAGTCTTGTTATTTTTGGTTGCTCATATATTTGCTTTCATGAACTTGTAACTCAAGAAGTTTTACATTTACCAGGTACCAAATGTTGTTTTTTGACATACAGGGCCTAATATAATTGAGTTATAAGTCAATTTTTACATGAACTTTATATTACAATAGTTTTATTTCATTCATTGAATAACATTCTCACATAATAAATATATTAATTCCTATACTTTTCAAGAACCAAACTTTCCACCTGTGTCTAGTTTCCATTTTCCAGGTTCCAAATGTTATTGAAACATAAAGGGCCTTATATTAGAGCCCCATATTAGAATCTTTTTCATCACACCACTTGACACTGTATAGTTGGTTGCCTAACTATAATCACATAATTTTCTCATCACAATTTCATCTCACATACATAATTTAAAACAACAACATTGATGGTTGATACTGTTATAATTTTTTAATTTTATTTCAACTTTCACAATTTTAAATATATTACTTCATATATTAACGGTGGCTTCTGTCTTAAATAGACACATACAGTTACACTGACTGCTCTGTCACGACTTCCGTCATAACCTGTTAAGATTGTCATTTCAATCAGTTGCTTTAATAAAGTCCTCGTAGACATACCGTCTCAGGACTTGCAACTTAATGTAGAGTCATATGTCGCCATGTTACCAATCCAACGGTAACTTTACCATCCTATTTGTAAACATGACATAATGTAAACTAAACTTCATATATTAATTTTTAAAGGGTTTTTACCCTCATATTTAGTGGCTACATTCATGTAATATATTGTAAGTATTAACCACATTTCACATTAACCTTAGTCAAAATTTAAATCATTTCATGTTCTTTTTAATTAAGTGGTTAAATATTTTAGGACACTGATGATGGAATACTTATTCCGAAATTGTTTTGTCTTTTTAACATAGCCCGACTGGGTTTTTTATATACCTTTTTATAAAGGATTTTATTGGAAATTTTTTAATTATATGGTATACAGCCAACTACAGGAACTTAGTTTCCTTGTGGATATATTTGCATTATTTCTTCATTCATTCTTCTTCGCCAGATGTTCCCATCTTTTACACCTCCGTATATCCTTCTAAGAATTTTTCGTTCCCATCTATCTAATTTTACTTCCATATCTTTATTTAGTGTCCAAGTCTCGCTAGCATAGAGTACTGTAGGTCGGATAACTGTTGTATATATTCGTTTTTTTGCTGTTCTAGATATTATCTTCGACCTCAGTATCTTAGTCAGGCTCCCAGAACTCTTACTACCTCTGGCCATTCTTTTTATGATTTCTTGGTTCTCTTCGTTCCTATTTGTTAGTGTCACTCCCAAGTAATCGAATTGGCTAACAACTTCAAAGTTATATTCTTTACTTAGGCTTTGTATCTTAAAGGACTGTTCTAGATGATTTTCGTTTCCCCTCATCACCATATATTTTGTTTTTTCTTCGTTTATTTCTAAACCATATTCCCTGGCTATTCTCTCTATTCTGGTAAAGATTTCTCTTAATTCTGTAGGTCTCCTTGTTATTAAGGTAACATCATCTGCATATGCTACGCATTGATGCCTGTGATGATATATTGTGCCTCTAGTGGAGATGTTACATTCTCGTAAAATCTTCTCTAAGATCAAATTGAAAAAATCTGTTGATAACGGGTCACCTTGTCGCAGACCTCTATTGGTGATAAAGCTATCCGAAACCCGTCCTTCTAACATGACTTTACTTTTAGTATCATTGAGTATGCATTTAGTCAGTCTTACTATTTTTGGTGGAAATTTAAAATATTCTAGTGCTTCATATACTTTATTTCTTTTTATAGTATCATATGCCTGTCGAAAATCAATAAACAGCATGTGTAATGTTAGGTTGAAGTCGTATGAGCTAGCTAAAATTTGTTTCATTGTAAAAATTTGGTCTCTTACCGATCTGTTTGCTCTGAAACCTCCTTGATATTTACCTAGACAATTTTCAACTTTTGTTTTAATTTTATTTCTAATTGATATGGCCAGAATCTTATACACTGTATCTTGTAGAGCTATTCCCCTGTAATTTTTACATTCTGTAACGTCTCCTTTTTTATGCACTGGACATAAGATTGCTTCTTTCCACTGATTGGGTATTTTTTCTTTGATCCACACTTCGCGTATTAACTCAGCGATTTCTTCTTGCACCATTTCGCCACCTTCTTTTAGAAACTCAGCAATGATACCATTTTCACCAGGTGCTTTGTTGTTTTTTAAGTTTTTTATGATCTCTAGAATTTCTTCCTTGGTAGGTACTTCTTCATTTACATCTGGGTCCCTTACTTCTTCATGTTGTAGTTGCGTTTGTTCTCTTTCATCTTGGTCGTCCGTACATAATATGTTCTCGAAATAATTGGCCCACCTTCTTAATTTTTCATATTTTCCACCTAACAGATTACCCTCTTCATCTTTATAATATCTTGATATGGTTTTGTACTGGGTTCGGTCTCGTTTTATTTTTTGGTAGAAATTCCAGACTTGTTTATGTAAAAAATCTTCTTCAATACGAACTAGTTTCTGCTCTAAACTTGACCGCTTCTTTCTTCTACAGATCTTCTTTGCTTCCAGTCTTTTTGCGGCATAAGCTTTTTTACTCTCTTCATTATTTCTTATTATGCTATTTATTCTAGCTTTATTTCGGTCACTAATGGCTTTCTTACAATCCTCATCATACCAATCCGTTTGTTTACATTTTCTGTTTCCTGATAATACTGAGTCGGCTGCTTCTTGAATTGTTTCTTAACTTCTCCCTCCTGAAGTAGTGCACCGTTATATCTTTTTATTTTTTTACAACTAGTGTTATTAATTGTGGGTATTATTTGCTCCATTTTAACTTTGACCAAAAAGTGGTCCGAATTGGCATCAGCACCTCTGTAACTTCGGCTATCTTTTATGGCTCTCATATGTTTGGCTTCTATTAGTAAATGATCTATTTGGTTTACTGTTTGTCCATCTGGTGATACCCAGGTACCTTTATGAATTTCTTTGTGATCAAAATAAGTGCTCATAATTCGCATATTATGTTCGAAAGCAAATTCAATTACTCTTTTTTCATTCAGATTACTGTCTCTATGATTACTTTTCCCCCCTGTTATTTGTTTGTATACATCCTCCCTGTCAATCTTGGCATTCAAATCTCCTACAATTATTTTTATGTCATATGATGGTATTTTGTAAAACATATGTTCTAATTGTTTCTAATCCTTAAACAATTAATTAGCAAGGCCTAATTGTTAAAAATGGCGTTAAGTACAGAGGAAAAAGTGTTTCTGGTAGAGCATTATTTTCGCTCACACCGAATCGACTACCGTAGGGGTGCAAGTCTGAGATACGTGTGTCAATTCACACAACGATTTAATAAACGTCCTCCAAGTAATGTTGTATTTTAGAAGGTTATTGAAAAGTTCAAAAATATGGGTAATGGGGTAATGTATTGTGCCAATGAAAAGGAAACTCGGGGTGTCCAGGACAGTTAACAAAAACAATAACTATGAATGTGTTTTTGAGCGTATCTTGGAAAATTCAAAAGCCAGCCAGACAAGGACAGTGTTGCATCTGGGCTTACAAAAAAACTTCCCTGCAAAGAATCCCAAAGGAGCTGGGAGCTTTCGTTTGTAATTTAGGTACATCATCAATTACATTTTCGTGATTATCGTAGTAGAGTGGAATATTGCGCCAGAATTCTTGCGTTACATACAGTATGAAAATCGTGAATTTTTAAAAATTGTATAGTTTTCAGACGAAGCACATTTTTATTTGTAGGTCCATGTAAATCGTAGCACAAATCGATTTCTGGGCTTTGTCAGACCAGATGAAGTTCAAGAAGTTCTTTTACATAGGCAAAAATGAGTATCTGGTGTGCAGTTTCAGGGCACGGAATTATTGGTCCGTACTTTATCGAAGAAAATGGTAGGCAAATTACACTTAATTAACAGATGTACATAAAAATTTTATCACCCTTATCCCTGACATACGTCATTTCTCTCGGGCACGGCATTTCGAGATTCGTCAATTTCTTCAGGGGTTTTTCCAAGCAAATTCATTTCACGATTCACTGACTTCCCTGACCTGAGACAACCCCTACTCCATAACATGGCGATGAGGAGCACATTTATAGAACATGAATTGACTGTGTTTCCCTAATATTTTACTTCAGACATTCTGTACTGTATCTTATTAGGAATAAATTTTACTTCAATATTTCTAGCACATTCTAATACTTTATTAAGGATTCTGTCATATTGTTAAAACTATCTGCAAAATATTAAAAGATCATATAAATAGATGAGACATCCACTAATATCACTAAAGGTAATTCTTTGAAAAAATTCAGGAGCAATATTTAGTCCGAATGGAATTCTATCAAATTTCCAAATTCCAAAAGGACTTCCAAATTCACAAACTCTACTGGACCTCTCATTAAGCTCAACTTAATAGAATTCCTCTTTAAAGTCTAAAACAAAAAAATAACATTTGTTTTTTAACTTACTGCATATCTCTTCAATAGTAGGTATTAAACAATATTCCTTTTTTTAGTGCTTGGTTTAAATCTCTAGAATCCAAACAAATTCCTAATGTTTTATCAGGTTTTTTAACTATAACCAAATTGCTCAACCACTCTGTAAGACCCTTACATTTAGATATAATACCACGTTTTTCTAAATCTAACAGTTGAGTTTTTAATCTCTCTTCATAATGGTTAAAGGGACCCTTCGTGGGGGCTAAACCACAGGAGCAACATTGTCTTTGAGTTTAAGTTTACATTTTTAAGGACATTTACCTGATCCAGTGAATACATATATATATATATATATATATATATATATATATATATATATATATATATATATATATATATATATATATATATATATATATATATATATATATATTTAAAAATTACTGAGTTCTCGGAAAGAACCGCGTTAAGAATTTAAAACTCGACGTTTCGGCACCCATTTTGGAGCCATTATCAAGAGTGATACGGTTCGGTTCGAGTTCGGGGTCTCAATCTGCCTACTCCCCTCACTCGAGACGTACCAGTATCGTGTTCTATATTGCAAGAACTGTCTCTCGGCACTGAGGTCTCAATCTGCCTACTCCTCAGTGTCGAGTGGTCTTACCCTGTGTATCTGCTTTTATACTCGCTGTATGCGCAGGAACGGTATGCGCTGACGTGGTCTGAACTGACGGGGAGCGGTGTGGGCGGGAGGTCGCTGAAGCAGGGGTCGCCATGTTGCCGGCAATCGTTTCGCGTCATCGCGCGTGTTCAAGCTGTTAGGCCGTTTTTCGATTTCGATAGCTTCACGAATGATTCTCGCTTTTAATGAGCGGATGAGAGCGATGGTTTTTGCTTTTTCGAAATCTATTTTGTGGCCTGTCTGAATATGATGTTGGGCTAGGGCTGAAGTGGTATCGGAATGTTTGACTGATAGAGAATGTTCGTAAATACGGTTATGGATTCGTCGGTTTGTCTGTCCTACGTATGTACGTGGGCAACTGGAACAAGGTATCTCGTAGACACCATGGTCTTTATTGGGGATTTGGTCTTTTACGGATCTGACGAGATTGGACAATTTGGAGTGAGTGGTGAAGATGGTTTTGATATTAAGAGGGATAAGAGTTCTACTGATCTTGTCAGTGACACCTTTAATGAAAGGTAGAAAGATTTTGGGTTGATCCGGCGGCAAGGTTTCTTTTTTGGATAGAATGGGGTTTAGAAGTTTTTGAATGCTTCTATTGATTTGGGTTTTGTGGTAGCCATTTTGTAGGAGTGTTTGTCTTATTGAATTGATTTCATATGACCTGTGATTGTTGTCGCTAAGTCTTATGGAACGGGAAATAAGAGTGTTGATGACTGAATTAAGTTGGGCGGGGTGATGATGTGACTGGGCATTGAGATAGCGGTTTGTATGAGTGGGTTTCCGGTACACGGAATAGGAAAAACTGTGAGGTGGATTTTTCTGAATAAGAACATCAAGGAATGGCAAAGACGCTTCAGACTCAACTTCCATCGTGAATTGAATGCTGGGATATATTCCATTCAGGTGGGAGAGGAAGAGATCTAATGTGTCTTTACCATGGGGCCAAATGACAAAGGTGTCATCAACGTACCATAACCAGCAATTGGGTTTGAGATTTGACGAGGACAAGGCTACTGTTTCGAAATGTACCATGTAGGTATCTGCTATTACGGGAGAGAGGGGCGATCCCATTAAGGCACCTTTGATTTGACGATAGAAATGATTTTGGAACGTGAAATATGTATTAGACATGCAGTGTTTTATAAGAGATAATGTGTCTTGGGGAATTTGATGTTTAGAGTCCAAGATGGAAATGGTTTCATCGATGGGAATGTTGGTGAATAAAGAAACAATGTCAAAACTGACTAGTATATCTGAAGGTGAAATAGAAAAGTTTTTCAGAAGATCAATGAAATGAAAAGAGTTTTTGACAAAGGACGAGGCGTTTTCGGCTAATGGTTGTAAGGATGAAGCGAGATGTTTTGCCAATTTCTGAGTGGGATAGTTGTATGCACTGACGATGGGTCTTAGGGGGACATTGGGCTTATGGATTTTTGGAAGGCCGTATATCTTTGGAATTCGGGATAATTTTTCTCTGGGTATAAGAGATTTTTTTTTTCTCTGCCGAGAGACAGTTCTTGCAATATAGAACACGATACTGGTACGTCTCGAGTGAGGGGAGTAGGCAGATTGAGACCCCGAACTCGAACCAAACCGTATCACTCTTGATAATGGCTCCAAAATGGGTGCCGAAACGTCGAGTTTTAAATTCTCAAGGCGGTTCTTTCCGAGAACTCAGTAATTTTCATTTATCTGACTGCGGAAACTTATCCGAACATATATATATATATATATATATATATATATATATATATATTGTTTATTAAAGTCATCTTTTGTTATATTCAAATCTATGTTATATACTCTTTGTATCAAATCTAAATCTAAACATGATTTTAAACCTAAAATTGTAAAATTGGCATGAGATTATCTTTAACTATAACAAATTCTAGTTGAAATATTTTCCCTTTAAATAAATATTTTAGTGTAATAATAACAACATTTTTTATTTTAATACCCTCATAAGCTTCTAACTGCTTCTAACATTTTGCACTGATTTACCTCATGATTTTTATTGATTTTATTAAAAAAATAAATAGATATACCTAATGTTTACCTGTGAACCTGTATCTATTTTAAAATCTTTTCCAAATTACTAACCTTTCAGACCATTCCTTATTTCCTTTTATTTCATTTACCTCAATTGATGTTACCATAAATTATTCCTGTTTACTGTCCATATCTACTTCTTGAATCTCCTGAGCTTCTTTTACGATCCTGTTTTTACAGATTTTCTCAAAATGGTTGTAATACAAACAGTTATTGCACATTTTACCAAATGTTGGACAACTTCGGAACTCATGAGCAGGACCACATTTTCTGCAGGACCACTTTTACTTTAGTTTTCCTCCTGTTCCCATTTTTTGCTTCTTCCAGTATTAAAGTTGTTATGTAAAGCTTTTCCCCTTGCTGTTTAATTACCAACCCCCTATTATAGAATGAATATTAAGTGTTTGACCTGACTAAACTTCTTTAAACTGTATTTTTAAAATTTCTTATGGTTTACACATGTCTATTGTCTTTTGTAAGGTTAACTAATGATTCTGCAACATTTTTTCTTGTAGATCTTTATTGATTGTTCATAAAACTAGTATATATCTGATCATTGAGTCTACAACATCTCCAAATTCACAACTTTTTATCAATTTACGCAAGTCAGTTAGTTAAGTATCAAATAGCTCTTCTTCCTCTTGTTTTTTATTGTAGAAGAAAAGTCTCATACGATTTTCTCTGTTCATTCCTTAACTTTAAGGTCTAAATTTCGCCTGATACTTCGTTTTGTATAAAGACTTTTAAAAAATGTACATTTTTACATTTTAAATGAGCTAATAGATAAGTAATAGAAAATATTTTTTGTACAAAGTAAACAACAAATGCGAAAACCAAACTTAAATATATAAGCTTAATAGAGATTTTAGTTTATAAAAATTTTAAATGATATTTAAAACAAATAATAAATTATTTTTGTTATTTAAAATTCCCCATATTATATAATGACTTAAATGCATTTTAATCATCATAAAATTATTTTCCAGCCACTGGTAGCATACCGGACCTAGATTTACATAAATTGCAAATATATATAAATTTCAATATTTATATTAGATTAGTAGAATATATATTTTCTACAAATATGTCGAATGACATAACTTAATATTATTGTGTAGAATCGTATTATGTCTAAAAACTAGTTTATTTTTAATATGTATTACGATCGAAACAGGTGGACGATTCTAGAAGTGATCAGATCCTATATCTTCGAGACCCGACATTGACCCTGGTGTCATCCAACGACATTTACGTTTAGACATTAATTCAAATAGCTTGGTTAAACGAAATAAAATACCAAATAGGATGACCAATTCAACATTAGTACGTTAATTTATTTGACATTTTGCAAAATTTTATTTTTATCTAAAAATATAAATGTATTAATTTATTAAGAGTTGTATCGTAAGACTATGATCTTTTTAAATACCGTAAATATGTTTTCTTTAAAGAGTTTCATTTCCGCTATAATTATATGGGCCGTAAGCCATGGATATCTGATAATACGTGGACTGTGATTCAACGCACAAAACAACATAAAACTAGATAGGGAACAAACAATAAATACAGAGCGTTATCGAAAGAAATCAGAAAACAGTGCCGCAAAGACAAAGCTGATTACATCCCTCAAATATGCAGCGTGATAGAGGAACATGGCTGTCGAAATGAACCGAGGGATTTATTTCAGAAAATCAAACTCCTTACCAGAGAATCTAATTGTCTCTAATATGTAAGGAAGGTAATCTAAAGACCGATACTAACAAAATATTGGAAACATGGCGAAAATACTGTGGCGAGCTGTATAAACATAACAAGGTACCAGCAAAAAATCAATGGCCCTCTGTCTACTCTAGAGAACCGACTGGCTGAAGTCAAAGATGCAATTAAATCGCTAAAGAGAAATAAATCCCCAGACATTGATTTAATACCAGGTGAAATACTACAGTTACTAGGTAACAAAGAATTACATATCATCCATTTTATCTGTGTCGATGTTTGAAATTCAGTAACACATGCTAGTAAAATCTTAATTAGTTTGATAAGCCATGTACTTAAAGTACTCCTTATTATCATTCACTCGCGCATATACACCAAATTAGAAGAACACCTGAGTGAAGTTCAATTTGGATTCAAAGCAGGACTCGGAACGAGGGAAGCACTTTTTAGTTTGCAGGTTCTAATACAGAAAGCCACGGATGTCAACTGCAATGTGTATGCATGTTTCATTGATTTCGAGAAGGCTTTTGATAAAGTCCCACATGGGAAACTAATCGATATCCTAAAAACATCAGGACTCGATAGTTAAAAGGGAAATCCAGCGAGAAGATCAAAGAGCTATATTTGATATTTATAGTTCTTGATAAGGCGTACAATACAGTTACTAAACAAGAGCTATTGATATGTATGAGAGAGAAATGGGTTTCTGAGAAGTATGTAACGCTCGTGAAGAATATGAATGGGGAAGCATACACCAAAGCAAGGACTGCTGTCGGATTAACCGAAAGTTTGCAATGACGGTTGGTTTTCATTAAGGCTCTTCACTGAGTCCTTCATCATCATAAGTGGCTCGACTATCCGTTGTGGATCTTGGCCTGCTCACAAAAAAGTCGCCACTACTGTTGATTCCTGGCAACTTCCCTCCATCTTCTAACCCCTAGAATCTGTAGGTCTTCTTCCACATCATCAATCCATCTCATTCGTGGTCGTCCTCTGCTTCTTGTGCCCTCTGGTTTTGAAAATGTTAATCTCTTCGTGTATTCGTGATCTGACATCCTAGCAATGTGTCCAGCCCATCTAAGTCTCTGCACTTTAACGAATTTCACAATATCTGGATCGGTGTATAACTGATAAAGTTCAAAGTTGTATCTTCGACGCCATAGCCCATTTTCATTTACGGCCCCAAAAATCTTTCTAAGAATTTTTCTCTCAAAAATACCAAGAAGTCTTTTATCATTTTGAGATAAGATCCACGTTTCAGCCCCTCACTGAGTCCTTACGTGTTTAATTTTGTTATGGATGTACTGACAAAGAATGTAAGGGAGGGGACTTCTTGATTAATGCTCTTTTCTGATTATATCGTGATAATAGAGGAGAAAAAAGAAATGTGGGAGGAGAAGTTGGAGTGTTAAAGAAGGGCTATTGAAGAGGGGAGACTTAAATTCTCCGACGAGACGGAGAATTTAAATACGTTGGCTCTTATGTAACGGAAAATAGGACACTAGACCTAGAAAAATTTCCCGCAGGATACAGGCTGGTTGGTTTAACTGGAAGCGATTAAGCGAGTAACTTTGTAATAGAAAAATCGCGAAAGGGCTAACAGGAAAGATATACAAGAGTGTGGTGAGACCTGCATTGTAAGACTAGAAGGGACCTGTCTAGAAAAACAAGCACAAGAGAACACACAGGAACAAGAATCCATAATACAGCAATTAGACTTATAATGACATACAAGGCCGAGACAATATCCAACACATGCAAAACGAATAGACTTCTATAATACTCTCCTAGTAGCAACGAAAGAACAAGATATGCTTTAACACTAGAAAGTCGGGCTTAGCATACCTACCTAGAAAGCCCGAAGGGATCATTTTGGCCCCAAGTTCCTAAATCAATAAAAACCAAGTTTAGAATTAACTATTTATTTGGGAATAAACAAAAAATAAAAATAAACAGTTTTAAGAAATTATATAAACTCTTGACGATAGAATTTGATTTAATTTTTTAGTTTCATTTTAAACATTGGAACACCATACAGTTTGCAGTTTTTGGCATTTGCCACACATTGCCTTGTTACAGCCGTGGCACTCATTGGAAGTATGATTTCCTTTACAAAACATTTTTAACTGACATTATTTTCTTTTTTGGCGAGTAAAAGTGCTGGTGGTTGGTAAATCCGGTGGTGCTGGGTATAGTACCAGATTCCGGGAAGCAAGGTATGGAGCCCGTAATTCTTCACACAGCTGAAGAATAAACATACGACGACTGATTTTACTTCCAGTAACTTCTTTATAAATAATCCATGCATTTATTGCTCCTAAGTCAAGAATGTTATAAAACACGTGCATTGGCCATCGTCTTGAAGCAACTTTTGTAGTATAAAGACGCGCCATTTGGTCCACTACATCAACCCCGTATTTTGTTTTATTATAAAAACTTACTGTTTGAGGAAGTTTTTTTTCATTGACAGCAACATCCACTGATTGATGTAATGAGCTCAACAAAAGCACATTTTTGTGACTCTTTCCTTGGTATGCAGTAAGTGTTATCTTTTCGTCGCTCTGGAATATATGAGTAACATATAATTCTCCATTTTTACTCTTTACGCTTAGAGAAACTTCCTTTCTGTTGCGATTCAAAGTTTCCACAAGACTTGTTGATTTTTTTTGCAATGCCTTGGCCAATCCTAACGATGTAAAGTAGTTATCTGTCGTAACATTTTGGCCTTTTCCCAGTTGATTTTCCATTAACCGCAAAACAACATGTTCACCAACACTTGTATCTTTCTTGCGTAGATGATCAGTGCCAGTATAAGGGTAACCATTTACAATATATTTTGATTCCACGCATGTCAAAAGCCAAAATTTTATGCTAAACTTATCCGGCTTATTTGATGTGTACTGTGTGAACGGGCACCTGGCTTTAGAAGGCAGTAGTTGTTCGTCCACAGTAAGGTTTATTCTCGGATTGTAACATGCACCACTATTTTCTATAAATCGTTCAGATCTCATTTGCTTTATGTCAAATCTGAGATATTTTATAATATCCTTGAATCTGTGTCGTGGCATAGTTTGCCTAAAAAACTGAGGACCCCATACTGTTGACCACAAGCTGTTGGTTGGGAAATTTTTGGCGCCGTAGACTCCTCTTGCGTACATAATAGCAAGGGCAGCCTCCAGTTCTTCCAAAGGTATAGTCCATGTGTCATTTTTCAAACATCGATGTGCTTCTGCAATAGTGCATTTTTTTATATGACGTAACATGCTGTCGTTGATTATTAGATGCCAAGCACTTACCACACAATTGTTCCTCACGTTCATTTTTGCATACGACGTAGGACCTGATTCCTCTCGATAAATGTTGTGCTGAGCGCGGCGTCCTGTAATGAGCAAACATTCAATGAATATGAAGATACTAAAAATCATAATCTTACCAGGTACTGATCCAGAATCAATAACTTTCCACGTTGTTCCGTCTTTCGATTGTTCGGTGTCTCCAATTGAAATAGTTTTTCCTTGTTGACTTCTTTTTCTCTTGTGACTTGGCTTAGATGCACTTGGATTCACGATAAAATTAGCTGACTCGTGCTGTTGAGTTGTAGAAGCAGTGTTTACATAAATTGGTGAGTCTTGTACAATAAAACTTTCTAACTGCTCTGAAGCATCAGAGTCACTTGAATCATTATTTTGTGGTGGTACGTATTGTTCATCGTCTGACTCATTATTTTCTGCAAATTCAGATTCACCTCCCGAAACATCTTCTTGTATTTTTCGTATTTCTTCAAGAAGTTTAAGCTCTGACAGTCCACGACAAGACATCTTTACAGTCGTCTTGAATTTTCACAATTAAACGAATGTTTCAATATTCTAGAAACGAGAGTCTGCAGAACCTAATAAACCGCTCAATAAACAAAATACTTTCAAGGAACAAACAATATGTAACAAAATACCTTCTAGGAATAAACGTACATAAACATAATTTTATCTATCCGACAGAAAGTTAAAAGAAATCGTCAAATTTCCGAGAAAACGATAATAATTAATACAGGGCCAGTTTGGCCCCTTCAGACTTCTATGGTAGGTTTTTTAGAAAATCCATTTAATAAATTTAGGAAACAATATTTTTTTGCGTTAAATAAGACTTTGTATCAAAATATTATAAGTCATAAAATATGAAATTATTATTGTGTCAAATAAAACAACTACAATAACTTCAAATCGCAACAGGGGCCAAATTGGCCCCTCCGACTTTCTAGTGTTAAAGAATATAGGAGAAAAGCCTACTGGATAGAGAGAAAAGCGAGAATATAAGAAAGGTATGTAATGAAAAAAAAATATATATGCGTAACAAACAGGAATGAAATAACCACATTAGCAGAATGGCAGAAGATAAGATGACATAGTAAGAGGCAAATTAACAGATAGTTGAAGAAGTATAAGAAACGCATGAAAGAGATAATGTGATAATTGTAACAATTCAGGCTGCTACTATCTAAGAAGAAACAAGTCTTAGGAGCCTATTGGGTCCTGCAATAAACTGGATATAAACTGTACAAGGAAGAGAAAAAACAAGGAGGGAGAAAGAGGAGAGACAGAGAATAGAGAGAGAGAGAGAGAATAGTTAAAGAGATATTTAAGTATGTAAGAGATTCTTGGGTCAGCATTGAACAAGTTTAAAAGCTAAATAATTAAAATATAATGATGATGATGATGTATATGAATAGTACTTTTCAGTATATTTTAAAGAACTGTTATATGAAATGTACAAACACAGATGATTCTTAACAGGGCTTTCTTTTGTTTTCTTTTCGTTTCAAATTTTAAGACAGAGTTTTATGTCACCATATTCAACGTTTACTAAATCCTTTATCAGTATTCTTTGAGAACTAAAAGGCCAAAATTTTAATTTTTAACAACAAAATGATCTCCCACATATAAATTTAAATGTCCCAAAATTATACAATTTATTTTTAAATATAATGGGATTTACTGGTATATAATGCATTTTATTACCATTAATAATAATCCCACTGAGTTGCAGACAACAAAAAAATATTTTAGGTATGCAAATTTGCATAAATTAGTGAATTAAAATTATTTTTATGGATACAATATCATCGTTAACAAATTTTTTGTCGCCAAAGAACTCATTTCCTGATTATTTCATTCAAAATTTAAAATATATTAGTAATATTTTTGAAACCAGTGTATATATTTACCATATATATGATTAAATTTTAGTAAAATAGTTAAAGCAAATAATTCTAAAAAGTATGGAATTAAATATCAGGCCTAGAATTAATAAACTTAAGAACAAACAATTAAGGTATATTATTTTTTATATATAAAGTGTAAATATTTTCTTATATTCGTATAAATCGTTGCGTTGCCAAAATGAACATATGCATTAAATATGACAAGTATCCTGGAAGAAAAACTGCAAAATAACGAATTACCAATTACCAATAACGAAAAAAAAATAGTATTAAAATAGCTATGAATAGCAATATTACAAAGAGTAAAAGGAAAAAGAAGAAAGAATGGTTGGACACAGAATGTGAAAAACAAATTAAGTTAAAGCATATAGCCAAATGCATATAGACAAAAGATGTTGCAAACAAAAAATAATAATGATGAAGAAAGATATAATGAGCAAAGTAAAGAAAATTTGCCGAAGGAAGAAAAGAGAGCTTTTAGAGAGTCAACTTTAAAATATAAAAGAAAAATACCAAAGGAAGGACATAAATTATGCTTAAAAGATGTTAAAAAAATAAGCAGAGGTTACAATTCACAAACGACATCCAATAAAGACAAAGAAGGTAATCTGATAGGAAATGAACAACAACAATTGGAGAGATGGAAAGAATATTTCGAAGAACACCTGAACAGTGAAATAGAGGAGAAAAACGACAATGAACTAGAATCAATACCAATGGATGAAATAGATATTGCACGACCAACTAAGGATGAGGTTGAGGAAGTTTTAACCGCGATGTAAAACAATAAAAGCGCTGGAGAAAACGGGATAACAGCAGAAAAATTAAAATATACAGGAGACTACCCCAGAGAAAAAATCTACAAACTAATATGTCATATCTGGGAAGAGGAAATAATACCTAAAGAGTGGTGTAAGTCTATAATATACCCAATACATAATAAGCAAGACCTGTCAACTTGTGATAAATATAGAGGAATAGCACTGCTTGACGTCACATACAAAGTACAGGCAACCATACTAAAAAGAAAAATATAAATGTACACAGAAAATATATTGCGCGACTATCAAGCTGGTTTTAGAAAAAATCTATCAACTAGTGGCCACGTATTTATGCTGAAACAAGTTCTCTCTCGTGCATATGAATACGACATACCGACCCACGTTCTCTTTGTGGATTTTAAGGGTGCTTATGACAATGTAGGAAGATCAAAACTGATGAAGGCACTACAGGAGTTCAAAATCCTATCTAAGATAATCAGACTAGTACATATGACGCTTCAGAACACACAAGCGCAGTTAATATTAATGAAAAGAAGAGACAATAATATGAATACAGCGGAAACAATATTTAATAAGAGTCACCAGTGTCTAGCATATGCTGATAATGTTGTACTTTTGGCTATGAGTAGAACAGAATTAGAAAAAATAGCTAAGAATTTTCTAGAGGTCGCAGGAAATGAGGGATTACAGATAAATTTAAATAAAACAAAATACATGGAGCTAAAAAATAGGCAAAAGAAAAGCAGAAAACTAAATGTGGAAATTCTATTAGGGAGAGAAATTCTGTAAATTGAAGGGGTGAAGGAATTCATGTATCTGGTTCTGGTTACAAATAAATGTGAAAAAGAAAAGGAAAATGATCTACGAATAGCAAAAGGAAACATGCATGCAGGCAGTGCAAAGAATAATAAAATCGAAAGAGGTATCGAGAAATACAAAAATACAGCTGTATAAAACTATTCTGCGACCTACTCTAACGTATGGGTGCGAGATATTGGTGTTAACAAAGAAACTACCAGAAAAAATTAAAATATGGAAAAAAATATTTTTAGAATATAGAGGAAAGTTGAGAGAAATAGGATGGGAGCGAAGAACAAATGCTGAGATTTATAAAATGTTCGGCGAAGGGAGAATAAGTGATTTTGTCAAGGCTAGAAGATTGCAGTGTGGAGAGAAATGGAGGATAGTTAAGAGATAAAGAAGATAGCATGGAGAATACCAGAAGATAAGAGAAAAAGAGGCAGACCGAGGAGAAGATGGAAAACATTTGCGTAAGAAACTACAAGAAAATAAGATAGAAAATTTAAGAAAAGAAGCTAGAAACAGAAGGAGATGAAAGAGAATTACTAAACTATGGGCCTGAAATGGCCTGCTACAAGCTTTTATACCACTGCTACCAGCTTTTATGCTACTACTCATAATAGGCAAAAGCAAAAATCCTCGATGTTTTAAGGGGGAATACATCGATAACTTGCCTCTTAAATGGGTGTCCAACAAAAAGGCGTGGATTACAGCCGACATTATGACAAGATGACTTCATAAATTTGACACGAAGATAAAAAATCAGAAACTTCTTCTTCAGCATTCATTCATCCATTGTTGGACATAGGCCTCCTCCAATTGTTTCCACGCTTCCCTATCTTTTGCAATTCTCATCCATTGCTTTCCAGCTACAGCTATTATATCGTCTATCCATATCTTTTTGGGTCTTCCCACGCTTCTTTTTGTTTCTTGAGGTCTCCAAAATGTCACTTTATGAGACTATCTGTTGGTGTCTTGTCTTGCTACATGTGCTACCCATTGCCATCTCAATGTCGCTATTTTTTCCATGATGTCGGTTACTTTAGTTCTTCGACGTATTTCGGTGTTAGGAATTTTGTCTCTGAGGCTTATATTTAACATGGCCCTCTCCATGGCCCGTTGAGTTACTCTTAATTGTTCTGCCATTTTTCTTGTTATTGCCATAGTTTCCAATCCATAAGTTGCAACTGGTAGTATACAAGTGTCATAGGTTTTTCGTTTTAAGTGTATTGGGATTTTTCTGTCTTTTAAAATGAAGCTCAACTTCCCAAAAGCAGCCCATGATAATTGTGTCCTTCTTTTAATTTCTAGGGTTTGATTTTCCTTTTCGTTTTTAATTGCATGTCCTAGATATATATATTGTTCTACCTTTTCTACATTGATGTTATCTATCGTGATGTTTTCTAGGCTGTTGCTTAATATCTTTGTTTTGTCGAGATTCATTTTTAATCCTATTTGATTCGATTTGTGATTTAAGTCTTGTAGCATTGATTTTAGTTCATGGATATCTGTGCTGATTAGTACTATGTCGTCTGCGAAACGCAAATGGTTAAGATATACTCCATCTATTTTTAATCCCTTTTCGACCCAATTTAGTTTTTTGAAGACATTTTCTAATGCCAAAGTAAATAACTTGGGTGAGATGGTGTCACCCTGTCTCACGCCTTTGCCAAGGTCTATTTTCATAGTTTTCAGATCATCATCTATTTTTACGTGAAAAGTAGCATCATCGTATATATTCTTAAGGAGGGCAGCATATCTTGAATCTACTCTGGCGTCGTCCAATGCTGTTAAGAAAGCCCATTTCTCGATACTGTCGAATGCTTTGTGATAATCGACAAATGCCAGATGTAGTGGTATGTTGTACTCTATTGTTTTTTCAATAACTGTCCGGATTGTTTGCAAGTGATCGATAGTGCTAAAACCCTTACGAAAGCCTGCTTGCTCCACCGGTTGGTATGCATCTAGCTTAGCTGTCAATCTATTTGTTATTATTCGGGTTAGTAGTTTGTAAAGGTGTGACAACAAGCTTATTGGTCGGTAGTTTTCTATATTTGCGGCGTCTCCTTTTTTATGGAGTAGAATGACTTTCGCATTTTTCCATGCTTTTGGTATTTGTCCTTCCAATAGGCATTTATTCAGTAATGCTCTCATTGCCTCTTCTTATGCAGTGCCTCCCATTTTTAGCATCTCTGAAGTAATTTTATCTTCTCCTGGTGTTTTCCCATTTTTCATTTGTTTTAGGGCGGCTCTAATTTCTGATGTTATTATTTCAGGGAGATCCTCTGAGCCCACATTTAAGATATGTTTTGTTGGTATACCGGGGTTCGGAATAGTAGAAGTATACAGCTTCTCGTAAAATTTTTGGATTTCTCTAACGATCTCTTCCTTATGCGAGCACAATGTTCCACGGTCGTCTTTTATCTTTATGATTTTATTCTTGCCAGCGGATTTACATGTTTTTAGTACTTTCATGTTCTTATTGTTCTCTATGGTTTCAAGAATCTGGTTTGTTCTATAAGCTCTGAGGTCTTTTCAAATATTTTTCTTAACGCTTCTGTTGAGCGCTTTATAGTCCGGGATATCTCTGTTCGTTCTTCTTCTTTTCTCTATCTGTTCTAGAGTCTCGGGTTTTAGTTTAGCTTCTTTTTGTTTTCTTATTCTGCAACAAAGTTTCTTAGTGACTGTTTGTATGTGTTTAGTTATTTTCTCAGCTAGTTCATCTATATTCTTGTGCTCCAAGGTATTTGCTACTAGTTTCCGTGCTAATTCCTCTTGATATTTCTCTTTATTACTGGCTAGGATGTCTGCCGTCGGTAAAGGGTTTGTTGTTAATAGTTTTCGTCTTTCTCTCTTTACGTTAATATGTATATCGGCACGAACTAGTCTATGGTCACTGCCAGTATTAAATTTGTTCAGCACCTCGATGTTTTTACATATTGATCTATCACTGGAAAGGATAAAATCTATTTCATTCTTAACCTGGCCGTTCGGGCTACGCCATGTCCACTTTCTTTGTATTTGTTTTTTATAGAACGTGTTCAGGCAAAACATTTTTCGGTTCTTATGAAATTTGCTAATGTCTCTCCTCTGGTGTTTCTGTTGCCTAGACCGAAGTTTCCTATGTAGTCTGAGTCGCTTGGTATTCGCCGCCCTATTTTTGCATTAAAATCTCCGGTGATGATAACATAATGTGTTTTTTCTAGGTCTTTAGCTCGCGTTATATCTTCGTAGAGTTGTTCTATTGACTCGTCATCCGCAGCGGAAGTGGGAGCATAGCAGTGTATTATTTGTAAGCTATATCGTTTATTCAGTTCTAATACAAGATATATCACTCTTTCCTACACTGCTGAGTATTTTACAATCTGGTGTTCTATTCTTCGGTTAACCATGAAAGCCACTCCTCCTTGACCGTTGTTCTATTCTGAATTATATTGGTATAAAGTGTGCCCAGATTTTAGGGTGGTCTTTTTCTCTCCTTGAAGTCTCGTTTCACATAAGCTTACAATATCCCATTTAATAGCCCCTAGTTCCTGCTCTAATTCCTCTAGATGGTCGTTCGTTCTTATGGTTCTAATGTTGTATGTAGCAAATTTAAATTTTTGAGAATTAGTTTGTTTATTATTGTCATGTATTTTCGATCTTCTGCCTCCCCCAGAATCCGTGAGGCAGTCCATATTGGAGTGGGATTCTGAGTTATAAACTCTACCCACCTGGGGTACTTTATTTTTGAATCTCGATGTATACATGGATATATTGAAGGGAAAATGGCAATTAAAACACCACGCTTGCCGAGCGGGTTGGCGAGTTGACAAGGATGTAGGTGAGGATGAATTGGGAAAGATAGGAAAGGGTATAAGGACTCGACTCCCTCGAATGAGATGGAGGGATGTCAGGGGCTAGCATGGGGCAGGGTCACCAAGCCCTGTAGTAGCCTATCCTCTACCGGGATCGTAAAGGAGTGCCACCCGCTACCCTCAGAATAGAAAAGTAATATTGTTTCTGATTAACGCTATATCTCACTCCAATATTATCCTGGTAATGTTAAACTTATTTTTCTTTCATCCAATACTACCTCACATTGCCAACCCTTGGACCAAGGCATTATTCAGAATTTCAAAATGATTTATAGAAGCTTAATTTATTTTATTTAGAGTTCTAACTTGTGGAAGACAACCACTAACCACTAACATGGTCAGTGGTTGTCCTCTTTAAGAAATAAAGAAAAACATTACCATAACCAATGTCTTAATATGGTTTACAGTGGCTTGGTGTACGTTGTCGCCGATAAAAATAAAAAAAGGCTTTTCTAAAGCCGGATTTACGTGTAATATAGATGTGAATTATTTTTAAGCAAACGATATAGGCGAGCGGTTTACCCCTCAAAAGACGCTTAGAAACAGAATATACCGACTAAAATTCTTTTTGCATTTCTAATGCACCAAACCTTTTTTTATTCGATTCTATATATTTTTCCAAGATGAAATGTATTTTTTTTAATTTTTACATGTGGGCCGGCAATTGTTATTAACAAATAACTTATACAAAAAAGCAATTTCACCGAACTGCTTCGGAGTCAATTTTTTTAGGTGTATCTCATCTAAATAAACACTTTTTTTCTCTTGATAAGTTTTTCTAAAAATGCTTCCTTTTCGAGTTATTTGCATTTTTTTGTTGAAAAAATGCCTTAATGCTTAAAGCTTTATAATCTTTAAACCGTCTAGTACAAGTTAGAATATTTTGACAAGGATAATTTTTTTTTATCTTGCTAAAAACGTGGACCCAAATATTTCGAATATGCCTTTCGAGCAGTCTACCGCTAAGTGTGTACAGCGGTTGCGGCGATACAGGCGTGCGGCGCGTAGAAATATTTGTTTAAATTTAAAAAATTAATTCAATACAAATATTACGTACAATTTATTAAAAAAAACAATATTTCTAATTATTTTTATATAGACATACATATTATAATTAAAACAATTAAAATTAATTTTTTACAATGCTATAATAATGTAATTTTTCTTTTAATATACGTGGTGACTATATTATTGAATGTTTTATTACAGTAAAATACATTAAGCAATATATAATTAATTTTCATTGAAAAATATAATAAAATTAAAATATAATATTAATTATACATCGTTTTCATTGTCAATAATTTGAAAATTTTCGTCAACAGTAACAGGATTTCCATCTAATAAGCTGATTTCATTGTCTTCAATAGAGTCGTCTTTAACATTTTTACAATTCTCTGGTGTACATTTTCCGGTACATGAGCAGAAATACTTTTGTAACATATCTAAACTAGTTTCGCCTTCAAAATAATTAAAATCGAAACAATTATTTTCCATTGTCCAACGATGGGTTAATGGATCAAGAGATGAAATAATATTGTTTTTTGCTTGAATCCATTCATTTATTTGCCACTTTGCTCTTAAGTAATGTTATAATAATGGTGGTTTCGAAGGTGGTAATTTTTCGTTAGATGCATTTTTTTTAATGCAATATTATATCTTAATTCATTTATGGATTCATGATATCTTTTTTTGAGGGTCATACAGTTTAGATAAAGATTCGAACGCCTACAGCACCTCAACCGCTGTACACGCTTAGCGGGATACTCTCGAAAGGCATAAAGAAATATTTGGGTCCACGTTTTTAGCAAAATAGAAACCATTTATCCTTGTCAAAATATTGTAACTTGTACTCGACGGTTTAAAGATTATAAAGCTATTTGTAAAATTACAATTCATTTAGTAGTTTTTTAGAAAAAAAATCCCAAAAATCACTAATTAAGGCATTTTTTCAACAAAAAAATGCAAATAACTCGAAAAGGAAGCATTTTTCGAAAAATTATCAAGAGAGAAAAAGTGTTTATTTTGATGAGATACATCTAAAAAAATTGATTCCAAAACAATTCGGTAAAATTGCTTTTTTGTATAAGTTATTTGTTAATAAAAATTGTCGGACCACTTGTAACAATTAAAAAAAAAATACATTTCATTTTGGAAAAATATATAGAATCGAATAAAAAAGGTTTGGTGCATTAGAAATGCAAAAAGAATTTGAGTCGGTTGATGCTCTGCTTATAGGGGTAAACCGCTCGCCTAATAATATTCCACTTGCACAACTATTTCCCACCATCAAAGACACATTAGTGGATTTAGAACAATTGGCCTTGATTGATAGTGATGTGCCAACAGAGAGTGGAGAATTGACCAGCAACAACTGTATTGAAGAATTAGCAGAAATAAATGAAACTAGTCGTAACTCTGAACATGAGGAGGAAGAACCTGAAGTTTTTCCAGTGTCAAATATATTTAGTCTATCTAAAGCCTGTGAAACTCTCAGAAATTAAGAAAACTTTTGTATTCATGAGAACAATTATGACACGTACACAAATATTTCTAAACTTTTAATAAAATGTTCGGAACAACTGTTCCATCATCAGGTTAAAATACAGGTTACCATGCCTGAGCCACCAAAATATTTGGGTAAAAACCCTTTAAAATGTAATGTGTTACCAAAGATTGTACATGATGTTGATAATATTATATGATATTTAATATTTTAATTAAATTTTACTTCAGGTAACATACACCCATGCTTAAGTGAGTTCCAGTGTCCGGAGAGTAAACCTCTTCAAACGGACTTTAGCTGGTAACTGTTATTTTTTTTTTTTTAATAAAAGTTTAACCATACAGTGGGTGAAAAAAATATGCAATCTATTCTTAAATCGATGCCATTATGTTCATTTACGTTTCTGATCAATTTAAATTACTAAATTGAAATTGAAATTGTAAAATAAAAATCAGTTGCTTTAATTTTCCTGTGTTCTCTATTAAACGACCACTCCTCTTTACTGACCAGCTTTTGATTCCTCAAGGGTGGTCCCTATTGGAAGTTTTTACTGTATTACTACCCTGTATTTTTTCTTTTTTTTTTCGTTCTGTCGTAAATATTTTAAAAACTCTAGTTTTTGCGCTTGTTTGAATTTTTTTGGCTCGATAAAACAAATTTAAATTTAACAGAAAAAAAATGAAAAAATCTAGGGACGAAAAATGTTTTTGTACTTTCACAGACTTAACAAAATATCGACACACTTCAGATGGTACCACACCTTCGGCAAATCATACAATGTTAGTAGAATACGAACTCTTCCATCTAATCTGCTGTTTTGCTTACAAATATACATAATCGATATAATCTTTTCTTGATCCGGTATCGTACTAGAAATAAATTAAATCAAGCCAATTAATTACGCATGCTGGAATACTAATCTAATAGCAGGTCCATATTAATTTTGGAACAGGTTCAAATATTTTTTATACAATAATATTTTTCTATAACTAAAAATGATATAAAAAGCATGATTTTGAAGATTTTAGTATCATTCAGATCAGATTCTCTTCAACTAGATCAACATGAAGACCTTCTTGGTAAGTGTAAAATTAACAACTATATTACCAATTTATTTCAAAAATTAATACTTTATTATTTTTGCGAAGTTTTTAATTTTATCCAACTAGCATTTTATTTGAAACGCAGAAAGTATTATTCGATATTGCTTTTATTTGTCCTAATATACAGTGCTTTTCAGATATAACTATCTACCTTAAGTAACTTTTGATCTTCCAATTTTTAGGAAAAGCGCAACAGCCTTCAATTGATATTTAAAGGGGGAGACACTATTTCGTTTTTAAACTTGCTGGATAATTCACCCTCTAAGCCCACTTATCGTCCCTTTTTTTTTTAATTCCTTCCATATTTTTTTATTTGATATTTTGATTCTCCTCTTTGTATTGACAAAAATTTAGAATGAATATTTCACTACCAAAAATTTCTAAAATAATTGTTCAAAATTACTGCCATTCACTTCCATACTATAGCACAATCTATTTTAAATTTTTTCTCTGACATTGCTTAGCACATCTGCATTTAATTTTTACATTCATCCTCTATTTCTTGTCGTAATTTATCCAGAGATTCTGGTTGAGTAACATACATTTCTGTCTTCAAATATCTTAATAAGAAAGGAGTCTATTAGTATTTAATTCGGTGACCTAGGTGGCCAATTCATCATCTGTCCTCTTTAACCTATAAAAGGAGTTGGAAAAGTTTCGTTTACAAATTGTTACACAGGTAGAGCAAAGTCTGGAAGACCTCCATCATGTTGAAATACAACCAAATCTTCGAAAAGGTTACCATAATTTTCTACTATTGTTCTAATACTAATTGTACTAATAACCACTTGCGTAAATAATTCAAAATGCGATACACCATTTATAAGGAAGGGTCCGATAATTTTATCACCTAGCATACCACACCATAGGTTTAACCTTTGAGGATGCTGTGTGTGAAGATTGTTTGAGATACATTGTGTCATTAATTCGCCAAATTCGAGATGACGATCAATATTTGGTTTATTTAACTCTTGTACCAATTTAATTTTGTATGGATGAAACTTAAATTTATGGACGATTCGGAAGACCGTAGAAGGTAAAACACGGATTGCCCTACTTATTGTTGACAGTGACTGATTGCTCAGTCTGTAAGTTAACTTGTCCTAAAACGACTACTTGGCTAGCTTCGTTATTTACGAGTCCCTGTCGGATATGTTTTTTATTGCAAACTGACCCTGTTGCTCTAAATTTCTGCATCAGTTTAATCACATACTTGTCTTTTGCATCTCTTTTTTGAGAGTTGCATGTCTTTTATGGTGTGTTTCATTAAAAATTCTAGGAGCAGCTCTTGAACGATTATTATTTTTCTAGTATAAACCTAATCCGGTTCTTTCTTGCAACGTGTAAACCATTTCAGAGATCAAGTTGCACACGTATCAACATACTCTGTTACAAGTTATGACAAATAATCATTTTCTATTAACCGATTAAAATGAATGTCCAAATATTGAAAACCTTTGATAAAACTTTAATAAAAAATGAAGTTTTTTGTTTCTTGGTTTTTGAAGGTACTACAAACAGTCCGGTTAATTATTTAAAAGTTTTAATTCGGTATGCTACAACCTATTTTGTTACAGTCAATTAAGGTGAGGAAGATACTATATTGTTAAAAGAAAAGTTGTCTATCTCATAAACCAATTACTTCAAGCCAACACATTTTTGAAATTACCACAAAAAGAAGAATCCAAATACAAAATAAAAATGGGAAGTTATTAAAAAAAAAATAAAGAGATAATACGAGGTGTGAGAGGATGCCTGGACCAGCAAGCTTTAATATGATATACTGTCTCCCCTTTTAAATATTAATCTTTAAATCTTATTTTTTTTAAATAGCAACATTCTTGGATAATATTTTGGTTATTTACAAAATAATATAATCTGTTATTTTTCGCGTTTTTTGATGGTGGGTTCAGAGAAATCAAACTTTCTGTTCTACTAAAATATTTCAAAATACAATATGTTTGTAAATCTTTACTTTCTTGCTACACTGGATCTTAGAGTCTAGCATATAATAAAAGTACTTTGATCAGATAAAAGGCATATATCGAGCACAGTTTAATTAAATCTTGCCCAAGTACTTTCGATCCCTAGATCATCTTCAGGGGCATTTCGTCAATTGTGGCCTATCCGGCAAGAACAAGATGTCATAAACATATAATTGTACATTACACTACACTACAAATAGACAAACAAACACTTTAAAATAATCTAAGGAAGGCTACATTGCTTGAAGAAGTCGGAGACAGAATGGCCATTCTGTCTCCGACTTCTTCAAGCAATGTAGCCTTCCTTAGATTATTTTAAAGTGTTTGTTTGTCTATTTGTAGTGTAGTGTAATGTACAATTATATGTTTATGACATCTTGTTCTTGCCGGATAGGCCACAATTGACGAAATGCCCCTGAAGATGATCTAGGGATCGAAAGTACTTGGGCAAGATTTAATTAAACTGTGCTCGATATATGCCTTTTATCTGATCAAAGTTCATTTATTCGAGCATTCAACCTTATATTTATATAATAAAAGTGTCATATCAAATAGTTAACTTTCGAAGTACAATTTTCCAAATAATCATCGATTTTTTTAAGATTAATCTTTTTTTTCCAATATCCTCTTAGTAATGTTTTTAATCTGTTTTATTTAACTATATAATGGTGGTGCTCTACCGAAGGTGGGCGATCCTCATATAGTATGTTTCTCTGTTTTGTGCTATATGTATTCTGTTTGCAGCTTCTGGTATGTAGAAGCATTCTATTTTTCTCAGCCAGAGTTATTCTTTATGCTCAACCCTTTTCTACTTTCAACCATGCCTTCTACTATAAGCTGTAGCAGACAGCACTTATTATTACAAAACCCATGACCCAGATATGACGTTTTCCTCCTTTTAACAGGATTTTTTTTTATTATAAATAATAAATTAACAATCAGAATGAAACAATGTATTCTATAAGTTAATGTTATGAGTTTAGGTCCTGTCCCTTGGTTCTGGCGTGATGTAGTCAACTCCAGTGAGAGAATCACGGGTCCATGTTACTGATCTGTTGGCCAACGTCGCTTTAGTCTTCTGATAACTCGATGTTGAGGTATTGCAAAAATTAATGGATTGGGGTGTGTGTTCACTTTTCGAATGTATTGTAATTTCTTTTGCTGGTATACTTTTTTCACTGTTGAGATATTGAGATCTTCATAGATTCTTTGGTTGGTTACTTTTAACAGGATGAAAGCGAGGAAAGCTCTAATTTTGTTTGTATTTTGTAATGGATAATACGCAAAAATAGTTAAATGGTGTGACTCACTAAACTCATAAATCGATATTTACTACACGTTTTAGAATTTTTACAGATTCATCTCAGAGATTTCTTGGGAAATGTCACAAACGTAGACTTTAGCAGTGTAATGAAATCTGACCGGTGTCGCATATGTTACAACATTGCGTTCAGGTTGTTTTGGTTGAAAGTTGTCAAAAATTTAACCGGCATTTCATCGCATTCCATTACTTTTCCATATTTCGTTTGATCTATAGCTCTTACCGCCTCAGTTTTAAATATGATTGGTCTATTCCATGTCTGTAAGTGTTAGTTGGTTTCTTTTTGCTGACAGTTTTAGTTAATTATTTATATTATTCGGGTTTATTCTCATTCTGATCGAAATATGTGTAATTTAGTCTATGTTTCACTGCATATAGAGTCCCTTAAGTCAATCCAGTCTCGTTCAATATTATTGTTAGTAGCTGTTATGGTAATTTTATTTTTAATGATATTTGTAAGCTCGACTTTTATCTCGGGATTTCTGAGTTGATCCAAAATTATTCAGTTCCCACAAATCGTTTCATATTTTATTTTTGTTAACTCTAATTTAATTTGATTTCCAGAATTAGTAGGTAAGTTATCCTTAATAGTTAAGAGACAATTCTTCCTCTTTGACTTTTTTCCATTATAAGTTCGCCGTGTTCGTCCTCCATAGCACTCTATTTGCCCAGTCACATTCCTGAGGTCTCTATCATACCATCATGTATCTTTTCCATCTCCAGCAGATCTTCATTTCCGTCTTCTTCCCAGCGGGTCTCAGTCCAATTTTCTTTTTGTCCACCTGTGCTCTACATTCTTTGTACATGCCTGTACCACTGCAAGGCTATGTTTTTTACCTTTTTTGTAATCAAGATATGAAAATGTTATTTTAACTATACGCCTAATGGAAATTCTATTTCCATTTTGTTCCATATTTACTTTGGTCTTATTCTATCTGCTCTGGTAATTTGTAGACCTCTTTCCAAGTAAAGTTCAACTGTCCTTATTTTATTTCGTATTAATGTCATTGGCCATACTTCTGCTCCCTATTGGGTAATATTCATCACTATGCTCTGAAAGACCTTTTTTTTTGTTTACTTTGGTTAGCATAATATTCATAATTTTTTTAAGGTTATTCGTTTTTTTAAATTAAATTTCGACTCCATAAAGTAAAACAGGGCAAATGTAACATTTTACAAGTTTTAATCTGTGCATTTATGTCAATAGCATCTTGTAAAACGGTTCTAGATGGATTTGTTAATAAATAATTTCAAATAATAAATATAATCATCATAAAATTTGAAATAAATATATTCCTATTGGTCCTCAGGTAGCTATTATTTATCTCTAATGATAAATCAATACTTTATTAGGCTTTGAGACTATTACATTTGCATAATGGATACTAGCATGTTTAACTTTTTTAAAGGAAGTATTTTATGCTTATTTTTAAATGTTTTAAAACACCTACATATATGTTAAAATGGCGAATTTGTGTAAAACTATGAATTTATTTTTAAGTTTGTATCTGAATATCAGATTAACCTTACTTTCACTTTTAGAATATTATTCCAAAAATTTATAATAATAAATTATATATATATATATATATATATATATATATATATATATATATATATATATATATATATACATCAAAAAGGATCACTACAGGAGCAATGCGACCAATTTGTGGCATCAGAGTTAGAAGACCCTAATGGTTTTCAGGGCAACAAAAAACAAAAACTACAGAGGAAGCTACAGCTACCTGCATATATATATATACATCAAAAAGGATCACTACAGGAGCAATGCGACCAATTTGTGGCATCAGAGTTAGAAGACCCTAATGGTTTTCAGGGCAACAAAAAACAAAAACTACAGAGGAAGCTACAGCTACCTGCATATATATATATATACATCAAAAAGGATCACTACAGGAGCAATGCGACCAATTTGTGGCATCAGAGTTAGAAGACCCTAATGGTTTTCAGGGCAACAAAAAACAAAAACTACAGAGGAAGCTACAGCTACCTGGCGAAAGGAATGCCAAAGGTTGAAACGTTTAAAATAAATGGAAAATGACTTCTAACTCTGATGCCACAAATTGGACGCATTGCTCCTGTAGTGATCCTTTCCCAAGTTAATATGCTCCTTTTCTAACTTGGCTGCACCGTACTGAAGACGACCAATAGTCAGAAATACGTATATACTGTTGCCTTCCATCGATATATCTTTTTTGGTTTTTTGTTTTGAGAGACATGCCATTACATTTTACTTTTATTATTCACTCGCATTATCCTTTTCCATATATATATATATATATATATATATATATATATATATATATATATATATATATATATATATATATATATATATATTATATATATATATTATATATATACAAGTTTTAAATCTTATCCTACGATTAGGTAATAAAAAGCAAGTAATTCAGAAGAGTTTAAAAATAACTTCATAATTTATTATTTGTTTTACTAGTTATTTCGTTATTATAAGCAAATCAAATTGATACACTAAATATTGCTATGTTTTAATTTCAGATTTTATCTTGCGTTGCATTGGCTGTTATTGCCGCACCCGGAGCTAAGGATGCCAAACCCTCCGAAAAGACTAAACGTCATCTAGGAGAGAACTTGTACTACTTTGATTCCTTGCCACAAACATACAGTGCCCCACTTGTAGACAACTCCGTTCTTTTGTCCAACTCAGCTCAATTCTACAGTGCTCCTGTTGTGAGACAAGAAGTTGCTCATCACACTGTCCACAACGTAATCAATAAAGTACCAGTTGCCATCGAACAACCCATTGCTGTACCTATCACCAAAACTGTTAAAGTAGTCCAACCCTACCCAGTTGCCGTTGAGAAACCTCTTCCAGTACAAGTTAGAGTAAACGTACCATACGCAGTTGAAAAACCTTACGCCGTCCAAGTGCCATACCAAGTTCCATACCAAGTTAGAGTAAAGGTACCATACACAGTAGAAAAACCTTATCCAGTTACAATCACCAAAACTGTACCTGTAGCTGTTGAGAAACCCGTATACGTCAAAGTACCAGAGGTAGTCAAAGTACCAGTTGCTCAACCCTACCCAGTTGCTGTCCAACGTAAAGTAGCTGTAACTGTACCTGAACCACTTGTTGTTAAAGTACCTGAACTCATCAACGTACACCACAACATCTACAAACAGCCCGTTGTCCGCCAGCAAGTAGTTGAACAAGTCAGCTTGCCAGTATACAGCCAACAAGTGTACGGACAAGAATACGGTCTTTCATCTGGTCTCCAATCCTCTCAAATCATCTCAGGTGAATTTCTAACAAGTGAACAAGCTCCCCCATGCCCCTTGAGCCACGGTCACAACAAGGACAGCTTCGGATCATACGGTAAACACATCATCTTTGCCCGTAACGCAGACAAAGATGCCCAGAAACACTAAGATTGCTGACGTTGATGACATATGTATATACTGTTGATATTCGACAAAATTTGTACGTAAACATTTAGTATTTTTAAATAAATTCTAATAAAATTAACCTTTGGTATTTAATTTTTAAAATAATCACTTTCACAATACCCTTACTGACTGACGTGTATTTAATACTTTCTCCTTATAACCATACACCACTCCATTAACTTACTATCTCTTCTTTAACCGCACTTTACCTGATTCCATCAAGATAATGGTTTAAAATAAGTTTTCGTTACCATTTCTAAACATAGCAATAGGTTTGGGATCATTAATAATGTAAAGATAAATGAACTTTTAAAGAAAACTTTATTTTTGCTACTGAAATTTATTTCATTTATAGAAAATTCAATATTTTGTTTGTAAATTTTATATACTGTTACACTTTTTTCAAAATAACTTTATTTTAACACCAACTTGTTTACAATGCTTTAACAGAATGAGAACTATAAACTTTAAAACAGAAAATACCAGTATTATTACTTTTACAAACTGTCAACAATATTTTTTTATATATTATTTTCTGACGTTTCAGAATTTACTAGACATTTCAGGAATTTTCGTTATTATTTCTAGTTATCTTAAATTCTTTAATACTTCTTCTTTTTTATCAATAAACTTTTTCTATGTGGAATGAACCCCATGGAACTGCTGTAACATTGCTTCCTCCTTTATAGTTAATCACCTTGAATAACAACTTGTCTATCTCGAACCAATTGAAGCCAACAGGGTGGATCAGTTCCATAGCATTGAGCTAGTCTCTCGGTATGAACTACCTTGGGTTTATTTTTAGTTGAAAACTAAATGAGGTAGATTAGATCGTTTATTTTCTGCAGGATAGTGTACGAGCCTTTCCAGTTTCGTTGAAGTTTCGGACAGTCTTTTTTACGTGTGGATTGTATAATCATACTACATAATATATATATAACATATCCAACACCTCACTGCATAACATTTATTGTACGATTGGCTTTGCTGGACCCCCACTTTCAAATTTGTTTCTGCGCGGTGACTTTTTAATTTCACGAGATACCTGTTTAACTGTACGTCAGGGATGAACATCCTTCTTGGCAGGGAGACAACTTCTATGGGCTAACAGAAAATGAGAATTTAAAGTATCCCAATCTTTTTAATTATCAGCAAGAAACATTGAAAGGTATTGACAAACAGGTCTATTATGTGTGTCGACCATCTCCATTCAAAATTTCGCCCTTCATCAGAATGTAACTCTAAAGGAACTCTATGTCAATACGACTTTTGTTATGAATACTTCTGCTACTGTATTTGCTACTTAATTAGAAAGAGGTACAATTTCAAGCTTTTTTGAAAAATAATTCATTGCGCAGAATCAATCATGGCAGAAGATATAGAAGATTTACAAATTCTTATAGAAATCATTAACAGAGAAAGCAAAAAGATGGGACTAACAATAAATATAGATAAAACCAAATATATGGTGATCTCAAAAAGCCCTGTTGGCAACATGACATATCTGCCATTGGAGAGTAAACTATCAAAGGTAGTCGACAAGTATAAATACCAAAGAGCAATTTTAAACTCACAGTTAGATCTAAATAAGGAGATAAAGGTCACAATTGAAATAGCTCAAAAAGGATTTATAAAGTACAAGTCACTGTTTACAAATAAGAAATTAAGTATGGTTTTCAGATCGAGGTTCGTCGATTTTTATGTATGGTCACAATTGCTATTTGGGGTAGAAGCTTGGACTCTGAAAGCCCAATACGTAAAAAAATAGAGGCATTCGAAATGTGACTATATACGCGTATTCTAAAAATTTCTTGGACTGCAAAAGTCTCAAACGAAGAAGTGTTAGGAGGAGTTGGACATGGCAGAAAACTTATTAACACAATTAAAATAAGAAAAACATCGTATCTGAGCCACATACTTTAAAACGATAAATACTCTCTTCTGCACGTCATCATGCAAGTAAGAGTAAAGGGAAGAAAAGGCGTTAGACAAAAGAAGGCTGAGCAATATCAGAGATTGGACTAACATCAGTGTTTAACAGATATTCCACGTTGCAAAAGGGAGGGAAGCGTTTAAAGAAGTGACCGCCAACCTTCGTTAGAAGACGGCACAATAAGAAGAAGAATCCTCTTCCTGTTATCGAAAGTGGACCTTGAATATTTAGTGCAAGTCGTTTAAAAGGCTCTTCTGAAAGACATTGTGCCATTTAACCACGAATTCTTGTTGCAAGGCCTTTTCTACCATTACATAAATCGCATTTCTTACACCAATCTTCTACATCTCAGCGACAATTGATCCAGTAAAATCTGTCTCGAACTTTGGCCAGTGTTCTTTTAACTTCAAAATGTCCTTCAGAAAGGCTGTTTTCAAGTTCTTGCAACATTTTTTAATGTACGATTCTGGTAGTACCACTTGTTTAACTGTACGTACTCCATCGGGACTTTCGATATAATAGACTATTGGAAAGATTCACAGATTCCAGTTGAGCCCAGACGCCTTTATAGTTTTACTGTATTTGGTAATTTTTTGCGAAATAAGTTCTATTGAATGTAGTATGATTTTTAACTCAGTATTTCCTGTTGACTCTTTTTAAGGTTTTCCAGAAAATTCTAATTATTATCTTCTTCCTGTATAACTGTCGTTTTCCGGAAACTTACTTCTTTGGTTACATTCTGTTTTTATTCAAGATGAAATTGACTTTGAACCTATTTTTTAACTTTTCTATTTCATTTTTACTAATCGCAAGTTGCTCCCTCAAATATGAACTTCAGATTCCAGAATATCTCTTTTACTTCTGTTGTCACTTGTAGGAAATCGATTTCTTGGAGACATAATATCTACTACTATCTATCTAATCTCTAGGACTATATGAGAAACTTCTAAATGTCCATCTGGGCGACCTTCTGACCTCATTCTCTGTCCTTCTCTGGGATTGGCTTCTGCAATTATTTTGCAAATGACTTATTCTTTCGCAATTCAAACATCTTATGTTTTGATTTTACGATTTTATCTCAGAATCTGGGATACAATAGATTGTTGGTTATCTACAGTTGTGACTTCTTCATTTTCTCGAAATCATATTTTTTTAAGTTTGGGATAGGTCTGAAAATGGTTTTCGCTACTTTATATACCTGGGCTAAGATTAGTGCTTCATCTAGTGTTTTGTGGTATTATAATCAGTCAGCTTGTTGCATTTTAATATCCTCTACTAGTCCATCTATGAATGCCTGTATATCAATTTGTTCCAGAAACTCCTTTGAGTGCCTAATATTAATCAAATCTAAATAATATAATCTTTTAATATCCATACACTGCAAGCTTTCGTTATTGTTTTGGTATCGAAATTTTAGCTGATTTTGGAAAACCTGCTTCAGATGATGCTGGCCATATCTTGTCTCTAAAGCTTGAACGAGAGAGGTGCTGGATGCATCCTGGAGCAGAAATTGCAAGATGCTTGCTGACAGTAAACTAAGATCAGTTTTCATAATGCTACGTAACATAAATCAACTTCGACTGTGCAACGATCACCAAAGAAAAATACAAAGGAAAAAATTTATCCTACCTATACCGATGATTTTAACGACTGTACCATTTGATGTTAAGTGTTTACAGTTTCTTATGGTTTTGACTTTTGCAATGACCATAAACAAATTGCAAAGCTAACCGTTCAAAGTTTGCTGAATTAACTTTTCTATGGAAATAAGTTTCCATATTTCACGCATGGGTAATTATTTGGGTGACGGAAAACCGTTATCATTTTATATTAATTTATGCAACGCAAAAAAAATAACTTTTTTTTGTCAGAAAGCATTAAATTGATTTAACTTCTTTCAAGCATAATATGTTTGAGTGTTTTTCTTTTGTTTTAGTTGCACCGTGAACCATGTAAACATAGCATCATGTTAAGTGGTGTTATAATTGCTTTTTTCAAAAAACAAACATGGGTTTAAAGAATGAATAACAACAACATTATTACAGGACCCTTTAAAAAACTTTATAAATCAACTCACTGAAAATTTGGACACATTAAAAACAGCGATTATACAACAAATTACTAAATACAAGTAGGGTATCGATCTCGCAAGAAAATTTACTTATACAGAAGTAATAAACTTCAAAATTTGTATATTGGTATAAAAACATTTAATTTAAAACTTGTTAAAAGTGTTGTTCAAAATTTATAGATACATAACATTTTCGGGAGCAAGTCTGAATCTGAACATACAGAAAACCAAAATACTCGTACTAAGTAAACAACAGCATATAAAACCGTCTATATATGTAAATAATACCAAACTTAAGCAAGTTGATAAAATCGTTTACCTTGGACAGTAATTAAATTGTAATGCAGAAAGTCACGGCGAAATTAGATCTAGGATAGAGCAGTCTAGAGCGGCTTTTAGAAGGATGTCCAAGGTGTTATGTAACAGAGATCTAAAACTGGAATTGAGGATCCGCCTACTTCGCTGCTACGTGTTGTTGGTCTTACTTTATGGTGTCGAGTCCTGGACTGTGGATAAAATCGATCTAAATCGCCTTGAGGCTTTCGAAATGTGGTGCTACAGAAGAATTTTAAAAGTTTCCTGGGTGGAGAAGATTCGAAACTCCACAATACTAGAACGTCTCAGCAAGACTACTGAGATCATAAAAAGGATCAAGCAGAGAAAATTGGAGTATTTCAAACATGTACTGAGAGATCTCAAATATAGGTTGCTACAAAATATCATGCAAGGAAAAATAGCAGACAAACGCAGTCTAGGACGAAAAAGAACCTCATGGTTGAAAAACTTGCGAGATTGGTATGGTGTTGATACAAGCATGCTATTAAGGGTGGCATTACCACCTATGATGGTAACCAACGTTCTGAAAGGTCATGGTACATGAAGAAGAAAAACGTTTTCGATCTAGCTCAGATCATCCTCATTGCCTTCTTTTTGTACTTGACGCTAACACTAAAATTGTAGCGGAGACATCAATATATGGTTTTACATATTTAAATTTAAATTAAATGCGTCCCTAGGTTGATGACAATGGTTGACGATTTTAATACTTAAAGAGCAACATGTTTCTTTGCTCGACTTGAACACGTGCTTCTTGTTAGGTTTTTTCTGACATTATGTAAGTCAGTTAAATAGTGTGGAATCTGTCGACCACCATTACTGTTGTCTTAGCTTTATTGATTTTTAGACCAACTTTATGGCTTTCGTACTCACCTCTTCGCAGGTGATTAAATATTTTTTACTCATTTGCTGCTATAAGTGTAGTGTCATCAACAAATCTTAAATTGGAGATGTTCCTGACAGCCACTGTTACTCCACCGGCCCATCCATCTAAAGCCATCCTCATGACATGTTCACCATAAATGTTAAATAAGTCAGATGACAACACTCATCCTTGTCTAACACCTCTTCCGGTCTTGAATTGGTTTAAAAACTTCTGATCTAGTCGTACTGTTGCTACATTGGACTGGTACAGATTTTTAATGAGTGTCAACAGGTGAATTGGTGTGCCCATTTCTATAAAAATGGACATCAGATTTATCCAGCTTACACAATCAAATGCCTTTTGTATCTTTTACATGTTTTTTTAATGTTTAGTATTTTTTTAAATGTTTAGGATCTTTTTAAAATTAAAACCCAAAAGAATAAATGTTTGAGGCTGTGTCTTGGTTACCTAAAATTTACTCCTATTACTATGATTAAAATGTTAGCTAAAGAGCTATATTACACTACGCAGACAGTTTCTAGAGCTATCTCAAAAAAGTTATTTAAAAAATATTCCTAACTTAAATATATTGGATTTAAGCCACAAATATTGGTGTAACAAAAATACTCCCATATATGTATGTTAAAAGTTACAGGAAATTGACAAGGTATAAAGACCAATTCTACACAAATAAAATATCACAAATTTACACTCAACTTCCTAAGACTCTCTTTTCCAAGGTGACAAAAACATATTACACCGATTCAATTCTTCCAGGAAGTATTTTCAACAAAAAGATTAGTGGCCTATAGTTCATATATATTTTTACTGACGGCTTCAAAATTCAAAATAAAACGAGTTGTGCAACATATCATTGGAATTCTGATTACATAACATCTTTTTGATTGCCCAATAAAGCTTTAATCTATACTGCCAAACTATCAGCTTTAATACTTGCGTTAAAATATATAGCCTCTATTGGTATGGACAATTATATCATTTTCACCGACTTTAGAAGCATTGTGAACACACTCTTCTTCTTCTTATGGTGCCTATCCGTTACGGATGTTGGACACTAACATGGCTATTCTGACTTTGTTGACTGCTGCCCTGAAAAGTCCGGTAGTGGTCAAGTTAAACCATTTTCGCAGGTTATGCAGCCAGGATATTCTTTTTCGTCCTGGACCTCTTTTCCCATGCACTTTACCTTGAAGTATGGTCGGAAGTAGGTTGTATCGTTGTTCATTGCGCATTATATGGCCCAGGTATTCTAGTTTGCGACGTTTTATGGACACACTCACTTCTATCCAAACCACAAAAAACCTAAACCAGATTGAGATAGAAATTAAGAGTTGAAGAGAATTATTTGTTGGGTAAGAAGACACTTTGATATATTAAAAAATTAGGAAGTCGAGAAATTTGCTAAATCTGCAGCTTTAAACATAATATAAACAACTTACTTCTACCAGTAACAGACGTAGATACTGTCAGTAAAAACAATTGCAAACAAAGTTGGCAACATTTATACAACCAAAGTACAACCGACATAAATTTTGGAAATTGCCAACCATTAATTTCCAATGGTTTAAATATGGGTCAAATAGGTTATTTATAAAAACAATAAACAGAATAAGATCAAATCACTCACTTCTGCATACAAACACAGGATAGACATCACTGATAACCTATATTAATCCTGTGGTAGAATGGAAGATCTACAGCACCTTATATTGGAGTGTACACAGTAAAGACAAAGTATCAAAATAATGTATAAAAAGCTAATTGAACTAAATTGTCCTTTACCTTTCAATTTGAATACAATTATTTTTGCAAAATAATAACCAGATATTTAAATGTATATTAATATACAGGGTGTCCAGAAACTCTCCCGACAAACGAATATCGGAGATTCCTCAGATAATTTTTAGACAATATAACTCAATTCATCTAGTTCGAAAATGCTTCTTAAGGGAGCTAGAGCTCTTTGAAGATGGCGTCTGGTAATTAGATTTTTTTAAATACCTTCAGAACGCTTGTATTTAGAAAAACGCAAACTTGCACAATTATTTATCCTACAGAGCTGAATCGATTTCAAAATTTGCTAATTTCTAGTACCAATCACAGGCGTCAGTTTTGAGAAGGGGTTATTTTAAGGCATAACTTTTTTGTCTTTACATTTTCAGCATTCTTGATACTAGATTATTACATTTTCAGGTATTCTAGTACTAAAAAGCACTTTCACTAGTTGATGGGATACACAGTTATCCAGAAAAATCGATTTGAAAATTTTTCGTTTTTTAGTAATGAAAGGTAAATTAATATTTTTTGCACTAGTTGGCTTTGACCTGTCAACAAAAATATAACCTACATTTTTCATTGTTAAAATTGTGGTCGGTAATAGACGACGGCATGATTATGTAACAGTAGCACATAAAGATGTTGTGTTAATAGAAGTTGAGGAAAATCCAGAAATTACCGTTCATATACTATCTCTCTAATTGGAATCACTACAAGAAAAGGGAGACAGTTTTGGACTACATAAAAAGATCAAAAAAATTTCGAGTATAAACAAGAAACACCATGAGACTCGTCTGAGGAATGATCAAGGAAACTACGTTCATACCCAGAAAGAACTAGCTAAAATCTGGGCAAACTATACTTCGTCTCTCTTTGCGAATAATAGACCGTAGTAGGCTACAAAAGTAGCAAAACTAGGCAAGACCCCTGGACCGGATAGAATTACTACCTACGGAAGCCATAAAACTGTTGGAAGATGAAAACATCGACATGCTGGTAACAATTTTTAATGCCATATATAACACTGGCCACCTTCCAACGGATTGGCTTTATTCAACCTTTATAATGATCCCTAAATCACAAAGAGCGACAAAATGCAAAGACCACAGACTGATAAGTTTAATGAGCCATTTGCTTAAGGTGTTTCTTCGCATCCTTCACACAAGAATGTTTAGAAAGCTGGAAGATCTAAGCGGTGAGACACAATTTGGTTCCAAGAGCAGACTGGGTACACGTGAAGCAGCTTTCTGCTTGAATACGGTTGTACAAAACTGCATGGATCAACGAAATGATATAGTCATAACATTCCTCGATTCTTCGAAAAAGCGTTTGACACCATAAAACATGACGCAATGATAAAAATCCTACACAATTCTAACATTGACGAGAAAGATATAAGAGTTATCTAGAATCTCTGTTGGAATCAAAAAGCACGAGTAAGACTGAACAAACCAACCAACACAGGAGTATTTGAAGTTTTAAGAGGGGTGCGACAGGGGTGTATTTTGTCTTTTATGTTCGTCAATGCCTATGTGGAGAACATTTTTGCAGAGGCACTGGAAGGCTCTAAGTGTGGAATAAAGGTAGACGGGTAAACATTCCGACGACACCGCGATAATAACAGACAACGAACATGATATGCAGTTTATGTTAAATAAAATAAACACCGGAGGAAAAATATATGGCTTGAAGATAAATGCTGGAAAAACTAAATGCGTACCAATAAGGAAAAACGCACTTTTAAGAATACAACTGCAAGTATATAATGCTCCAATCGATCACGTGAAAACATTTAAATACTTGGGAATGATGATGAATGACCAATGAGATTCTCAACAAGAAACAAAATGCCGTACCGAACAAGCAAGACAACCTTTTATCAAATTTAAACCACTACTATGTTAGCGCAATATTTTCTTTAATCTCCGCTATAGGATGGTTAAATGCTATGTATGGTCCCTATTGTTATACGGCATGAAAACATGGACGTTAAGAGTTATCATCATCAGTGGTGCTACAGCTCTAGTTGAGCCTTGACCTTCCCCAGTCTATTTCGCCAGTCGTTTCTGTTCATCGCCAACCGTTGCCAATTTGCCGCGCCGATTTTCCTTGCGTCCTCGTCCACACCGTCCCTCCATCTCAGTCGTTAAGAGTTGTTTCCATTAATAAGTTGGAGGCCTTCGAAATGCGTTGCAAAGAATGTTCCGCATACCATGGACAGATAAGGTGAGAAGTGAAGAAGTCTTAAGAAAGGCAAATACTGAGAGAGAACTACTCAATTTGATCAAGGTACGAAAAACTGGATACCTCGGCCATATTCTGAGAGGAAAAAAATACGCAATCCCTCAACTAATCATCCAGGGAAAGATTGAAGGCAAGAGAGAAGTAGGTCGCAAACAAATGTCGTAGCTATGAAACATAAAGAACTGGACAGGCATAAATAACACTGACGATCTTTTGCTTGCCGTAAAAGACAGACGTCTGGCCTTAAGATAATTTGCCAACGCACTCTCGGTGCACGGCACTATAAGAAGAAGAAGACTATCTGCCACGTATCTAATAATTTTAAAATCGTTGGTAGAACATATCTTACACTACAAAATTTATATCGTTTTTATTTTACAAAGGCACAAGTACTGCTACAAGGATATGTTGCTGCTTGTAAAGAATTTGTTAGATGGTTACAAAATCAGAAAATCAAAATGATAAATTTTTTCAGGTACATTTTGTTTTCGACCAAGCTTTATTCACAAAAAATTAAAGTTTTAATGTGCATAATACACAATATATTTCGTATGTTGGTGACAATCCCCACGTTGTTCGAGAATTTAAGCATCAGCATAGGTTTAGCATAAACTTCTGGATGTGAGTAGTTAACGATTATCTACTTGTGCCTGTGGGCCTGATTGCTTACATTTCCTGCAAAACGTTTTACCTTATTCATTAGATAGTATGCCTTTAAATATTTAGCAAAACTTATGGTTTCTACATGACAGCTGTCCGGTCCACTTTAGCAGGAATATAAGAGACTTTCTTGATAATAACCAGGGTTGGAAGTTTACTGGATTGGAAGAGGCGGTCCAGTTGCTTGGCCAGCAAAGTCGCCTGATTCTAATCCTTGCGAATATTGTATTTAATTATACATAAAATCGTTTTGTTTATTCCGTTCCGATACAAAATCGTGCAAAACTCTGGCTAAGTAAGAATACAAGATGCTCGCAACGAATTTAGAAATAACTTGGAATTTGTGTAAGAATTCGGCATTCTCTAAGCTAAAAAGCAAATTTATGCATAGAGAATAATGATCATCACATCGAGCATATTTTGTAACCATCTACTGTTGATACTTGTTCTTTTGTGTTAGTTTTGTTTCATAGTAATAAATACTTTGTTTTTAAAACCCTTTAAATAAAATTTTGTTTCAATTTGATGTTTTGCTTCCGTTTTCAAACTTTTTTTTACGAATTGTTCGCTGCATTTATTGAAATAAAAGATAATTTATAACATTAATTAAGGTAAATATGAATTTAACTTTCATGACGAAAAAACTAAAAATTTTGAAATCGATTTTTCTAGAAAATGGTGTATCTTACTGACTTAAAGTAAGAGTCCCTTATAGTAATAAAAACCTCAAAATGTAATAATCTAGTATAAAGTATGCTTAAAATTTAAAGACAAAAATTATGCATTAAAATAACCTTTGACCTACCCAAAACGGACGCCTATGACCGGTACTAGAAATTTGAAATTAATAGAATCTATTTAATTTTGGATGGTAAATACTTGCACCAGTTTTCGTTTTTGTAACTAGAAGCGTTCTGGAGATATTAAAAAAAAACTAATTACAAGGCGCCATTTTCAAAGAGCTCTAGCTCCCTTAGAAAGCGTTTTCGAACTAGGTGAATTGAGTTAAATTGTCTTAAAATTATCTGAGCAATCTCCAGCCTTCGTTTGCCAGGAGAATTTCTGGATATCCTATATTACGTCCTGTAAATTTAAATAAGTAGGCTTAGGTAATAAAATTAAAAAATATAAATGTGTACCTCGGAGGTAAAGGACACTATGTCCATTTTTATCGAAATTTAGATTATTGCAGTTTTGAATATAACTTTTCTGGCTCTACACATAGGTAAACCATACTATGTCCAGAGACAATTTTACGGCAAGTTACCGACTTTTTAATAAACACTTCCAGTCAGAGGTAAACAACACCATGTGGACTTGGTGTTGTTTACCTCTACTATATGTGTGCATCGTCATTTACCAGCCGGACATAGTGTTATGTACCCTTCTACACTTCCCGTCATATATAAATGGTACACTTTTTTGCCCAATGTAAACCAGTGTTCAGACCAGAGATATATAAGAGAGCCTCTCTTACATATCTCTGGTTCAGACTGGAGACAATGGTTCGTGAAACAATGCATTGTTGCCATCACAGATAACAGAATTGCACTAAATCTAAATAAAAAAATAACGTTCAAAAATGTGTTTAGATGAATATTATTTTTATTATTAACAACAGAAAACAGTATCTAATAAATTTAATAACCAGAGAGACGGTTGAGTTAATGTCCAAAATGTTTGAAGAATTTTTTAATAATGGAGATATGACAAAATACAATTATTTCAGCAGTTTCGAATTATAATACATAATATTTAAATTCCAGACTTGTTCACTGTAAAAGTTATTCATTTTGTACTAATTTCAAATTTAATTTTTAATTTTTCCAGTGTGTTTTATTTATTCTAGTATGCCATAACTCAATACAGTTTTGTGCTACACTTTACGAGAAACGAATGGCAGCTCTTGATTTGAAATTAAACATAATAATTTAAAGTCATGTCTAAATTTTTCATTTTTTAACATTATTTTTGAATTAAAATATTTTCATAAATTATAATAAAACACGATTCAAGTCCTTCTTTTAGCTGATTTGTTAGCTGGATATTGATAAAATCTATGATCCTCTAAGTGATGAAAGCTCAGAATCGGTCGACAATGATATGAGACGTATAAGTAAACCAGCGAAAACAAAGGTAAAAGAGAAAGCTATTATTACTCCTACGATTAGCGATTAGTGGGACAATAAAAAAATCTTCTTTAGGACGATTTATCCCTAAGCAGTGATGTAGGCAATTTCAATGAACATAATGAAGTTATATTAGAAGAAGAGAAAAGTGTTAAAAGAAATGTACAAAATATAACTAAGTGCAAACAAAAAGGTAAAAAACGTATAGTAAGTGATCAAAATTGGGCCTGTAATGTTCGCAAATGAAAAATAGCTGGTGGTAAAGAGTATCTCAGTAAATGAGGCAAAGACATGCCTGCAAAAATGTTAAAGCCTCCTTGCATGTGTCGCATGAAATGCTCTGAAAGATAGCCAGAATACGAAAGACAAAAAATTTATTTTCAACTCATACTGGACTGAGACAAACGTTTCAGATTTTAAAAAGCAATGTATCTTCTCATGTATCGACATCCAACCTACTCTTCGATCAAGAAAAAAAGATCTAAATTGTACCAAATCTAAAAATAATACACTACACTACCATTTTACAGTGAACAATCAGCTATTGAAGGTGTGCAAGGTTATGTTTGTAAACGCACTTTGTATATCTAATTTAGTAGTAGTAAATATGTTGAAAAAAATTGAGCCAGGAGGTTTAATAAAAGCTGATCAAAGAGGTAGACACACGCCAACCAATAAAACTCCTACCGAAACCATAAATAGTATACATCAACATATTAAATCATTCCCAAAATATGAGAGTCATTATTCCAGAGAAAGGAGTAAGAGAGATTATCTGGGCACAGAACTTACAATAGAAAAGATGTATCAACTGTACATTGATAAATGCAATGAAAGACATGTAGATCCAAAGCTCAGTGCAAAAAAGTGGTTGTACGCAGATATTTTTAATAAAGACTTCAAGTTGTCGTTTAAACCGCCCGAAAGAGACATTTGCGATACATGCAGTACATTCACCGCTGAATTAAAAAATAATCTTACTGCAGATGAACTAACCAGTGTACAGGCTGATCATGATGCTCACCTAATTGAATCTAAAACTCGGTATAACTTAAAACAATTGGACTTTATAATAGCTAAAGAGTCACCAAAATACAAAGTACTATCTGGTGATTTGCAAAAATGTTTGCCTTCACCACTAAAAAACAATTGTATTAGTTTCTACAAAAGGAAGCTTTGGATATTAAATTTTACATTACATGATGCCAGTGATTCTTCTGTACAATGTATAATAATAAAGGGGCCTGAGGTGCAAATGAAATCGCCTCGTCAATTTTGAAATGGGCTGACAAGTCAAGTAGAGAACATTACTCTTTGGACCAATAACTGCTATGGACAAAATAAAAATATAAGTATTATAACTTGCTATTTTTGGATACTGCAAATAAAGACGATCCTTGGCCATTTTAACACCATGGGACTGGCAACAACTACACTTGAGTGCAAAAAAATCGACTCAAAATTATTTTGCGAAAGTTCGTCTACTGTTTCAATCAAAAAAAGTGTAAATTTAAAAATATTTAGTGTACTATTATTAACCTCATTATTGAGTTTGAAAAAAGTTTTGATTTTTGGTAAATCGGGTGACGTATTACAAATAAATAATGCAATACGTAGAGAGGGGGTCATAATTTGACCCATTGAAATCGACACGCACCGACTTAACGCATTTGGTTAACATCGTAAGCATCAATTTCCATAGCAACCCACTAATACATCAGTCAATTAAGTTCTCAACTTCATAACAAATGGATACCACATCCGTCAAAGCAGCTCAAGCAGTAGCATTATTGAGAGAAGAAATGAGCCAGAGAGCCGTGACAAATCGACTAAATTTAAGCCAATCTGCTGTGTCCCGAGTGTATCCTCGGTACCAAGATACTGGTGATTATGTCCGCTGACAAGGAGGAGGTCGTGAACGAATAACAACAGAGAGAGATGATCGATTTCTTGTATCTAAATCTCTGAGAAATCGACATTTGACTGGTGCTGATCTCAAAGAAGAGCTTAGAGAGGTTCAAGGTGTGGTTATCAGCATTTAGATAGTCAGAAGGAGACTGAAAGCAGCCAACCTGACACCAAAAGGGCAGCTACGGGTCCCAAGCTAACTGCAGCCCAGAAGCAAAGGCGACTAGAATTTGCTCGAGCACATCTGGATTGGGACGACTATCAATGGAGTCAGTTATTATTCTCCGACGAAAGTAGGATCTGCTTACATGGTAACGACAAGAGGCTTCAAGTCTATAGAAGGCCAGGGGAACAATTTGATCAATGTTGTATACGAGAAATTGTGTCATATGGAGGCGGTTCTTATATGTTTTGGGCAGGCATTTCTATGGATAGGAAAACCGAGTTGGTTTTCGTGCCTGGTGGAGGACGTGGAGGAGGTTTAACGGCGGATCGTTACATCAGAGATATTTTGGAGGAACATGTGGTTCCATACGCGGGATTTATTGGTAATGCCTTTATTTTATTGCATGATAATGCACGATGTCATACCGCACGAGTCACCACCACCTATCTGACTAAGATCGGTATACCTACAATAAATTGGCCTGCGTTGAGCCCGGAGATAAATCCAATAGAGCATGTTTGGGATGAGCTTAAACGAAGGGTCCGGAATAGAAATCATGCACCAAGGAGCATAATGGAATTGAGAGCTGCGCTTAATGATGAATGGGAAGCAATGCCTTAAGAATTTATTAGAAAAGTCATTCGATCCATGCGAAATCGATTGGAAAGTGTAATTAGGAATAAAGGTGGTAATATCAGATACTGAAAAACAACAAAATTCATTTTGTATTTGATGATTTCTCTGTTCGTTACCTCTTTCTTGGAATAGTTCCAATGCTGAATATTTGAGAAACTATGTTCGTATTGCATATTGTTTTTATAATGCGTCTTCCAAATAATGATATAACGGTTTTTGTAAGTTTAATAATAAATTTGTTGTTTGCACATTACATCTTGTTATTTTCATACTTCTTACATTAAAACAGAAGGTGTAATCTCAAATATCGCTTTTGAGTCGATTGTTTTGCACTCAAGTGTAGTTAGGCAAATATCAGGTAAATACACAGTGCACAATATGGAACTTGCAGATTTCAAAACGCTGTTCGATAAGAAATTGTCATCTTTTGTAAGTAGAAAAAAAAAAGACCTTGTTCTACTGTCAACATGTATTTTACTACAAGTCCAACAAAAACACATTGGAAAGTTCTTTTATAAGACCGATTTCAATAACCAAAATATGTATGAAGTGGACTTCATGAGGTATCGAAGACAGCAAGTAACGTTTCCAGCCCAATTAAATCAAGTCTCAGCAATTCCATTACCAATCACAAAACAAAAGTACAATGACTTAATTGCATTACTGCCTTTTGTTTCGTCAGTTTGTCATGCGTTTTATCAAAATTTAACACATAGCGATGTAGCCACAAACGATTACCCACAAGAAGATAAAGATGATATTATGGAGCATCTTTAAAACTTTTGAAACTTCTCGTCTATAATTTTACTTAATTATTATAACATTATACTATTTACCTCTTATAAAATAATAGTATAGGCTGTTTAATGTGTTTGTATTGTTTATTTCGTAAAGACCTTAACATGCAATGCAACATTATTTAAAAAAGTTGTTAGAGGTAAACAACACTATGTCCAACTACACATTTTTAAAAAATTTTTAAATAATGAACGGTAAACCTCAGGTATATAACACTTCATGGAATGAAAAACGATTATACACACCACAATAATAATATATTAATCTTGATTAAATGTAAGAAACATTGGAGTATTGACTGATTACAAATTTAAAAAATTTTAAAACTGCTCTCCTGAAAAAGTAAGAAAATGGACATAGTGTCCTTTACCTCCGAGGTACGATATATTAGAAAAAACTGAAAAAATGTGTCTATGGCTATAAATAGGCTTAAGTAATAAAATTAAAATTTGTAAATATGTATGTCGTACAAAAAAAGAAAATAATAAAAAAGAATAAAAAAAAAGAGTAAAAAAAGAAAAAACACACGGTAATAAATACTTAAAAAACAAAAAACAATAATTATATAAAAAAAATATATGAAAAGTTGATTATAATCGCATAACAATTAGAAAAAAATTCATTAAAAAAGTTATATTAAAAAATCCCATAAAAATAGAAAAATAAACTAAAAAAAAAATAAACAAAAAAATAATATTTAGATTTAAAAGAAAAAATGTATGTTAACATAATTAATATTTAGAATGTAGTATGTCAGTAAATTTATTAATACAAAAAAGATAAACTAACTTACCATAAAAATAGTCTGGCTAATTGGCTAAGCCAAAGCCATTATACAATAAAAAATTTTGTATTTACTTTACTATAAATATTAGTAAAACATCATTTGAAGTTGAAAATATTAAATGTTATTACATTTATTGATTGCCTAATTAATTATTAAAGATTCTCAATTCTGTTTTATATAAAAAAAAAACATTTATCACAATAAAATATAAAAAAAAACTAAGCACCTCAAATAAGGTGCCGTATGGAATATTTTTTAACATAAATCAAAAACTAGTTTTTTAATCTCTGTTGGAACCATTAAGAAAAAAAAAATACGTAATGAACGCAGAGGAGTCATCTTTCTATCTATCCGGTATAACCAAATTAAATTTATGTGATATACGGTGTAGCATGTGAATCTGAAATCTAGAAACAGGTTCAAAATGGCCTTCGTCACATTAGCTGTTAGAAATAATATCATATAAAAAGGTGAATTTGATGGAATTTAGTATCACTTGTGTTCAAGTGCCTTAAGAGTAACAGGTCGAGGATGAAAGCATTTTTGGTAAGTCACGCCAATTATTTTAACGTTCGTTACAGTTTATTTATTTGTTTTTAAAGTAAACAATTAGCTTCCTATGGGTCCAGTTTCTATCGTCCATATTTAAATATATACCTGTTACGTGTGGGAGGAGAGAGAATATTAAATACATTTTAAGTGCAAGTTTTGCAAGCTTATTAGCTCTTATTTACATATTTTATATGTTTGATATGAATAAATATTTTGTGTTAACTTTTAACTGGATAAACCATGCTATAATCAAACCTAAAGTTGTTATTATCACTTCTCTAAATCTCATTTTTTGATTTTTTGTAGTTATAATACTCAGCTTACATAACGTTTGTTTTGATTTTAAACTTATTAACTCTTTCTAAAACTTCTATATATCAATATATCTACGTCTCTCTAAACGATTCAATTTGCAAAAGTTATAATTTTCACGTACTTTATATAAAATACTTGCTACATTGGCATATTTTCGCTATACAAGTTCTATATTGTCAATGTTATTTACCGTACTCCCTTATATTTAGTATTTGGTTTACTAACTGAATTTTAGGATCTACCAAAATCGTTTGTATTCCTTGTTGGCATTTTTGTAATTATTTACCTTGTTTAATGTTTAGATAAATTCATTTATCCGGATTAAAACTGGTTCCTGAAGTGATTACATTAAAATTAGCATTTTTTATCTACCTTATTTTAACTTGAATTAATGTTCTCTCAAGTCTCATACATACACACACACCTGTGACTTTATTCCTATTATTAAATTTTTACTTTGTTGGACCCTTTAGCATGTCCCTTAAGTATCCAAATAAGCATTTTGTATGTAGTTTCTCTGCCATTTTTGTTGGCAGATGCTCTAGTGTTCGAATTATTTTATTCATCATTTATGTACATAATTTTCTTTTTTTCTTCATCACTTATCATCAACTTGTTTGTTTATAAAATATTATCCACAATCTACACTGTCTATGTCTCTCCCATTTTTGCTAGATAGATTTAGTTAGTTTTTACACGAACCAGAAGAAGAGAACTCATACCAAAACAAAAAGGAAACAAAACAGCACTCTATTTTGACCTGGCTGTCCCTGTTCCTATGTTTATGCAACCTTGCAACTAAAAAATCAACAGAGTTTTTATTACTTAGGAAAAAACAAACACTAAACAAAAAAAACAATATTGATTTCCTTTGAAATTCTTCCATCTTTTGTGTACTTTTAATCGGGCTTTTATATAATGTGATGTTTCTTTTATTGGTCGTAGATAACTATATATAGCACTTATATTCTCAATGTCTGCCCTTTTATTCAAGGTATTCTGTGTGGTTTTCATTTGAGACATTTCTGAAAATAATCATTTGTTGTGATTTCGTTCCCTTGCCAATATTTTTACTTGGTCATAGTTTGGAGTAAGACCCATCGTGACTGGATGTTTACTTAATGCGCAAACTTGTACTTTGTTCAAATTACTGTCACTTTGTGTAATAATAATCTTCCCGACATGTTCCTAGATGTTTCTCCAATATAAAATTTGTTGCAATTATTACAGGTTATACCGTACACAACATTGGAGCTTTCTTTAATGTTTAAGACTGATTTTAGTTAAGTGTGTACTTAGATACCGCTTTTATATTTCTATTTCCTCGAGTTAACATTTTCGGAAACTTTTCGGCCATTTGAATTTTTCAATAATCACTTTAATTATATAACCATTACATAATACAGTTTATATTTACGTCTACACTTTTTGCTAGTTTTCGATGGAATGCAAAAGTGATATTTGACGGTAAAAGCCACATGGCAGGTACTTTAAACTACGACCGGTTCAGGGTCGTATTTAAAATATTTGTGAATGGTGCATTTACGAAAAATAAACTCAGTTTATTAAGTTAGGATATATATTGACGAAATGTTTTATAACGGTCTTATTATTGATAGCTTTTGATCTTTTTTTATGTGAATCATCTCCAATGTATATTTTTTGTTCTTTTTTCAAAATCTATGCATTTTAAAAATTAAAAGAATGGCTATTTTCTGGAGAATGCTTTGCAAAGGCTATACGCCTTCGCTGTAGCATTTAATTTGTTGTTTTGTATTTAATGTTTGTGTGCAACAATCCTTCAATGTAGATATTGGTGTGTTTGCCCAATATAAGTTTTTTTCTCCCTGGCCGTCTGAGAAAAAAGATCTCCGTTTTCACTAAAGCTAAAGCTTATTGTTGTTGTTGACCATTGTTGTTTTCTACAGCCAGTCCAGAATTTTTGTACCCTGCAGAAGTTTGTACAGGTCTTCTGCTCTTGGTGTATCCTAAATATATCAGGTTCTTTTCTTGGTTGCTCATAGAGGTTTTGCCTTTTACGGTCCTTATTACAGAGTTTACAGTTTATATAATATGTTAAATTAAACTCATTCGCTGATATTTTTTGTTGCTTATATCTTTATATCTTCTATGTTCCAGATTTGATATTCTCCCCGTTCTTGTGAGGAATTTCATTTCCAGTATCTTAATTTTTTGCCAAGTTACCAATACTCTGACGTGTATGTTGTAATAGACTCTACCACAGACCTGTTCATTGAAAACTTAATTCTAGTCTAATTTTCTTAGTTTAAATCCTGTGTTACCTATCGCACACGAAATCACTATCATGTGACGGTTAATACAAAGTAACACATTTGTTGCACGTTGGCAGTCAACGTGTTGAAGATGCCTACTTCATTTAATTATGTTTATTACAGTATCTATCTTTGATTTTAACTGACTTTTTGATTTTATATTATTTTGTCCTATCGTTTTTTATTGCAACATTTAATAAATAATTGTTTTTTTTTTTTCACAAAACATATATGAATAAAATATCATCATTTCTTAAAATAATTCATTATGTTATCAAAAAATAAGTAATATAATAATAGATAAAACGATTTTAAATTTTTCAGGTACTTGGATTTGTGGCTTTAGCCGTTGCTATACCACCGCCAGCAGATTCCGTTCACGAGAAGAAGGATAATGCTAAACCTGTTGAAGTTCCAGCAGAAAAATCCAAGCGTCATTTGGGAGATGGATACTTTAACAGTATTCCACAATCTTACTCGTCTTCATGGAGCAGCGGTCCAGTAAACTACGGTTACGGCTACAAATACAACTATAACTCAGGACCAATTGGTCAATATTCTGCATCGTCATATTCCTCACCTTTAAGTTATTCTGCCGGTGGATTATCTGCTGGTGGTTTATCTGAAGGTCACTACTCATCTGGGCTTTCTTCTGCTGGATTGGCCGGAGGTTATTCGTCTGGCCTTGCTTCTGGAAGTCTTGTTTCTGGTGGTCTTTCCTCAGGCGCTCTATCTGAAGGTTTTTCGTCAAGTTACGGCTCTGAAGGTTTATCAGGTTTATCTGCATCTGCTGGTTTAGGTGGAGCTTATGGATCATATGGATCATCCTATGGCCAATCAGGTCTTCTTTCATCAGGTGGTTCCTCTGATGTTTACTCTTCGGGAATTTCTGGTCTTTCTTCTGGAGGTTTGATTTCTTCAGGAGTATCAATTCCTCAGGGATATTCTTCCTACAATTTTGGTGTAAAATCTGGTCTGGAAAAAGTCGTTGCAAGTGAAGAAGTCGCACGTCATACCATTCATAATGTCATCAACAAAGTTCAAGTACCAGTACCAGTACCTCAACCTTACCCAGTAACCAAAACCATTCAAGTACCAAGACCATATCCTGTAAATGTTGAAAAACCAGTACCCGTTCAAGTAAGAGTTAACGTACCAGTACCAGTTGAAAAACCCTACCCAGTTCAAGTTCCACAACCTGTACCTTACCAAGTTAGAGTAAAAGTACCATACACAGTTGAAAAACCATACCCAGTACATATTACCAGGACTGTTACTGTTCCAGTAGAAAAACCAGTTTATGTGAAAGTACCAGAAGTAGTAAGGATCCCAGTTCCACAACCCTACCCTGTACCAGTTCAACGTAAAGTTGCTATTAAAGTTCCACATCCAGTTTTAGTTAAGGTTCCGGAAATTGTTAACGTGCATCATGCAATCCAAACTGTCAACCAACCCATAGAATTTGTTCAAGACAAAGTCTTTCCTCCCATTGTCTCAGAGACACATTTAGGTAACGGACAACAACCTCTTATTACAAATATTGGAGGAGGCTCTACTTCTGAAGTAATCAATCCTGATTACCAAGATTCTGGATCTGGAGGTGGTTTAAAAATTTTCACAGATGGAGATGATGGGTTTTCCCATATTCAACCACAGAGTCCCATCATAAATGGTGGTAGTGAAAGTATCTACCCACCGGGTAACACGCTTACCGAGTCAGAATTAAGTCATGGGTCAAAAACTATTAAAACCGATGGAAGTTCTTCAGGTACGTCTTACGGTATTGCTAATGCGTACCTTCCCCCATGCCCATTGAGCCACGGACACAACATCTCAGCACGTAAAGCAGAAGAAAAGAAGGTTGAAGAAAAACATTAATTTGTTATTGTCTATAAAATAGTATATAAAATGTTGATATTCGACACGATTTGTACATGAAAATTTCTTCCTTCTGTTAATAAATCTTTTAACAAAAGTTATAAACCTATTTATTTTATTACAACTCCTTAATTATTTAAAAAACAGCAGGTATATAACTAAAGTGTTATAGCAATGATGAGTAATAAAATAACAAATATAGACGCGATCGTGATGGTTAATGAAAATCAAAAATGTGCACATATAAGATTATTTGTAAGAATAATTATTAGTTTACAAGAGATAACAAAAACAAAGAAACTTCAAATCCTTTCATAATTAAAAACGACTTAGGGTCAGTCGGGGGAACAGCAGATGATTTTTGCACACTTTACTTTAAAATTATCTAGAAAAAGTATAATGAAAATTTTAGGTTCTCCTGTATAGGCTGTTACTTCTGAGCTTAGTTAGTTGGAATATAAACAAAAAGGCACAAACCTTTTTCTAAAAGTCACACTTGGGATTTTTTTAAAGTGTTTCCATTTACCCCATGAATGTTTTTATTTACCCGTAATATTGGAGTAAACGAAAACAACCTGTTATTTACAACGAATATAAGCTAAACTCACTGAGAGGTACCTGGAAACTTTCTTAATACATTCTTGAGTAATGACACAACAATTTCCAATAAGAACAATTTATTTATGGAAAATACAAAAAATAATAGAAATGAGAATTATTAAAGTTAAGGAATAAAGTGAATAAAACCTAAGTAGCCAACTTTATTACATTTTAGGACTTGTAGTCCTAAAGACATCCTAAAGACGTCCTTGTAGACATCAACATATGAAAATAAGTGCCTAAAGTCCCTTTACCCTATGACGGCCGATATGCAATTAAGATATGATCAGTGGGGCGTTAATATTTAATTCCGATCGCTTGAAAAGTAAAAATATTTAATTTCCTGTATTTTATGTTCAGTAATAGTATTGGATTTTACTGTATCAAAGGCAAATAAAATAAATATAATATGTATATACAGGGTGCGTTAAAAGAAGTGGGACGGAATCTTTCGCATACTCGAAATTATTTATCGACATCAAATGTTCATCAAAGTCTCTATAAGTCTTTATTTTGCGTAGAGTGAAAATTATACTAATGGTTTTGCATGCAGTAAAATTGAAAAATACTTGCCAATTGTGGCAAGTATTTTCCAATTGTTTGGAATTGTTTCCAATTGTTTACCAATTTCCAAAAAGTTGCTGGTATGTCCAAATTTAAATAAAATACATCCAAGACTTTACTTTCTGCAGACACTGTATTAAATATAACCTTGAAACCAATTGGCACTAAATCACTTCCAAGTTTTCAGCAAAATAAAAGATTTAAACCAGCAGCCCAGTAATTAATACCAAAGCTATTGAGAGTATACAGTCCAGTAATTAGACCGATTGTACTTTATCGTTTAACTAAAACACACCACAAAGTTCGAATTAAATTTCCGAAACACTTTTTTGTTACTTCTTTTTAGCAAACGATTTTTCCTATTCACTGTCTGATATTTCACTATCAGAGTCATCACTATCTGAGTTGTCTAGCCGAATAATTAGAGGCCGAACCTCATCTATAACTCGCTCGGTTTGAAAAGACTGAACGATTATGTCTTCTATATGTCTAATAGAATTTTGCCATTTTTCTGCCTTTATTTGTTCTAGCGATTCTTTCCATAAACTAAGAACGCTAGCGTCATCTGTTGTTTTAGATGCATGTTTATCATAAAAATTATTGGCTATACCCCAAACTAACTCAATTGCATTATAGTGGCAATGGTGGGGAGGAAGTCCAAAAACTTCATGGCCATATTTAAGAGCCATTTGGTCAGTAACAAATTTCTTTTGAATTTTGTACTCTCCTCACCTTTGAAATAATCGACTTGTAAAAATATATCACTGATAAATTTTCTTTTCTGTCAACCACAACTTTATTTCTTCTTTTGTCCAGCTGCTTGAAGGCAATCTCTCTTCTACTCTTGAGTAATAGGATGCATTATTCAACACTACTATACATGGCCGCTCCAATTTTTTCAACAAATTTTCTTCAAACCATTCAATAAAAATATTTGAATCCATATTTCCTTGATAATCACCTGTATTTTTTGTGGACGAAAAAATTAAACTAGCGTCAGGAATAAAACCCTCATCATTTCCAGCATGAAGTATAATGTAGAGTTTACCATTACCGGAACGACTAGAAGAATAACATTTCGTAGTGCCATCTTGCCAGGATGATTTTGACATATTTCCTTTAGCGAAAATTCAAGTTTCATGTAAAAATGCAACTTGCCTTGGACTATCAGACATTTTACTGTTCATATATTTTCTTAAAATATGCCACCGTTTTGAAACAACATTAGAGAGTTCACACAATACTTGTCTATGATTTGTCTTTCGAAGTCCTATATGTTTCAGCACTCTCCACAAATTTTGTAAACTAATATCACACAGTTCCTTGTCTTTAATTTTTTGTAACACAGCACTAATTGTTATATGTTCTTTGGCTTTATACATATTATATATAATATTTTTAATTGCAAGCTTGTTTGACTGGTGCAAATCTAAAGTTTTTGGATGTCGACGATTTCTCTTGCTTTATTTATTTCATCCTCACTCATGTTATTAATTCTTTGGAAAGTCCTTTGTAAGATACCTCAAGCATCGCATGTGCGTTTCTGAACTGCCATAACAGATGTCAATGGACCCATATTATTTTTTTCCAAATTGAAATATCTTTCGACTTTCAGAACTAAACACCGTTCTTCTAGAGATAACACTCTACGTTCTGACTGGATTTTATTTTCTTCCAAATTACTTATTTTACTTTAAAGTACCGCTTCACTACACTACTATAAAAAAATAGGAACTTATATACAACTACACCACCCTAAAAAGAACGAGAGTTGTACAACAGACGAAATAATCGAACATAAAATGATTTAAAAGCCAATGCTAAACAAGCATAAACACTGCGTTTATTGTGATTGCAAAAACCGTTCGCGTGTTTTAAAGATTTTTGCTGATTATGTATTTTGCTTATTAAATAACACCAATACAACCCATGACCACCAATTAATTTTTAACGATAAACAGAAGTGTAATATGATGACAAGTTTAAATTTGATCTACTTTCTTGATAACATTGTCGTTAACAGAAAGATATTTTTAAATAGCATGAATCATTTTTCAATGATTGTGTGGATTTAAGAAAAACATTACTAAACAAATTTTTTAAGTGTGTATAAAGAAGATTTTAATTATTATGACACATGGTACTCCTTATTTATGACATGTTAATATCTGTTTCATTCGAGCTCTCAAGGCTTTAGGCTTCGGCATTCGTATTTTCTTATGAAAAATGCAACGTTCTTGAATCCTCATCTGAACTTTGTTAGGTGTCTGAACTGACAAACTTAGAATCGTCGGATTCATCATGAAGAGACATTGTGTCACTGGAATTATCATCGGAAGAAGTTCTAGATTTTTTTCTTTAACTTACTTTTTGCAGTTTTAGTTTTGCCAGTTTTTGATTTCTGAACTGTTTTATGTCGTTTTATTTTCACAGTATCTCTGAACCTAGCAGCCACCTCTTCCCTAGTTACTACCTCTCCTTACCGCAGCTTCTTCAAACGGGGTATCGTTTTTTTTACAACTCGGATTTTACCTGTGAAGGAACTTTTTCACGAATTGCTTCAGCAAAGATTTGATCAAGAGTGCAAGAGTGCAGAGAGTGAACATGAACTAAAAGAATCAATATTAGTAGCTGGTAACTCAGAAGGTCCACCCTTTTTCAATTTTTATGCTGATGAACCTGAAGGTCTAGGTCCTTCCATTTCCGGAAAAAAACCAATTTGAATTTTTAGCTTCTTGCATTTTTGAAGCAGGTTCGATTACAGAGCCGGCATCACTTCTCCGTATTCTTTTCTGATAAGCTAGAAGCGGTATTGGATCAAACAAACTTTCCCAAAAACGCCTTCGATTTACTGGAAAAAATTTTGTGGTGATGAAACCTTATTCAATATTTAGTTTTGTCATAGCTTCTGCCCAATCTAAGCCCAAAGAGTTCAACAAAATCACGCTTTTGTTTTTTTACTGATTCAAATACACATTTGTCAAGGGGTTAAATTTTGTCTGCGAGATGGCTAGAAAAATTTGATAATTTGAATATTAGCCTCCATAGTAAGTTCTATTATACATAGACTCATGTGGCTGCTGTGACCATTTTACAGAAGTAGAGCGGTTGCTTCCGGTAGTCCCAGCTCAGAAAGTTTTTTGCGGACATGGAGTATAAAACAAGTTTGCAGCCAATCAAAGAAGTGTGGTTCTTCCATCCATCCATTTTGCGATATGTTGCGTACACTGTACCAGGGTAAGCAGTGGGTGATGTCCAACGAGCCTGGACCGCAGCTCCTTTGAATATAATCAGGGGTGGAAGTATTGTGCCATCTACTACCACACATGCCAATACTGTGGTATTTTTTTGACCTGAACCTCCGATAACACGACTCAAGATATTTCCTTTGATGCCTATGCCACGGATTTTTGAAGGATCCTAACTAAATCCAGATTCATTAGCATTAAATGTAAATAATGGTAGGATATTGTTAGTTAAAACTACTTCCTCTAGTTTATCAAAGAAATCATAAACTTCCTCTGGGTTTCTTGCTAACATTCTTGACTTTTGGAGATGTACAGCTTTCTTGAAGGTTAGCCTGGCAGTATTGGGTTTATGTCCCAGATGACGGGACATAAACCCAATATCCCAATCGTGTCTAGGTTTTCCATCCTTAAAGCTCGTTTTTATTAGATTTTGTAACACGTAGCTCTGTACTAATTAAAGTAATTCATCTTTTGAACAAGGATAACTTATTTTCAATCGTTCCATGAGAAATTGAGCAATATCTTCTTCCACTTCAGGTGTCAGAATAGGATTTGTTCCACCACCTAGTATTTCTTCGGCAATTTCACGACTTCTTATTCTATTAATGTAAGAAATTGGTATTCCGTAAAAAGCAGAAGCTTGCCAGTATGTTAAATTATTGGTTGAAATGTCAGCTATGCCGTTTGTAAGTCTTCTGCTGAATATGATCGCGCCGGTCTCTTCTTAATATAGGTTCGTGGTATTTGACAGATTTTACATATACAACAAATTGTTTGGGATAAAAGGAAACGTGTTTTCTTTTACTCCAACCATGTGTTTCCATTTACACCGAGCGTATTATTTGGATGTGTTAAATGGAAACACTTCCTAGTTTCCACCTGAACAATATTATTAACCTAACCTTAAAAACTACATGTAAAAAGATCATTTCTTATCTAAGATCGATTTATTAGGTTTTACTCAATATTTGAAAACAATTCAACCACTAAGAAAATCTAATTTGATAATTTGCGCATGAAATGTCAAAAGCCTATTTGAGGGTTGGAAATATTGACAACACAATCTAAGAAAAGAAATTATATCTATTGGAAATCAGCGAATTTGGATGGTCTGAGTCCGGAACTTCTAAAAAATGGTAGTGTATTATATTATTCGGTTAACAGCACAGAAGACGGGCATCATACAAATGGTGTAGCCTATGTAGATTGGTAGCATCAGAACTGAATACATCCAAATAAATACTCCAAATAAAAACCATCAAAAACCAATAAACTGTAAATATATGCCCTGATTCATTATCATCAGTGGCGTTACAGCTCTTTATCTCAATATGCCCTGATTGCAGATAGAAAATATAACGATAAACCCGAAAATCTCTATGATCAAATTCCAGACACATACGAAGCTTAATAAACACGAGGCTGGCCTAGATATTAACCTCGCGAAAACAGAGTACCTATCTACAAGTGAAGAAGACATAGAAGATCTACAGATTGATGACAACGTAACAATCAAAGGAAAGGATAAATTCAAATACCTGAGGTTTATAATCACGAAAAAGGCAACAACAGAGGAAGAAATTACACAAAGATTAGGACAAACAAGAACAGCAAATCCGACAACTTAACTCAGTATGGTGGGATAGACACCTAAATATGAAGACAAAAACGCAGATTTATAAAACATTAGTGCGAAGTATTATGACATATGGGGCTGAAAATTGGATCATAAACAAGAAAACCAGCAGTAAGATAGTAGCAACAGAGATGGAATGCCTGCGAAGATGCTGCAGAGTAACAAGAAGGGATAGGAGAAGTAATGACGAAATAAAGCAAAGAACATCAATAGAAACAGACATACTAACATGTATAGAACAAAAAAGACTAAAGTGGTATGGACATGTAAGAAGAACTATCGACAGCTGATGGATAAAGAGAATAACCGAATGGAGCCCCATAGGAAGGAGGAAAAGAGGACGACCCCGAAAATCCTGGAGGAACGAAGTAGACGACGCCATGAGTAAGAGAGGACTAAACGATGGAGAATGGAACAACAGAGAGAGATGGAAACGGTTGAGCGAGGGAAGGCAGTGAATACTGTAGAATCCCTAAATATATATATAATAAACACGAAATTTTATATATTAGAGTATTATTGGAGAGATTGACCACGTAATTATCGATGCTAGACATGGAAGTAATGTGCTCGATGTAAGAAGCCTCAGAGGAGTAGATGGAGATACAGACCATCACCTAGTAAGAGCAAAAATCAGGTTGAGAATATCTTCAGAGAAACCTAAGGCTAACGAAGCATTGGACAGTGGAACATCAAGAAAATGCAAAATGAGGAAATTACAAACAAGAAATTAAACAGCATCTAAATACAGTAGACCAGAGCAATGATGTCGAAAGGCTGTGGCAACAAATGGAAAAATCAATTGCGAAGTCAGCAGATCTAATAATAGGAAAAAGCAGGAAGATAACAAGGAAATGGTTTGATAGAGATTGTCAAGAAAAACTACACGACAGACAAATAAAGCGAAACATTATGCTTTAACAAGGAACAGCAGAAAGTAAAGAAAACTATGCAACTTCTCGCCGAGAAACAAGAAAATTAATTAGAGAGAAAAAAAAAGTACGAACAAGAGAAATATGAAGAAATGAAAAGAAATAGGCAACAGTCAAATAGTTAAGCTTTTAACAAATCAGTGTCAAACAAAAAGAAAGGCTTCAGACCTAGATGCGTGTCTGTACTCAGAAAAAATTATGAATTAATAATAAATGAAAAAGAACCGCTCCAAAGATGGCAAGAATATTTCAAGACTTTACTAAACAGACATCAAGAGGAAGAACATGAAGAAAATATATATTTTGGGGTGGACCTACCGGTAGAGGACCTACCGGTAGAGGACCGCAAAATAGATGAAACATTGCAAAAAATTAACAGATTGAAGAACGGAAAAGCTCTAGGCTCTGACAATATACTGGCTGAATTCCTTAAGTACGGAGGAGAAACTCTGCATAGACAAATACACAAACTAATAACACTTATATGGAACGAAGAGAAAATACCAACAAAATGGCACGCAAGTGTAATAATCCCCATCCATAAAAAGGGAGACAAAACCATATGATCCAATTATAGAGGCATCTTCCTACTTAATACTGCGTATAAAATCTTATCAAGCATCCTATTAAGTAGGCTGACACCGATTGTAAAAAATTTCATGGGGGAATACCAAGCCGGCTTCAGAAGACATAGATCGGCCATAGATCAGATCTTTACTCTGAGACAGTTGCTTTAAAAAGGATGGAAATTCAATAGAACTATCCAAAATCTCTTCATAGATTTCCGGCAAGCGTACGACAGCATTAAAAGAAATCAGATGTGGAATGCAATGGCAGAACTTTTAGTTCCAAAAAAACTTATTCAGCTTGTTAAGTTATGTGTGAATAGCTGTAGATCCAGAGTACGGATAGGTAACAAACTCTCAGAATCTTGCGAAATAAGCAGTGGCCTGAAGCAAGGAGATGCGCTGTCACCTCTCCTCTTTAATATCATCCTGGAGAAAGTAGTAAGAGCAGCACAACTTAAAACAGAATTACTGACAGTAAATGAACCAAAATTACTACTAGCATGCGCAGATGACATTGACATTGTGGGAAACACAGTCACCAATGTGAAGGAGACTTTTAATAAATTGGAGGTAGAGGCAAAGAAAACTGGTTTAAGGGTAAATGAAGAGAAAATTAAATACATGTGTATTAACAGACAAAAGGGACGAGAGAGAATAGGGCAAAATGTGACAATAGACCCATATAACTTTGAAAGAGTGGAGAGTTTTAAATATCTCGGAGAGCAATAGTCACTGCAGATAACGATATCGCGGAAGAAATTAAAGGAAGAATTCAGGCAGCAACAGATGTATGTACAGCCTCCACAATACTATTAAATCTAAAAGCCTTACACGAACATCAGAGATTAGAATATGTAGGACGGTGATTGGACAGGTGCTCATGTATGGGTGTGAGACGTGGACCCTGACCAAAGAAACTGAAAGAAAACTTAGATGTTTTGAGAGGAAAATCCCCAGAAGAATCTTTGGGCCTTATTACGACATTAATAGCAACCAATACCGAATGAGAACAAATGCTGAGGTCAAGCAGATGTATACAGCGAGCGATATAGTCCAAGAGATTAAATCTCAACGTCTAAGATGGGCTGGCCATGTCCATAGACTTCCTAATAACCGCCTTGCCAAGTTAATATGGGAAGAAGCCCCCACAGGAAGAAGGCCCTTAGGACGCCCACGAATGGGGTGGAGAGACAATATATGGTCAGATCTAAGAACAATGGGACTGCCCACTGACCCAACTATTATGGACGACCGTTCAAGATGGAGGCAAGTTGTGCAGTCAGCCAAAACCCACCCCGGGTTGTAGTGCTACGAGAAGAAGAAGAAGAATTATTGGAGAGGTGAATAATGTCGTCTTGTAATAAAAGTATCTTTATTCTGACATATAAACATGCGCAGTTTTGCGTTCTCTAATAAAATACAGGACGCCTGTATTTAAATTAAATACAGACCAGAGAACTTTTATTTAAAGATACCTTATTTTGACGTAACCTGTCAAATTACGTGTAGAAAAGAACTTTACTTTAGACAGACAAAGTAAATCTTTATGATTATTGTTTTACGTTATACCGATGGTACTCATAAGAAGCTATTTCTTTATCATTTGGCTATGCTATATAGCTATATATAATGGTTCTTCCACATTTTAAGATGAGTATTATGGATTATAGAGTTCTTTAAATAGCAATTTAATTAGATTGAACGTTTTACTTTTTTCAATTATCTTATTTTAATTTTTTATTCAGTATGAGTTAAAAAAAAAATAACAGGAAATGGTCCCCAGGTGGGTAAGAAACTTTCTGAATCCCACACCTCAAAGGTCTGCCTCACGGTATCTGGGGGAGGCAATAATTCGCTTTTGATAGATAAAAACAAAAACCCACTAAGACGAGCACAACATTAATCAAAAAAATCCATCAACCTGTCAATAGGGACATACAATATTAGATCAATGTCTACGGATGAAAAAGTACATGAACTGGAAGAAGAATTAACAAACATTAAATGGGATATCATAGGCCTATCAGAAACTCGACGAAAAGAAGAAAACCGAATACAGCTAAAATCCGGTAATCTACTGTATTATAAAGGAAATGAAAAGAATAGTAAATTTGGAGTAGGGTTTATAATAAATAAAGCTATAAGTAAGCATGTCCAAATTATCAAAGGTATATAAGATCGTGTTGCCTGTGTCATACTTAAAATAAGAAGAATATCAATTATTATTACCCAGGTATATATGCTCTATGATGACGAAGATATCGAACTATTTTATGAAGATATATCAAAGGCTATGGAAGAACATAAAAATCGTCTTACACTAGTAATTGGAGAATTTAATGCCAAACTGGATAGAAAACTAAACAGAAAAGAAACTAAAATAGGAGATTTCGGGTATGGTCAGAGAAATGATAGAGGTGCTACTTTGATAAACTACCTGAAAGAAGTCCCAACGAAAATGGACATGGATCAGACCTAATGGACCCACAAAAAAAAAGATCGACTACATACTGTCCACGGAACAATGTATCATTAAAGATGTAACAGTTCTTAACAGATTCATAACAGGTAGCGATCACAGGATGGTCAGAGCAAAAATTAGTATTGACGGTAACTATGAAATGAAAAGAAAAATAATTAGAAACTGGGATCTAGAAAATAGAAACAAACTATGGCAATAAAAAGAGGTATACAAAGACCTATTGAAAGAACAACTTACCCAAAAATTAGACAGTGATGATAAAGATATAGACGAAATAGACAATATACTTACAGCAACGATGATTACATCAGGAAAAGAAATAGCAAAAAAGGATCTAAAAAAGAACAACTATATATCAACAGAAACAAAGAAGCATATGGATATAAGAAGGAAGCTGAACGAAGAAGGAAAAAGGAAATCTATAGATTATATAGAAATCAATAAAACAATAAGCAGAATGGTAAAAGAAAATAAAAGAAAAGAACAAGAAATAAAAATAGAATAAGTAATACAGAACAACAAAAATATAAAATGTTTAAGACCGAAATGAAACAAACATTAAAGATGACATCATAAATTTAATCCACCATTTCTACTCAGAATTATATAAAACAAAAAAGGAACCACCAGAAGAAATTAAAAACCAACTTAAGGCTAAAATACAAAATGTCAACTCAGAGTTACAGCCAGAAATAAGTAAATCAGAAATAAAAAAGGCACTGAAAGAAATGAGAAACAACAAATTGCCTGGAAAAGATGGAATAACTGCAGAGATGCTAAAATATGGTGGAAAAGTGGTAATTAATACTCTACTTTCCCTTTTTAACAAGATATTAAAAAAAAAGAATCCCAAACAACTGGAAGGAATCCGTAACCATTATCGTTCACAAGAAAGGGGATAAAGCAGATATAAAAAACTACCGTCCTATAACACTCCTCAATGTAATGTATAAACTCCTAACAAAAATTTTAACCAATAGATTGACGACAAAATTCGACGGATACCAGGCAAAAGAACAAGCTGGTTTTAGAAAGGGATTCAACACAAGTGACCATTTACTAAGTAGGAAAATACTTATAGACCTAGCAAATGAATACCAGATTCCTCTATATATAGCGTTTACAGATTTCGAAAAGGCTTTCGACAGTGTCGAACATTGGGCAGTGAAAAGTTCTTTAACAGCAGAATTGACCATAGATATACGGAACTAATAGCCAATATATATATATATATATATAAGGAAGCCAAAGCAACAATTAAAGTATATGAAGGAACAAAATCAATACAAATAAATAGAGGCATGAGACAGGGTGACACAATATCACCGAAACTTTTCAATTAGGCTTTGGAAGATATTTTTAAAAGATTAGAATGGGAAGAAAAAGGTATAAAAATTTGTGGACAACGCTTGAACCATATAAGATATGACATCGCATTGATAACCGATAAAAAAGAATAATTATTTGAAATGATGAAAGAACTAGACGTAGAAGCTGGAAAGATAAGCCTTAATATGAAATACAGCAAGACTAAAATCATAACAAATACAGATGAAGACGTCACAATGAGGATCAGACAAGATGAAATAGAACAAGGTCACAAGATAAGAACCTTATCTAAAATTCTTTGTAGATCTGTAATATTTTCTGCTATTAGTATTGTATCATCAGCTTATCTAATTTCACGTATGGGTAGGTCATTTATTTGTATGCCTGCTACTTCATCTTCTAATGCTTTTTTGAATATTGCCTCGGAGTATGCATTAAACAGTGATGGCGACAAGACACAGCCCTGTCTAACACCTCTTTTGATATTTATTTTATTAGTTGTTAAATTATTTATTATTCTTATATCCCGTGTGTCGATGTTGTTTGTTCTTAGTAGTTTTATGACCGGATTATGTTTCACTGTATCGAATGCCCTGTTATAATCTAGGAAGCAGACATAGATGGCCTGGTTTACATCTAAGCATCTCTGTATTAGCACATTTACTGCATATAATGCTTCTCTGGTTCCTTGAGCTTTTCTAAATCCTAACTGAGTTTGTCTTCTTCTAACTTCTTATATATTCTACGATGAATATTCTTTAGGAATACTTTTAGTATGTGGCACATTAGACTGATGGTACGGTGATCGCAACATTGTGTGATCGCAACAAATTTTTTTACCAACCGTCAAATTAATCTTACTCCTTTAGACAACCACTTGTGCAAATACCAACATTTCTAATTTTGCTCCACAACCACATTTAATATTGCTTTTCACATGGTTGATACGTAATAAATATGTTTTAGGCAATTTTTTAATAGAATCTTGTTGAATATAGGCTCCACACCCACTTTTATTTCGTACAGTCGTGTTCGGCATTTAGGGCTTTCTCGTAATAAGCTATCAATTCCTGTTGAAGTTCTGAAGAGAATGTCGACAGGTACTGTTCAGGATACTATTTTCTGTCCAGGTGTGATCGTCAGCTCCTATAGACATGCTCATATGTGTTAAATTGGTTCTTTGTTTCTTAAATTCTGGTCAATTTACTGGCGAACCAAATCACACTGTGGCTTTAGAAACCATGTTCCATTATGTTCTATAATGGCGAATCTTTGCGACTTATTGCAAATTTTATTTCACATTTTTCGTGAAATGATCAATAAGCTTGTGAAAACAATAAGTTCGTGAAAACTATTTTTAAGTTGGTAATTTTTAACGTAATATTTAAGTCTCTTAGTTTTGTCTCGCCACGACCAAGCTCGTAAAGGATATTTCTAATGCAGTAATTTTCAATATGTCTAAATATCCTCTAAACATTGTCCAAACAACCCGCTTTATTTATTTACCTTTTTTCTCTTTTTCTAAATAATTTCCTAATTTAATAAATTACTTTTTTTGACAAGTTTACAAAATTAAAAGTGAAAAAAAAATTAAATATAACTAATCAATGTGGGTATATTTATTTAAGTATTATTGTTTGTTTTAATAAATTATGTTTATTTAATTTTTGTACATGTATATTATTTTTTTCCTTTTTTTTTATTGAAATCCGATTATTAATAGGACTACATACTATTATGCTTTGAAACCAAACTACTAAACACAAAAGTATGTGTTTTGAATAAAAATAGGCCTACAATTGAATCGGTGAGTGAAAAAACGATATAACTCCAAAAATTGACATTTCAAGCGAAGATAGCCAAATTGCTTTTTAGCTATCGTACTATCTGCTGAGTCGAAGAACCGTACAATATCCGTTAAGTATACTCTTTAAAAGCGAGGTACAATTTGGCATTGAGTGGAATAACGATACAACTTCTATCGTTCTTCCACTCAATATTCACCTGATTATTATTCTTCTGCAGTGAAAATTCTGATACGGAGGGACTACAACATAAGAGGAAAAAAAGGTGTCCAGAAACTTGGAAGAAAAATGAAAGAAAGAAGAAGTCTTCTCGAACTTCAATAAACAACTGCAACTGGAAAAGTAGTTACCAAAATGACCGTCAAAATAGACTGCACGTAAGTATATTATTTTTTAATAATAATGGTTTGTAGAGAAAATCACTGTAAATTCGGGTACTTTTGACATTCGACAGAAAATGTAAATATTCTTAAGCTTATGTTTATTCTTATTATCGGACAGAAGGTTTGGTTTCATAAATACATCCAAAAGTTGTACCAATATAACAAAAAAACTTTTAGATATGCCAGTATGTATTTAATTGACCCCCAATTATTTAAAGTGAGTCTACTATACCTCAACTTTTTTTTCAAATGTAAAAATAAATTCATGTCAAAGCTTACGATGGATAAAAAAGGTGCTGTTTTAAAGACTTTATATTAGAAAGGTTTCAAAGATGAACAAGATGTCTATTTGCAAGGATTAATGGAATGTAGGCGTGTAACTAGGAAGCCACCAAAGAGAGAAGCTCGGGAAAAAACCCGAGAAGTCACGTTTTCATATTACATACGAAATACTTTAGAAAGGCAACACGTATGTAAAACAGCTTTTCTTAATCTGCAGTCGATCTCGAACTCTAGACTACAACGGCTAAACAGCTGTTTATGTCTTAAA